>NC_079878.1:30983625-31628730 GCF_029227915.1 Hydractinia symbiolongicarpus | reverse complement strand
AACCCTAACCCTAACCCCAAAGAAAGTACTCAGGAAGTAAATTCATTTCCCGAACGATTTTTTAAGTTATTTTTTCACCACTAAAACGCATGAGACTTGTAGTTTTTAAAAATGTTTTCATTTACGATGAGACGCTTGATGAAAGAGGTTTAATCGCCGGCAAACGAAAACCCGCGATTTCCTGTAAATCCCAGGCTTGGCCCGTATAGTCGAATGTATACAAAGAAAGTACCCAGGGAGTAAACTCATTTCCAGAACGATTTTTTAAATTATCTTTTCAACACTAAAACGCATGAAACTTGTAGTTTTCAAAAATGTTTTCATTTTTGATGAGACGCGGAATAAAAGATGTTTAATCGCCGGCAAACGAAAACCCGCGATTTCCCGTAAAACCCGGACTCGGCCCGTATAGTCAAAAGTATACAAAGAAAGTACCCAGGGAGTAAACTCATTTCCCGAACGATTTTTTAAATTAGATTTTCGCCACTAAAACGCATGAGACTTGTAGTTTTCAAAAATGTTTTCATTTTTGATGAGACGGTTAATGGGAGAGGCTTAATCTCCGGTAAACGAAATCCCACGATTTCACGTAAATCCCGGGCTTGGCCCGTATAGTCGAATGTATACAAAGAAAGTACCCAGGGAGTAAACGCATTTCCCGAACGATTTTTTAAATTATTTTTTCACCACTAAAACGAATGAAACTTGTAGTTTTCAAAAAAGATTCTATTCTTGATGAGACGCTGAATAAAAGAAGTTTAATCGCCGGCAAACAAAAGCCTGCGATTTCCCGTAAATCCCGGACTCGGCCCGTATAGTACAAAGTATACAAAGAAAGTACTCAGGAAGTAAACTCATTTCCCGAATGATTTTTTAAGTTATTTTTTCACCACTAAAACGCATGAAACTTGTAGTTTTCAAAAATGTTTTCATTGTTGATGAGACACGGAATAAAAGAAGTTTAATCGCCGGCAAACGAAAAGCCGCGATTTCCCGTAAAACCCGGACTCGGCCCGTATAGTCAAAAGTATACAAAGAAAGTACCCAGGGAGTAAACTCATTTCCCGAACGATTTTTTAAATTAGATTTTCGCCACTAAAACGCATGAGACTTGTAGTTTTCAAAAATGTTTTCATTTTTGATGAGACGGTTAATGGGAGAGGCTTAATCTCCGGTAAACGAAATCCCGCGATTTCACGTAAATCCCGGGCTTGGCCCGTATAGTCGAATGTATACAAAGAAAGTACCCAGGGAGTAAACGCATTTCCCGAACGATTTTTTAAATTATTTTTTCACCACTAAAACGCATGAAACTTGTAGTTTTCAAAAATGATTCTATTCTTGATGAGACGCTGAATAAAAGAAGTTTAATCGCCGGCAAACGAAAACCCGCGATTTCCCGTAAATCCCGGACTCGGCCTGTATAGTACAAAGTATACAAAGAAAGTACTCAGGAAGTAAACTCATTTCCCGAATGATTTTTTAAGTTATTTTTTCACCACTAAAACGCATGAGACTTGTAGTTTTTAAAAATGTTTTCATTTTTGATGAGACGTTTAATGAAAGAGGTTTAATCGCCAGCAAACGAAAATCCGCGATTTCCCGTAAATCCCAGGCTTGGCCCGTATAGTCGAATGTATACAAAGAAAGTACCCAGGGAGTAAACTCATTTCCAGAACGATTTTTTAAAATTATCTTTTCACCACTAAAACGCATGAGACTTGTAGTTTTCAAAAATGTTTTCATTTTTGATGAGACGCTGAATAAAAGATGTTTAATCGCCGGAAAACGAAAACCCGCGATTTCCCGTAAATCCCGTGCTTGGCCCGTATAGTCGAGTATATACAAAGAAAGTAACCTGTGAGTAAACTCATTTTCAGAACGATTTTTTAAATTATCCTTTCACCACTAAAACGCATGAGACTTGTAGTCTTCAAAAATGTTTTCATTTTTGATGAGACGCTGAATAAAAGAAGTTTAATCGCCGGCAAACGAAAACCCGCAATTTCCCGTAAATCCCGGACTCGGCCCGTAAAGTCAAAAGTATACAAAGAAAATACCCAGGGAGTAAACTCATTTCCCGAACGATTTTTTAAAGTATTTTTTCATCACTAAAACGCATGAGACTTGTAGTTTTCAAAAATGTTTTCATTTTTGATGAGACGCGGAATAAAAGAAGTTTAATCACCGGCAAACGAAAACCCGCAACTTCCCGTAAATCCCGGACTCGGCCCGTATAGTCAAAAGTATACAAAGAAAATACCCAGGAAGTAAACAAATTTCCCGAACGATTTTTTAAATTATTTTTTCACCACTAAAACGCATGAGACTTGTAGTTTTCAGGAATGTTTTCATTTTTGATGAGACGCTTAATGAAAGAAGTTTAATCGCCGGCAAACGAAAACCCGCGATTTCCCGTAAATGCCGTGCTTGGCCCGTATAGTCGAGTATATGCAAAGAAAGTACCCTGTGAGTAAACTCATTTCCAGAACGATTTTTTAAATTATCTTTTCACCATTAAAACGCACGAGACTTGTAGTTTTCAAAAATATTTTCATTTTTGATGAGACGCGGAATAAAAGAAGTTTAATCGCCGGCAAACGGAAACTCGCGATTTCGCGTAAATCCCGGACTCGGCCTGTATAGTCAAAAGTATACAAAGAAAGTACCCTGCGAGTAAACTCATTTCCAGAACGATTTTTTAAATTATCTTTTCACCACTAAAACGCATGAGACTTGTAGTTTTCAAAATTGTTTTCATTTTTGATGAGACGCTGAATAAAAGATGTTTAATCGCCGGCAAACGAAAACCCGCGATTTCCCGTAAATCCCGGACTCGGCCCGTAAAGTCAAAAGTATACAAAGAAAATACCCAGGGAGTAAACTAATTTACCGAACGGTTTTTTAAAGTATTTTTTCATCACTAAAACGCATGAGACTTGTAGTTTTCAAAAATGTTTTCATTTTTGATGAGACGCTGAATAAAAGAAGTTTAATCGCCGGCAAACGAAAACCCGCGATTTCCCGTAAATCCCGGACTCGGCCTGTATAGTCAAAAGTATACAAAGAAAGTACCCTGCGAGTAAACTCATTTCCAGAACGATTTTTTAAATTATCTTTTCACCACTAAAACGCATGAGACTTTTAGTTTTCAAAAATGTTTTCATTTTTGATGAGACGCTGAATAAAAGAATTTTAATCGCCGGCAAACGGAAACCCGCTATTTCGCGTAAATCCCGGACTCGGCCTGTATAGTCAAAAGTATACAAAGAAAGTACCCTGCGAGTAAACTCATTTCCAGAACGATTTTTTAAATTATCTTTTCACCACTAAAACGCATGAGACTTGTAGTTTTCAAAATTGTTTTCATTTTTGATGAGACGCTGAATAAAAGAAGTTTAATCGCCGGCAAACGATAACCCGCGAATTCCCGTAAATCCCGGACTCGGCTCGTATAGCCAAAAGTATACAAAGAAAGTACCCAGGGAGTAATCTCAAATCCCAAACGATTTTTTAAATTATCCTTTCACCACTAAAACGCATGAGATTTGTAGTCTTCAAAAATGTTTTCATTTTTGATGAGACGCGGAATAAAAGAAGTTTAATCGCCGGCAAACGAAAACCCGCGATTTCCCGTAAATCCCGGACTCGGCCTGTATAGTCAAAAGTATACAAAGAAAGTACCCTGCGAGTAAACTCATTTCCCGAACGATTTTTTAATTTATTTTTTCGCCACTAAAACGCATGACACTTGTAGTTTTCAAAAATGTTTTCATTTTTGATGAGACGCGGAATAAAAGAAGTTTAATCGCCGGCAAACGAAAACCCGCGATTTCCAGAAAATCCCGGACTCGGCCCGTATAGTCGAATGTATACAAAGAAAGTACCCAGGGAGTAAACTCATTTCCAGAACGATTTTTTAAATTATCTTATCACCACTAAAACGCATGAGACTTGTAGTTTTCAAAAATGTTTTCATTTTTGATGAGACGCGGAATAAAAAAAGTTTAATCGCCGGCAAACGAAAACCCGCAATTTCCCGTAAATCCCGGACTCGGCCCGTAAAGTCAAAAGTATACAAAGAAAATACCCAGGGAGTAAACTCATTTCCCAAACGATTTTTTAAAGTATTTTTTCATCACTAAAACGCATGAGACTTGTAGTTTTCAAAAATGTTTTCATTTTTGATGAGACGCTGAATAAAAGAAGTTTAATCGCCGGCAAACGAAAACCCGCGATTTCCCGTAAATCCTGGACTCGGCCTGTATAGTCAAAAGTATACAAAGAAAGTACCCTGCGAGTAAACTCATTTCCAGAACGATTTTTTAAATTATCTTTTCACCACTAAAACGAATGAGACTTTTAGTTTTCAAAAATGGTTTCATTTTTGATGAGACGCTGAATAAAAGAATTTTAATGGCCGGCAAACGGAAACCCGCGATTTGGCGTAAATCCCGGACTCGGCCTGTATAGTCAAAAGTATACAAAGAAAGTACCCTGCGAGTAAACTCATTTCCCGAACGATTTTTTAATTTATTTTTTCGCCACTAAAACGCATGACACTTGTAGTTTTCAAAAATGTTTTCATTTTTGATGAGACGCGGAATAAAAGAAGTTTAATCGCCGGCAAACGAAAACCCGCGATTTCCCGAAAATCCCGGACTCGGCCCGTATAGTCGAATGTATACAAAGAAAGTACCCAGGGAGTAAACTCATTTCCAGAACGATTTTTTAAATTATCTTATCACCACTAAAACGCATGAGACTTGTAGTTTTCAAAAATGTTTTCATTTTTGATGAGACGCGGAATAAAAAAAGTTTAATCGCCGGCAAACGAAAACCCGCGATTTCCCGTAAATCCCGGACTCGGCCCGTATAGTCAAAAGTATACAAAGAAAGTACTCAGGAAGTAAACTCATTTCCCGAATGATTTTTTAAGTTATTTTTTCACCACTAAAACGCATGAGACTTGTAGTTTTTAAAAATGTTTTCATTTTTGATGAGACGTTTAATGAAAGAGGTTTAATCGCCAGCAAACGAAAATCCGCGATTTCCCGTAAATCCCAGGCTTGGCCCGTATAGTCGAATGTATACAAAGAAAGTACCCAGGGAGTAAACTCATTTCCAGAACGATTTTTTAAAATTATCTTTTCACCACTAAAACGCATGAGACTTGTAGTTTTCAAAAATGTTTTCATTTTTGATGAGACGCTGAATAAAAGATGTTTAATCGCCGGAAAACGAAAACCCGCGATTTCCCGTAAATCCCGTGCTTGGCCCGTATAGTCGAGTATATACAAAGAAAGTAACCTGTGAGTAAACTCATTTTCAGAACGATTTTTTAAATTATCCTTTCACCACTAAAACGCATGAGACTTGTAGTCTTCAAAAATGTTTTCATTTTTGATGAGACGCTGAATAAAAGAAGTTTAATCGCCGGCAAACGAAAACCCGCAATTTCCCGTAAATCCCGGACTCGGCCCGTAAAGTCAAAAGTATACAAAGAAAATACCCAGGGAGTAAACTCATTTCCCGAACGATTTTTTAAAGTATTTTTTCATCACTAAAACGCATGAGACTTGTAGTTTTCAAAAATGTTTTTATTTTTGATGAGACGCTGAATAAAAGAAGTTTAATCGCCGGCAAACGAAAACCCGCGATTTCCCGTAAATCCCGGACTCGGCCTGTATAGTCAAAAGTATACAAAGAAAGTACCCTGCGAGTAAACTCATTTCCAGAACGATTTTTTAAATTATCTTTTCACCACTAAAACGCATGAGACTTTTAGTTTTCAAAAATGTTTTCATTTTTGATAAGACGCTGAATAAAAGAATTTTAATCGCCGGCAAACGGAAACCCGCGATTTCGCGTAAATCCCGGACTCGGCCTGTATAGTCAAAAGTATACAAAGAAAGTACCCTGCGAGTAAACTCATTTCCAGAACGATTTTTTAAATTATCTTTTCACCACTAAAACGCATGAGACTTGTAGTTTTCAAAATTGTTTTCATTTTTGATGAGACGCTGAATAAAAGAAGTTTAATCGCCGGCAAACGAAAACCCGCGATTTCCCGTAAATCCCGGACTCGGCCTGTATAGTACAAAGTATACAAAGAAAGTACTCAGGAAGTAAACTCATTTCCCGAATGATTTTTTAAGTTATTTTTTCACCACTAAAACGCATGAGACTTGTAGTTTTTAAAAATGTTTTCATTTTTGATGAGACGTTTAATGAAAGAGGTTTAATCGCCAGCAAACGAAAATCCGCGATTTCCCGTAAATCCCAGGCTTGGCCCGTATAGTCGAATGTATACAAAGAAAGTACCCAGGGAGTAAACTCATTTCCAGAACGATTTTTTAAAATTATCTTTTCACCACTAAAACGCATGAGACTTGTAGTTTTCAAAAATGTTTTCATTTTTGATGAGACGCTGAATAAAAGATGTTTAATCGCCGGAAAACGAAAACCCGCGATTTCCCGTAAATCCCGTGCTTGGCCCGTATAGTCGAGTATATACAAAGAAAGTAACCTGTGAGTAAACTCATTTCCCGAACGATTTTTTAAAGTATTTTTTCATCACTAAAACGCATGAGACTTGTAGTTTTCAAAAATGTTTTCATTTTTGATGAGACGCTGAATAAAAGAAGTTTAATCGCCGGCAAACGAAAACCCGCGATTTCCCGTAAATCTCGGACTCGGCCTGTATAGTCAAAAGTATACAAAGAAAGTACCCTGCGAGTAAACTCATTTCCAGAACGATTTTTTAAATTATCTTTTCACCACTAAAACGCATGAGACTTGTAGTTTTCAAAAATGTTTTCATTTTTGATGAGACGCTGAATAAAAGAAGTTTAATCGCCGGCAAACGAAAACCCGCGATTTCCCGTAAATCCCGGACTCGGCCTGTATAGTCAAAAGTATACAAAGAAAGTACCCTGCGAGTAAACTCATTTCCAGAACGATTTTTTAAATTATCTTTTCACCACTAAAACGCATGAGACTTTTAGTTTTCAAAAATGTTTTCATTTTTGATGAGACGCTGAGTAAAAGAATTTTAATCGCCGGCAAACGGAAACCCGCGATTTCGCGTAAATCCCGGACTCGGCCTGTATAGTCAAAAGTATACAAAGAAAGTACCCTGCGAGTAAACTCATTTCCAGAACGATTTTTTAAATTATCTTTTCACCACTAAAACGCATGAGACTTGTAGTTTTCAAAATTGTTTTCATTTTTGATGAGACGCTGAATAAAATAAGTTTAATCGCCGGCAAACGAAAACCCGCGATTTCCCGTAAATCCCGGACTCGGCCTGTATAGTACAACGTATACAAAGAAAGTACTCAGGAAGTAAACTCATTTCCCGAATGATTTTTTAAGTTATTTTTTCACCACTAAAACGCATGAGACTTGTAGTTTTTAAAAATGTTTTCATTTTTGATGAGACGTTTAATGAAAGAGGTTTAATCGCCAGCAAACGAAAATCCGCGATTTCCCGTAAATCCCAGGCTTGGCCCGTATAGTCGAATGTATACAAAGAAAGTACCCAGGGAGTAAACTCATTTCCAGAACGATTTTTTAAAATTATCTTTTCACCACTAAAACGCATGAGACTTGTAGTTTTCAAAAATGTTTTCATTTTTGATGAGACGCTGAATAAAAGATGTTTAATCGCCGGAAAACGAAAACCCGCGATTTCCCGTAAATCCCGTGCTTGGCCCGTATAGTCGAGTATATACAAAGAAAGTAACCTGTGAGTAAACTCATTTTCAGAACGATTTTTTAAATTATCCTTTCACCACTAAAACGCATGAGACTTGTAGTCTTCAAAAATGTTTTCATTTTTGATGAGACGCTGAATAAAAGAAGTTTAATCGCCGGCAAACGAAAACCCGCAATTTCCCGTAAATCCCGGACTCGGCCCGTAAAGTCAAAAGTATACAAAGAAAATACCCAGGGAGTAAACTCATTTCCCGAACGATTTTTTAAAGTATTTTTTCATCACTAAAACGCATGAGACTTGTAGTTTTCAAAAATGTTTTCATTTTTGATGAGACGCTGAATAAAAGAAGTTTAATCGCCGCCAAACGAAAACCCGCGATTTCCCGTAAATCCCGGACTCGGCCTGTATAGTCAAAAGTATACAAAGAAAGTACCCTGCGAGTAAACTCATTTCCAGAACGATTTTTTAAATTATCTTTTCACCACTAAAACGCATGAGACTTTTAGTTTTCAAAAATGTTTTCATTTTTGATGAGACGCTGAATAAAAGAATTTTAATCGCCGGCAAACGGAAACCCGCTATTTGGCGTAAATCCCGGACTCGGCCTGTATAGTCAAAAGTATACAAAGAAAGTACCCTGCGAGTAAACTCATTTCCAGAACGATTTTTTAAATTATCTTTTCACCACTAAAACGCATGAGACTTGTAGTTTTCAAAATTGTTTTCATTTTTGATGAGACGCTGAATAAAAGAAGTTTAATCGCCGGCAAACGATAACCCGCGAATTCCCGTAAATCCCGGACTCGGCTCGTATAGCCAAAAGTATACAAAGAAAGTACCCAGGGAGTAATCTCAAATCCCAAACGATTTTTTAAATTATCCTTTCACCACTAAAACGCATGAGATTTGTAGTCTTCAAAAATGTTTTCATTTTTGATGAGACGCGGAATAAAAGAAGTTTAATCGCCGGCAAACGAAAACCCGCGATTTCCCGTAAATCCCGGACTCGGCCCGTAAAGTCAAAAGTATACAAAGAAAATACCCAGGGAGTAAACTCATTTCTCGAACGATTTTTTAAATTATTTTTTCACCACTAAAACGCATGAGACTTGTAGTTTTCAAAAATGTTTTCATTTTGGATGAGACGCTGAATAAAACAAGTTTAATCGCCGGCAAACGAAAACCCGCGATTTCCCGTAAATCCTGGACTCGGCCTGTATAGTCAAAAGTATACAAAGAAAGTACCCTGCGAGTAAACTCATTTCCAGAACGATTTTTTAAATTATCTTTTCACCACTAAAACGCATGAGACTTTTAGTTTTCAAAAATGGTTTCATTTTTGATGAGACGCTGAATAAAAGAATTTTAATCGCCGGCAAACGGAATCCCGCGATTTCGCGTAAATCCTGGACTTGGCCTGTATAGTCAAAAGTATACAAAGAAAGTACCCTGCGAGTAAACTCATTTCCCGAACGATTTTTTAATTTATTTTTTCGCCACTAAAACGCATGACACTTGTAGTTTTTAAAAATGTTTTCATTTTTGATGAGACGTTTAATGAAAGAGGTTTAATCGCCAGCAAACGAAAATCCGCGATTTCCCGTAAATCCCAGGCTTGGCCCGTATAGTCGAATGTATACAAAGAAAGTACCCAGGGAGTTAACTCATTTCCAGAACGATTTTTTAAAATTATCTTTTCACCACTAAAACGCATGAGACTTGTAGTTTTCAAAAATGTTTTCATTTTTGATGAGACGCTGAATAAAAGATGTTTAATCGCCGGAAAACGAAAACCCGCGATTTCCCGTAAATCCCGTGCTTGGCCCGTATAGTCGAGTATATACAAAGAAAGTAACCTGTGAGTAAACTCATTTTCAGAACGATTTTTTAAATTATCCTTTCACCACTAAAACGCATGAGACTTGTAGTCTTCAAAAATGTTTTCATTTTTGATGAGACGCTGAATAAAAGAAGTTTAATCGCCGGCAAACGAAAACCCGCAATTTCCCGTAAATCCCGGACTCGGCCCGTAAAGTCAAAAGTATACAAAGAAAATACCCAGGGAGTAAACTCATTTCCCGAACGATTTTTTAAAGTATTTTTTCATCACTAAAACGCATGAGACTTGTAGTTTTCAAAAATGTTTTTATTTTTGATGAGACGCTGAATAAAAGAAGTTTAATCGCCGGCAAACGAAAACCCGCGATTTCCCGTAAATCCCGGACTCGGCCTGTATAGTCAAAAGTATACAAAGAAAGTACCCTGCGAGTAAACTCATTTCCAGAACGATTTTTTAAATTATCTTTTCACCACTAAAACGCATGAGACTTTTAGTTTTCAAAAATGTTTTCATTTTTGATGAGACGCTGAATAAAAGAATTTTAATCGCCGGCAAACGGAAACCCGCGATTTCGCGTAAATCCCGGACTCGGCCTGTATAGTCAAAAGTATACAAAGAAAGTACCCTGCGAGTAAACTCATTTCCAGAACGATTTTTTAAATTATCTTTTCACCACTAAAACGCATGAGACTTGTAGTTTTCAAAATTGTTTTCATTTTTGATGAGACGCTGAATAAAAGAAGTTTAATCGCCGGCAAACTAAAACCCGCGATTTCCCGTAAATCCCGGACTCGGCCTGTATAGTACAAAGTATACAAAGAAAGTACTCAGGAAGTAAACTCATTTCCCGAATGATTTTTTAAGTTATTTTTTCACCACTAAAACGCATGAGACTTGTAGTTTTTAAAAATGTTTTCATTTTTGATGAGACGTTTAATGAAAGAGGTTTAATCGCCAGCAAACGAAAATCCGCGATTTCCCGTAAATCCCAGGCTTGGCCCGTATAGTCGAATGTATACAAAGAAAGTACCCAGGGAGTAAACTCATTTCCAGAACGATTTTTTAAAATTATCTTTTCACCACTAAAACGCATGAGACTTGTAGTTTTCAAAAATGTTTTCATTTTTGATGAGACGCTGAATAAAAGATGTTTAATCGCCGGAAAACGAAAACCCGCGATTTCCCGTAAATCCCGTGCTTGGCCCGTATAGTCGAGTATATACAAAGAAAGTAACCTGTGAGTAAACTCATTTCCCGAACGATTTTTTAAAGTATTTTTTCATCACTAAAACGCATGAGACTTGTAGTTTTCAAAAATGTTTTCATTTTTGATGAGACGCTGAATAAAAGAAGTTTAATCGCCGGCAAACGAAAACCCGCGATTTCCCGTAAATCTCGGACTCGGCCTGTATAGTCAAAAGTATACAAAGAAAGTACCCTGCGAGTAAACTCATTTCCAGAACGATTTTTTAAATTATCTTTTCACCACTAAAACGCATGAGACTTGTAGTTTTCAAAAATGTTTTCATTTTTGATGAGACGCTGAATAAAAGAAGTTTAATCGCCGGCAAACGAAAACCCGCGATTTCCCGTAAATCCCGGACTCGGCCTGTATAGTCAAAAGTATACAAAGAAAGTACCCTGCGAGTAAACTCATTTCCAGAACGATTTTTTAAATTATCTTTTCACCACTAAAACGCATGAGACTTTTAGTTTTCAAAAATGTTTTCATTTTTGATGAGACGCTGAGTAAAAGAATTTTAATCGCCGGCAAACGGAAACCCGCGATTTCGCGTAAATCCCGGACTCGGCCTGTATAGTCAAAAGTATACAAAGAAAGTACCCTGCGAGTAAACTCATTTCCAGAACGATTTTTTAAATTATCTTTTCACCACTAAAACGCATGAGACTTGTAGTTTTCAAAATTGTTTTCATTTTTGATGAGACGCTGAATAAAAGAAGTTTAATCGCCGGCAAACGAAAACCCGCGATTTCCCGTAAATCCCGGACTCGGCCTGTATAGTACAAAGTATACAAAGAAAGTACTCAGGAAGTAAACTCATTTCCCGAATGATTTTTTAAGTTATTTTTTCACCACTAAAACGCATGAGACTTGTAGTTTTTAAAAATGTTTTCATTTTTGATGAGACGTTTAATGAAAGAGGTTTAATCGCCAGCAAACGAAAATCCGCGATTTCCCGTAAATCCCAGGCTTGGCCCGTATAGTCGAATGTATACAAAGAAAGTACCCAGGGAGTAAACTCATTTCCAGAACGATTTTTTAAAATTATCTTTTCACCACTAAAACGCATGAGACTTGTAGTTTTCAAAAATGTTTTCATTTTTGATGAGACGCTGAATAAAAGATGTTTAATCGCCGGAAAACGAAAACCCGCGATTTCCCGTAAATCCCGTGCTTGGCCCGTATAGTCGAGTATATACAAAGAAAGTAACCTGTGAGTAAACTCATTTTCAGAACGATTTTTTAAATTATCCTTTCACCACTAAAACGCATGAGACTTGTAGTCTTCAAAAATGTTTTCATTTTTGATGAGACGCTGAATAAAAGAAGTTTAATCGCCGGCAAACGAAAACCCGCAATTTCCCGTAAATCCCGGACTCGGCCCGTAAAGTCAAAAGTATACAAAGAAAATACCCAGGGAGTAAACTCATTTCCCGAACGATTTTTTAAAGTATTTTTTCATCACTAAAACGCATGAGACTTGTAGTTTTCAAAAATGTTTTCATTTTTGATGAGACGCTGAATAAAAGAAGTTTAATCGCCGGCAAACGAAAACACGCGATTTCCCGTAAATCCCGGACTCGGCCTGTATAGTCAAAAGTATACAAAGAAAGTACCCTGCGAGTAAACTCATTTCCAGAACGATTTTTTAAATTATCTTTTCACCACTAAAACGCATGAGACTTTTAGTTTTCAAAAATGTTTTCATTTTTGATGAGACGCTGAATAAAAGAATTTTAATCGCCGGCAAACGGAAACCCGCTATTTGGCGTAAATCCCGGACTCGGCCTGTATAGTCAAAAGTATACAAAGAAAGTACCCTGCGAGTAAACTCATTTCCAGAACGATTTTTTAAATTATCTTTTCACCACTAAAACGCATGAGACTTGTAGTTTTCAAAATTGTTTTCATTTTTGATGAGACGCTGAATAAAAGAAGTTTAATCGCCGGCAAACGATAACCCGCGAATTCCCGTAAATCCCGGACTCGGCTCGTATAGCCAAAAGTATACAAAGAAAGTACCCAGGGAGTAATCTCAAATCCCAAACGATTTTTTAAATTATCCTTTCACCACTAAAACGCATGAGATTTGTAGTCTTCAAAAATGTTTTCATTTTTGATGAGACGCGGAATAAAAGAAGTTTAATCGCCGGCAAACGAAAACCCGCGATTTCCCGTAAATCCCGGACTCGGCCCGTAAAGTCAAAAGTATACAAAGAAAATACCCAGGGAGTAAACTCATTTCCCGAACGATTTTTTAAATTATTTTTTCACCACTAAAACGCATGAGACTTTTAGTTTTCAAAAATGTTTTCATTTTGGATGAGACGCTGAATAAAAGAAGTTTAATCGCCGGCAAACGAAAACCCGCGATTTCCCGTAAATCCTGGACTCGGCCTGTATAGTCAAAAGTATACAAAGAAAGTACCCTGCGAGTAAACTCATTTCCAGAACGATTTTTTAAATTATCTTTTCACCACTAAAACGCATGAGACTTTTAGTTTTCAAAAATGGTTTCATTTTTGATGAGACGCTGAATAAAAGAATTTTAATCGCCGGCAAACGGAAACCCGCGATTTCGCGTAAATCCTGGACTTGGCCTGTATAGTCAAAAGTATACAAAGAAAGTACCCTGCGAGTAAACTCATTTCCCGAACGATTTTTTAATTTATTTTTTCGCCACTAAAACGCATGACACTTGTAGTTTTCAAAAATGTTTTCATTTTTGATGAGACGCGGAATAAAAGAAGTTTAATCGCCGGCAAACGAAAACCCGCGATTTCCCGAAAATCCCGGACTCGGCCCGTATAGTCGAGTATATACAAAGAAAGTAACCTGTGAGTAAACTCATTTTCAGAACGATTTTTTAAATTATCCTTTCACCACTAAAACGCATGAGACTTGTAGTCTTCAAAAATGTTTTCATTTTTGATGAGACGCTGAATAAAAGAAGTTTAATCGCCGGCAAACGAAAACCCGCAATTTCCTGTAAATCCCGGACTCGGCCCGTAAAGTCAAAAGTATACAAAGAAAATACCCAGGGAGTAAACTCATTTCCCGAACGATTTTTTAAAGTATTTTTTCATCACTAAAACGCATGAGACTTGTAGTTTTCAAAAATGTTTTCATTTTTGATGAGACGCTGAATAAAAGAAGTTTAATCGCCGGCAAACGAAAACCCGCGATTTCCCGTAAATCCCGGACTCGGCCTGTATAGTCAAAAGTATACAAAGAAAGTACCCTGCGAGTAAACTCATTTCCAGAACGATTTTTTAAATTATCTTTTCACCACTAAAACGCATGAGATTTTTAGTTTTCAAAAATGTTTTCATTTTTGATGAGACGCTGAATAAAAGAATTTTAATCGCCGGCAAACGGAAACCCGCGATTTCGCGTAAATCCCGGACTCGGCCTGTATAGTCAAAAGTATACAAAGAAAGTACCCTGCGAGTAAACTCATTTCCAGAACGATTTTTTAAATTATCTTTTCACCACTAAAACGCATGAGACTTGTAGTTTTCAAAATTGTTTTCATTTTTGATGAGACGCTGAATAAAAGATGTTTAAT
This sequence comes from Hydractinia symbiolongicarpus, assembly GCF_029227915.1. Taxonomy (NCBI): domain Eukaryota; kingdom Metazoa; phylum Cnidaria; class Hydrozoa; order Anthoathecata; family Hydractiniidae; genus Hydractinia; species Hydractinia symbiolongicarpus. Next base: position 31,614,359 of record NC_079878.1, on the reverse strand, counting down.
CGCCGGCAAACGAAAACCCGCGATTTCCCGTAAATCCCGGACTCGGCCTGTATAGTCAAAATTATACAAAGAAAGTACCCTGCGAGTAAACTCATTTCCAGAACGATTTTTTAAAGTATTTTTTCACCACTAAAACGCATGAGACTTTTAGTTTTCAAAAATGTTTTCATTTTTGATGAGACGCTGAATAAAAGAATTTTAATCGCCGGCAAACGGAAACCCGCTATTTCGCGTAAATCCCGGACTCGGCCTGTATAGTCAAAAGTATACAAAGAAAGTACCCTGCGAGTAAACTCATTTCCAGAACGATTTTTTAAATTATCTTTTCACCACTAAAACGCATGAGACTTGTAGTTTTCAAAATTGTTTTCATTTTTGATGAGACGCTGAATAAAAGAAGTTTAATCGCCGGCAAACGATAACCCGCGAATTCCCGTAAATCCCGGACTCGGCTCGTATAGCCAAAAGTATACAAAGAAAGTACCCAGGGAGTAATCTCAAATCCCAAACGATTTTTTAAATTATCCTTTCACCACTAAAACGCATGAGATTTGTAGTCTTCAAAAATGTTTTCATTTTTGATGAGACGCGGAATAAAAGAAGTTTAATCGCCGGCAAACGAAAACCCGCGATTTCCCGTAAATCCCGGACTCGGCCCGTAAAGTCAAAAGTATACAAAGAAAATACCCAGGGAGTAAACTCATTTCCCAAACGATTTTTTAAAGTATTTTTTCATCACTAAAACGCATGAGACTTGTAGTTTTCAAAAATGTTTTCATTTTTGATGAGACGCTGAATAAAAGAAGTTTAATCGCCGGCAAACGAAAACCCGCGATTTCCCGTAAATCCTGGACTCGGCCTGTATAGTCAAAAGTATACAAAGAAAGTACCCTGCGAGTAAACTCATTTCCAGAACGATTTTTTAAATTATCTTTTCACCACTAAAACGCATGAGACTTTTAGTTTTCAAAAATGGTTTCATTTTTGATGAGACGCCGAATAAAAGAATTTTAATCGCCAGCAAACGAAAATCCGCGATTTCCCGTAAATCCCAGGCTTGGCCCGTATAGTCGAATGTATACAAAGAAAGTACCCAGGGAGTAAACTCATTTCCAGAACGATTTTTTAAAATTATCTTTTCACCACTAAAACGCATGAGACTTGTAGTTTTCAAAAATGTTTTCATTTTTGATGAGACGCTGAATAAAAGATGTTTAATCGCCGGAAAACGAAAACCCGCGATTTCCCGTAAATCCCGTGCTTGGCCCGTATAGTCGAGTATATACAAAGAAAGTAACCTGTGAGTAAACTCATTTTCAGAACGATTTTTTAAATTATCCTTTCACCACTAAAACGCATGAGACTTGTAGTCTTCAAAAATGTTTTCATTTTTGATGAGACGCTGAATAAAAGAAGTTTAATCGCCGGCAAACGAAAACCCGCAATTTCCTGTAAATCCCGGACTCGGCCCGTAAAGTCAAAAGTATACAAAGAAAATACCCAGGGAGTAAACTCATTTCCCGAACGATTTTTTAAAGTATCTTTTCACCACTAAAACGCATGAGACTTGTAGTTTTCAAAAATGTTTTCATTTTTGATGAGACGCTGAATAAAAGAAGTTTAATCGCCGGCAAACGAAAACCCGCGATTTCCCGTAAATCCCGGACTCGGCCTGTATAGTCAAAATTATACAAAGAAAGTACCCTGCGAGTAAACTCATTTCCAGAACGATTTTTTAAAGTATTTTTTCACCACTAAAACGCATGAGACTTTTAGTTTTCAAAAATGTTTTCATTTTTGATGAGACGCTGAATAAAAGAATTTTAATCGCCGGCAAACGGAAACCCGCTATTTCGCGTAAATCCCGGACTCGGCCTGTATAGTCAAAAGTATACAAAGAAAGTACCCTGCGAGTAAACTCATTTCCAGAACGATTTTTTAAATTATCTTTTCACCACTAAAACGCATGAGACTTGTAGTTTTCAAAATTGTTTTCATTTTTGATGAGACGCTGAATAAAAGAAGTTTAATCGCCGGCAAACGATAACCCGCGAATTCCCGTAAATCCCGGACTCGGCTCGTATAGCCAAAAGTATACAAAGAAAGTACCCAGGGAGTAATCTCAAATCCCAAACGATTTTTTAAATTATCCTTTCACCACTAAAACGCATGAGATTTGTAGTCTTCAAAAATGTTTTCATTTTTGATGAGACGCGGAATAAAAGAAGTTTAATCGCCGGCAAACGAAAACCCGCGATTTCCCGTAAATCCCGGACTCGGCCCGTAAAGTCAAAAGTATACAAAGAAAATACCCAGGGAGTAAACTCATTTCCCAAACGATTTTTTAAAGTATTTTTTCATCACTAAAACGCATGAGACTTGTAGTTTTCAAAAATGTTTTCATTTTTGATGAGACGCTGAATAAAAGAAGTTTAATCGCCGGCAAACGAAAACCCGCGATTTCCCGTAAATCCTGGACTCGGCCTGTATAGTCAAAAGTATACAAAGAAAGTACCCTGCGAGTAAACTCATTTCCAGAACGATTTTTTAAATTATCTTTTCACCACTAAAACGCATGAGACTTTTAGTTTTCAAAAATGGTTTCATTTTTGATGAGACGCCGAATAAAAGAATTTTAATCGCCGGCAAACGGAAACCCGCGATTTCGCGTAAATCCCGGACTCGGCCTGTATAGTCAAAAGTATACAAAGAAAGTACCCTGCGAGTAAACTCATTTCCCGAACGATTTTTTAATTTATTTTTTCGCCACTAAAACGCATGACACTTGTAGTTTTCAAAAATGTTTTCATTTTTGATGAGACGCGGAATAAAAGAAGTTTAATCGCCGGCAAACGAAAACCCGCGATTTCCCGAAAATCCCGGACTCGGCCCGTATAGTCGAATGTATACAAAGAAAGTACCCAGGGAGTGAACTCATTTCCAGAACGATTTTTAAAATTATCTTATCACCACTAAAACGCATGAGACTTGTAGTTTTCAAAAATGTTTTCATTTTTGATGAGACGCGGAATAAAAAAAGTTTAATCGCCGGCAAACGAAAACCCGCGATTTCCCGTAAATCCCGGACTAGGCCCGTATAGTCAAAAGTATACAAAGAAAATACCCAGGGAGTAAACTCATTTCCCGAACGATTTTTTAAATTATCTTTTCACCACTAAAACGCACGAGACTTGTAGTTTTCAAAAATGTTTTCATTTTTGATGAGACGCTTAATGAGAGGGGTTTAATCTCCGGCAAACGAAAACCCCCGATTTCACGTAAATCCCGGGTTTGGCTCGTATAGTCGAATATATACGAAGAAATTACCCTGTGAGTAAACTCATTTCCAGAACGATTTTTTAAATTATCTTTTCACCACTAAAAGGCATGAGACTTGTAGTTTTCAAAAATGTTTTCATTTTTGATGAGACGCGGAATAGAAGAAGTTTAATCGCCGGCAAACGAAAACCCGCGATTTCCCGTAAATCCCGGACTCGGCCCGTATAGTCAAAAGTATACAAAGAAAGTACCCAGGGAGTAAACTCATTTCCCGAACGATTTTTTAAATCATTTTTTCGCCACTAAAACGCATGAGACTTGTAGTTTTCAAAAATGTTTTCATATTTGATGAGACGCTTAATGAGAGAGGTTTAATCTCCGGCAAAGGAAAACCCGCGATTTCACGTAAATCCCGGGCTTGGCCCGTATAGTCGAAAGTATACAAAGAAAGTACCCAGGGAGTAAACTCATTTCCCGAACGATTTTTTAAATTATCTTTTCACCACTAAAACGCACGAGACTTGTAGTTTTCAAAAATGTTTTCATTTTTGATGAGACGCTTAATGAGAGGGGTTTAATCTCCGGCAAACGAAAACCCCCGATTTCACGTAAATCCCGGGTTTGGCTCGTATAGTCGAATATATACGAAGAAATTACCCTGTGAGTAAACTCATTTCCAGAACGATTTTTTAAATTATCTTTTCACCACTAAAAGGCATGAGACTTGTAGTTTTCAAAAATGTTTTCATTTTTGATGAGACGCGGAATAGAAGAAGTTTAATCGCCGGCAAACGAAAACCCGCGATTTCCCGTAAATCCCGGACTCGGCCCGTATAGTCAAAAGTATACAAAGAAAGTACCCAGGGAGTAAACTCATTTCCCGAACGATTTTTTAAATCATTTTTTCGCCACTAAAACGCATGAGACTTGTAGTTTTCAAAAATGTTTTCATATTTGATGAGACGCTTAATGAGAGAGGTTTAATCTCCGGCAAAGGAAAACCCGCGATTTCACGTAAATCCCGGGCTTGGCCCGTATAGTCGAAAGTATACAAAGAAAATACCCAGGGAGTAAACGCATTTCCCGAACGATTTTTTAGGTTATTGTTTCACCACTAAATCGCATGAGACTTGTAGTTTTTAAAAATGTTTTCATTTTTGATGAGATGCTTGATGAAAGAGGTTTAATCGCCGGCAAACGAAAACCCGCGATTTCCCGTAAATCCCAGGCTTGGCCCGCATAGTCGAATGTATACAAAGAAAGTACCCAGGGAGTAAACTCATTTCCAGAACGATTTTTTAAAATTATCTTTTCACCACTAAAACGCATGAGACTTGTAGTTTTCAAAAATGTTTTCATTTTTGATGAGACGCTTAATGAGAGAGGTTTAATCGCCGGCAAACGAAAACCCGCGATTTCCCGTAAATCCCGGACTCGGCCCGTATGGTCAAAAGTATACAAAGAAAGTACCCAGGGAGTAAACTCATTTCCCGAACGATTTTTTAAATTATTTTTTCGCCACTAAAACGCATGAGACTTGTAGTTTTCAAAAATGTTTTCGTTTTTGATGAGACGCTTAATGAGAGAGGTTTAATCTCCGGCAAACGAAAACCCGCGATTTCACGTAAATCCCGGGCTTGGCCCGTATAGTCGAATGTATACAAAGAAAGTACCCAGGGAGTAAACTCATTTCCCGAACGATTTTTAAATTATATTCTCGCCACTAAAACGCATGAGACTTGTAGTTTTCAAAAATGTTTTCATTTTTGATGAGACGCTTAATGAGAGAGGTTTAATCTCCGGCAAACGAAAACCCGCGATTTCACGTAAATCCCGGGCTTGGCCCGTATAGTCGAAAGTATACAAAGAAAAAAACCCAGGGAGTAAACGCATTTCCCGAACGATTTTTTAGGTTATTGTTTCAACACTAAAACGCATGAGACTTGTAGTTTTTAAAAATGTTTTCATCTTTGATGAGATGCTTGATGAAAGAGGTTTAATCGCCGGCAAACGAAAACCCGCGATTTCCCGTAAATCCCAGGCTTGGCCCGCATAGTCGAATGTATACCAAGAAAGTACCCAGGGAGTAAACTCATTTCCAGAACGATTTTTTAAAATTATCTTTTCACCACTAAAACGCATGAGACTTGTAGTTTTCAAAAATGTTTTCATTTTTTATGAGACGCTTAATGAGAGAGGTTTAATCTCCGGAAAACGAAAACCCGCGATTTCACGTAAATCCCGGGCTTGGCCCGTATAGTCGAATGTATACAAAGAAAGTACCCAGGGAGTAAACGCATTTCCCGAACGATTTTTTAAGTTATTGTTTCACCACTAAAACGCATGAGACTTGTAGTTTTCAAAAATGTTTTCATTTTTGATGAGACGCTGAATAAAAGAAGTTTAATCGCCGGCAAACGAAAACTCGCGATTTCCCGTAAATCCCAGACTCGGCCCGTATAGTCAAAAGTATACAAAGAAAGTACCCAGGGAGTAAACTCATTTCCCGAACGATTTTTTAAATTATTTTTTCATCACTAAAACGCATGAGACTTGTAGTTTTCAAAAATGTTTTTATTTTTGATGAGACGCTGAATAAAAGAAGTTTAATCGCTGGCAAACGAAAACCCGCGATTTCCCGTAAATCCCGGACTCGACCCGTATAGTACAAAGTATGCAAAGAAAGTACTCAGGAAGTAAATTCATTTCCTGAACGATTTTTTAAGTTATTTTTTCACCACTAAAACGCATGAGACTTGTAGTTTTTAAAAATGTTTTCATTTTTGATGAGACGCTTAATGAAAGAGGTTTAATCGCCGGCAAACGAAAACCCGCGATTTCCCGTAAATCCCAGGCTTGGCCCGTATAGTCGAATGTATACAAAGAAAGTACCCAGGGAGTAAACTCATTTCCAGAACGATTTTTTAAAATTATCTTTTCACCACTAAAACGCATGAGACTTGTAGTTTGCAAAAATGTTTTCATTTTTGATGAGACGCTGAATAAAAGATGTTTAATCGCCGGAAAACGAAAACCCGCGATTTTCCGTAAATCCCGTGCTTGGCCCGTATAGTCAAGTATATACAAAGAAAGTACCCTGTGAGTAAACTCATTTCCAGAACGATTTTTTAAATTATCTTTTCACCACTAAAACGCATGAGACTTGTAGTTTTCAAAATTGTTTTCATTTTTGATGAGACGCGGAATAAAAGAAGTTTAATCGACGGCAAACGAAAACCCGCGATTTCCCGTAAATCCCGGACTCGGCCCGTATAGTCAAAAGCATACAAAGAAAATACCCAGGGAGTAAACTCATTTCCCGAACGATTTTTTAAATTATTTTTTTACCACTAAAACGCATGAGACTTGTAGTTTTCAAAAATGTTTTCATTTTGGATGAGACGCTGAATAAAAGAAGTTTAATCGCCGGCAAACGAAAACCCGCGATTTCACGTAAATCCCGGGCTTGGCCCGTATAGTCGAATGTATACAAAGAAAGTACCCAGGGAGTAAACGCATTTCCCGAACGATTTTTTAAGTTATTGTTTCACCACTAAAACGCATGAGACTTGTAGTTTTCAAAAATGTTTTCATTTTTGATGAGACGCTGAATAAAAGAAGTTTAATCGCCGGCAAACGAAAACTCGCGATTTCCCGTAAATCCCAGACTCGGCCCGTATAGTCAAAAGTATACAAAGAAAGTACCCAGGGAGTAAACTCATTTCCCGAACGATTTTTTAAATTATTTTTTCATCACTAAAACCCATGAGACTTGTAGTTTTCAAAAATGTTTTTATTTTTGATGAGACGCTGAATAAAAGAAGTTTAATCGCTGGCAAACGAAAACCCGCGATTTCCCGTAAATCCCGGACTCGGCCCGTATAGTACAAAGTATGCAAAGAAAGTACTCAGGAAGTAAATTCATTTCCTGAACGATTTTTTAAGTTATTTTTTCACCACTAAAACGCATGAGACTTGTAGTTTTTAAAAATGTTTTCATTTTTGATGAGACGCTTAATGAAAGAGGTTTAATCGCCGGCAAACGAAAACCCGCGATTTCCCGTAAATCCCAGGCTTGGCCCGTATAGTCGAATGTATACAAAGAAAGTACCCAGGGAGTAAACTCATTTCCAGAACGATTTTTTAAAATTATCTTTTCACCACTAAAACGCATGAGACTTGTAGTTTGCAAAAATGTTTTCATTTTTGATGAGACGCTGAATAAAAGATGTTTAATCGCCGGAAAACGAAAACCCGCGATTTTCCGTAAATCCCGTGCTTGGCCCGTATAGTCAAGTATATACAAAGAAAGTACCCTGTGAGTAAACTCATTTCCAGAACGATTTTTTAAATTATCTTTTCACCACTAAAACGCATGAGACTTGTAGTTTTCAAAATTGTTTTCATTTTTGATGAGACGCGGAATAAAAGAAGTTTAATCGACGGCAAACGAAAACCCGCGATTTCCCGTAAATCCCGGACTCCGCCCGTATAGTCAAAAGCATACAAAGAAAATACCCAGGGAGTAAACTCATTTCCCGAACGATTTTTTAAATTATTTTTTTACCACTAAAACGCATGAGACTTGTAGTTTTCAAAAATGTTTTCATTTTGGATGAGACGCTGAATAAAAGAAGTTTAATCGCCGGAAACGAAAACCCGCGATTTCACGTAAATCCCGGGCTTGGCCCGTATAGTCGAATGTATACAAAGAAAGTACCCAGGGAGTAAACGCATTTCCCGAACGATTTTTTAAGTTATTGTTTCACCACTAAAACGCATGAGACTTGTAGTTTTCAAAAATGTTTTCATTTTTGATGAGACGCTGAATAAAAGAAGTTTAATCGCCGGCAAACGAAAACTCGCGATTTCCCGTAAATCCCAGACTCGGCCCGTATAGTCAAAAGTATACAAAGAAAGTACCCAGGGAGTAAACTCATTTCCCGAACGATTTTTTAAATTATTTTTTCATCACTAAAACCCATGAGACTTGTAGTTTTCAAAAATGTTTTTATTTTTGATGAGACGCTGAATAAAAGAAGTTTAATCGCTGGCAAACGAAAACCCGCGATTTCCCGTAAATCCCGGACTCGGCCCGTATAGTACAAAGTATGCAAAGAAAGTACTCAGGAAGTAAATTCATTTCCTGAACGATTTTTTAAGTTATTTTTTCACCACTAAAACGCATGAGACTTGTAGTTTTTAAAAATGTTTTCATTTTTGATGAGACGCTTAATGAAAGAGGTTTAATCGCCGGCAAACGAAAACCCGCGATTTCCCGTAAATCCCAGGCTTGGCCCGTATAGTCGAATGTATACAAAGAAAGTACCCAGGGAGTAAACTCATTTCCAGAACGATTTTTTAAAATTATCTTTTCACCACTAAAACGCATGAGACTTGTAGTTTGCAAAAATGTTTTCATTTTTGATGAGACGCTGAATAAAAGATGTTTAATCGCCGGAAAACGAAAACCCGCGATTTTCCGTAAATCCCGTGCTTGGCCCGTATAGTCAAGTATATACAAAGAAAGTACCCTGTGAGTAAACTCATTTCCAGAACGATTTTTTAAATTATCTTTTCACCACTAAAACGCATGAGACTTGTAGTTTTCAAAATTGTTTTCATTTTTGATGAGACGCGGAATAAAAGAAGTTTAATCGACGGCAAACGAAAACCCGCGATTTCCCGTAAATCCCGGACTCCGCCCGTATAGTCAAAAGCATACAAAGAAAATACCCAGGGAGTAAACTCATTTCCCGAACGATTTTTTAAATTATTTTTTTACCACTAAAACGCATGAGACTTGTAGTTTTCAAAAATGTTTTCATTTTGGATGAGACGCTGAATAAAAGAAGTTTAATCGCCGGCAAACGAAAACCCGCGATTTCACGTAAATCCCGGGCTTGGCCCGTATAGTCGAATGTATACAAAGAAAGTACCCAGGGAGTAAATGCATTTCCCGAACGATTTTTTAAGTTATTGTTTCACCACTAAAACGCATGAGACTTGTAGTTTTCAAAAATGTTTTCATTTTTGATGAGACGCTTAATGAAAGAGGTTTAATCGCCGGCAAACGAAAACCCGCGATTTCCCGTAAATCCCAGGCTTGGCCCGTATAGTCGAATGTATACAAAGAAAGTACCCAGGGAGTAAACTCATTTCCAGAACGATTTTTTAAAATTATCTTTTCACCACTAAAACGCATGAGACTTGTAGTTTGCAAAAATGTTTTCATTTTTGATGAGACGCTGAATAAAAGATGTTTAATCGCCGGAAAACGAAAACCCGCGATTTTCCGTAAATCCCGTGCTTGGCCCGTATAGTCAAGTATATACAAAGAAAGTACCCTGTGAGTAAACTCATTTCCAGAACGATTTTTTAAATTATCTTTTCACCACTAAAACGCATGAGACTTGTAGTTTTCAAAATTGTTTTCATTTTTGATGAGACGCGGAATAAAAGAAGTTTAATCGACGGCAAACGAAAACCCGCGATTTCCCGTAAATCCCGGACTCGGCCCGTATAGTCAAAAGCATACAAAGAAAATACCCAGGGAGTAAACTCATTTCCCGAACGATTTTTTAAATTATTTTTTTACCACTAAAACGCATGAGACTTGTAGTTTTCAAAAATGTTTTCATTTTGGATGAGACGCTGAATAAAAGAAGTTTAATCGCCGGCAAACGAAAACCCGCGATTTCACGTAAATCCCGGGCTTGGCCCGTATAGTCGAATGTATACAAAGAAAGTACCCAGGGAGTAAACGCATTTCCCGAACGATTTTTTAAGTTATTGTTTCACCACTAAAACGCATGAGACTTGTAGTTTTCAAAAATGTTTTCATTTTTGATGAGACGCTGAATAAAAGAAGTTTAATCGCCGGCAAACGAAAACTCGCGATTTCCCGTAAATCCCAGACTCGGCCCGTATAGTCAAAAGTATACAAAGAAAGTACCCAGGGAGTAAACTCATTTCCCGAACGATTTTTTAAATTATTTTTTCATCACTAAAACGCATGAGACTTGTAGTTTTCAAAAATGTTTTTATTTTTGATGAGACGCTGAATAAAAGAAGTTTAATCGCTGGCAAACGAAAACCCGCGATTTCCCGTAAATCCCGGACTCGGCCCGTATAGTACAAAGTATGCAAAGAAAGTACTCAGGAAGTAAATTCATTTCCTGAACGATTTTTTAAGTTATTTTTTCACCACTAAAACGCATGAGACTTGTAGTTTTTAAGAATGTTTTCATTTTTGATGAGACGCTTAATGAAAGAGGTTTAATCGCCGGCAAACGAAAACCCGCGATTTCCCGTAAATCCCAGGTTTGGCCCGTATAGTCGAATGTATACAAAGAAAGTACCCAGGGAGTAAACTCATTTCCAGAACGATTTTTTAAAATTATCTTTTCACCACTAAAACGCATGAGACTTGTAGTTTGCAAAAATGTTTTCATTTTTGATGAGACGCTGAATAAAAGATGTTTAATCGCCGGAAAACGAAAACCCGCGATTTTCCGTAAATCCCGTGCTTGGCCCGTATAGTCAAGTATATACAAAGAAAGTACCCTGTGAGTAAACTCATTTCCAGAACGATTTTTTAAATTATCTTTTCACCACTAAAACGCATGAGACTTGTAGTTTTCAAAATTGTTTTCATTTTTGATGAGACGCGGAATAAAAGAAGTTTAATCGACGGCAAACGAAAACCCGCGATTTCCCGTAAATCCCGGACTCGGCCCGTATAGTCAAAAGCATACAAAGAAAATACCCAGGGAGTAAACTCATTTCCCGAACGATTTTTTAAATTATTTTTTTACCACTAAAACGCATGAGACTTGTAGTTTTCAAAAATGTTTTCATTTTGGATGAGACGCTGAATAAAAGAAGTTTAATCGCCGGCAAACGAAAACCCGCGATTTCACGTAAATCCCGGGCTTGGCCCGTATAGTCGAATGTATACAAAGAAAGTACCCAGGGAGTAAATGCATTTCCCGAACGATTTTTTAAGTTATTGTTTCACCACTAAAACGCATGAGACTTGTAGTTTTCAAAAATGTTTTCATTTTTGATGAGACGCTGAATAAAAGAAGTTTAATCGCCGGCAAACGAAAACCCGCGATTTCCCGTAAATCCCAGGCTTAGCCGGTATAGTCGAATGTATACAAAGAAAGTACCCAGGGAGTAAACTCATTCCCAGAATGATTTTTTAAAATTATCTTTTCACCACTAAAACGCATGAGACTTGTAGTTTTCAAAAATGTTTTCATTTTTGATGAGACGCTTAATGAGAGAGGTTTAATCTCCGGCAAACGAAAACCCGCGATTTCACGTAAATCCCGGGCTTGGCCCGTATAGTCGAATGTATACAAAGAAAGTACCCAGGGAGTAAACTCATTTCCAGAACGATTTTTTAAAATTATCTTTTCACCACTAAAACGCATGAGACTTGTAGTTTTCAAAAATGTTTTCATTTTTGATGAGACGCTGAATAAAAGATGTTTAATCGCCGGAAAACGAAAACCTGCGATTTTCCGTAAATCCCGTGCTTGGCCCGTATAGTCGAGTATATACAAGGAAAGTACCCTGTTAGTAAACTCATTTCCAGAACGATTTTTTAAATTATCTTTTCACCACTAAAACGCATGAGACTTGTAGTTTTCAAAAATGTTTTCATTTTTGATGAGACGCGGAATAAAAGAAGTTTAATCGCCGGCAAACGAAAACCTGCGATTTCCCGTAAATCCCGGACACTGCCCGTATAGCCAGAAGTATACAAAGAAAGTACCCAGGGAGTAAACTCATTTGCCGAACGATTTTTTAAATTATTTTTTCACCACTAAAACGCATGAGACTTGTAGTTTTTAAAAATGTTTTCATTTTTGATGAGACGCTTGATGAAAGAGGTTTAATCGCCGGCAAACGAAAACCCGCGATTTCCCGTAAATCCCAGGCTTAGCCCGTATAGTCGAATGTATACAAAGAAAGTACCCAGGGAGTAAACTCATTTTCCGAACGATTTTTTAAATTATTTTTTCACCACTAAAACGCATGAGACTTGTAGTTTTCAAAAATGTTTTTATTTTTCATGAGACGCTTAATGAGAGAGGTTTAATCTCCGGCAAACGAAAACCCGCGATTTCACGTAAATCCCGGGCTTGGCCCGTATAGTCGAATGTATACAAAGAAAGTACCCAGGGAGTAAACGCATTTCCCGAACGATTTTTTAAGTTATTGTTTCACCACTAAAACGCATGAGACTTGTAGTTTTCAAAAATATTTTCATTTTTGATGAGACGCTGAATAAAAGAAGTTTAATCGCCGGCAAACGAAAACCCGCGAATTCCCGTAAATCCCGGACACTGCCCGTATAGCCAGAAGTATACAAAGAAAGTACCCAGGGAGTAAACTCATTTCCCGAACGATTTTTTAAATTATTTTTTCACCACTAAAACGCATGAGACTTGTAGTTTTTAAAAATGTTTTCATTTTTGATGAGACGCTTGATGAAAGAGGTTTAATCGCCGGCAAACGAAAACCCGCGATTTCCCGTAAATCCCAGGCTTAGCCCATATAGTCGAATGTATACAAAGAAAGTACCCAGGGAGTAAACTCATTTCCAGAACGATTTTTTAAAATTATCTTTTCACCACTAAAACGCATGAGACTTGTAGTTTTCAAAAATGTTTTCATATTTGATGAGACGCTTAATGAGAGAGGTTTAATCTCCGGCAAACGAAAACCTGCGACTTTCCGTAAATCCCGTGCTTGGCCCGTATAGTCGAGTATATACAAGGAAAGTACCCTGTTAGTAAACTCATTTCCAGAACGATTTTTTAAATTATCTTTTCACCACTAAAACGCATGAGACTTGTAGTTTTCAAAAATGTTTTCATTTTTGATGAAACGCGGAATAAAAGAAGTTTAATCGCCGGCAAACGAAAACCTGCGATTTCCCGTAAATCCCGGACACTGCCCGTATAGCCAGAAGTATACAAAGAAAGTACCCAGGGAGTAAACTCATTTCCCGAACGATTTTTTAAATTATTTTTTCACCACTAAAACGCATGAGACTTGTAGTTTTTAAAAATGTTTTCATTTTTGATGAGACGCTTGATGAAAGAGGTTTAATCGCCGGCAAACGAAAACCCGCGATTTCCCGTAAATCCCAGGCTTAGCCCGTATAGTCGAATGTATACAAAGAAAGTACCCAGGAAGTAAACTCATTTCCCGAACGATTTTTTAAATTATTTTTTCACCACTAAAACGCATGAGACTTGTAGTTTTCAAAAATGTTTTCATTTTTCATGAGACGCTTAATGAGAGAGGTTTAATCTCCGGCAAACGAAAACCCGCGATTTCACGTAAATCCCGGGCTTGGCCCGTATAGTCGAATGTATACAAAGAAAGTACCCAGGGAGTAAACGCATTTCCCGAACGATTTTTTAAGTTATTGTTTCACCACTAAAACGCATGAGACTTGTAGTTTTCAAAAATATTTTCATTTTTGATGAGACGCTGAATAAAAGAAGTTTAATCGCCGGCAAACGAAAACCCGCGAATTCCCGTAAATCCCGGACACTGCCCGTATAGCCAGAAGTATACAAAGAAAGTACCCAGGGAGTAAACTCATTTCCCGAACGATTTTTTAAATTATTTTTTCACCACTAAAACGCATGAGACTTGTAGTTTTTAAAAATGTTTTCATTTTTGATGAGACGCTTGATGAAAGAGGTTTAATCGCCGGCAAACGAAAACCCGCGAATTCCCGTAAATCCCAGGCTTAGCCCGTATAGTCGAATGTATACAATGAAAGTACCCAGGGAGTAAACTCATTTCCAGAACGATTTTTTAAAATTATCTTTTCACCACTAAAACGCATGAGACTTGTAGTTTTCAAAAATGTTTTCATTTTTGATGAGACGCTTAATGAGAGAGGTTTAATCTCCGGCAAACGAAAACCCGCGATTTCACGTAAATCCCGGGCTTGGCCCGTATAGTCGAATGTATACAAAGAAAGTACCCAGGGAGTAAACGCATTTCCCGAACGATTTTTTAAGTTATTGTTTCACCACTAAAACGCATGAGACTTGTAGTTTTCAAAAATGTTTTCATTTTTGATGAGACGCTGAATAAAAGAAGTTTAATCGCCGGCAAACGAAAACCCGCGAATTCCCGTAAATCCCGGACACTGCCCGTATAGCCAGAAGTATACAAAGAAAGTACCCAGGGAGTAAACTCATTTCCCGAACGATTTTTTACATTATTTTTTCGCCACTAAAACGCATGAGACTTGTAGTTTTCAAAAATGTTTTCATTTTTGATGAGACGCGGAATAAAAGAAGTTTAATCGACGGCAAACGAAAACCCGCGATTTCCCGTAAATCCCGGACTCGGCCCGTATAGTCAAAAGCATACAAAGAAAATACCCAGGGAGTAAACTCATTTCCCGAACGATTTTTTAAATTATTTTTTTACCACTAAAACGCATGAGACTTGTAGTTTTCAAAAATGTTTTCATTTTGGATGAGACGCTGAATAAAAGAAGTTTAATCGCCGGCAAACGAAAACCCGCGATTTCACGTAAATCCCGGGCTTGGCCCGTATAGTCGAATGTATACAAAGAAAGTACCCAAGGAGTAAATGCATTTCCCGAACGATTTTTTAAGTTATTGTTTCACCACTAAAACGCATGAGACTTGTAGTTTTCAAAAATGTTTTCATTTTTGATGAGACGCTGAATAAAAGAAGTTTAATCGCCGGCAAACGAAAACCCGCGATTTCCCGTAAATCCCAGGCTTAGCCGGTATAGTCGAATGTATACAAAGAAAGTACCCAGGGAGTAAACTCATTCCCAGAATGATTTTTTAAAATTATCTTTTCACCACTAAAACGCATGAGACTTGTAGTTTTCAAAAATGTTTTCATTTTTGATGAGACGCTTAATGAGAGAGGTTTAATCTCCGGCAAACGAAAACCCGCGATTTCACGTAAATCCCGGGCTTGGCCCGTATAGTCGAATGTATACAAAGAAAGTACCCAGGGAGTAAACTCATTTCCAGAACGATTTTTTAAAATTATCTTTTCACCACTAAAACGCATGAGACTTGTAGTTTTCAAAAATGTTTTCATTTTTGATGAGACGCTGAATAAAAGATGTTTAATCGCCGGAAAACGAAAACCTGCGATTTTCCGTAAATCCCGTGCTTGGCCCGTATAGTCGAGTATATACAAGGAAAGTACCCTGTTAGTAAACTCATTTCCAGAACGATTTTTTAAATTATCTTTTCACCACTAAAACGCATGAGACTTGTAGTTTCAAAAATGTTTTCATTTTTGATGAGACGCGGAATAAAAGAAGTTTAATCGCCGGCAAACGAAAACCTGCGATTTCCCGTAAATCCCGGACACTGCCCGTATAGCCAGAAGTATACAAAGAAAGTACCCAGGGAGTAAACTCATTTCCCGAACGATTTTTTAAATTATTTTTTCACCACTAAAACGCATGAGACTTGTAGTTTTTAAAAATGTTTTCATTTTTGATGAGACGCTTGATGAAAGAGGTTTAATCGCCGGCAAACGAAAACCCGCGATTTCCCGTAAATCCCAGGCTTAGCCCGTATAGTCGAATGTATACAAAGAAAGTACCCAGGGAGTAAACTCATTTCCCGAACGATTTTTTAAATTATTTTTTCACCACTAAAACGCATGAGACTTGTAGTTTTCAAAAATGTTTTCATTTTTCATGAGACGCTTAATGAGAGAGGTTTAATCTCCGGCAAACGAAAACCCGCGATTTCACGTAAATCCCGGGCTTGGCCCGTATAGTCGAATGTATACAAAGAAAGTACCCAGGGAGTAAACGCATTTCCCGAACGATTTTTTAAGTTATTGTTTCACCACTAAAACGCATGAGACTTGTAGTTTTCAAAAATATTTTCATTTTTGATGAGACGCTGAATAAAAGAAGTTTAATCGCCGGCAAACGAAAACCCGCGAATTCCCGTAAATCCCGGACACTGCCCGTATAGCCAGAAGTATACAAAGAAAGTACCCAGGGAGTAAACTCATTTCCCGAACGATTTTTTAAATTATTTTTTCACCACTAAAACGCATGAGACTTGTAGTTTTTAAAAATGTTTTCATTTTTGATGAGACGCTTGATGAAAGAGGTTTAATCGCCGGCAAACGAAAACCCGCGATTTCCCGTAAATCCCAGGCTTAGCCCGTATAGTCGAATGTATACAAAGAAAGTACCCAGGGAGTAAACTCATTTCCAGAACGATTTTTTAAAATTATCTTTTCACCACTAAAACGCATGAGACTTGTAGTTTTCAAAAATGTTTTCATATTTGATGAGACGCTTAATGAGAGAGGTTTAATCTCCGGCAAACGAAAACCTGCGATTTTCCGTAAATCCCGTGCTTGGCCCGTATAGTCGAGTATATACAAGGAAAGTACCCTGTTAGTAAACTCATTTCCAGAACGATTTTTTAAATTATCTTTTCACCACTAAAACGCATGAGACTTGTAGTTTTCAAAAATGTTTTTATTTTTGATGAGACGCGGAATAAAAGAAGTTTAATCGCCGGCAAACGAAAACCTGCGATTTCCCGTAAATCCCGGACACTGCCCGTATAGCCAGAAGTATACAAAGAAAGTGAGCAGGGAGTAAACTCATTTCCCGAACGATTTTTTAAATTATTTTTTCACCACTAAAACGCATGAGACTTGTAGTTTTTAAAAATGTTTTCATTTTTGATGAGACGCTTGATGAAAGAGGTTTAATCGCCGGCAAACGAAAACCCGCGATTTCCCGTAAATCCCAGGCTTAGCCTGTATAGTCGAATGTATACAAAGAAAGTACCCAGGGAGTAAACTCATTTCCCGAACGATTTTTTAAATTATTTTTTCACCACTAAAACGCATGAGACTTGTAGTTTTCAAAAATGTTTTCATTTTTCATGAGACGCTTAATGAGAGAGGTTTAATATCCGGCAAACGAAAACCCGCGATTTCACGTAAATCCCGGGCTTGGCCCGTATAGTCGAATGTATACAAAGAAAGTACCCAGGGAGTAAACGCATTTCCCGAACGATTTTTTAAGTTATTGTTTCACCACTAAAACGCATGAGACTTGTAGTTTTCAAAAATATTTTCATTTTTGATGAGACGCTGAATAAAAGAAGTTTAATCGCCGGCAAACGAAAACCCGCGAATTCCCGTAAATCCCGGACACTGCCCGTATAGCCAGAAGTATACAAAGAAAGTACCCAGGGAGTAAACTCATTTCCCGAACGATTTTTTAAATTATTTTTTCACCACTAAAACGCATGAGACTTGTAGTTTTAAAAAATGTTTTCATTTTTGATGAGACGCTTGATGAAAGAGGTTTAATCGCCGGCAAACGAAAACCCGCGAATTCCCGTAAATCCCAGGCTTAGCCCGTATAGTCGAATGTATACAAAGAAAGTACCCAGGGAGTAAACTCATTTCCCGAACGATTTTTTAAAATTATCTTTTCACCACTAAAACGCATGAGACTTGTAGTTTTCAAAAATGTTTTCATTTTTGATGAGACGCTTAATGAGAGAGGTTTAATCTCCGGCAAACGAAAACCCGCGATTTCACGTAAATCCCGGGCTTGGCCCGTATAGTCGAATGTATACAAAGAAAGTACCCAGGGAGTAAACGCATTTCCCGAACGATTTTTTAAGTTATTGTTTCACCACTAAAACGCATGAGACTTGTAGTTTTCAAAAATGTTTTCATTTTTGATGAGACGCTTAATGAGAGAGGTTTAATCTCCGGCAAACGAAAACCCGCGATTTCACGTAAATCCCGGGCTTGGCCCGTATAGTCGAATGTATACAAAGAAAGTACCCAGGGAGTAAACGCATTTCCCGAACGATTTTTTAAGTTATTGTTTCACCACTAAAACGCATGAGACTTGTAGTTTTCAAAAATGTTTTCATTTTTGATGAGACGCTGAATAAAAGAAGTTTAATCGCCGGCAAACGAAAACCCGCGAATTCCCGTAAATCCCGGACACTGCCCGTATAGCCAGAAGTATACAAAGAAAGTACCCAGGGAGTAAACTCATTTCCCGAACGATTTTTTACATTATTTTTTCGCCACTAAAACGCATGAGACTTGTAGTTCTCAAAAATGTTTTCATTTTTGATGAGACGCTGAATAAAAGAAGTTTAATCGCCGGCAAACGAAAACCCGCGATTTCCCGTAAATCCCGGACTCGGCCCGTATAGTAAAAAGTATACAAAGAAAGTACTCAGGAAGTAAATTCATTTCCCGAACGATTTTTTAAGTTATTTTTTCACCACTAAAACGCACGAGACTTGTAGTTTTTAAAAATGTTTTCAGTTTTGATGAGACGCTTGATGAAAGAGGTTTAATCGCCGGCAAACGAAAACCCGCGATTTCCCGTAAATCCCAGGCTTGGCCCGTATAGTCGAGTATATACAAGGAAAGTACCCTGTTAGTAAACTCATTTCCAGAACGATTTTTTAAATTATCTTTTCACCACTAAAACGCATGAGACTTGTAGTTTTTAAAAATGTTTTCATTTTTGATGAGACGCTTGATGAAAGAGGTTTAATCGCCGGCAAACGAAAACCCGCGATTTCCCGTAAATCCCAGGCTTAGCCCGTATAGTCGAATGTATACAAAGAAAGTACCCAGGGAGTAAACTCATTTCCAGAACGATTTTTTAAAATTATCTTTTCACCACTAAAACGCACGAGACTTGTAGTTTTCAAAAATGTTTTCATATTTGAGGAGACGCTTAATGAGAGAGGTTTAATCTCCGGCAAACGAAAACCTGCGATTTTCCGTAAATCCCGTGCTTGGCCCGTATAGTCGAGTATATACAAGGAAAGTACCCTGTTAGTAAACTCATTTCCAGAACGATTTTTTAAATTATCTTTTCACCACTAAAACGCATGAGACTTGTAGTTTTCAAAAATGTTTTTATTTTTGATGAGACGCGGAATAAAAGAAGTTTAATCGCCGGCAAACGAAAACCTGCGATTTCCCGTAAATCCCGGACACTGCCCGTATAGCCAGAAGTATACAAAGAAAGTGAGCAGGGAGTAAACTCATTTCCCGAACGATTTTTTAAATTATTTTTTCACCACTAAAACGCATGAGACTTGTAGTTTTTAAAAATGTTTTCATTTTTGATGAGACGCTTGATGAAAGAGGTTTAATCGCCGGCAAACGAAAACCCGCGATTTCCCGTAAATCCCAGGCTTAGCCCGTATAGTCGAATGTATACAAAGAAAGTACCCAGGGAGTAAACTCATTTCCCGAACGATTTTTTAAATTATTTTTTCACCACTAAAACGCATGAGACTTGTAGTTTTCAAAAATGTTTTCATTTTTCATGAGACGCTTAATGAGAGAGGTTTAATCTCCGGCAAACGAAAACCCGCGATTTCACGTAAATCCCGGGCTTGGCCCGTATAGTCGAATGTATACAAAGAAAGTACCCAGGGAGTAAACGCATTTCCCGAACGATTTTTTAAGTTATTGTTTCACCACTAAAACGCATGAGACTTGTAGTTTTCAAAAATATTTTCATTTTTGATGAGACGCTGAATAAAAGAAGTTTAATCGCCGGCAAACGAAAACCCGCGAATTCCCGTAAATCCCGGACACTGCCCGTATAGCCAGAAGTATACAAAGAAAGTACCCAGGGAGTAAACTCATTTCCCGAACGATTTTTTAAATTATTTTTTCACCACTAAAACGCATGAGACTTGTAGTTTTAAAAAATGTTTTCATTTTTGATGAGACGCTTGATGAAAGAGGTTTAATCGCCGGCAAACGAAAACCCGCGAATTCCCGTAAATCCCAGGCTTAGCCCGTATAGTCGAATGTATACAAAGAAAGTACCCAGGGAGTAAACTCATTTCCCGAACGATTTTTTAAAATTATCTTTTCACCACTAAAACGCATGAGACTTGTAGTTTTCAAAAATGTTTTCATTTTTGATGAGACGCTTAATGAGAGAGGTTTAATCTCCGGCAAACGAAAACCCGCGATTTCACGTAAATCCCGGGCTTGGCCCGTATAGTCGAATGTATACAAAGAAAGTACCCAGGGAGTAAGCGCATTTCCCGAACGATTTTTTAAGTTATTGTTTCACCACTAAAACGCATGAGACTTGTAGTTTTCAAAAATGTTTTCATTTTTGATGAGACGCTTAATGAGAGAGGTTTAATCTCCGGCAAACGAAAACCCGCGATTTCACGTAAATCCCGGGCTTGGCCCGTATAGTCGAATGTATACAAAGAAAGTACCCAGGGAGTAAACGCATTTCCCGAAGGATTTTTTAAGTTATTGTTTCACCACTAAAACGCATGAGACTTGTAGTTTTCAAAAATGTTTTCATTTTTGATGAGACGCTGAATAAAAGAAGTTTAATCGCCGGCAAACGAAAACCCGCGAATTCCCGTAAATCCCGGACACTGCCCGTATAGCCAGAAGTATACAAAGAAAGTACCCAGGGAGTAAACTCATTTCCCGAACGATTTTTTACATTATTTTTTCGCCACTAAAACGCATGAGACTTGTAG
This sequence comes from Hydractinia symbiolongicarpus, assembly GCF_029227915.1. Lineage (NCBI taxonomy): Eukaryota > Metazoa > Cnidaria > Hydrozoa > Anthoathecata > Hydractiniidae > Hydractinia > Hydractinia symbiolongicarpus. The sequence goes on along the minus strand of NC_079878.1, from coordinate 31,593,486 downwards.
TTTTCAAAAATGTTTTCATTTTTGATGAGACGCTGAATAAAAGAAGTTTAATCGCCGGCAAACGAAAACCCGCGATTTCCCGTAAATCCCGGACTCGGCCCGTATAGTAAAAAGTATACAAAGAAAGTACTCAGGAAGTAAATTCATTTCCCGAACGATTTTTTAAGTTATTTTTTCACCACTAAAACGCATGAGACTTGTAGTTTTTAAAAATGTTTTCAGTTTTGATGAGACGCTTGATGAAAGAGGTTTAATCGCCGGCAAACGAAAACCCGCGATTTCCCGTAAATCCCAGGCTTGGCCCGTATAGTCGAATGTATACAAAGAAAGTACCTAGGGAGTAAACTCATTTCCAGAACGATTTTTTAAAATTATCTTTTCACCACTAAAACGCATGAGACTTGTAGTTTTCAAAAATATTTTCATTTTTGATGAGACGCTGAATAAAAGATGTTTAATCGCCGGAAAACGAAAACCCGCGATTTTCCGTAAATCCCGTGCTTGGCCCGTATAGTCGAGTATATACAAAGAAAGTACCCTGTGAGTAAACTCATTTCCAGAACGATTTTTTAAATTATCTTTTCACCACTAAAACGCATGAGACTTGTAGTTATTAAAAATGTTTTCATTTTTGATGAGACGCTGAATAAAAGAAGTTTAATCGCCGGCAAACGAAACTCCCCGCATTTCCGTAAATCCCGGACTCGGCCCGTATAGCCAAAAGTATACAAAGAAAGTATCCAGGGAGTAAACTCATTTCCCGAACGATTTTTTAAATTATTTTTTCACCACTAAAACGCATGAGACTTGTAGTTTTCAAAAATGTTTTAATTTTTGATGAGACGCGGAATAAAAGAAGTTTAATCGCCAGCAAACGAAAACCCGCGATTTCCCGTAAATCCCGGACTCGGCCCGTATAGTCAAAAGTAGACAAAGAAAGTACCCAGGGAGTAAACTCATTTCCCGAACGATTTTTTAAATTATTTTTTCACCACTAAAACGCATGAGACTTGTAGTTTTCAAAAATGTTTTCATTTTTGATGAGACGCTGAATAAAAGAAGTTTAATTGCCGGCAAACGAAAACCCGCGATTTCCCGTAAATCCCGGACTCAGCCCGTATAGTACAAAGTATACAAAGAAAGTACTCAGGAAGTAATTTCAATTCCCGAACGATATTTTAAGTTATTTTTTCACCACTAAAACGCATGAGACTTGTAGTTTTTTAAAATGTTTCCATTTTTGATGAGACGCTTCAAGAAAGAGGTTTAATCGCCGGCAAACGAAAACCCGCGATTTCCCGTAAGTCCCAGGCTTGGCCCGTATAGTCGCATGTATACAAAGAAAGTACCCAGGGAGTAAACTCATTTCCAGAACGATTTTTTAAATTATCTTTTCAACACTAAAACGCATGAGACTTGTAGTTTTCAAAAATGTTTTCATTTTTGATAAGACGCGGAATAAAAGAAGTTTAATCGCCGGCAAACGAAAACCCGCGATTTCCCGTAAAACCCGGACTCGGCCCGTATAGTCAAAAGTATACAAAGAAAGTACCCAGGGAGTAAACTCATTTGCCGAACGATTTTTTAAATTATTTTTTCGCCACTAAAACGCATGAGACTTGTAGTTTTCAAAAATGCTTTCATTTTTCATGAGACGCTTAATGAGAGAGGTTTAATCTCCGGCAAATGAAAACCCGCGATTTCACGTAAATCCCGGGCTTGGCCCGTATAGTCGAATGTATACAAAGAAAGTAACCAGGGAGTAAACGCATTTCCCGAACGATTTTTTAAGTTATTGTTTCACCACTAAAACGCATGTGACTTGTAGTTTTCAAAAATGTTTTCATTTTGGATGAGACGCTGAATAAAAGAAGTTTAATCGCCGGCAAACGAAAACCTGCGAATTCCCGTAAATCCCGGACACTGCCCGTATAGCCAGAAGTATACAAAGAAAGTACCCACGGAGTAAACTCATTTCCCGAACGATTTTTTACATGATTTTTTCGCCACTAAAACGCATGAGACTTGTAGTTTTCAAAAATGTTTTCATTTTTGATGAGACGCTGAATAAAAGAAGTTTAATCGCCGGCAAACGAAAACCCGCGATTTCCCGTAAATCCCGGACTCGGCCCGTATAGTAAAAAGTATACAAAGAAAGTACTCAGGAAGTAAATTCATTTCCCGAACGATTTTTTAAGTTATTTTTTCACCACTAAAACGCATGAGACTTGTAGTTTTTAAAAATGTTTTCATTTTTGATGAGACGCTTGATGAAAGAGGTTTAATCGCCGGCAAACGAAAACCCGCGATTTTCCGTAAATCCCAGGCTTGGCCCGTATAGTCGAGTATATACAAAGAAAGTACCCTGTGAGTAAACTCATTTCCATAACGATTTTTTAAATTATCTTTTCACCACTAAAACGCATGAGACTTGTAGTTATTAAAAATGTTTTCATTTTTGATGAGACGCGGAATAAAAGAAGTTTAATCGCCGCCAAACGAAAACCCGCGATTTCCCGTAAATCCCGGACTCGGCCCGTATACTCAAAAGTATACAAAGAAAATACCCAGGGAGTAAACTCATTTCCCGAACGATTTTTTAAATTATTTTTTCACCACTAAAACGCATGAGACTTGTAGTTTTCAAAAATGTTTTAATTTTTGATGAGACGCGGAATAAAAGAAGTTTAATCGCCAGCAAACGAAAACCCGCGATTTCCCGTAAATCCCGGACTCGGCCCGTATAGTCAAAAGTATACAAAGAAAGTACCCAGGGAGTAAACTCATTTCCCGAACGATTTTTTAAATTATTTTTTCACCACTAAAACGCATGAGACTTGTAGTTTTCAAAAATGTTTTCATTTTTGATGAGACGCTGAATAAAAGAAGTTTAATTGCCGGCAAACGAAAACCCGCGATTTCCCGTAAATCCCGGACTCAGCCCGTATAGTACAAAGTATACAAAGAAAGTACTCAGGAAGTAATTTCAATTCCCGAACGATATTTTAAGTTATTTTTTCACCACTAAAACGCATGAGACTTGTAGTTTTTTAAAATGTTTCCATTTTTGATGAGACGCTTCAAGAAAGAGGTTTAATCGCCGGCAAACGAAAACCCGCGATTTCCCGTAAGTCCCAGGCTTGGCCCGTATAGTCGCATGTATACAAAGAAAGTACCCAGGGAGTAAACTCATTTCCAGAACGATTTTTTAAATTATCTTTTCAACACTAAAACGCATGAGACTTGTAGTTTTCAAAAATGTTTTCATTTTTGATAAGACGCGGAATAAAAGAAGTTTAATCGCCGGCAAACGAAAACCCGCGATTTCCCGTAAAACCCGGACTCGGCCCGTATAGTCAAAAGTATACAAAGAAAGTACCCAGGGAGTAAACTCATTTGCCGAACGATTTTTTAAATTATTTTTTCGCCACTAAAACGCATGAGACTTGTAGTTTTCAAAAATGCTTTCATTTTTCATGAGACGCTTAATGAGAGAGGTTTAATCTCCGGCAAATGAAAACCCGCGATTTCACGTAAATCCCGGGCTTGGCCCGTATAGTCGAATGTATACAAAGAAAGTAACCAGGGAGTAAACGCATTTCCCGAACGATTTTTTAAGTTATTGTTTCACCACTAAAACGCATGTGACTTGTAGTTTTCAAAAATGTTTTCATTTTGGATGAGACGCTGAATAAAAGAAGTTTAATCGCCGGCAAACGAAAACCTGCGAATTCCCGTAAATCCCGGACACTGCCCGTATAGCCAGAAGTATACAAAGAAAGTACCCACGGAGTAAACTCATTTCCCGAACGATTTTTTACATGATTTTTTCGCCACTAAAACGCATGAGACTTGTAGTTTTCAAAAATGTTTTCATTTTTGATGAGACGCTGAATAAAAGAAGTTTAATCGCCGGCAAACGAAAACCCGCGATTTCCCGTAAATCCCGGACTCGGCCCGTATAGTAAAAAGTATACAAAGAAAGTACTCAGGAAGTAAATTCATTTCCCGAACGATTTTTTAAGTTATTTTTTCACCACTAAAACGCATGAGACTTGTAGTTTTTAAAAATGTTTTCATTTTTGATGAGACGCTTGATGAAAGAGGTTTAATCGCCGGCAAACGAAAACCCGCGATTTTCCGTAAATCCCAGGCTTGGCCCGTATAGTCGAGTATATACAAAGAAAGTACCCTGTGAGTAAACTCATTTCCATAACGATTTTTTAAATTATCTTTTCACCACTAAAACGCATGAGACTTGTAGTTATTAAAAATGTTTTCATTTTTGATGAGACGCGGAATAAAAGAAGTTTAATCGCCGCCAAACGAAAACCCGCGATTTCCCGTAAATCCCGGACTCGGCCCGTATACTCAAAAGTATACAAAGAAAATACCCAGGGAGTAAACTCATTTCCCGAACGATTTTTTAAATTATTTTTTCACCACTAAAACGCATGAGACTTGTAGTTTTCAAAAATGTTTTCATTTTTGATGAGACGCTGAATAAAAGAAGTTTAATCGCCGGCAAACGAAACTCCCCGCATTCCCGTAAATCCCTGACTCGGCCCGTATAGCCAAAAGTATACAAAGAAAGTATCCAGGGAGTAAACTCATTTCCCGAACGATTTTTTAAATTATTTTTTCACCACTAAAACGCATGAGACTTGTAGTTTTCAAAAATGTTTTAATTTTTGATGAGACGCGGAATAAAAGAAGTTTAATCGCCAGCAAACGAAAACCCGCGATTTCCCGTAAATCCCGGACTCGGCCCGTATAGTCAAAAGTATACAAAGAAAGTACCCAGGGAGTAAACTCATTTCCCGAACGATTTTTTAAATTATTTTTTCACCACTAAAACGCATGACACTTGTAGTTTTCAAAAATGTTTTCATTTTTGATGAGACGCTGAATAAAAGAAGTTTAATTGCCGGCAAACGAAAACCCGCGATTTCCCGTAAATCCCGGACTCAGCCCGTATAGTACAAAGTATACAAAGAAAGTACTCAGGAAGTAAATTCAATTCCCGAACGATATTTTAAGTTATTTTTTCACCACTAAAACGCATGAGACTTGTAGTTTTTAAAAATGTTTCCATTTTTGATGAGACGCTTCAAGAAAGAGGTTTAATCGCCGGCAAACGAAAACCCGCGATTTCCCGTAAGTCCCAGGCTTGGCCCGTATAGTCGAATGTATACAAAGAAAGTACCCAGGGAGTAAACTCATTTGCCGAACGATTTTTTAAATTATTTTTTCGCCACTAAAACGCATGAGACTTGTAGTTTTCAAAAATGCTTTCATTTTTCATGAGACGCTTAATGAGAGAGGTTTAATGTCCGGCAAATGAAAACCCGCGATTTCACGTAAATCCCGGGCTTGGCCCGTATAGTCGAATGTATACAAAGAAAGTACCCAGGGAGTAAACGCATTTCCCGAACGATTTTTTAAGTTATTGTTTCACCACTAAAACGCATGAGACTTGTAGTTTTCAAAAATGTTTTCATTTTGGATGAGACGCTGAATAAAAGAAGTTTAATTGCCGGCAAACGAAAACCCGCGATTTCCCGTAAATCCCGGACTCAGCCCGTATAGTACAAAGTATACAAAGAAAGTACTCAGGAAGTAAATTCAATTCCCGAACGATATTTTAAGTTATTTTTTCACCACTAAAACGCATGAGACTTGTAGTTTTTAAAAATGTTTTCATTTTTGATGAGACGCTTCAAGAAAGAGGTTTAATCGCCGGCAAACGAAAACCCGCGATTTCCCGTAAGTCCCAGGCTTGGCCCGTATAGTCGAATGTATACAAAGAAAGTACCAAGGGAGTAAACTCATTTCCAGAACGATTTTTTAAATTATCTTTTCAACACTAAAACGCATGAGACTTGTAGTTTTCAAAAATGTTTTCATTTTTGATAAGACGCGGTATAAAAGAAGTTTAATCGCCGGCAAACGAAAACCCGCGATTTCCCGTAAAACCCGGACTCGGCCCGTATAGTCAAAAGTATACAAAGAAAGTACCCAGGGAGTAAACTCATTTGCCGAACGATTTTTTAAATTATTTTTTCGCCACTAAAACGCATGAGACTTGTAGTTTTCAAAAATGCTTTCATTTTTCATGAGACGCTTAATAAGAGAGGTTTAATGTCCGGCAAATGAAAACCCGCGATTTCACGTAAATCCCGGGCTTGGCCCGTATAGTCGAATGTATACAAAGAAAGTACCAAGGGAGTAAACGCATTTCCCGAACGATTTTTTAAGTTATTGTTTCACCACTAAAACGCATGAGACTTGTAGTTTTCAAAAATGTTTTCATTTTGGATGAGACGCTGAATAAAAGAAGTTTAATCGCCGGCAAACGAAAACCCGCGAATTCCCGTAAATCCCGGACACTGCCCGTATAGCCAGAAGTATACAAAGAAAGGACCCAGGGAGTAAACTCATTTCCCGAACGATTTTTTACATTATTTTTTCGCCACTAAAACGCATGAGACTTGTAGTTTTCAAAAATGTTTTCATTTTTGATGAGACGCTGAATAAAAGAAGTTTAATCGCCGGCAAACGAAAACCCGCGATTTCCCGTAAATCCCGGACTCGGCCCGTATAGTAAAAAGTATACAAAGAAAGTACTCAGGAAGTAAATTCATTTCCCGAACGATTTTTTAAGTTATTTTTTCACCACTAAAACGCATGAGACTTGTAGTTTTTAAAAATGTTTTCATTTTTGATGAGACGCTTGATGAAAGAGGTTTAATCGCCGGCAAACGAAAACCCGCGATTTCCCGTAAATCCCAGGCTTGGCCCGTATAGTCGAATGTATACAAAGAAAGTACCTAGGGAGTAAACTCATTTCCAGAACGATTTTTTAAAATTATCTTTTCACCACTAAAACGCATGAGACTTGTAGTTTTCAAAAATGTTTTCATTTTTGATGAGACGCTGAATAAAAGATGTTTAATCGCCGGAAAACGAAAACCCGCGATTTTCCGTAAATCCCGTGCTTGGCCCGTATAGTCGAGTATATACAAAGAAAGTACCCTGTGAGTAAACTCATTTCCAGAACGATTTTTTAAATTATCTTTTCACCACTAAAACGCATGAGACTTGTAGTTATTAAAAATATTTTCATTTTTGATGAGACGCGGAATAAAAGAAGTTTAATCGCCGCCAAACGAAAACCCGCGATTTCCCGTAAATCCCGGACTCGGCCCGTGTATTCAAAAGTATACAAAGAAAATACCCAGGGAGTAAACTCATTTCCCGAACGATTTTTTAAATTATTTTTTCACCACTAAAACGCATGAGACTTGTAGTTTTCAAAAATGTTTTCATTTTTGATGAGACGCTGAATAAAAGAAGTTTAATCGCCGGCAAACGAAACTCCCCGCATTCCCGTAAATCCCGGACTCGGCCCGTATAGCCAAAAGTATACAAAGAAAGTATCCAGGGAGTAAACTCATTTCCCGAACGATTTTTTAAATTATTTTTTCACCACTAAAACGCATGAGACTTGTAGTTTTCAAAAATGTTTTAATTTTTGATGAGACGCGGAATAAAAGAAGTTTAATCGCCAGCAAACGAAAACCCGCGATTTCCCGTAAATCCCGGACTCGGCCCGTATAGTCAAAAGTATACAAAGAAAGTACCCAGGGAGTAAACTCATTTCCCGAACGATTTTTTAAATTATTTTTTCACCACTAAAACGCATGAGACTTGTAGTTTTCAAAAATGTTTTCATTTTTGATGAGACGCTGAATAAAAGAAGTTTAATTGCCGGCAAACGAAAACCCGCGATTTCCCGTAAATCCCGGACTCAGCCCGTATAGTACAAAGTATACAAAGAAAGTACTCAGGAAGTAAATTCAATTCCCGAACGATTTTTTAAATTACTTTTTCGCCACTAAAACGCATGAGACTTGTAGTTTTCAAAAATGCTTTCATTTTTCATGAGACGCTTAATGAGAGAGGTTTAATCTCCGGCAAATGAAAACCCGCGATTTCACGTAAATCCCGGGCTTGGCCCGTATAGTCGAATGTATACAAAGAAAGTACCCAGGGAGTAAACGCATTTCCCGAACGATTTTTTAAGTTATTGTTTCACCACTAAAACGCATGAGACTTGTAGTTTTCAAAAATGTTTTCATTTTTGATGAGACGCTGAATAAAAGAAGTTTAATCGCCGGCAAACGAAACTCCCCGCATTCCCGTAAATCCCGGACTCGGCCCGTATAGCCAAAAGTATACAAAGAAAGTATCCAGGGAGTAAACTCATTTCCCGAACGATTTTTTAAATTATTTTTTCACCACTAAAACGCATGAGACTTGTAGTTTTCAAAAATGTTTTAATTTTTGATGAGACGCGGAATAAAAGAAGTTTAATCGCCAGCAAACGAAAACCCGCGATTTCCCGTAAATCCCGGGCTTGGCCCGTATAGTCGAATGTATACAAAGAAAGTACCCAGGGAGTAAACGCATTTCCCGAACGATTTTTTAAATTATTGTTTCACCACTAAAACGCATGAGACTTGTAGTTTTCAAAAATGTTTTAATTTTTGATGAGACGCGGAATAAAAGAAGTTTAATCGCCAGCAAACGAAAACCCGCGATTTCCCGTAAATCCCGGACTCGGCCCGTATAGTCAAAAGTATACAAAGAAAGTACCCAGGGAGTAAACTCATTTCCCGAACGATTTTTTAAATTATTTTTTCACCACTAAAACGCATGAGACTTGTAGTTTTCAAAAATGTTTTCATTTTTGATGAGACGCTGAATAAAAGAAGTTTAATTGCCGGCAAACGAAAACCCGCGATTTCCCGTAAATCCCGGACTCAGCCCGTATAGTACAAAGTATACAAAGAAAGTACTCAGGAAGTAAATTCAATTCCCGAACGATTTTTTAAATTACTTTTTCGCCACTAAAACGCATGAGACTTGTAGTTTTCAAAAATGCTTTCATTTTTCATAAGACGCTTAATGAGAGAGGTTTAATCTCCGGCAAATGAAAACCCGCGATTTCACGTAAATCCCGGGCTTGGCCCGTATAGTCGAATGTATACAAAGAAAGTACCCAGGGAGTAAACGCATTTCCCGAACGATTTTTTAAGTTATTGTTTCACCACTAAAACGCATGAGACTTGTAGTTTTCAAAAATGTTTTCATTTTGGATGAGACGCTGAATAAAAGAAGTTTAATCGCCGGCAAACGAAAACCCGCGAATTCCCGTAAATCCCGGACACTGCCCGTATAGCCAGAAGTATACAAAGAAAGTACCCAGGGAGTAAACTCATTTCCCGAACGATTTTTTAAATTATTTTTTCACCGCTAAAACGCATGAGACTTGTAGTTTTTAAAAATGTTTTCATTTTTGATGAGACGCTTGATGAAAGAGGTTTAATCGCCGGCAAACGAAAACCCGCGATTTCACGTAAATCCCGGGCTTGGCCCGGGAAGTCGAATGTATACGAAGAAAGTACCCAGGGAGTAAACGCATTTCCCGAAAGATTTTTTAAGTTATTGTTTCACCACTAAAACGCATGAGACTTGTAGTTTTCAAAAATGTTTTCATTTTTGATGAGACGCTGAATAAAAGAAGTTTAATTGCCGGCAAACGAAAACCCGCGAATTTCCGTAAATCCCGGACACTGCCCGTATAGCCAGAAGTATACAAAGAAAGTACCCAGGGAGTAAACTCATTTCCCGAACGATTTTTTAAATTATTTTTTCACCACTAAAACGCATGAGACTTGTAGTTTTCAAAAATGTTTTCATTTTTGATGAGACGCTGAATAAAAGAAGTTTAATCGCCGGCAAACGAAAACCCGCGATTTCCCGTAAATCCCGGACTCGGCCCGTATAGTACAAAGTATACAAAGAAAGTACTCAGGAAGTAAATTCATTTCCCGAACGATTTTTTAAGTTGTTTTTTCACCACTAAAACGCATGAGACTTGTAGTTTTCAAAAATGTTTTCATTTTTGATGAGACGCTGAATAAAAGAAGTTTAATCGCCGGCAAACGAAAACCCGCGAATTCCCGTAAATCCCGGACACTGCCCGTATAGCCAGAAGTATACAAAGAAAGTACCCAGGGAGTAAACTCATTTCCCGAACGATTTTTTACATTATTTTTTCGCCACTAAAACGCATGAGACTTGTAGTTTTCAAAAATGTTTTCATTTTTGATGAGACGCTGAATAAAAGAAGTTTAATCGCCGGCAAACAAAAACCCGCGATTTCCCGTAAATCCCGGACTCGGCCCGTATAGTAAAAAGTATACAAAGAAAGTACTCAGGAAGTAAATTCATTTCCCGAACGATTTTTTAAGTTATTTTTTCACCACTAAAACGCATGAGACTTGTAGTTTTTAAAAATGTTTTCATTTTTGATGAGACGCTTGATGAAAGAGGTTTAATCGCCGGCAAACGAAAACCCGCGATTTCCCGTAAATCCCAGGCTTGGCCCGTATAGTCGAATGTATACAAAGAAAGTACCTAGGGAGTAAAATCATTTCCAGAACGATTTTTTAAAATTATCTTTTCACCACTAAAACGCATGAGACTTGTAGTTTTCAAAAATGTTTTCATTTTTGATGAGACGCTTAATGAGAGAGGTTTAATCTCCGGCAAATGAAAACCCGCGATTTCACGTAAATCCCGGGCTTGGCCCGTATAGTCGAATGTATACAAAGAAAGTACCCAGGGAGTAAACGCATTTCCCGAACGATTTTTTAAGTTATTGTTTCACCACTAAAACGCATGAGACTTGTAGTTTTCAAAAATGTTTTCATTTTGGATGAGACGCTGAATAAAAGAAGTTTAATCGCCGGCAAACGAAAACCCGCGAATTCCCGTAAATCCCGGACACTGCCCGTATAGCCAGAAGTATACAAAGAAACTACCCAGGGAGTAAACTCATTTCCCGAACGATTTTTTAAATTATTTTTTCACCGCTAAAACGCATGAGACTTGTAGTTTTTAAAAATGTTTTCATTTTTGATGAGACGCTTGATGAAAGAGGTTTAATCGCCGGCAAACGAAAACCCGCGATTTCACGTAAATCCCGGGCTTGGCCCGTATAGTCGAATGTATACAAAGAAAGTACCCAGGGAGTAAACGCATTTCCCGAACGATTTTTTAAGTTATTGTTTCACCACTAAAACGCATGAGACTTGTAGTTTTCAAAAATGTTTTCATTTTTGATGAGACGCTGAATAAAAGAAGTTTAATTGCCGGCAAACGAAAACCCGCGAATTCCCGTAAATCCCGGACACTGCCCGTATAGCCAGAAGTATACAAAGAAAGTACCCAGGGAGTAAACTCATTTCCCGAACGATTTTTTAAATTATTTTTTCACCACTAAAACGCATGAGACTTGTAGTTTTCAAAAATGTTTTCATTTTTGATGAGACGCTGAATAAAAGAAGTTTAATCGCCGGCAAACGAAAACCCGCGATTTCCCGTAAATCCCGGACTCGGCCCGTATAGTACAAAGTATACCAAGGAAAGTACTCAGGAAGTAAATTCATTTCCCGAACGATTTTTTAAGTTGTTTTTTCACCACTAAAACGCATGAGACTTGTAGTTTTTAAAAATGTTTTCATTTTTGATGAGACGCTTGATGAAAGAGGTTTAATCTCCGGCAAACGAAAACCCGCGATTTCCCGTAAATCCCAGGCTTGGCCCGTATAGTCGAATGTATACAAAGAAAGTACCCAGGGAGTAAACGCATTTCCCGAACGATTTTTTAAGTTATTGTTTCACCACTAAAACGCATGAGACTTGTAGTTTTCAAAAATGTTTTCATTTTGGATGAGACGCTGAATAAAAGAAGTTTAATCGCCGGCAAACGAAAACCCGCGAATTCCCGTAAATCCCGGACACTGCCCGTATAGCCAGAAGTATACAAAGAAAGTACCCAGGGAGTAAACTCATTTCCCGAACGATTTTTTACATTATTTTTTCGCCACTAAAACGCATGAGACTTGTAGTTTTCAAAAATGTTTTCATTTTTGATGAGACGCTGAATAAAAGAAGTTTAATCGCCGGCAAACGAAAACCCGCGATTTCCCGTAAATCCCGGACTCGGCCCGTATAGTAAAAAGTATACAAAGAAAGTACTCAGGAAGTAAATTCATTTCCCGAACGATTTTTTAAGTTATTTTTTCACCACTAAAACGCATGAGACTTGCAGTTTTTAAAAATGTTTTCATTTTTGATGAGACGCTTGATGAAAGAGGTTTAATCGCCGGCAAACGAAAACCCGCGATTTCCCGTAAATCCCAGGCTTGGCCCGTATAGTCGAATGTATACAAAGAAAGTACCTAGGGAGTAAACTCATTTCCAGAACGATTTTTTAAAATTATCTTTTCACCACTAAAACGCATGAGACTTGTAGTTTTCAAAAATGTTTTCATTTTTGATGAGACGCTGAATAAAAGATGTTTAATCGCCGGAAAACGAAAACCCGCGATTTTCCGTAAATCCCGTGCTTGGCCCGTATAGTCGAGTATATACAAAGAAAGTACCCTGTGAGTAAACTCATTTCCAGAACGATTTTTTAAATTATCTTTTCACCACTAAAACGCATGAGACTTGTAGTTATTAAAAATGTTTTCATTTTTGATGAGACGCGGAATAAAAGAAGTTTAATCGCCGCCAAACGAAAACCCGCGATTTCGCGTAAATCCCGGACTCGGCCCGTATATTCAAAAGTATACAAAGAAAATACCCAGGGAGTAAACTCATTTCCCGAACGATTTTTTAAATTATTTTTTCACCACTAAAACGCATGAGACTTGTAGTTTTCAAAAATGTTTTCATTTTTGATGAGACGCTGAATAAAAGAAGTTTAATCGCCGGCAAACGAAACTCCCCGCATTCCCGTAAATCCCGGACTCGGCCCGTATAGCCAAAAGTATACAAAGAAAGTATCCAGGGAGTAAACTCATTTCCCGAACGATTTTTTAAATTATTTTTTCACCACTAAAACGCATGAGACTTGTAGTTTTCAAAAATGTTTTAATTTTTGATCAGACGCGGAATAAAAGAAGTTTAATCGCCAGCAAACGAAAACCCGCGATTTCCCGTAAATCCCGGACTCGGCCCGTATAGTCAAAAGTATACAAAGAAAGTACCCAGGGAGTAAACTCATTTCCCGAACGATTTTTTAAATTATTTTTTCACCACTAAAACGCATGAGACTTGTAGTTTTTAAAAATGTTTTCATTTTTGATGAGACGCTGAATAAAAGAAGTTTAATTGCCGGCAAACGAAAACCCGCGATTTCCCGTAAATCCCGGACTCAGCCCGTATAGTACAAAGTATACAAAGAAAGTACTCAGGAAGTAAATTCAATTCCCGAACGATATTTTAAGTTATTTTTTCACCACTAAAACGCATGAGACTTGTAGTTTTTAAAAATGTTTCCATTTTTGATGATACGCTTCAAGAAAGAGGTTTAATCGCCGGCAAACGAAAACCCGCGATTTCCCGTAAGTCCCAGGCTTGGCCCGTATAGTCGAATGTATACAAAGAAAGTACCCAGGGAGTAAACTCATTTCCAGAACGATTTTTTAAATTATCTTTTCAACACTAAAACGCATGAGACTTGTAGTTTTCAAAAATGTTTTCATTTTTGATGAGACGCGGAATAAAAGAAGTTTAATCGCCGGCAAACGAAAACCCGCGATTTCCCGTAAAACCCGGACTCGGCCTGTATAGTCAAAAGTATACAAAGAAAGTACCCAGGGAGTAAACTCATTTGCCGAACGATTTTTTAAATTATTTTTTCGCCACTAAAACGCATGAGACTTGTAGTTTTCAAAAATGCTTTCATTTTTCATGAGACGCTTAATGAGAGAGGTTTAATCTCCGGCAAATGAAAACCCGCGATTTCACGTAAATCCCGGGCTTGGCCCGTATAGTCGAATGTATACAAAGAAAGTACCCAGGGAGTAAACGCATTTCCCGAACGATTTTTTAAGTTATTGTTTCACCACTAAAACGCATGAGACTTGTAGTTTTCAAAAATGTTTTCATTTTGGATGAGACGCTGAATAAAAGAAGTTTAATCGCCGGCAAACGAAAACCCGCGAATTCCCGTAAATCCCGGACACTGCCCGTATAGCCAGAAGTATACAAAGAAAGTTCCCAGGGAGTAAACTCATTTCCCGAACGATTTTTTAAATTATTTTTTCACCGCTAAAACGCATGAGACTTGTAGTTTTTAAAAATGTTTTCATTTTTGATGAGACGCTTGATGAAAGAGGTTTAATCGCCGGCAAACGAAAACCCGCGATTTCACGTAAATCCCGGGCTTGGCCCGTATAGTCGAATGTATACAAAGAAAGTACCCAGGGAGTAAACGCATTTCCCGAACGATTTTTTAAATTATTTTTTTACCACTAAAACGCATGAGACTTGTAGTTTTCAAAAATGTTTTCATTTTTGATGAGACGCTGAATAAAAGAAGTTTAATCGCCGGCAAACGAAAACCCGCGATTTCCCGTAAATCCCGGACTCGGCCCGTATAGTACAAAGTATACAAAGAAAGTACTCAGGAAGTAAATTCATTTCCCGAACGATTTTTTAAGTTGTTTTTTCACCACTAAAACGCATGAGACTTGTAGTTTTTAAAAATGTTTTCATTTTTGATGAGACGCTTGATGAAAGAGGTTTAATCGCCGGCAAACGAAAACCCGCGATTTCCCGTAAATCCCAGGCTTGGCCCGTATAGTTGAATGTATACAAAGAAAGTACCCAGGGAGTAAACTCATTTCCAGAACGATTTTTTAAATTATCTTTTCAACACTAAAACGCATGAAACTTGTAGTTTTCAAAAATGTTTTCATTTTTGATGAGACGCGGAATAAAAGAAGTTTAATCGCCGGCAAACGAAAACCCGCGATTTCCCGTAAAACCCGGACTCGGCCCGTATAGTCAAAAGTATACAAAGAAAGTACCCAGGGAGTAAACTCATTTCCCGAACGATTTTTTAAATTATTTTTTCGCCACTAAAACGCATGAGACTTGTAGTTTTCAAAAATGCTTTCATTTTTCATGAGACGCTTAATGAGAGAGGTTTAATCTCCGGCAAATGAAAACCCGCGATTTCACGTAAATCCCGGGCTTGGCCCGTATTGTCGAATGTATACAAAGAAAGTACCCAGGGAGTAAACGCATTTCCCGAACGATTTTTTAAATTATTGTTTCCCCACTAAAACGCATGAGACTTGTAGTTTTCAAAAATGTTTTCATTTTGGATGAGACGTTGAATAAAAGAAGTTTAATCGCCGGCAAACGAAAACCCGCGATTTCCCGTAAATCCCAGGCTTAGCCCGTATAGTCGAATGTATACAAAGAAAGTACCCAGGGAGTAAACTCATTTCCAGAACGATTTTTTAAAATTATCTTTTCACCACTAAAACGCATGAGACTTGTAATTTTCAGAAATGTTTTCATTTTTGATGAGACGCTTAATGAGAGAGGTTTAATCTCCGGCAAACGAAAACCCGCGAATTCCCGTAAATCCCGGACACTGCCCGTATAGCCAGAAGTATACAAAGAAAGTACCCAGGGAGTAAACTCATTTCCCGAACGATTTTTTAAATTATTTTTTCACCACTAAAACGCATGAGACTTGTAGTTTTCAAAAATGTTTTCATTTTTGATGAGACGCTGAATAAAAGAAGTTTAATCGCCGGCAAACGAAAACCCGCGATTTCCCGTAAATCCCGGACTCGGCCCGTATAGTACAAAGTATACAAAGAAAGTACTCAGGAAGTAAATTCATTTCCCGAACGATTTTTTAAATTATTTTTTCACCACTAAAACGCATGAGACTTGTATTTTTTAAAAATGTTTTCATTTTTGATGAGACGCTTGATGAAAGAGGTTTAATCGCCGGCAAACGAAAACCCGCGATTTCCCGTAATTCCCAGGCTTGGCCCGTATAGTCGAATGTATACAAAGAAAGTACCCAGGGAGTAAACTCATTTCCAGAACGATTTTTTAAAATTATCTTTTCACCACAAAAACACATGAGACTTGTAGTTTTCAAAAATGTTTTCATTTTTGATAAGACGCTGAATAAAAGATGTTTAATCGCCGGAAAACGAAAACCCGTGAATTCCCGTAAATCCCGGACTCGGCTCGTATAGCCAAAAGTATACAAAGAAAGTACCCAGGGAGTAAACTCCTTTGCCGAACGATTTTTTAAATTATTTTTTCGCCACTAAAACGCATGAGACTTGTAGTTTTCAAAAATGCTTTCATTTTTCATGAGACGCTTAATGAGAGAGGTTTAATCTCCGGCAAATGAAAACCCGCGATTTCACGTAAATCCCGGGCTTGGCCCGTATAGTCGAATGTATACAAAGAAAGTACCCAGGGAGTAAACGCATTTCCCGAACGATTTTTTAAATTATTTTTTCGCCACTAAAACGCATGAGACTTGTAGTTTTCAAAAATGCTTTCATTTTTCATGAGACGCTTAATGAGAGAGGTTTAATCTCCGGCAAATGAAAACCCGCGATTTCACGTAAATCCCGGGCTTGGCCCGTATAGTCGAATGTATACAAAGAAAGTACCCAGGGAGTAAACGCATTTCCCGAACGATTTTTTAAGTTATTGTTTCACCACTAAAACGCATGAGACTTGTAGTTTTCAAAAATGTTTTCATTTTGGATGAGACGCTGAATTAAAGAAGTTTAATCGCCGGCAAACGAAAACCCGCGAATTCCCGTAAATCCCGGACACTGCCCGTATAGCCAGAAGTATACAAAGAAAGTACCCAGGGAGTAAACTCATTTCCCGAACGATTTTTTAAATTATTTTTTCACCGCTAAAACGCATGAGACTTGTAGTTTTTAAAAATGTTTTCATTTTTGATGAGACGCTTGATGAAAGAGGTTTAATCGCCGGCAAACGAAAACCAGCGATTTCACGTAAATCCCGGGCTTGGCCCGTATAGTCGAATGTATACAAAGAAAGTACCCAGGGAGTAAACGCATTTCCCGAACGATTTTTTAAGTTATTGTTTCACCACTAAAACGCATGAGACTTGTAGTTTTCAAAAATGTTTTCATTTTTGATGAGACGCTGAATAAAAGAAGTTTAATTGCCGGCAAACGAAAACCCGCGAATTCCCGTAAATCCCGGACACTGCCGTATAGCCAGAAGTATACAAAGAAAGTACCCAGGGAGTAAACTCATTTCCCGAACGATTTTTTAAATTATTTTTTCACCACTAAAACGCATGAGACTTGTAGTTTTCAAAAATTTTTTCATTTTTGATGAGACGCTGAATAAAAGAAGTTTAATCGCCGGCAAACGAAAACCCGCGATTTCCCGTAAATCCCGGACTCGGCCCGTATAGTACAAAGTATACAAAGACAGTACTCAGGAAGTAAATTCATTTCCCGAACGATTTTTTAAGTTGTTTTTTCACCACTAAAACGCATGAGACTTGTAGTTTTTAAAAATGTTTTCATTTTTGATGAGACGCTTGATGAAAGAGGTTTAATCGCCGGCAAACGAAAACCGCGATTTCCCGTAAATCCCAGGCTTGGCCCGTATAGTCGAATGTATACAAAGAAAGTACCCAGGGAGTAAACTCATTTCCAGAACGATTTTTTAAATTATCTTTTCAACACTAAAACGCATGAAACTTGTAGTTTTCAAAAATGTTTTCATTTTTGATGAGACGCGGAATAAAAGAAGTTTAATCGCCGGCAAACGAAAACCCGCGATTTCCCGTAAAACCCGGACTCGGCCCGTATAGTCAAAAGTATACAAAGAAAGTACCCAGGGAGTAAACTCATTTCCCGAACGATTTTTTAAATTATTTTTTCGCCACTAAAACGCATGAGACTTGTAGTTTTCAAAAATGTTTTCATTTTGGATGAGACGCTGAATAAAAGAAGTTTAATCGCCGGCAAACGAAAACCTGCGAATTCCCGTAAATCCCGGACACTGCCCGTATAGCCAGAAGTATACAAAGAAAGTACCCAGGGAGTAAACTCATTTCCCGAACGTTTTTTTAAATTATTTTTTCACCACTAAAACGCATGAGACTTGTAGTTTTTAAAAATGTTTTCATTTTTGATGAGACGCTTGATGAAAGAGGTTTAATCGCCGACAAACGAAAACCCGCGATTTCCCGTAAATCCCAGGCTTAGCCCGTATAGTCGAATGTATACAAAGAAAGTACCCAGGGAGTAAACTCATTTCCAGAACGATTTTTTAAAATTATCTTTTCACCACTAAAACGCATGAGACTTGTAATTTTCAGAAATGTTTTCATTTTTGATGAGACGCTTAATGAGAGAGGTTTAATCTCCGGCAAACGAAAACCCGCGATTTCCCGTAAATCCCGGGCTTGGCCCGTATAGTCGAATGTATACAAAGAAAGTACCCAGGGAGTAAACTCATTTCCAGAACGATTTTTTAAGTTATTGTTTCACCACTAAAACGCATGAGACTTGTAGTTTTCAAAAATGTTTTCATTTTTGATGAGACGCTGAATAAAAGAAGTTTAATCGCCGGCAAACGAAAACCCGCGAATTCCCGTAAATCCCGGACACTGCCGTATAGCCAGAAGTATACAAAGAAAGTACCCAGGGAGTAAACTCATTTCCTGAACGATTTTTTAAATTATTTTTTCACCACTAAAACGCATGAGACTTGTAGTTTTCAAAAATGTTTTCATTTTTGATGAGACGCTGAATAAAAGAAGTTTAATCGCCGGCAAACGAAAACCCGCGATTTCCCGTAAATCCCGGAGTCGGCCCGTATAGTACAAAGTATACAAAGAAAGTACTCAGGAAGTAAATTCATTTCCCGAACGATTTTTTAAGTTGTTTTTTCACCACTAAAACGCATGAGACTTGTAGTTTTTAAAAATGTTTTCATTTTTGATGAGACGCTTGATGAAAGAGGTTTAATCGCCGGCAAACGAAAACCCGCGATTTCCCGTAAATCCCAGGCTTGGCCCGTATAGTCGAATGTATACAAAGAAAGTACCCAGGGAGTAAACTCATTTCCAGAACGATTTTTTAAATTATCTTTTCAACACTAAAACGCATGAAACTTGTAGTTTTCAAAAATGTTTTCATTTTTGATGAGACGCGGAATAAAAGAAGTTTAATCGCCGGCAAACGAAAACCCGCGATTTCCCGTAAAACCCGGACTCGGCCCGTATAGTCAAAAGTATACAAAGAAAGTACCCAGGGAGTAAACTCATTTCCCGAACGATTTTTTAAATTATTTTTTCGCCACTAAAACGCATGAGACTTGTAGTTTTCAAAAATGCTTTCATTTTTCATGAGACGCTTAATGAGAGAGGTTTAATCTCCGGCAAATAAAAACCCGCGATTTCACGTAAATCCCGGGCTTGGCCCGTATTGTCGAATGTATACAAAGAAAGTACCCATGGAGTAAACGCATTTCCCGAACGATTTTTTAAGTTATTGTTTCACCACTAAAACGCATGAGACTTGTAGTTTTCAAAAATGTTTTCATTTTGGATGAGACGCTGAATAAAAGAAGTTTAATCGCCGGCAAACGAAAACCTCCGAATTCCCGTAAATCCCGGACACTGCCCGTATAGCCAGAAGTATACAAAGAAAGTACCCAGGGAGTAAACTCATTTCCCGAACGTTTTTTTAAATTATTTTTTCACCACTAAAACGCATGTGACTTGTAGTTTTTAAAAATGTTTTCATTTTTGATGAGACGCTTGATGAAAGAGGTTTAATCGCCGACAAACGAAAACCCGCGATTTCCCGTAAATCCCAGGCTTAGCCCGTATAGTCGAATGTATACAAAGAAAGTACCCAGGGAGTAAACTCATTTCCAGAACGATTTTTTAAAATTATCTTTTCACCACTAAAACGCATGAGACTTGTAATTTTCAGAAATGTTTTCATTTTTGATGAGACGCTTAATGAGAGAGGTTTAATCTCCGGCAAACGAAAACCCGCGATTTCCCGTAAATCCCGGGCTTGGCCCGTATAGTCGAATGTATACAAAGAAAGTACCCAGGGAGTAAACGCATTTCCCGAACGATTTTTTAAGTTATTGTTTCACCACTAAAACGCATGAGACTTGTAGTTTTCAAAAATGTTTTCATTTTTGATGAGACGCTGAATAAAAGAAGTTTAATCGCCGGCAAACGAAAACCCGCGAATTCCCGTAAATCCCGGACACTGCCCGTATAGCCAGAAGTATACAAAGAAAGTACCCAGGGAGTAAACTCATTTCCCGAACGATTTTTTAAATTATTTTTTCACCACTAAAACGCATGAGACCTGTAGTTTTCAAAAATGTTTTCATTTTTGATGAGACGCTGAATAAAAGAAGTTTAATCGCCGGCAAACGAAAACCCGCGATTTCCCGTAAATCCCGGACTCGGCCCGTATAGTACAAAGTATACAAAGAAAGTACTCAGGAAGTAAATTCATTTCCCGAACGATTTTTTAAATTATTTTTTCACCACTAAAACGCATGAGACTTGTATTTTTTAAAAATGTTTTCATTTTTGATGAGACGCTTGATGAAAGAGGTTTAATCGCCGGCAAACGAAAACCCGCGATTTCCCGTAATTCCCAGGCTTGGCCCGTATAGTCGAATGTATACAAAGAAAGTACCCAGGGAGTAAACTCATTTCCAGAACGATTTTTTAAAATTATCTTTTCACCACTAAAACACATGAGACTTGTAGTTTTCAAAAATGTTTTCATTTTTGATAAGACGCTGAATAAAAGATGTTTAATCGCCGGAAAACGAAAACCCGTGAATTCCCGTAAATCCCGGACTCGGCTCGTATAGCCAAAAGTATACAAAGAAAGTACCCAGGGAGTAATCTCTAATTCCGAACGATTTTTTAAATTATTTGTTCACAACAAAAACGCATAAGACTTGTAGTTGTCAAAAATGTTTTCATTTTTGATGAGACGCTGAATAAAAGAAGTTTAATCGCCGGCAAACGAAAACCCCCGCATTCCCGTAAATCCCGGACTCGGCCCGTATAGCCAAAAGTATACAAAGAAAGTATCCAGGGAGTAAACTCATTTCTCGAACGATTTTTTAAATTATTTTTTCACCACTAAAACGCATGAGACTTGTAGTTTTCAAAAATGTTTTCATTTTTGATGAGACGTTTAATGAGAGAGGTTTAATCTCCGGCAAACGAAAACCCGCGATTTCACGTAAATCCCGGGCTTGGCCCGTATAGTCGAATGTATACAAAGAAAGTACCCAGGGAGTAAACGCATTTCCAGAACGATTTTTTAAGTTATTGTTTCACCACTAAAACGCATGAGACTTGTAGTTTTCAAAAATGTTTTAATTTTTGATGAGACGCTGAATAAAAGAAGTTTAATCGCCGGCAAACGAAAACCCGCGAATTCCCGTAAACCCGGACACTGCCCGTATAGCCAGAAGTATACAAAGAAAGTACCCAGGGAGTAAATTCATTTCCCGAACGATTTTTTAAATTATTTTTTCACCACTAAAACGCATGAGACTTGTAGTTTTCAAAAATGTTTTCATTTTTGATGAGACGCTGAATAAAAGAAGTTTAATCTCCGGCAAACGAAAACCCGCGATTTCCCGTAAATCCCGGACTCGGCCCGTATAGTACAAAGTATACAAAGAAAGTACTCAGGAAGTAAATTCATTTCCCGAACGATTTTTTAAGTTATTTTTTCACCACTAAAACGCATGAGACTTGTAGTTTTCAAAAATGTTTTCATTTTTGATGAGACGCTGAATAAAAGAAGTTTAATCGCCGGCAAACGAAAACCCCCGCATTCCCGTAAATCCCGGACTCGGCCCGTATAGCCAAAAGTATACAAAGAAAGTATCCAGGGAGTAAACTCATTTCCCCAACGATTTTTTAAATTATATTTTCACCACTAAAACGCATGAGACTTGTAGTTTTCAAAAATGTTTTCATTTTTGATGAGACGCGGAATAAAAGAAGTTTAATCGCCAGCAAACGAAAACCCGCGATTTCCCGTAAATCCCGGACTCGGCCCGTATAGTCAAAAGTATACAAAGAAAGTACCCAGGGAGAAACTCATTTCCCGAACGATTTTTTAAATTATTTTTTCGCCACTAAAACGCATGAGACTTGTAGTTTTTAAAAATGTTTTCATTTTTGATGAGACGCGGAATAAAAGAAGTTTAATCGCCAGCAAACGAAAACCCGCGATTTCCCGTAAAACCCGGACTCGGCCCGTATAGTCAAAAGTATACAAAGAAAGTACCCAGGGAGTAAACTCATTTCCCGAACGATTTTTTAAATTATTTTTTCGCCACTAAAACGCATGAGACTTGTAGTTTTCAAAAATGTTTTCATTTTTGATGAGACGCTGAATAAAAGAATTTTAATCGCCGGCAAACGAAAACCCCCGCATTCCCGTAAATCCCGGACTCGGCCCGTATAGCCAAAAGTATACAAAGAAAGTATCCAGGGAGTAAACTCATTTCTCGAACGATTTTTTAAATTATTTTTTCACCACTAAAACGCATGAGACTTGTAGTTTTCAAAAATGTTTTCATTTTTGATGAGACGTTTAATGAGAGAGGTTTAATCTCCGGCAAACGAAAACCCGCGATTTCACGTAAATCCCGGGCTTGGCCCGTATAGTCGAATGTATACAAAGAAAGTACCCAGGGAGTAAACGCATTTCCAGAACGATTTTTTAAGTTATTGTTTCACCACTAAAACGCATTAGACTTGTAGTTTTCAAAAATGTTTTAATTTTTGATGAGACGCTGAATAAAAGAAGTTTAATCGCCGGCAAACGAAAACCCGCGAATTCCCGTAAACCCGGACACTGCCCGTATAGCCAGAAGTATACAAAGAAAGTACCCAGGGAGTAAATTCATTTCCCGAACGATTTTTTAAATTATTTTTTCACCACTAAAACGCATGAGACTTGTAGTTTTCAAAAATGTTTTCATTTTTGATGAGACGCTGAATAAAAGAAGTTTAATCTCCGGCAAACGAAAACCCGCGATTTCCCGTAAATCCCGGACTCGGCCCGTATAGTACAAAGTATACAAAGAAAGTACTCAGGAAGTAAATTCATTTCCCGAACGATTTTTTAAGTTATTTTTTCACCACTAAAACGCATGAGACTTGTAGTTTTCAAAAATGTTTTCATTTTTGATGAGACGCTGAATAAAAGAAGTTTAATCGCCGGCAAACGAAAACCCCCGCATTCCCGTAAATCCCGGACTCGGCCCGTATAGCCAAAAGTATACAAAGAAAGTATCCAGGGAGTAAACTCATTTCCCGAACGATTTTTTAAATTATTTTTTCACCACTAAAACGCATGAGACTTGTAGTTTTCAAAAATGTTTTCATTTTTGATGAGACGCGGAATAAAAGAAGTTTAATCGCCAGCAAACGAAAACCCGCGATTTCCCGTAAATCCCGGACTCGGCCCGTATAGTCAAAAGTATACAAAGAAAGTACCCAGGGAGAAACTCATTTCCCGAACGATTTTTTAAATTATTTTTTCGCCACTAAAACGCATGAGACTTGTAGTTTTTAAAAATGTTTTCATTTTTGATGAGACGCGGAATAAAAGAAGTTTAATCGCCGGCAAACGAAAACCCGCGATTTCCCGTAAAACCCGGACTCGGCCCGTATAGTCAAAAGTATACAAAGAAAGTACCCAGGGAGTAAACTCATTTCCCGAACGATTTTTTAAATTATTTTTTCGCCACTAAAACGCATGAGACTTGTAGTTTTCAAAAATGTTTTCATTTTTGATGAGACGATTAATGAGAGAGGTTTAATCTCCGGCAAACGAAAAAACGCGATTTCACGTAAATCCCGGGCTTGGCCCATATCGTCGAATGTATACAAAGAAAGTACCCTGGGAGTAAACGCATTTCCCGAACGATTTTTTAAGTTATTGTTTCACCGCTAAAACGCATGAGACTTGTAGTTTTCAAAAATGTTTTCATTTTTGATGAGACGCTGAATAAAAGAGGTTTAATCGCCGGGAAACGAAAACCCGCGATTTCCCGTAAATCCCAGGCTTGGCCCGTATAGTCGAATGTATACAAAGAAAGTACCCAGGGAGTAAACTCATTTCCAGAACGATTTTTTAATATTATCTTTTCACCACTAAAACGCATGAGACTTGTAGTTTTCAAAAATGTTTTCACTTTTGATGAGACGCTGAATAAAAGAAGTTTAATCGCCGGCAAACGAAAACCCGCGATTTCCCGTAAATCCCGGACTCGGCCCGTATAGTACAAAGTATACAAAGAAAGTACTCAGGAAGTAAATTCATTTCCCGAACGATTTTTTAAGTTATTTTTTCACCACTAAAACGCATGAGACTTGTAGTTTTGAAAAATGTTTTCATTTTTGATGAGACGCGGAATAAAAGAAGTTTAATCGCCGGCAAACGAAAACCCGCGATTTCCCGTAAATCCCGGACTCGGCCCGTATAGTCAAAAGTATACAAAGAAAATACCCAGGGAGTAAACTCATTTCCCGAACGATTTTTTAAATTATTTTTTCGCTACTAAAACGCATGAGACATGTAGTTTTCAAAAATGTTTTCATTTTTGATGAGACGCTCAATGAGAGAGGTTTAGTCTCCGGCAAACGAAAACCCGCGATTTCACGTAAATCCCGGGCTTGGCCCGTATAGTCGAATGTATACAAAGAAAGTACCCAGGGAGTAAACGCATTTCCCGAACGATTTTTTAAGTTATTGTTTCACCACTAAAACGCATGAGACTTGTAGTTTTCAAAAATGTTTTCATTTTTGATGAGACGCTGAATAAAAGAGGTTTAATCGCCGGCAAACGAAAACCCGCGATTTCCCGTAAATCCCAGGCTTGGCCCGTATAGTCGAATGTATACAAAGAAAGTACCCAGGGAGTAAACTCATTTCCAGAACGATTTTTTAAAATTATCTTTTCACCACTAAAACGCATGAGACTTGTAGTTTTCAAAAATGTTTTCACTTTTGATGAGACGCTGAATAAAAGAAGTTTAATCGCCGGCAAACGAAAACCCGCGATTTCCCGTAAATCCCGGACTCGGCCCGTATAGTACAAAGTATACAAAGAAAGTACTCAGGAAGTAAATTCATTTCCCGAACGATTTTTTAAGTTATTTTTTCACCACTAAAACGCATGAGACTTGTAGTTTTTAAAAATGTTTTCATTTTTGATGAGACGCTTGATGAAAGAGGTTTAATCGCCGGCAAACGAAAACCCGCGATTTCCCGTAAATCCCAGGCTTGGCCCGTATAGTCGAATGTATACAAAGAAAGTACCCAGGGAGTAAACTCATTTCCAGAACGATTTTTTATAATTATCTTTTCACCACTAAAACGCATGAGACTTGTAGTTTTCAAAAATGTTTTCATTTTTGATGAGACGCGGAATAAAAGAAGTTTAATCGCCGGCAAACGAAAACCCGCGATTTCCCGTAAATCCCGGACTCGGCCCGTATAGTCAAAAGTATACAAAGAAAATACCCAGGGAGTAAACTCATTTCCCGAACGATTTTTTAAATTATTTTTTCACCACTAAAACGCATGAGACTTGTAGTTTTCAAAAATGTTTTCATTTTTGATGAGACGCTGAATAAAAGAAGTTTAATCGCCGGCAAACGATAACCCGCGAATTCCCGTAAATCCCGGACTCGGCTCGTATAGCTAAAAGTATACAAAGAAAGTACCCAGGGAGTAATCTCAAATCCCAAACGATTTTTTAAATTATTTTTTCACAACAAAAACGCATGAGACTTGTAGTTTTCAAAAATGTTTTCATTTTTGATGAGACGCTGAATAAAAGAAGTTTAATTGCCCGCAAACGAAAACCCGCGCATTCCCGTAAATCCCGGACTCGGCCCGTATAGCCAAAAGTATACAAAAAAAGTACCCAGGGAGTAAACTCATTTCCAGAACGATTTTTTAAAATTATCTTTTCACCACTAAAACGCATGATACTTGTAGTTTTCAAAAATGTTTTCATTTTTGATGAGACGCTGAATAAAAGATGTTTAATCGCCGGAAAACGAAAACCCGCGATTTTCCGTAAATCCCGTGCTTAGCCCGTATAGTCGAGTATATACAAAGAAAGTACCCTGTGAGTAAACTCATTTCCAGAACGATTTTTTAAATTATCTTTTCACCACTAAAATGCATGAGACTTGTAGTTTTCAAAAATGTTTTCATTTTTGATGAGACGCGGAATAAAAGAAGTTTAATCGCCGGCAAACAAAAACCCGCGATTTCCCGTAAATCCCGGACTCGGCCCGTATAGTCAAAAGTATACAAAGAAAATACCCAGGGAGTAAACTCATTTTCCGAACGATTTTTTAAATTATTTTTTCACCACTAAAACGCATGAGACTTGTAGTTTTCAAAAATGTTTTCATTTTTGATGAGACGCTGAATAAAAGAAGTTTAATCGCCGGCAAACGATAACCCGCGAATTCCTGTAAATCCCGGACTCGCCTCGTATAGCCAAAAGTATACAAAGAAAGTACCCAGTGAGTAATCTCAAATCCCGAACGACTTTTTAAGTTATTTTTTCACAACAAAAACGGATAAGACTTGTAGTTTTCAAAAATGTTTTCATTTTTGATGAGACGCTGAATAAAAGAAGTTTAATCGCCGGCAAACGAAAACCCGCGCATTCCCGTAAATCCCGGACTCGGCCCGTATAGTACAAAGTATACAAAGAAAGTACTCAGGAAGTAAATTCATTTCCCGAACGATTTTTTAAGTTATTTTTTCACCACTAAAACGCATGAGACTTGTAGTTTTTAAAAATGTTTTCATTTTTGATGAGACGCTTGATGAAAGAGGTTTAATCGCCGGCAAACGAAAACCCGCGATTTCCCGTAAATCCCAGGCTTGGCCCGTATAGTCGAATGTATACAAAGAAAGTACCCAGGGAGTAAACTCATTTCCAGAACGATTTTTTATAATTATCTTTTCACCACTAAAACGCATGAGACTTGTAGTTTTCAAAAATGTTTTCATTTTTGATGAGACGCGGAATAAAAGAAGTTTAATCGCCGGCAAACGAAAACCCGCGATTTCCCGTAAATCCCGGACTCGGCCCGTATAGTCAAAAGTATACAAAGAAAATACCCAGGGAGTAAACTCATTTCCCAAACGATTTTTTAAATTATTTTTTCACCACTAAAACGCATGACACTTGTAGTTTTCAAAAATGTTTTCATTTTTGATGAGACGCTGAATAAAAGATGTTTAATCGCCGGAAAACGAAAACCCGCGATTTTCCGTAAATCCCGTGCTTAGCCCGTATAGTCGAGTATATACAAAGAAAGTACCCAGTGAGTAAACTCATTTCCAGAACGATTTTTTAAATTATCTTTTCACCACTAAAATGCATGAGACTTGTAGTTTTCAAAAATGTTTTCATTTTTGATGAGACGCGGAATAAAAGAAGTTTAATCGCCGGCAAACAAAAACCCGCGATTTCCCGTAAATCCCGGACTCGGCCCGTATAGTCAAAAGTATACAAAGAAAATACCCAGGGAGTAAACTCATTTTCCGAACGATTTTTTAAATTATTTTTTCACCACTAAAACGCATGAGACTTGTAGTTTTCAAAAATGTTTTCATTTTTGATGAGACGCTGAATAAAAGAAGTTTAATCGCCGGCAAACGATAACCCGCGAATTCCTGTAAATCCCGGACTCGGCTCGTATAGCCAAAAGTATACAAAGAAAGTACCCAGTGAGTAATCTCAAATCCCGAACGATTTTTTAAAATATTTTTTCACAACAAAAACGGATAAGACTTGTAGTTTTCAAAAATGTTTTCATTTTTGATGAGACGCTGAATAAAAGAAGTTTAATCGCCGGCAAACGAAAACCCGCGCATTCCCGTAAATCCCGGACTCGGCCCGTATAGCCAAAAGTATACAAAGAAAGCATCCAGGGAGTAAACTCATTTCCCGAACGATTTTTTAAATTATTTTTTCACCACTAAAACGCATGACACTTGTAGTTTTCAAAAATGTTTTCATTTTTGATGAGACGCGGAATAAAAGAAGTTTAATCGCCGGCAAACGAAAACCCGCGATTTCAAGTAAATCCCGGACTCGGCCCGTATAGTCAAAAGTATACAAAGAAAATACCCAGGGAGTAAACTCATTTCCCGAACGATTTTTTAAATTATTTTTTCGCTACTAAAACGCATGAGACATGTAGTTTTCAAAAATGTTTTCATTTTTGATGAGACGCTCAATGAGGGAGGTTTAGTCTCCGGCAAACGAAAACCCGCGATTTCACGTAAATCCCGGGCTTGGCCCGTATAGTCGAATGTATACAAAGAAAGTACCCAGGGAGTAAACGCATTTCCCGAACGATTTTTTAAGTTATTGTTTCACCACTAAAACGCATGAGACTTGTAGTTTTCAAAAATGTTTTCATTTTTGATGAGACGCTGAATAAAAGAGGTTTAATCGCCGGCAAACGAAAACCCGCGATTTCCCGTAAATCCCAGGCTTGGCCCGTATAGTCGAATGTATACAAAGAAAGTACCCAGGGAGTAAACTCATTTCCAGAACGATTTTTTAAAATTATCTTTTCACCACTAAAACGCATGAGACTTGTAGTTTTCAAAAATGTTTTCACTTTTGATGAGACGCTGAATAAAAGAAGTTTAATCGCCGGCAAACGAAAACCCGCGATTTCCCGTAAATCCCGGACTCGGCCCGTATAGTACAAAGTATACAAAGAAAGTACTCAGGAAGTAAATTCATTTCCCGAACGATTTTTTAAGTTATTTTTTCACCACTAAAACGCATGAGACTTGTAGTTTTTAAAAATGTTTTCATTTTTGATGAGACGCTTGATGAAAGAGGTTTAATCGCCGGCAAACGAAAACCCGCGATTTCCCGTAAATCCCAGGCTTGGCCCGTATAGTCAAAAGTATACAAAGAAAATACCCAGGGAGTAAACTCATTTCCCGAACGATTTTTTAAATTATTTTTTCACCACTAAAACGCATGAGACTTGTAGTTTTCAAAAATGTTTTCATTTTTGATGAGATGCTGAATAAAAGAAGTTTAATCGCCGGCAAACGGTAACCCGCGAATTCCCGTAAATCCCGGACTCGGCTCGTATAGCTAAAAGTATACAAAGAAAGTACCCAGGGAGTAATCTCAAATCCCAAACGATTTTTTAAATTATTTTTTCACAACAAAAACGCATGAGACTTGTAGTTTTCAAAAATGTTTTCATTTTTGATGAGACGCTGAATAAAAGAAGTTTAATTGCCCGCAAACGAAAACCCGCGCATTCCCGTAAATCCCGGACTCGGCCCGTATAGCCAAAAGTATACAAAAAAAGTACCCAGGGAGTAAACTCATTTCCAGAACGATTTTTTAAAATTATCTTTTCACCACTAAAACGCATGATACTTGTAGTTTTCAAAAATTTTTTCATTTTTGATGAGACGCTGAATAAAAGATGTTTAATCGCCGGAAAACGAAAACCCGCGATTTTCCGTAAATCCCGTGCTTAGCCCGTATAGTCGAGTATATACAAAGAAAGTACCCTGTGAGTAAACTCATTTCCAGAACGATTTTTTAAATTATCTTTTCACCACTAAAATGCATGAGACTTGTAGTTTTCAAAAATGTTTTCATTTTTGATGAGACGCGGAATAAAAGAAGTTTAATCGCCGGCAAACAAAAACCCGCGATTTCCCGTAAATCCCGGACTCGGCCCGTATAGTCAAAAGTATACAAAGAAAATACCCAGGGAGTAAACTCATTTCCCGAACGATTTTTTAAATTATTTTTTCACCACTAAAACGCATGAGACTTGTAGTTTTCAAAAATGTTTTCATTTTTGATGAGACGCTGAATAAAAGAAGTTTAATCGCCGGCAAACGATAACCCGCGAATTCCTGTAAATCCCGGACTCGGCTCGTATAGCCAAAAGTATACAAAGAAAGTACCCAGTGAGTAATCTCAAATCCCGAACGATTTTTTAAAATATTTTTTCACAACAAAAACGGATAAGACTTGTAGTTTTCAAAAATGTTTTCATTTTTGATGAGACGCTGAATAAAAGAAGTTTAATCGCCGGCAAACGAAAACCCGCGATTTCCCGTAAATCCCGGACTCGGCCCGTATAGTACAAAGTATACAAAGAAAGTACTCAGGAAGTAAATTCATTTCCCGAACGATTTTTTAAGTTATTTTTTCACCACTAAAACGCATGAGACTTGTAGTTTTTAAAAATGTTTTCATTTTTGATGAGACGCTTGATGAAAGAGGTTTAATCGCCGGCAAACGAAAACCCGCGATTTCCCGTAAATCCCAGGCTTGGCCCGTATAGTCGAATGTATACAAAGAAAGCATCCAGGGAGTAAACTCATTTCCCGAACGATTTTTTAAATTATTTTTTCACCACTAAAACGCATGACACTTGTAGTTTTCAAAAATGTTTTCATTTTTGAGGAGACGCGGAATAAAAGAAGTTTAATCGCCGGCAAACGAAAACCCGCGATTTCAAGTAAATCCCGGACTCGGCCCGTATAGTCAAAAGTATACAAAGAAAATACCCAGGGAGTAAACTCATTTCCCGAACGATTTTTTAAATTATTTTTTCGCTACTAAAACGCATGAGACATGTAGTTTTCAAAAATGTTTTCATTTTTGATGAGACGCTGAATAAAAGAAGTTTAATCGCCGGCAAACGATAACCCGCGAATTCCTGTAAATCCCGGACTCGGCTCGTATAGCCAAAAGTATACAAAGAAAGTACCCAGTGAGTAATCTCAAATCCCGAACGATTTTTTAAAATATTTTTTCACAACAAAAACGGATAAGACTTGTAGTTTTCAAAAATGTTTTCATTTTTGATGAGACGCTGAATAAAAGAAGTTTAATCGCCGGCAAACGAAAACCCGCGCATTCCCGTAAATCCCGGACTCGGCCCGTATAGCCAAAAGTATACAAAGAAAGCATCCAGGGAGTAAACTCATTTCCCGAACGATTTTTTAAATTATTTTTTCACCACTAAAACGCATGACACTTGTAGTTTTCAAAAATGTTTTCATTTTTGATGAGACGCGGAATAAAAGAAGTTTAATCGCCGGCAAACGAAAACCCGCGATTTCAAGTAAATCCCGGACTCGGCCCGTATAGTCAAAAGTATACAAAGAAAATACCCAGGGAGTAAACTCATTTCCCGAACGATTTTTTAAATTATTTTTTCGCTACTAAAACGCATGAGACATGTAGTTTTCAAAAATGTTTTCATTTTTGATGAGACGCTCAATGAGGGAGGTTTAGTCTCCGGCAAACGAAAACCCGCGATTTCACGTAAATCCCGGGCTTGGCCCGTATAGTCGAATGTATACAAAGAAAGTACCCAGGGAGTAAACGCATTTCCCGAACGATTT
Organism: Hydractinia symbiolongicarpus; assembly: GCF_029227915.1. Classification (NCBI taxonomy): domain Eukaryota; kingdom Metazoa; phylum Cnidaria; class Hydrozoa; order Anthoathecata; family Hydractiniidae; genus Hydractinia; species Hydractinia symbiolongicarpus. The sequence goes on along the minus strand of NC_079878.1, from coordinate 31,562,053 downwards.
TTTAAGTTATTGTTTCACCACTAAAACGCATGAGACTTGTAGTTTTCAAAAATGTTTTCATTTTTGATGAGACGCTGAATAAAAGAGGTTTAATCGCCGGCAAACGAAAACCCGCGATTTCCCGTAAATCCCAGGCTTGGCCCGTATAGTCGAATGTATACAAAGAAAGTACCCAGGGAGTAAACTCATTTCCAGAACGATTTTTTAAAATTATCTTTTCACCACTAAAACGCATGAGACTTGTAGTTTTCAAAAATGTTTTCACTTTTGATGAGACGCTGAATAAAAGAAGTTTAATCGCCGGCAAACGAAAACCCGCGATTTCCCGTAAATCCCGGACTCGGCCCGTATAGTACAAAGTATACAAAGAAAGTACTCAGGAAGTAAATTCATTTCCCGAACGATTTTTTAAGTTATTTTTTCACCACTAAAACGCATGAGACTTGTAGTTTTTAAAAATGTTTTCATTTTTGATGAGACGCTTGATGAAAGAGGTTTAATCGCCGGCAAACGAAAACCCGCGATTTCCCGTAAATCCCAGGCTTGGCCCGTATAGTCGAATGTATACAAAGAAAGTACCCAGGGAGTAAACTCATTTCCAGAACGATTTTTTATAATTATCTTTTCACCACTAAAACGCATGAGACTTGTAGTTTTCAAAAATGTTTTCATTTTTGATGAGACGCGGAATAAAAGAAGTTTAATCGCCGGCAAACGAAAACCCGCGATTTCCCGTAAATCCCGGACTCGGCCCGTATAGTCAAAAGTATACAAAGAAAATACCCAGGGAGTAAACTCATTTCCCGAACGATTTTTTAAATTATTTTTTCACCACTAAAACGCATGAGACTTGTAGTTTTCAAAAATGTTTTCATTTTTGATGAGATGCTGAATAAAAGAAGTTTAATCGCCGGCAAACGATAACCCGCGAATTCCCGTAAATCCCGGACTCGGCTCGTATAGCTAAAAGTATACAAAGAAAGTACCCAGGGAGTAATCTCAAATCCCAAACGATTTTTTAAATTATTTTTTCACAACAAAAACGCATGAGACTTGTAGTTTTCAAAAATGTTTTCATTTTTGATGAGACGCTGAATAAAAGAAGTTTAATTGCCCGCAAACGAAAACCCGCGCATTCCCGTAAATCCCGGACTCGGCCCGTATAGCCAAAAGTATACAAAAAAAGTACCCAGGGAGTAAACTCATTTCCAGAACGATTTTTTAAAATTATCTTTTCACCACTAAAACGCATGATACTTGTAGTTTTCAAAAATTTTTTCATTTTTGATGAGACGCTGAATAAAAGATGTTTAATCGCCGGAAAACGAAAACCCGCGATTTTCCGTAAATCCCGTGCTTAGCCCGTATAGTCGAGTATATACAAAGAAAGTACCCTGTGAGTAAACTCATTTCCAGAACGATTTTTTAAATTATCTTTTCACCACTAAAATGCATGAGACTTGTAGTTTTCAAAAATGTTTTCATTTTTGATGAGACGCGGAATAAAAGAAGTTTAATCGCCGGCAAACAAAAACCCGCGATTTCCCGTAAATCCCGGACTCGGCCCGTATAGTCAAAAGTATACAAAGAAAATACCCAGGGAGTAAACTCATTTTCCGAACGATTTTTTAAATTATTTTTTCACCACTAAAACGCATGAGACTTGTAGTTTTCAAAAATGTTTTCATTTTTGATGAGACGCTGAATAAAAGAAGTTTAATCGCCGGCAAACGATAACCCGCGAATTCCTGTAAATCCCGGACTCGGCTCGTATAGCCAAAAGTATACAAAGAAAGTACCCAGTGAGTAATCTCAAATCCCGAACGACTTTTTAAGTTATTTTTTCACAACAAAAACGGATAAGACTTGTAGTTTTCAAAAATGTTTTCATTTTTGATGAGACGCTGAATAAAAGAAGTTTAATCGCCGGCAAACGAAAACCCGCGATTTCCCGTAAATCCCGGACTCGGCCCGTATAGTACAAAGTATACAAAGAAAGTACTCAGGAAGTAAATTCATTTCCCGAACGATTTTTTAAGTTATTTTTTCACCACTAAAACGCATGAGACTTGTAGTTTTTAAAAATGTTTTCATTTTTGATGAGACGCTTGATGAAAGAGGTTTAATCGCCGGCAAACGAAAACCCGCGATTTCCCGTAAATCCCAGGCTTGGCCCGTATAGTCGAATGTATACAAAGAAAGTACCCAGGGAGTAAACTCATTTCCAGAACGATTTTTTAAATTATTTTTTCACCACTAAAACGCATGAGACTTGTAGTTTTCAAAAATGTTTTCATTTTTGATGAGACGCTGAATAAAAGAAGTTTAATCGCCGGCAAACGATAACCCGCGAATTCCCGTAAATCCCGGACTCGGCTCGTATAGCTAAAAGTATACAAAGAAAGTACCCAGGGAGTAATCTCAAATCCCAAACGATTTTTTAAATTATTTTTTCACAACAAAAACGCATGAGACTTGTAGTTTTCAAAAATGTTTTCATTTTTGATGAGACGCTGAATAAAAGAAGTTTAATTTCCCGCAAACGAAAACCCGCGCATTCCCGTAAATCCCGGACTCGGCCCGTATAGCCAAAAGTATACAAAAAAAGTACCCAGGGAGTAAACTCATTTCCAGAACGATTTTTTAAAATTATCTTTTCACCACTAAAACGCATGATACTTGTAGTTTTCAAAAATGTTTTCATTTTTGATGAGACGCTGAATAAAAGATGTTTAATCGCCGGAAAACGAAAACCCGCGATTTTCCGTAAATCCCGTGCTTAGCCCGTATAGTCGAGTATATACAAAGAAAGTACCCTGTGAGTAAACTCATTTCCAGAACGATTTTTTAAATTATCTTTTCACCACTAAAATGCATGAGACTTGTAGTTTTCAAAAATGTTTTCATTTTTGATGAGACGCGGAATAAAAGAAGTTTAATCGCCGGCAAACAAAAACCCGCGATTTCCCGTAAATCCCGGACTCGGCCCGTATAGTCAAAAGTATACAAAGAAAATACCCAGGGAGTAAACTCATTTTCCGAACGATTTTTTAAATTATTTTTTCACCACTAAAACGCATGAGACTTGTAGTTTTCAAAAATGTTTTCATTTTTGATGAGACGCTGAATAAAAGATGTTTAATCGCCGGAAAACGAAAACCCGCGATTTTCCGTAAATCCCGTGCTTAGCCCGTATAGTCGAGTATATACAAAGAAAGTACCCAGTGAGTAAACTCATTTCCAGAACGATTTTTAAAATTATCTTTTCACCACTAAAATGCATGAGACTTGTAGTTTTCAAAAATGTTTTCATTTTTGATGAGACGCGGAATAAAAGAAGTTTAATCGCCGGCAAACAAAAACCCGCGATTTCCCGTAAATCCCGGACTCGGCCCGTATAGTCAAAAGTATACAAAGAAAATACCCAGGGAGTAAACTCATTTTCCAAACGATTTTTTAAATTATTTTTTCACCACTAAAACGCATGAGACTTGTAGTTTTCAAAAATGTTTTCATTTTTGATGAGACGCTGAATAAAAGAAGTTTAATCGCCGGCAAACGATAACCCGCGAATTCCTGTAAATCCCGGACTCGGCTCGTATAGCCAAAAGTATACAAAGAAAGTACCCAGTGAGTAATCTCAAATCCCAAACGATTTTTTAAATTATTTTTTCACAACAAAAACGGATGAGACTTGTAGTTTTCAAAAATGTTTTCATTTTTGATGAGACGCTGAATAAAAGAAGTTTAATCGCCGGCAAACGAAAACCCGCTCATTCCCGTAAATCCCGGACTCGGCCCGTATAGCCAAAAGTATACAAAGAAAGCATCCAGGGAGTAAACTCATTTCCCGAACGATTTTTTAAACTATTTTTTCACCACTAAAACGCATGACACTTGTAGTTTTCAAAAATGTTTTCATTTTTGATGAGACGCTGAATAAAAGATGTTTAATTGCCGGAAAACAAAAACCCGCGATTTTCCGTAAATCCCGTGCTTAGCCCGCATAGTCGAGTATATACAAAAAAAGTACCCAGTGAGTAAACTCATTTCCAGAACGATTTTTTAAATTATCTTTTCACCACTAAAACGCATGAGACTTGTAGTTTTCAAAAATGTTTTCATTTTTGATGAGACGCGGAATAAAAGAAGTTTAATCGCCGGCAAACGAAAACCCGCGATTTCCCGTAAATCCCGGACTCGGCCCGTATAGTCAAAAGTGTACAAAGAAAATACCCAGGGAGTAAACTCATTTCCCGAACGATTTTTTAAATTATTTTTTCACCACTAAAACGCATGAGACTTGTAGTTTTCAAAAATGTTTTCATTTTTGATGAGACGCTGAATAAAAGAAGTTTAATCGCCGGCAAACGATAACCCGCGAATTCCCGTAAATCCCGGACTCGGCTCGTATAGCCAAAGGTATACAAAGAAAGTACCCAGTGAGTAATCTCAAATCCCGAACGATTTTTTAAATTATTTTTTCACAACAAAAACGGATGAGACTTGTAGTTTTCAAAAATGTTTTCATTTTTGATGAGACGCTGAATAAAAGAAGTTTAATCGCCGGCAAACGAAAACCCGCGCATTCCCGTAAATCCCGGACTCGGCCCGTATAGCCAAAAGTATACAAAGAAAGCATCCAGGGAGTAAACTCATTTCCCGAACGATTTTTTAAATTATTTTTTCACCACTAAAACGCATGACACTTGTAGTTTTCAAAAATGTTTTCATTTTTGATGAGACGCTGAATAAAAGATGTTTAATCGCCGGAAAACGAAAACCCGCGATTTTCCGTAAATCCCGTGCTTAGCCCGTATAGTCGAGTATATACAAAGAAAGTACCCAGTGAGTAAACTCATTTCCAGAACGATTTTTTAAATTATCTTTTCACAACAAAAACGGATGAGACTTGTAGTTTTCAAAAATGTTTTCATTTTTGATGAGACGCTGAATAAAAGAAGTTTATTCGCCGGCAAACGAAATCCGCGCATTCCCGTAAATGCCGGACTCGGCCCGTATAGCCAAAAGTATACAAAGAAAGCATCCAGGGAGTAAACTCATTTCCCGAACGATTTTTTAAATTATTTTTTCACCACTAAAACGCATGACACTTGTAGTTTTCAAAAATGTTTTCATTTTTGATGAGACGCTGAATAAAGGAAGTTTAATCGCCGGCAAACGAAAACCCGCGATTTCCCGTAAATCCCGGGCTTGGCCCGTATAGTCGAGTATATACGAAGAAATTACCCTGTGAGTAAACTCATTTCCGGAACGATTTTTTAAATTATCTTTTCACCACTAAAACGCATGAGACTTGTAGTTTTCAAAAATGTTTTCATTTTTGATGAGACGCGGAATAAAAGAAGTTTAATCGCCGGCAAACGAAAACCCGCGATTTCCCGTAAATCCCGGACTCGGCCCGTATAGTCAAAAGTGTACAAAGAAAATACCCAGGGAGTAAACTCATTTCCCGAACGATTTTTTAAATTATTTTTTCACCACTAAAACGCATGAGACTTGTAGTTTTCAAAAATGTTTTCATTTTTGATGAGACGCTGAATAAAAGAAGTTTAATCGCCGGCAAACGATAACCCGCGAATTCCCGTAAATCCCGGACTCGGCTCGTATAGCCAAAGGTATACAAAGAAAGTACCCAGTGAGTAATCTCAAATCCCGAACGATTTTTTAAATTATTTTTTCACAACAAAAACGGATGAGACTTGTAGTTTTCAAAAATGTTTTCATTTTTGATGAGACGCTGAATAAAAGAAGTTTAATCGCCGGCAAACGAAAACCCGCGCATTCCCGTAAATCCCGGACTCGGCCCGTATAGCCAAAAGTATACAAAGAAAGCATCCAGGGAGTAAACTCATTTCCCGAACGATTTTTTAAATTATTTTTTCACCACTAAAACGCATGACACTTGTAGTTTTCAAAAATGTTTTCATTTTTGATGAGACGCTGAATAAAAGATGTTTAATCGCCGGAAAACGAAAACCCGCGATTTTCCGTAAATCCCGTGCTTAGCCCGTATAGTCGAGTATATACAAAGAAAGTACCCAGTGAGTAAACTCATTTCCAGAACGATTTTTTAAATTATCTTTTCACCACTAAAATGCATGAGACTTGTAGTTTTCAAAAATGTTTTCATTTTTGATGAGACGCGGAATAAAAGAAGTTTAATCGCCGGCAAACAAAAACCCGCGATTTCCCGTAAATCCCGGACTCGGCCCGTATAGTCAAAAGTATACAAAGAAAATACCCAGGGAGTAAACTCATTTTCCAAACGATTTTTTAAATTATTTTTTCACCACTAAAACTCATGAGACTTGTAGTTTTCAAAAATGTTTTTATTTTTGATGAGACGCTGAATAAAAGAAGTTTAATCGCCGGCAAACGATAACCCGCGAATTCCTGTAAATCCCGGACTCGGCTCGTATAGCCAAAAGTATACAAAGAAAGTACCCAGTGAGTAATCTCAAATCCCGAACGATTTTTTAAATTATTTTTTCACAACAAAAACGGATGAGACTTGTAGTTTTCAAAAATGTTTTCATTTTTGATGAGACGCTGAATAAAAGAAGTTTATTCGCCGGCAAACGAAAACCCGCGCATTCCCGTAAATGCCGGACTCGGCCCGTATAGCCAAAAGTATACAAAGAAAGCATCCAGGGAGTAAACTCATTTCCCGAACGATTTTTTAAATTATTTTTTCACCACTAAAACGCATGACACTTGTAGTTTTCAAAAATGTTTTCATTTTTGATGAGACGCTGAATAAAGGAAGTTTAATCGCCGGCAAACGAAAACCCGCGATTTCCCGTAAATCCCGGGCTTGGCCCGTATAGTCGAGTATATACGAAGAAATTACCCTGTGAGTAAACTCATTTCCGGAACGATTTTTTAAATTATCTTTTCACCACTAAAACGCATGAGACTTGTAGTTTTCAAAAATGTTTTCATTTTTGATGAGACGCTGAATAAAAGATGTTTAATCGCCGGAAAACGAAAACCCGCGATTTTCCGTAAATCCCGTGCTTAGCCCGTATAGTCGAGTATATACAAAGAAAGTACCCAGTGAGTAAACTCATTTTCCGAACGATTTTTTAAATTATTTTTTCACCACTAAAACGCATGAGACTTGTAGTTTTCAAAAATGTTTTCATTTTTGATGAGACGCTGAATAAAAGAAGTTTAATCGCCGGCAAACGATAACCCGCGAATTCCTGTAAATCCCGGAGTCGGCTCGTATAGCCAAAAGTATACAAAGAAAGTACCCAGTGAGTAATCTCAAATCCCAAACGATTTTTTAAATTATTTTTTCACAACAAAAACGGATGAGACTTGTAGTTTTCAAAAATGTTTTCATTTTTGATGAGACGCTGAATAAAAGAAGTTTAATCGCCGGCAAACGAAAACCCGCTCATTCCCGTAAATCCCGGACTCGGCCCGTATAGCCAAAAGTATACAAAGAAAGCATCCAGGGAGTAAACTCATTTCCCGAACGATTTTTTAAATTATTTTTTCACCACTAAAACGCATGACACTTGTAGTTTTCAAAAATGTTTTCATTTTTGATGAGACGCTGAATAAAAGATGTTTAATTGCCGGAAAACAAAAACCCGCAATTTTCCGTAAATCCCGTGCTTAGCCCGCATAGTCGAGTATATACAAAAAAAGTACCCAGTGAGTAAACTCATTTCCAGAACGATTTTTTAAATTATCTTTTCACCACTAAAACGCATGAGACTTGTAGTTTTTAAAAATGTTTTCATTTTTGATGAGACGCGGAATAAAAGAAGTTTAATCGCCGGCAAACGAAAACCCGCGATTTCCCGTAAATCCCGGACTCGGCCCGTATAGTCAAAAGTGTACAAAGAAAATACCCAGGGAGTAAACTCATTTCCCGAACGATTTTTTAAATTATTTTTTCACCACTAAAACGCATGAGACTTGTAGTTTTCAAAAATGTTTTCATTTTTGATGAGACGCTGAATAAAAGAAGTTTAATCGCCGGCAAACGATAACCCGCGAATTCCCGTAAATCCCGGACTCGGCTCGTATAGCCAAAGGTATACAAAGAAAGTACCCAGTGAGTAATCTCAAATCCCGAACGATTTTTTAAATTATTTTTTCACAACAAAAACGGATGAGACTTGTAGTTTTCAAAAATGTTTTCATTTTTGATGAGACGCTGAATAAAAGAAGTTTAATCGCCGGCAAACGAAAACCCGCGCATTCCCGTAAATCCCGGACTCGGCCCGTATAGCCAAAAGTATACAAAGAAAGCATCCAGGGAGTAAACTCATTTCCCGAACGATTTTTTAAATTATTTTTTCACCACTAAAACGCATGACACTTGTAGTTTTCAAAAATGTTTTCATTTTTGATGAGACGCTGAATAAAAGATGTTTAATCGCCGGAAAACGAAAACCCGCGATTTTCCGTAAATCCCGTGCTTAGCCCGTATAGTCGAGTATATACAAAGAAAGTACCCAGTGAGTAAACTCATTTCCAGAACGATTTTTTAAATTATCTTTTCACCACTAAAATGCATGAGACTTGTAGTTTTCAAAAATGTTTTCATTTTTGATGAGACGCTGAATAAAAGATGTTTAATTGCCGGAAAACAAAAACCCGCAATTTTCCGTAAATCCCGTGCTTAGCCCGCATAGTCGAGTATATACAAAAAAAGTACCCAGTGAGTAAACTCATTTCCAGAACGATTTTTTAAATTATCTTTTCACCACTAAAACGCATGAGACTTGTAGTTTTCAAAAATGTTTTCATTTTTGATGAGACGCGGAATAAAAGAAGTTTAATCGCCGGCAAACGAAAACCCGCGATTTCCCGTAAATCCCGGACTCGGCCCGTATAGTCAAAAGTGTACAAAGAAAATACCCAGGGAGTAAACTCATTTCCCGAACGATTTTTTAAATTATTTTTTCACCACTAAAACGCATGAGACTTGTAGTTTTCAAAAATGTTTTCATTTTTGATGAGACGCTGAATAAAAGAAGTTTAATCGCCGGCAAACGATAACCCGCGAATTCCCGTAAATCCCGGACTCGGCTCGTATAGCCAAAGGTATACAAAGAAAGTACCCAGTGAGTAATCTCAAATCCCGAACGATTTTTTAAATTATTTTTTCACAACAAAAACGGATGAGACTTGTAGTTTTCAAAAATGTTTTCATTTTTGATGAGACGCTGAATAAAAGAAGTTTAATCGCCGGCAAACGAAAACCCGCGCATTCCCGTAAATCCCGGACTCGGCCCGTATAGCCAAAAGTATACAAAGAAAGCATCCAGGGAGTAAACTCATTTCCCGAACGATTTTTTAAATTATTTTTTCACCACTAAAACGCATGACACTTGTAGTTTTCAAAAATGTTTTCATTTTTGATGAGACGCTGAATAAAAGATGTTTAATCGCCGGAAAACGAAAACCCGCGATTTTCCGTAAATCCCGTGCTTAGCCCGTATAGTCGAGTATATACAAAGAAAGTACCCAGTGAGTAAACTCATTTCCAGAACGATTTTTTAAATTATCTTTTCACCACTAAAATGCATGAGACTTGTAGTTTTCAAAAATGTTTTCATTTTTGATGAGACGCGGAATAAAAGAAGTTTAATCGCCGGCAAACAAAAACCCGCGATTTCCCGTAAATCCCGGACTCGGCCCGTATAGTCAAAAGTATACAAAGAAAATACCCAGGGAGTAAACTCATTTTCCAAACGATTTTTTAAATTATTTTTTCACCACTAAAACGCATGAGACTTGTAGTTTTCAAAAATGTTTTTATTTTTGATGAGACGCTGAATAAAAGAAGTTTAATCGCCGGCAAACGATAACCCGCGAATTCCTGTAAATCCCGGACTCGGCTCGTATAGCCAAAAGTATACAAAGAAAGTACCCAGTGAGTAATCTCAAATCCCGAACGATTTTTTAAATTATTTTTTCACAACAAAAACGGATGAGACTTGTAGTTTTCAAAAATGTTTTCATTTTTGATGAGACGCTGAATAAAAGAAGTTTATTCGCCGGCAAACGAAAACCCGCGCATTCCCGTAAATGCCGGACTCGGCCCGTATAGCCAAAAGTATACAAAGAAAGCATCCAGGGAGTAAACTCATTTCCCGAACGATTTTTTAAATTATTTTTTCACCACTAAAACGCATGACACTTGTAGTTTTCAAAAATGTTTTCATTTTTGATGAGACGCTGAATAAAGGAAGTTTAATCGCCGGCAAACGAAAACCCGCGATTTCCCGTAAATTCCGGGCTTGGCCCGTATAGTCGAGTATATACGAAGAAATTACCCTGTGAGTAAACTCATTTCCGGAACGATTTTTTAAATTATCTTTTCACCACTAAAACGCATGAGACTTGTAGTTTTCAAAAATGTTTTCATTTTTGATGAGACGCGGAATAAAAGAAGTTTAATCGCCGGCAAACGATAACCCGCGAATTTCCGTAAATCCCGGGCTCGGCTCGTATAGCCAAAAGTATACAAAGAAAGTACCCAGGGAGTAATCTCAAATCCCGAACGATTTTTTAAATTATTTTTTCACAACAGAAACGCATGAGACTTGTAGTTTTCAAAAATGTTTTCATTTTTGATGAGACGCTGAATAAAAGAAGTTTAATCGCCGGCAAACGAAAACCCGCGCATTCCCGTAAATCCCGGACTTGGCCCGTATAGTCGAATACATACGAAGAAATTACCCTGTGAGTAAACTCATTTACAGAACGATTTTTTAAATTATCTTTTCACCACTAAAACGCATGAGACTTGTAGTTTTCAAAAATGTTTTCATTTTTGATGAGACGCGGAATAAAAGAAGTTTAATCGCCAGCAAACGAAAACCCGCGATTTCCCGTAAATCCCGGACTCGGCCCGTATAGTCAAAAGTATACAAAGAAAGTACCCAGGGAGTAAACTCATTTCTCGAACGATTTTTTAAATTATTTTTTCACAACAAAAACGCATGAGACTTGTAGTTTTCAAAAATGTTTTCATTTTTGATGAGACGCTGAATAAAAGAAGTTTAATCGCCGGCAAACGAAAACCCGCGCATTCCCGTAAATCCCGGACTTGGCCCGTATAGTCGAATACATACGAAGAAATTACCCTGTGAGTAAACTCATTTACAGAACGATTTTTTAAATTATCTTTTCACCACTAAAACGCATGAGACTTGTAGTTTTCAAAAATGTTTTCATTTTTGATGAGACGCGGAATAAAAGAAGTTTAATCGCCAGCAAACGAAAACCCGCGATTTCCCGTAAATCCCGGACTCGGCCCGTATAGTCAAAAGTATACAAAGAAAGTACCCAGGGAGTAAACTCATTTCTCGAACGATTTTTTAAATTATTTTTTCACAACAAAAACGCATGAGACTTGTAGTTTTCAAAAATGTTTTCATTTTTGATGAGACGCGGAATAAAAGAAGTTTAATCGCCGGCAAACGAAAACCCGCGATTTCCCGTAAATCCCGGGCTTGGCCCGTATAGTCGAATATATACGAAGAAATTACCCTGTGAGTAAACTCATTTCCGGAACGATTTTTTAAATTATCTTTTCACCACTAAAACGCATGAGACTTGTAGTTTTCAAAAATGTTTTCATTTTTGATGAGACGCGGAATAAAAGAAGTTTAATCGCCGGCAAACGATAACCCGCGAATTTCCGTAAATCCCGGGCTCGGCTCGTATAGCCAAAAGTATACAAAGAAAGTACCCAGGGAGTAATCTCAAATCCCGAACGATTTTTTAAATTATTTTTTCACAACAGAAACGCATGAGACTTGTAGTTTTCAAAAATGTTTTCATTTTTGATGAGACGCTGAATAAAAGAAGTTTAATCGCCGGCAAACGAAAACCCGCGCATTCCCGTAAATCCCGGACTTGGCCCGTATAGTCGAATACATACGAAGAAATTACCCTGTGAGTAAACTCATTTACAGAACGATTTTTTAAATTATCTTTTCACCACTAAAACGCATGAGACTTGTAGTTTTCAAAAATGTTTTCATTTTTGATGAGACGCGGAATAAAAGAAGTTTAATCGCCAGCAAACGAAAACCCGCGATTTCCCGTAAATCCCGGACTCGGCCCGTATAGTCAAAAGTATACAAAGAAAGTACCCAGGGAGTAAACTCATTTCTCGAACGATTTTTTAAATTATTTTTTCACAACAAAAACGCATGAGACTTGTAGTTTTCAAAAATGTTTTCATTTTTGATGAGACGCTGAATAAAAGAAGTTTAATCGCCGGCAAACGAAAACCCGCGCATTCCCGTAAATCCCGGACTTGGCCCGTATAGTCGAATACATACGAAGAAATTACCCTGTGAGTAAACTCATTTACAGAACGATTTTTTAAATTATCTTTTCACCACTAAAACGCATGAGACTTGTAGTTTTCAAAAATGTTTTCATTTTTGATGAGACGCGGAATAAAAGAAGTTTAATCGCCAGCAAACGAAAACCCGCGATTTCCCGTAAATCCCGGACTCGGCCCGTATAGTCAAAAGTATACAAAGAAAGTACCCAGGGAGTAAACTCATTTCTCGAACGATTTTTTAAATTATTTTTTCACAACAAAAACGCATGAGACTTGTAGTTTTCAAAAATGTTTTCATTTTTGATGAGACGCGGAATAAAAGAAGTTTAATCGCCGGCAAACGAAAACCCGCGATTTCCCGTAAATCCCGGGCTTGGCCCGTATAGTCGAATATATACGAAGAAATTACCCTGTGAGTAAACTCATTTACAGAACGATTTTCTAAATTATCTTTTCACCACTAAAACGCATGAGACTTGTAGTTTTCAAAAATGTTTTCATTTTTGATGAGACGCTGAATAAAAGAAGTTTAATCGCCAGCAAACGAAAACCCGCGATTTCCCGTAAATCCCGGACTCGGCCCGTATAGTCAAAAGTATACAAAGAAAGTACCCAGGGAGTAAACTCATTTCCCGAACGATTTTTTAAATTATTTTTACACCACTAAAACGCATGAGACTTGTAGTTTTTAAAAATGTTTTCATTTTTGATGAGACGCCGAATAAAAGAAGTTTAATCGCCGGCAAACGAAAACCCGCGATTTCCCGTAAATCCCGGACTCGGCCCGTATAGTCAAAAGTATAAAAAGAAAGTACCCAGGGAGTAAACTCATTTCCGAACGATTTTTTAAATTATTTTTTCACCACTAAAACGCATGACACTTGTAGTTTTCAAAAATGTTTTCATTTTTGATGAGACGCGGAATAAAAGAAGTTTAATCGCCGGCAAACGAAAACCCGCGATTTCCCGTAAAACCCGGACTCGGCCCGTATAGTCAAAAGTATACAAAGAAAGTACCCAGGGAGTAAACTCATTTTCCGAACGATTTTTTAAATTATTTTTTCGCCACTAAAACGCATGAGACTTGTAGTTTTCAAAAATGTTTTCATTTTTGATGAGACGCTTAATGAGAGAGGTTTAATCTCCGGCAAACGAAAACCCGCGATTTCACGTAAATCCCGGGCTTGGCCCGTATAGTCGAATGTATACAAAGAAAGTACCCAGGGAGTAAACGCATTTCCCGAACGATTTTTTAAAATTATCTTTTCACCACTAAAACGCATGAGACTTGTAGTTTTCAAAAATGTTTTCACTTTTGATGAGACGCTGAATAAAAGAAGTTTAATCGCCGGCAAACGATAACCCGCGAATTCCCGTAAATCCCGGACTCGGCTCGTATAGCTAAAAGTATTCAAAGAAAGTACCCAGGGAGTAAACTCATTTCCAGAACGATTTTTTATAATTATCTTTTCACCACTAAAACGCATGAGACTTGTAGTTTTTAAAAATGTTTTCATTTTTGATGAGACGCCGAATAAAAGAAGTTTAATCGCCGGCAAACGAAAACCCGCGATTTCCCGTAAATCCCGGACTCGGCCCGTATAGTCAAAAGTATAAAAAGAAAGTACCCAGGGAGTAAACTCATTTCCGAACGATTTTTTAAATTATTTTTTCACCACTAAAACGCATGACACTTGTAGTTTTCAAAAATGTTTTCATTTTTGATGAGACGCGGAATAAAAGAAGTTTAATCGCCGGCAAACGAAAACCCGCGATTTCCCGTAAAACCCGGACTCGGCCCGTATAGTCAAAAGTATACAAAGAAAGTACCCAGGGAGTAAACTCATTTTCCGAACGATTTTTTAAATTATTTTTTCGCCACTAAAACGCATGAGACTTGTAGTTTTCAAAAATGTTTTCATTTTTGATGAGACGCTTAATGAGAGAGGTTTAATCTCCGGCAAACGAAAACCCGCGATTTCACGTAAATCCCGGGCTTGGCCCGTATAGTCGAATGTATACAAAGAAAGTACCCAGGGAGTAAACGCATTTCCCGAACGATTTTTTAAAATTATCTTTTCACCACTAAAACGCATGAGACTTGTAGTTTTCAAAAATGTTTTCACTTTTGATGAGACGCTGAATAAAAGAAGTTTAATCGCCGGCAAACGATAACCCGCGAATTCCCGTAAATCCCGGACTCGGCTCGTATAGCTAAAAGTATTCAAAGAAAGTACCCAGGGAGTAAACTCATTTCCAGAACGATTTTTTATAATTATCTTTTCACCACTAAAACGCATGAGACTTGTAGTTTTCAAAAATGTTTTTCATTTTTGATGAGACGCGGAATAAAAGAAGTTTAATCGCCGGCAAACGAAAACCCGCGATTTCCCGTAAATCCCGGACTTGGCCCGTATAGTCGAATACATACGAAGAAATTACCCTGTGAGTAAACTCATTTACAGAACGATTTTTTAAATTATCTTTTCACCACTAAAACGCATGAGACTTGTAGTTTTCAAAAATGTTTTCATTTTTGATGAGACGCGGAATAAAAGAAGTTTAATCGCCAGCAAACGAAAACCCGCGATTTCCCGTAAATCCCGGACTCGGCCCGTATAGTCAAAAGTATACAAAGAAAGTACCCAGGGAGTAAACTCATTTCTCGAACGATTTTTTAAATTATTTTTTCACAACAAAAACGCATGAGACTTGTAGTTTTCAAAAATGTTTTCATTTTTGATGAGACGCTGAATAAAAGAAGTTTAATCGCCGGCAAACGAAAACCCGCGCATTCCCGTAAATCCCGGACTTGGCCCGTATAGTCGAATACATACGAAGAAATTACCCTGTGAGTAAACTCATTTACAGAACGATTTTTTAAATTATCTTTTCACCACTAAAACGCATGAGACTTGTAGTTTTCAAAAATGTTTTCATTTTTGATGAGACGCTGAATAAAAGAAGTTTAATCGCCGGCAAACGAAAACCCGCGCATTCCCGTAAATCCCGGACTTGGCCCGTATAGTCGAATACATACGAAGAAATTACCCTGTGAGTAAACTCATTTACAGAACGATTTTTTAAATTATCTTTTCACCACTAAAACGCATGAGATTTGTAGTTTTCAAAAATGTTTTCATTTTTGATGAGACGCGGAATAAAAGAAGTTTAATCGCCAGCAAACGAAAACCCGCGATTTCCCGTAAATCCCGGACTCGGCCCGTATAGTCAAAAGTATACAAAGAAAGTACCCAGGGAGTAAACTCATTTCTCGAACGATTTTTTAAATTATTTTTTCACAACAAAAACGCATGAGACTTGTAGTTTTCAAAAATGTTTTCATTTTTGATGAGACGCTGAATAAAAGAAGTTTAATCGCCGGCAAACGAAAACCCGCGCATTCCCGTAAATCCCGGACTTGGCCCGTATAGTCGAATACATACGAAGAAATTACCCTGTGAGTAAACTCATTTACAGAACGATTTTTTAAATTATCTTTTCACCACTAAAACGCATGAGACTTGTAGTTTTCAAAAATGTTTTCATTTTTGATGAGACGCGGAATAAAAGAAGTTTAATCGCCAGCAAACGAAAACCCGCGATTTCCCGTAAATCCCGGACTCGGCCCGTATAGTCAAAAGTATACAAAGAAAGTACCCAGGGAGTAAACTCATTTCTCGAACGATTTTTTAAATTATTTTTTCACAACAAAAACGCATGAGACTTGTAGTTTTCAAAAATGTTTTCATTTTTGATGAGACGCGGAATAAAAGAAGTTTAATCGCCGGCAAACGAAAACCCGCGATTTCCCGTAAATCCCGGGCTTGGCCCGTATAGTCGAATATATACGAAGAAATTACCCTGTGAGTAAACTCATTTACAGAACGATTTTCTAAATTATCTTTTCACCACTAAAACGCATGAGACTTGTAGTTTTCAAAAATGTTTTCATTTTTGATGAGACGCTGAATAAAAGAAGTTTAATCGCCAGCAAACGAAAACCCGCGATTTCCCGTAAATCCCGGACTCGGCCCGTATAGTCAAAAGTATACAAAGAAAGTACCCAGGGAGTAAACTCATTTCCCGAACGATTTTTTAAATTATTTTTACACCACTAAAACGCATGAGACTTGTAGTTTTTAAAAATGTTTTCATTTTTGATGAGACGCCGAATAAAAGAAGTTTAATCGCCGGCAAACGAAAACCCGCGATTTCCCGTAAATCCCGGACTCGGCCCGTATAGTCAAAAGTATAAAAAGAAAGTACCCAGGGAGTAAACTCATTTCCGAACGATTTTTTAAATTATTTTTTCACCACTAAAACGCATGACACTTGTAGTTTTCAAAAATGTTTTCATTTTTGATGAGACGCGGAATAAAAGAAGTTTAATCGCCGGCAAACGAAAACCCGCGATTTCCCGTAAAACCCGGACTCGGCCCGTATAGTCAAAAGTATACAAAGAAAGTACCCAGGGAGTAAACTCATTTTCCGAACGATTTTTTAAATTATTTTTTCGCCACTAAAACGCATGAGACTTGTAGTTTTCAAAAATGTTTTCATTTTTGATGAGACGCTTAATGAGAGAGGTTTAATCTCCGGCAAACGAAAACCCGCGATTTCACGTAAATCCCGGGCTTGGCCCGTATAGTCGAATGTATACAAAGAAAGTACCCAGGGAGTAAACGCATTTCCCGAACGATTTTTTAAAATTATCTTTTCACCACTAAAACGCATGAGACTTGTAGTTTTCAAAAATGTTTTCACTTTTGATGAGACGCTGAATAAAAGAAGTTTAATCGCCGGCAAACGATAACCCGCGAATTCCCGTAAATCCCGGACTCGGCTCGTATAGCTAAAAGTATTCAAAGAAAGTACCCAGGGAGTAAACTCATTTCCAGAACGATTTTTTATAATTATCTTTTCACCACTAAAACGCATGAGACTTGTAGTTTTCAAAAATGTTTTTCATTTTTGATGAGACGCGGAATAAAAGAAGTTTAATCGCCGGCAAACGAAAACCCGCGATTTCCCGTAAATCCCAGACTCGGCCCGTATAGTCAAAAGTATACAAAGAAAATACCCAGGGAGTAAACTCATTTCCCGAACGATTTTTTAAATTATTTTTTCACCACTAAAACGCATGAGACTTGTAGTTTTCAAAAATGTTTTCATTTTTGATGAGACGCTGAATAAAAGAAGTTTAATCGCCGGCAAACGATAACCCGCGAATTCCCGTAAATCCCGGACTCGGCTCGTATAGCCAAAGGTATACAAAGAAAGTACCCAGGGAGTAATCTCAAATCCCGAACGATTTTTTAAATTATTTTTTCACAACAAAAACGCATGAGACTTGTAGTTTTCAAAAATGTTTTCACTTTTGATGAGACGCTGAATAAAAGAAGTTTAATCGCCGGCAAACGAAAACCCGCGCATTACCGTAAATCCCGGACTTGGCCCGTATAGTCGAATACATACGAAGAAATTACCCTGTGAGTAAACTCATTTACAGAACGATTTTTTAAATTATCTTTTCACCACTAAAACGCATGAGACTTGTAGTTTTCAAAAATGTTTTCATTTTTGATGAGACGCGGAATAAAAGAAGTTTAATCGCCAGCAAACGAAAACCCGCGATTTCCCGTAAATCCCGGACTCGGCCCGTATAGTCAAAAGTATACAAAGAAAGTACCCAGGGAGTAAACTCATTTCTCGAACGATTTTTTAAATTATTTTTTCACAACAAAAACGCATGAGACTTGTAGTTTTCAAAAATGTTTTCATTTTTGATGAGACGCTGAATAAAAGAAGTTTAATCGCCGGCAAACGAAAACCCGCGATTTCCCGTAAATCCCGGGCTTGGCCCGTATAGTCGAATATATACGAAGAAATTACCCTGTGAGTAAACTCATTTACAGAACGATTTTCTAAATTATCTTTTCACCACTAAAACGCATGAGACTTGTAGTTTTCAAAAATGTTTTCATTTTTGATGAGACGCGGAATAAAAGAAGTTTAATCGCCAGCAAACGAAAACCCGCGATTTCCCGTAAATCCCGGACTCGGCCCGTATAGTCAAAAGTATACAAAGAAAGTACCCAGGGAGTAAACTCATTTCCCGAACGATTTTTTAAATTATTTTTACACCACTAAAACGCATGAGACTTGTAGTTTTTAAAAATGTTTTCATTTTTGATGAGACGCCGAATAAAAGAAGTTTAATCGCCGGCAAACGAAAACCCGCGATTTCCCGTAAATCCCGGACTCGGCCCGTATAGTCAAAAGTATACAAAGAAAGTACCCAGGGAGTAAACTCATTTCCCGAACGATTTTTTAAATTATTTTTTCACCACTAAAACGCATGACACTTGTAGTTTTCAAAAATGTTTTCATTTTTGATGAGACGCTGAATAAAAGATGTTTAATCGCCGGAAAACGAAAACCCGCGATTTTCCGTAAATCCCGTGCTTAGCCCGTATAGTCGAGTATATACAAAGAAAGTACCCAGTGAGTAAACTCATTTCCAGAACGATTTTTTAAATTATCTTTTCACCACTAAAATGCATGAGACTTGTAGTTTTCAAAAATGTTTTCATTTTTGATGAGACGCGGAATAAAAGAAGTTTAATCGCCGGCAAACAAAAACCCGCGATTTCCCGTAAATCCCGGACTCGGCCCGTATAGTCAAAAGTATACAAAGAAAATACCCAGGGAGTAAACTCATTTTCCGAACGATTTTTTAAATTATTTTTTCACCACTAAAACGCATGAGACTTGTAGTTTTCAAAAATGTTTTTATTTTTGATGAGACGCTGAATAAAAGAAGTTTAATCGCCGGCAAACGATAACCCGCGAATTCCTGTAAATCCCGGACTCGGATCGTATAGCCAAAAGTATACAAAGAAAGTACCCAGTGAGTAATCTCAAATCCCGAACGATTTTTTAAATTATTTTTTCACAACAAAAACGGATGAGACTTGTAGTTTTCAAAAATGTTTTCATTTTTGATGAGACGCTGAATAAAAGAAGTTTAATCGCCGGCAAACGAAAACCCGCGAATTCCCGTAAATCCCGGACTCGGCTCGTATAGCTAAAAGTATTCAAAGAAAGTACCCAGGGAGTAAACTCATTTCCAGAACGATTTTTTATAATTATCTTTTCACCACTAAAACGCATGAGACTTGTAGTTTTCAAAAATGTTTTTCATTTTTGATGAGACGCGGAATAAAAGAAGTTTAATCGCCGGCAAACGAAAACCCGCGATTTCCCGTAAATCCCAGACTCGGCCCGTATAGTCAAAAGTATACAAAGAAAATACCCAGGGAGTAAACTCATTTCCCGAACGATTTTTTAAATTATTTTTTCACCACTAAAACGCATGAGACTTGTAGTTTTCAAAAATGTTTTCATTTTTGATGAGACGCTGAATAAAAGAAGTTTAATCGCCGGCAAACGATAACCCGCGAATTCCCGTAAATCCCGGACTCGGCTCGTATAGCCAAAGGTATACAAAGAAAGTACCCAGGGAGTAATCTCAAATCCCGAACGATTTTTTAAATTATTTTTTCACAACAAAAACGCATGAGACTTGTAGTTTTCAAAAATGTTTTCACTTTTGATGAGACGCTGAATAAAAGAAGTTTAATCGCCGGCAAACGAAAACCCGCGCATTACCGTAAATCCCGGACTTGGCCCGTATAGTCGAATACATACGAAGAAATTACCCTGTGAGTAAACTCATTTACAGAACGATTTTTTAAATTATCTTTTCACCACTAAAACGCATGAGACTTGTAGTTTTCAAAAATGTTTTCATTTTTGATGAGACGCGGAATAAAAGAAGTTTAATCGCCAGCAAACGAAAACCCGCGATTTCCCGTAAATCCCGGACTCGGCCCGTATAGTCAAAAGTATACAAAGAAAGTACCCAGGGAGTAAACTCATTTCTCGAACGATTTTTTAAATTATTTTTTCACAACAAAAACGCATGAGACTTGTAGTTTTCAAAAATGTTTTCATTTTTGATGAGACGCTGAATAAAAGAAGTTTAATCGCCGGCAAACGAAAACCCGCGATTTCCCGTAAATCCCGGGCTTGGCCCGTATAGTCGAATATATACGAAGAAATTACCCTGTGAGTAAACTCATTTACAGAACGATTTTCTAAATTATCTTTTCACCACTAAAACGCATGAGACTTGTAGTTTTCAAAAATGTTTTCATTTTTGATGAGACGCGGAATAAAAGAAGTTTAATCGCCAGCAAACGAAAACCCGCGATTTCCCGTAAATCCCGGACTCGGCCCGTATAGTCAAAAGTATACAAAGAAAGTACCCAGGGAGTAAACTCATTTCCCGAACGATTTTTTAAATTATTTTTACACCACTAAAACGCATGAGACTTGTAGTTTTTAAAAATGTTTTCATTTTTGATGAGACGCCGAATAAAAGAAGTTTAATCGCCGGCAAACGAAAACCCGCGATTTCCCGTAAATCCCGGACTCGGCCCGTATAGTCAAAAGTATACAAAGAAAGTACCCAGGGAGTAAACTCATTTCCCGAACGATTTTTTAAATTATTTTTTCACCACTAAAACGCATGACACTTGTAGTTTTCAAAAATGTTTTCATTTTTGATGAGACGCTGAATAAAAGATGTTTAATCGCCGGAAAACGAAAACCCGCGATTTTCCGTAAATCCCGTGCTTAGCCCGTATAGTCGAGTATATACAAAGAAAGTACCCAGTGAGTAAACTCATTTCCAGAACGATTTTTTAAATTATCTTTTCACCACTAAAATGCATGAGACTTGTAGTTTTCAAAAATGTTTTCATTTTTGATGAGACGCGGAATAAAAGAAGTTTAATCGCCGGCAAACAAAAACCCGCGATTTCCCGTAAATCCCGGACTCGGCCCGTATAGTCAAAAGTATACAAAGAAAATACCCAGGGAGTAAACTCATTTTCCGAACGATTTTTTAAATTATTTTTTCACCACTAAAACGCATGAGACTTGTAGTTTTCAAAAATGTTTTTATTTTTGATGAGACGCTGAATAAAAGAAGTTTAATCGCCGGCAAACGATAACCCGCGAATTCCTGTAAATCCCGGACTCGGATCGTATAGCCAAAAGTATACAAAGAAAGTACCCAGTGAGTAATCTCAAATCCCGAACGATTTTTTAAATTATTTTTTCACAACAAAAACGGATGAGACTTGTAGTTTTCAA
This sequence comes from Hydractinia symbiolongicarpus, assembly GCF_029227915.1. Lineage (NCBI taxonomy): Eukaryota > Metazoa > Cnidaria > Hydrozoa > Anthoathecata > Hydractiniidae > Hydractinia > Hydractinia symbiolongicarpus. The sequence goes on along the minus strand of NC_079878.1, from coordinate 31,540,476 downwards.
AAATGTTTTCATTTTTGATGAGACGCTGAATAAAAGAAGTTTAATCGCCGGCAAACGAAAACCCGCGCATTCCCGTAAATCCCGGACTCGGCCCGTATAGCCAAAAGTATACAAAGAAAGCATCCAGGGAGTAAACTCATTTCCCGAACGATTTTTTAAATTATTTTTTCACCACTAAAACGCATGACACTTGTAGTTTTCAAAAATGTTTTCATTTTTGATGAGACGCTGAATAAAAGATGTTTAATTGCCGGAAAACGAAAACCCGCGATTTTCCGTAAATCCCGTGCTTAGCCCGTATAGTCGAGTATATACAAAGAAAGTACCCAGTGAGTAAACTCATTTCCAGAACGATTTTTTAAATTATCTTTTCACCACTAAAACGCATGAGACTTGTAGTTTTCAAAAATGTTTTCATTTTTGATGAGACGCGGAATAAAAGAAGTTTAATCGCCGGCAAACGAAAACCCGCGATTTCCCGTAAATCCCGGACTCGGCCCGTATAGTCAAAAGTGTACAAAGAAAATACCCAGGGAGTAAACTCATTTCCCGAACGATTTTTTAAATTATTTTTTCACCACTAAAACGCATGAGACTTGTAGTTTTCAAAAATGTTTTCATTTTTGATGAGACGCTGAATAAAAGAAGTTTAATCGCCGGCAAACGATAACCCGCGAATTCCCGTAAATCCCGGACTCGGCTCGTATAGCCAAAAGTATACAAAGAAAGTACCCAGTGAGTAATCTCAAATCCCGAACGATTTTTTAAATTATTTTTTCACATTAAAAACGGATGAGACTTGTAGTTTTCAAAAATGTTTTCATTTTTGATGAGACGCTGAATAAAAGAAGTTTAATCGCCGGCAAACGAAAACCCGCGCATTCCCGTAAATGCCGGACTCGGCCCGTATAGCCAAAAGTATACAAAGAAAGCATCCAGGGAGTAAACTCATTTCCCGAACGATTTTTTAAATTATTTTTTCACCACTAAAACGCATGACACTTGTAGTTTTCAAAAATGTTTTCATTTTTGATGAGACGCTGAATAAAGGAAGTTTAATCGCCGGCAAACGAAAACCCGCGATTTCCCGTAAATCCCGGGCTTGGCCCGTATAGTCGAGTATATACGAAGAAATTACCCTGTGAGTAAACTCATTTCCAGAACGATTTTTTAAATTATCTTTTCACCACTAAAACGCATGAGACTTGTAGTTTTCAAAAATGTTTTCATTTTTGATGAGACGCGGAATAAAAGAAGTTTAATCGCCGGCAAACGAAAACCCGCGATTTCCCGTAAATCCCAGACTCGGCCCGTATAGTCAAAAGTATACAAAGAAAATACCCAGGGAGTAAACTCATTTCCCGAACGATTTTTTAAATTATTTTTTCACCACTAAAACGCATGAGACTTGTAGTTTTCAAAAATGTTTTCATTTTTGATGAGACGCTGAATAAAAGAAGTTTAATCGCCGGCAAACGATAACCATCGAATTTCCGTAAATCCCGGACTCGGCTCGTATAGCCAAAAGTATACAAAGAAAGTAACCAGGGAGTAATCTCAAATCCCGAACGATTTTTTAAATTATTTTTTCACAACAAAAACGCATGAGACTTGTAGTTTTCAACAATGTTTTCATTTTTGATGAGACGCTGAATAAAAGAAGTTTAATCGCCGGCAAACGAAAACCCGCGCATTCCCGTAAATCCCGGACTTGGCCCGTATAGTCGAATACATACGAAGAAATTACCCTGTGAGTAAACTCATTTACAGAACGATTTTTTAAATTATCTTTTCACCACTAAAACGCATGAGACTTGTAGTTTTCAAAAATGTTTTCATTTTTGATGAGACGCGTAATAAAAGAAGTTTAATCGCCAGCAAACGAAAGCCCGCGATTTCCCGTAAATCCCGGACTCGGCCCGTATAGTCAAAAGTATACAAAGAAAGTACCCAGGGAGTAAACTCACTTCCCGAACGATTTTTTAAATTATTTTTACACCACTAAAACGCATGAGACTTGTAGTTTTTAAAAATGTTTTCATTTTTGATGAGACGCCGAATAAAAGAAGTTTAATCGCCGGCAAACAAAAACCCGCGATTTCCCGTAAATCCCGGACTCGGCCCGTATAGTCAAAAGTATAAAAAGAAAGTACCCAGGGAGTAAACTCATTTCCCGAACGATTTTTTAAATTATTTTTTCACCACTAAAACGCATGACACTTGTAGTTTTCAAAAATGTTTTCATTTTTGATGAGACGCTTCAAGAAAGAGGTTTAATCGCCGGCAAACGAAAACCCGCGATTTCCCGTAAATCCCAGGCTTGGCCCGTATAGTCGAATGTATACAAAGAAAGTACCCAGGGAGTAAACTCATTTCCAGAACGATTTTTTAAATTATCTTTTCACCACTAAAACGCATGAGACTTGTAGTTTTCAAAAATGTTTTCATTTTTGATGAGACGCGGAATAAAAGAAGTTTAATCGCCGGCAAACGAAAACCCGCGATTTCCCGTAAAACCCGGACTCGGCCCGTATAGTCAAAAGTATACAAAGAAAGTACCCAGGGAGTAAACTCATTTCCCGAACGATTTTTTAAATTATTTTTTCGCCACTAAAACGCATGAGACTTGTAGTTTTCAAAAATGTTTTCATTTTTGATGAGACGCTGAATAAAAGAGGTTTAATCGCCGGCAAACGAAAACCCGCGATTTCCCGTAAATCCCAGGCTTGACCCGTATAGTCGAATGTATACAAAGAAAGTACCCAGGGAGTAAACTCATTTCCAGAACGATTTTTTAAGTTATTATTTCACCACTAAAACGCATGAGACTTGTAGTTTTTAAAAATGTTTTCATTTTTGATGAGACGCTTGATGAAAGAGGTTTAATCGCCGGCAAACGAAAACCCGCGATTTCCCGTAAATCCCAGGCTTGGCCCGTATAGTCGAATGTATACAAAGAAAGTACCCAGGGAGTAAACTCATTTCCAGAACGATTTTTTATAATTATCTTTTCACCACTAAAACGCATGAGACTTGTAGTTTTCAAAAATGTTTTCATTTTTGATGAGACGCTGAATAAAAGAAGTTTAATCGCCGGCAAACGAAAACCCGCGCATTACCGTAAATCCCGGACTTGGCCCGTATAGTCGAATACATACGAAGAAATTACCCTGTGAGTAAACTCATTTACAGAACGATTTTTTAAATTATCTTTTCACCACTAAAACGCATGAGACTTGTAGTTTTCAAAAATGTTTTCATTTTTGATGATACGCGGAATAAAAGAAGTTTAATCGCCAGCAAACGAAAACCCGCGATTTCCCGTAAATCCCGGACTCGGCCCGTATAGTCAAAAGTATACAAAGAAAGTACCCAGGGAGTAAACTCATTTCTCGAACGATTTTTTAAATTATTTTTTCACAACAAAAACGCATGAGACTTGTAGTTTTCAAAAATGTTTTCATTTTTGATGAGACGCTGAATAAAAGAAGTTTAATCGCCGGCAAACGAAAACCCGCGATTTCCCGTAAATCCCGGGCTTGGCCCTTATAGTCGAATATATACGAAGAAATTACCCTGTGAGTAAACTCATTTACAGAACGATTTTCTAAATTATCTTTTCACCACTAAAACGCATGAGACTTGTAGTTTTCAAAAATGTTTTCATTTTTGATGAGACGCGGAATAAAAGAAGTTTAATCGCCAGCAAACGAAAACCCGCGATTTCCCGTAAATCCCGGACTCGGCCCGTATAGTCAAAAGTATACAAAGAAAGTACCCAGGGAGTAAACTCATTTCCCGAACGATTTTTTAAATTATTTTTACACCACTAAAACGCATGAGACTTGTAGTTTTTAAAAATGTTTTCATTTTTGATGAGACGCCGAATAAAAGAAGTTTAATCGCCGGCAAACGAAAACCCGCGATTTCCCGTAAATTCCGGACTCGGCTCGTATAGTCCGTATAGTCAAAAGTATACAAAGAAAGTACCCAGGGAGTAAACTCATTTCCCGAACGATTTTTTAAATTATTTTTTCACCACTAAAACGCATGACACTTGTAGTTTTCAAAAATGTTTTCATTTTTGATGAGACGCTTCAAGAAAGAGGTTTAATCGCCGGCAAACGAAAATCCGCGATTTCCCGTAAATCCCAGGCTTGGCCCGTATAGTCGAATGTATACAAAGAAAGTACCCAGGGAGTAAACTCATTTCCAAAACGATTTTTTAAATTATCTTTTCACCACTAAAACGCATGAGACTTGAAGTTTTCAAAAATGTTTTCATTTTTGATGAGACGCGGAATAAAAGAAGTTTAATCGCCGGCAAACGAAAACCCGCGATTTCCCGTAAAACTCGGACTCGGCCCGTATAGTCAAAAGTATACAAAGAAAGTACCCAGGGAGTAAACTCATTTCCCGAACGATTTTTTAAATTATTTTTTCGCCACTAAAACGCATGAGACTTGTAGTTTTCAAAAATGTTTTCATTTTTGATGAGACGCTTAATGAGAGAGGTTTAATCTCCGGCAAACGAAAACCCGCGATTTCACGTAAATCCCGTGCTTGGCCCGTATAGTCGAATGTATACAAAGAAAGTACCCAGGGAGTAAACGCATTTCCCGAACGATTTTTTAAGTTATTGTTTCACCACTAAAACGCATGAGACTTGTAGTTTTCAAAAATGTTTTCATTTTTGATGAGACGCTGAATAAAAGAGGTTTAATCGCCGGCAAACGAAAACCCGCGATTTCCCGTAAATCCCAGGCTTGGCCCGTATAGTCGAATGTATACAAAGAAAGTACCCAGGGAGTAAACTCATTTCCAGAACGATTTTTTAAAATTATTTTTTCACCACTAAAACGCATGAGACTTGTAGTTTTTAAAAATGTTTTCATTTTTGATGAGACGCTTGATGAAAGAGGTTTAATCGCCGGCAAACGAAAACCCGCGATTTCCCGTAAATCCCAGGCTTGGCCCGTATAGTCGAATGTATACAAAGAAAGTACCCAGGGAGTAAACTCATTTCCAGAACGATTTTTTATAATTATCTTTTCACCACTAAAACGCATGAGACTTGTAGTTTTCAAAAATGTTTTCATTTTTGATGAGACTCTGAATAAAAGATGTTTAATCGCCGGAAAACGAAAACCCGCGATTTTCCGTAAATCCCGTGCTTGGCCCGTATAGTCGAGTATATACAAAGAAAGTACCCTGTGAGTAAACTCATTTCCAGAACGATTTTTTAAATTATTTTTTCACCACTAAAACGCATGAGACTTGTAGTTTTCAAAAATGTTTTCATTTTTGATGAGACGCGGAATAAAAGAAGTTTAATCGCCGGCAAACGAAAACCCGCGATTTCCCGTAAATCCCGGACTCGGCCCGTATAGTCAAAAGTATACAAAGAAAATACCCAGGGAGTAAACTCATTTCCCGAACGATTTTTTAAATTATTTTTTCACCACTAAAACGCATGAGACTTGTAGTTTTCAAAAATGTTTTCATTTTTGATGAAACGCTGAATAAAAGAAGTTTAATCGCCGGCAAACGATAACCCGCGAATTCCCGTAAATCCCGGACTCGGCTCGTATAGCTAAAAGTATACAAAGAAAGTACCCAGGGAGTAATCTCAAATCCCGAACGATTTTTTAAATTATTTTTTCACAACAAAAACGCATGAGACTTGTAGTTTTCAAAAATGTTTTCATTTTTGATGAGACGCTGAATAAAAGAAGTTTAATTGCCCGCAAACGAAAACCCGCGCATTCCCGTAAATCCCGGACTCGGCCCGTATAGCCAAAAGTATACAAAGAAAGTACCCAGGGAGTAAACTCATTTCCAGAACGATTTTTTAAATTATCTTTTCACCACTAAAACGCATGAGACTTGTAGTTTTCAAAAATGTTTTCATTTTTGATGAGACGCGGAATAAAAGAAGTTTAATCGCCGGCAAACGAAAACCCGCGACTTCCCGTAAATCCCGGACTCGGCCCGTATAGTCAAAAGTATACAAAGAAAATACCCAGGGAGTAAACTCATTTCCCGAACGATTTTTTAAATTATTTTTTCACCACTAAAACGCATGAGACTTGTAGTTTTCAAAAATGTTTTCATTTTTGATGAGACGCTGAATAAAAGAAGTTTAATCGCCGGCAAACGATAACCCGCGAATTCCCGTAAATCCCGGACTCGGCTCGCATAGCCAAAAGTATACAAAGAAAGTACCCAGTGAGTAATCTCAAATCCCGAACGATTTTTTAAATTATTTTTTCACAACAAAAACGGATGAGACTTGTAGTTTTCAAAAATGTTTTCATTTTTGATGAGACGCTGAATAAAAGAAGTTTAATCGCCGGCAAACGAAAACCCGCGCATTCCCGTAAATCCCGGACTCGACCTGTATAGCCAAAAGTATACAAAGAAAGCATCCAGGGAGTAAACTCATTTCCCGAACGATTTTTTAAATTATTTTTTCACCACTAAAACGCATGACACTTGTAGTTTTCAAAAATGTTTTCATTTTTGATGAGACGCTGAATAAAAGAAGTTTAATCGCCGGCAAACGAAAACCCGCGATTTCCCGTAAATCCCGGGCTTGGCCCGTATAGTCGAGTATATACGAAGAAATTACCCTGTGAGTAAACTCATTTCCAGAACGATTTTTTAAATTATCTTTTCACCACTAAAACGCATGAGACTTGTAGTTTTCAAAAATGTTTTCATTTTTGATGAGACCCGGAATAAAAGAAGTTTAATCGCCAGCAAACGAAAACCCGCGATTTCCCGTAAATCCCGGACTCGGCCCGTATAGTCAAAAGTATACAAAGAAAGTACCCAGGGAGTAAACTCATTTCCCGAACGATTTTTTAAATTATTTTTTCACCACTAAAACGCATGACACTTGTAGTTTTCAAAAATGTTTTCATTTTTGATGAGACGCTGAATAAAAGATGTTTAATCGCCGGAAAACGAAAACCGGCGATTTTCCGTAAATCCCGTGCTTAGCCCGTATAGTCGAGTATATACAAAGAAAGTACCCTGTGAGTAAACTCATTTCCAGAACGATTTTTTAAATTATCTTTTCACCACTAAAACGCATGAGACTTGTAGTTTTTAAAAATGTTTTCATTTTTGATGAGACGCTTAATGAAAGAGGTTTAATCGCCGGCAAACGAAAACCCGCGATTTCCCGTAAATCCCAGGCTTGGCCGGTATAGTCGAATGTATACAAAGAAAGTACCCAGGGAGTAATCTCAAATCCCGAACGATTTTTTAAATTATTTTTTCACAACAAAAATGCATGAGACTTGTAGTTTTCAAAAATGTTTTCATTTTTGATGAGACGCTGAATAAAAGAAGTTTAATCGCCCGCAAACGAAAACCCGCGCATTCCCGTAAATCCCGGACTCGGCCCGTATAGCCAAAAGTATACAAAGAAAGTACCCAGGGAGTAAACTCATTTCCAGAACGATTTTTTAAAATTATCTTTTCACCACTAAAACGCATGAGACTTGCAGTTTTCAAAAATGTTTTCATTTTTGATGAGACGCTGAATAAAAGATGTTTAATCGCCGGAAAACGAAAACCCGCGATTTTCCGTAAATCCCGTGCTTGGCCCGTATAGTCGAGTATATACAAAGAAAGTACCCTGTGAGTAAACTCATTTCCAGAACGATTTTTTAAATTATCTTTTCACCACTAAAACGCATGAGACTTGTAGTTTTCAAAAATGTTTTCATTTTTGATAAGACGCGGAATAAAAGAAGTTTAATCGCCGGCAAACGAAAACCCGCGATTTCCCGTAAATGCCAGACTCGGCTCGTATAGTCAAAAGTATACAAAGAAAATACCCAGGGAGTAAACTCATTTCCCGAACGATTTTTTAAATTATTTTTTCACCACTAAAACGCATGAGACTTGTAGTTTTCAAAAATGTTTTCATTTTTGATGAGACGCTGAATAAAAGAAGTTTAATCGCCGGCAAACGATAACCCGCGAATTCCCGTAAATCCCGGACTCGGCTCGTATAGCCAAAAGTATACAAAGAAAGTACCCAGGGAGTAATCTCAAATCCCGAACGATTTTTTAAATTATTTTTTCACAACAAAAACGCATGAGACTTGTAGTTTTCAAAAATGTTTTCATTTTTGATGAGACGCTGAATAAAAGAAGTTTAATCGCCGGCAAACGAAAACCCGCGCATTCCCGTAAATCCCGGACTTGGCCCGTATAGTCGAATACATACGAAGAAATTACCCTGTGAGTAAACTCATTTACAGAACGATTTTTTAAATTATCTTTTCACCACTAAAACGCATGAGACTTGTAGTTTTCAAAAATGTTTTCATTTTTGATGAGACGCGGAATAAAAGAAGTTTAATCGCCAGCAAACGAAAACCCGCGATTTCCCGTAAATCCCGGACTCGGCCCGTATAGTCAAAAGTATACAAAGAAAGTACCCAGGGAGTAAACTCATTTCTCGAACGATTTTTTAAATTATTTTTTCACAACAAAAACGCATGAGACTTGTAGTTTTCAAAAATGTTTTCATTTTTGATGAGACGCTGAATAAAAGAAGTTTAATCGCCGGCAAACGAAAACCCGCGATTTCCCGTAAATACCGGGCTTGGCCCGTATAGTCGAATATATACGAAGAAATTACCCTGTGAGTAAACTCATTTCCAGAACGATTTTTTAAATTATCTTTTCACCACTAAAACACATGAGACTTGTAGTTTTCAAAAATGTTTTCATTTTTGATGAGACGCGGAATAAAAGAAGTTTAATCGCCAGCAAACGAAAACCCGCGATTTCCCGTAAATCCCGGACTCGGCCCGTATAGTCAAAAGTATACAAAGAAAGTACCCAGGGAGTAAACTCAGTTCCCGAACGATTTTTTAAATTATTTTTTCACCACTAAAACGCATGAGACTTGTAATTTTTTAAAAATGTTTTCATTTTTGATGAGACGCTTGATGAAAGAGGTTTAATCTCCGGCAAACGAAAACCCGCTATTTTCCGTAAATCCCAGGCTTGGCCCGTATAGTCGAATGTATACAAAGAAAGTACCCAGGGAGTAAACTCATTTCCAGAACGATTTTTTAAAATTATCTTTTCACCACTAAAACGCATGAGACTTGTAGTTTTCAAAAATGTTTTCATTTTTGATGAGACGCTTAATGAGAGAGGTTTAATCTCCGGCAAACGAAAACCCGCGATTTCACGTAAATCCCGGACTCGGCCCGTATAGTACAAAGTATACAAAAAAAGTACTCAGGAAGTAAATTCATTTCCCGAACGATTTTTTAAGTTATTTTTTCACCACTAAAACGCATGAGACTTGTAGTTTTTAAAAATGTTTTCATTTTTGATGAGACGCTTAATGAAAGAGGTTTAATCGCCGGTAAACGAAAACCCGCGATTTCCCGTAAATCCCAGGCTTGGCCCGTATAGTCGAATGTATACAAAGAAAGTACCCAGGGAGTAATCTCAAATCCCGAACGATTTTTTCAATTATTTTTTCACAACAAAAACGCATGAGACTTTTAGTTTTCAAAAATGTTTTCATTTTTGATGAGACGCTGAATAAAAGAAGTTTAATCGCCCGCAAACGAAAACCCGCGCATTCCCGTAAATCCCGGACTCGGCCCGTATAGCCAAAAGTATACAAAGAAAGTACCCAGGGAGTAAACTCATTTCCAGAACGATTTTTTAAAATTATCTTTTCACCACTAAAACGCATGAGACTTGCAGTTTTCAAAAATGTTTTCATTTTTGATGAGACGCTGAATAAGAGATGTTTAATCGCCGGAAAACGAAAACCCGCGATTTTCCGTAAATCCCGTGCTTGGCCCGTATAGTCGAGTATATACAAAGAAAGTACCCTGTGAGTAAACTCATTTCCAGAACGATTTTTTAAATTATCTTTTCACCACTAAAACGCATGAGACTTGTAGTTTTCAAAAATGTTTTCATTTTTGATGAGACGCTGAATAAAAGAAGTTTAATCGCCGGCAAACGATAACCTGCGAATTCCCGTAAATCCCGGACTCGGCTCGTATAGCCAAGAGTATACAAAGAAAGTACCCAGGGAGTAAACTCATTTCCAGAACGATTTTTTAAAATTATCTTTTCACCACTAAAACGCATGAGACTTGCAGTTTTCAAAAATGTTTTCATTTTTGATGAGACGCTGAATAAAAGATGTTTAATCGCCGGAAAACGAAAACCCGCGATTTTCCGTAAATCCCGTGCTTGGCCCGTATAGTCGAGTATATACAAAGAAAGTACCCTGTGAGTAAACTCATTTCCAGAACGATTTTTTAAATTATCTTTTCACCACTAAAACGCATGAGACTTGTAGTTTTCAAAAATGTTTTCATTTTTGATGAGACGCTGAATAAAAGAAGTTTAATCGCCGGCAAACGATAACCCGCGAATTCCCGTAAATCCCGGACTCGGCTCGTATAGCCAAAAGTATACAAAGAAAGTACCCAGGGAGTAATCTGAAATCCCGAACGATTTTTTAAATTATTTTTTCACAACAAAAACGCATGAGACTTGTAGTTTTCAAAAATGTTTTCATTTTTGATGAGACGCTGAATAAAAGAAGTTTAATCGCCGGCAAACGAAAACCCGCGCATTCCCGTAAATCCCGGACTTGGCCCGTATAGTCGAATACATACGAAGAAATTACCCTGTGAGTAAACTCATTTACAGAACGATTTTTTAAATTATCTTTTCACCACTAAAACGCATGAGACTTGTAGTTTTCAAAAATGTTTTCATTTTTGATGAGACGCGGAATAAAAGAAGTTTAATCGCCAGCAAACGAAAACCCGCGATTTCCCGTAAATCCCGGACTCGGCCCGTATAGTCAAAAGTATACAAAGAAAGTACCCAGGGAGTAAACTCATTTCTCGAACGATTTTTTAAATTATTTTTTCACAACAAAAACGCATGAGACTTGTAGTTTTCAAAAATGTTTTCATTTTTGATGAGACGCTGAATAAAAGAAGTTTAATCGCCGGCAAACGAAAACCCGCGATTTCCCGTAAATCCCGGGCTTGGCCCGTATAGTCGAATATATACGAAGAAATTACCCTGTGAGTAAACTCATTTCCAGAACGATTTTTTAAATTATCTTTTCACCACTAAAACACATGAGACTTGTAGTTTTCAAAAATGTTTTCATTTTTGATGAGACGCGGAATAAAAGAAGTTTAATCGCCAGCAAACGAAAACCCGCGATTTCCCGTAAATTCCGGACTCGGCCCGTATAGTCAAAAGTATACAAAGAAAGTACCCAGGGAGTAAACTCAGTTCCCGAACGATTTTTTAAATTATTTTTTCACCACTAAAACGCATGAGACTTGTAGTTTTCAAAAATGTTTTCATTTTTGATGAGACGCTGAATAAAAGAGGTTTAATCGCCGGCAAACGAAAACCCGCGATTTCCCGTAAATCCCGGACTCGGCCCGTATAGTACAAAGTATACAAAGAAAGTACTCAGGAAGTAAATTCATTTCCCAAACGATTTTTTAAGTTATTTTTTCACCACTAAAACGCATGAGACTTGTAGTTTTTAAAAATGTTTTCATTTTTGATGAGACTCTTGATGAAAGAGGTTTAATCGCCGGCAAACGAAAACCCGCTATTTCCCGTAAATCCCAGGCTTGGCCCGTATAGTCGAATGTATACAAAGAAAGTACCCAGGGAGTAAACTCATTTCCAGAACGATTTTTTAAAATTATCTTTTCACCACTAAAACGCATGAGACTTGTAGTTTTTAAAAATGTTTTCATTTTTGATGAGACGCTTAATGAAAGAGGTTTAATCGCCGGTAAACGAAAACCCGCAATTTCCCGTAAATCCCAGGCTTGGCCCGTATAGTCGAATGTATACAAAGAAAGTACCCAGGGAGTAATCTCAAATCCCGAACGATTTTTTCAATTATTTTTTCACAACAAAAACGCATGAGACTTGTAGTTTTCAAAAATGTTTTCATTTTTGATGAGACGCTGAATAAAAGAAGTTTAATCGCCCGCAAACGAAAACCCGCGCATTCCCGTAAATCCCGGACTCGGCCCGTATAGCCAAAAGTATACAAAGAAAGTACCCAGGGAGTAAACTCATTTCCAGAACGATTTTTTAAAATTATCTTTTCACCACTAAAACGCATGAGACTTGCAGTTTTTAAAAATGTTTTCATTTTTGATGAGACGCTGAATAAAAGATGTTTAATCGCCGGAAAACGAAAACCCGCGATTTTCCGTAAATCCCGTGCTTGGCCCGTATAGTCGAGTATATACAAAGAAAGTACCCTGTGAGTAAACTCATTTCCAGAACGATTTTTTAAATTATCTTTTCACCACTAAAACGCATGAGACTTGTAGTTTTCAAAAATGTTTTCATTTTTGATGAGACGCTGAATAAAAGAAGTTTAATCGCCGGCAAACGATAACCTGCGAATTCCCGTAAATCCCGGACTCGGCTCGTATAGCCAAAAGTATACAAAGAAAGTACCCAGGGAGTAAACTCATTTCCAGAACGATTTTTTAAAATTATCTTTTCACCACTAAAACGCATGAGACTTGCAGTTTTCAAAAATGTTTTCATTTTTGATGAGACGCTGAATAAAAGATGTTTAATCGCCGGAAAACGAAAACCCGCGATTTTCCGTAAATCCTGTGCTTGGCCCGTATAGTCGAGTATATACAAAGAAAGTACCCTGTGAGTAAACTCATTTCCAGAACGATTTTTTAAATTATCTTTTCACCACTAAAACGCATGAGACTTGTAGTTTTCAAAAATGTTTTCATTTTTGATGAGACGCTGAATAAAAGAAGTTTAATCGCCGGCAAACGATAACCCGCGAATTCCCGTAAATCCCGGACTCGGCTCGTATAGCCAAAAGTATACAAAGAAAGTACCCAGGGAGTAATCTCAAATCCCGAACGATTTTTTAAATTATTTTTTCACAACAAAAACGCATGAGACTTGTAGTTTTCAAAAATGTTTTCATTTTTGATGAGACGCTGAATAAAAGAAGTTTAATCGAAGCAAACGAAAACCCGCGCATTCCCGTAAATCCCGGACTTGGCCCGTATAGTCGAATACATACGAAGAAATTACCCTGTGAGTAAACTCATTTACAGAACGATTTTTTAAATTATCTTCTCACCACTAAAACGCATGAGACTTTTAGTTTTCAAAAATGTTTTCATTTTTGATGAGACGCGGAATAAAAGAAGTTTAATCGACAGCAAACGAAAACCCACGATTTCCTGTAAATCCCGGACTCGGCCCGTATAGTCAAAAGTATACAAAGAAAGTACCCAGGGAGTAAACTCATTTCTCGAACGATTTTTTAAATTATTTTTTCACAACAAAAACGCATGAGACTTGTAGTTTTCAAAAATGTTTTCATTTTTGATGAGACGCTGAATAAAAGAAGTTTAATCGCCGGCAAACGAAAACCCGCGATTTCCCGTAAATCCCGGGCTTGGCCCGTATAGTCGAATATATACGAAGAAATTACCCTGTGAGTAAACTCATTTCCAGAACGATTTTTTAAATTATCTTTTTACCACTAAAACACATGAGACTTGTAGTTTTCAAAAATGTTTTCATTTTTGATGAGACGCGGAATAAAAGAAGTTTAATCGCCAGCAAACGAAAACCCGCGATTTCCCGTAAATCCCGGACTCGGCCCGTATAGTCAAAAGTATACAAAGAAAGTACCCAGGGAGTAAACTCATTTCCCGAACGATTTTTTAAATTATTTTTTCACCACTAAAACGCATGAGACTTGTAGTTTTTAAAAATGTTTTCATTTTTGATGAGACGCTTGATGAAAGAGGTTTAATCGCCGGCAAACGAAAACCCGCTATTTCCCGTAAATCCCAGGCTTGGCCCGTATAGTCGAATGTATACAAAGAAAGTACCCAGGGAGTAAACTCATTTCCAGAACGATTTTTTAAAATTATCTTTTCACCACTAAAACGCATGAGACTTGTAGTTTTCAAAAATGTTTTCATTTTTGATGAGACGCTTAATGAGAGAGGTTTATTCTCCGGCAAACGAAAACCCGCGATTTCACGTAAATCCCGGCTTGGCCCGTATAGTCGAATGTATACAAAGAAAGTACCCAGGGAGTAAACGCATTTCCCGAACGTTTTTTTAAGTTATTGTTTCAGCACTAAAACGCATGAGACTTGTAGTTTTCAAAAATGTTTTCATTTTTGATGAGACGCTGAATAAAAGAAGTTTAATCGCCGGCAAACGAAAACCCGCGAATTCCCGTAAATCCCGGACACTGCCCGTATAGCCAGAAGTATACAAAGAAAGTACCCAGGGAGTAAACTCATTTCCCGAACGATTCTTTAAATTATTTTTTCACCACTAAAACGCATGAGACTTGTAGTATTCAAAAAATGTTTTCATTTTTGATGAGACGCTGAATAAAAGAAGTTTAATCGCCGGCAAACGGAAACCCGCGATTTCCCGTAAATCCCGGACTCGGCCCGTATAGTACAAAGTATTCAAAGAAAGTACTCAGGAAGTAAATTCATTTCCCGAAGGATTTTTTAAGTTATTTTTTCACCACTAAAACGCATGAGACTTGTAGTTTTTAAAAATGTTTTCATTTTTGATGAGACGCTTGATGAAAGAGGTTTAATCGCCGGCAAACGAAAACCCGCGATTTCCCGTAAATCCCAGGCTTGGCCGGTATAGTCGAATGTATACAAAGAAAGTACCCAGGGAGTAAACTCATTTCCAGAACGATTTTTTAAAATTATCTTTTCACCACTAAAACGCATGAGACTTGTAGTTTTCAAAAATGTTTTCATTTTTGATGAGATGCGGAATAAAAGAAGTTTAATCGCCGGCAAACGAAACCCCGCGATTTCCCGTAAATCCCGGACTCGGCCCGTATAGTCAAAAGTATACAAAGAAAATACCCAGGGAGTAAACTCATTTCCCGAACGATTTTTTAAATTATTTTTTCACCACTAAAACGTATGAGACTTGTAGTTTTCAAAAATATTTTCATTTTTGATGAGACGCTGAATAAAAGAAGTTTAATCGCCGGCAAACGAAAACCCGCGATTTCACGTAACTCCCGGACTCGGCCCGTATAGTCAAAAGTATACAAAGAAATTACCCTGCGAGTAAACTCATCTCCAGAACGATTGTTTAAATTATCTTTTCACCACTAAAACGCACGAGACTTGTAGTTTTCAAAAATGTTTTCATTTTTGATGAGACGCTGAATAAAAGAAGTTTAATCGCCGGCAAACGAAAACCCGCGAATTCCCGTAAATCCCGGACTCGGCCCGTATAGTCAAAAGTATACAAAGAAAATACGCAGGGAGTAAACTCATTTCCAGAACGATTTTTTAAATTATCTTTTCACCACTAAAACGCATGAGACTTGTAGTTTTTAAAAATGTTTTCATTTTTGATGAGACGCTGAATAAAAGATGTTTAATCGCCGGCAAACGAAAACCCGCGATTTCCCGTAAATCCCGGACTCGGCTCGTATAGTCAAAAGTATACAAAGAAAGTACCCAGGAAGTAAACTCATTTCCCGAACGATTTTTTAAATTATTTTTTCACCACTAAAACGCATGAGACTTGTAGTTTCAAAAATGTTTTCATTTTTGATGAGACGCTGAATAAAAGATGTTTAATCGCCGGAAAACGAAAACCCGCAATTTCCCGTAAATCCCGGACTTGGCCCGTATAGTCAAAAGTATACAAAAAAAATACCCAGGGAGTAAACGCATTTCCCGAACGATTTTTTAAATTATTTTTTCACCACTAAAACGTATGAGACTTGTAGTTTTCAAAAATGTTTTCATTTTTGATGAGACGCTGAATAAAAGAAGTTTAATCGCCGGCAAACGAAAACCCGCGATTTCCCGTAAATCCCGGACTCGGAGAGATAGGAAAATACCAATGTTAGGACAGACCCCCTTAGCAGTTTCCTATCCCACGTCAAATTATGGATCATCCCCGTTAAATCAACGATAGAAGAGTCGATAAAATCCATGTGCACTTTACCACTTTACGTCAAATAAGCGGGCATGCTCTATAATATCTGTCCAAAACCCCTTCCCCAGCCGTGTCCCCCGGGCCCCCTCCCCGTCCCATGGGTCCCTACCCACCCTCATCTGTCGTGTCCTATAAATTATAGTGTTATGTGTTATGTGTGTCTATAATGTCCTCTAGCCAGTGTGGTAATGCCATCTGTCAATCAAACGCTTATAACAATAGGATTTTACATATTTTACATATTTTACATATTTTACATACCAGAAAGTTGTTTACATAAGAAAAAAGTTAAAACGAAAGTAGCCGTTGCTAAGGATATTTGGTATGTAAGGAATGCATTGTTTCTCTATTGTTATTCTGGCTTGATTGACATTTAATTGACGTCATTCTTTATCTAAACAAATACCATATGAAATAACCTGTTGTCATAACAATCACAAGAGCGATCTTCTCATCTTCGTGTGTAGGAGGAGTATCTTTGTGGTAAGGTGCAGTAATGTGTTTATCTGTAGTATCCACGTGGTGTACGGTGATGTGTTTATCAGGATGATCGGGTGTTACAGGCTTCTTTTTAGTTATCTTATGCGATTCGGTAACATTGACCTTTCGATTGATACCAATGGTAAGATCTTCACCCGATATCAAAATCTTGTTGTTGTAACCTACCACCCCTGTCTTAATTCTGAGATTCATGTCACTAGGTAACATATAAATACCTTGTCCAACCAAATAATCAACCTTACTTGAAGCGTAGTTTAACGTATCCTGATAACGTTTAATGTCCTCCTGAATATCAACCCTACGGTTAACAATGTCTTCAAGGTTATTCATAAAAACTCTTTGGGCGGTCAGAGCACTTGAATCATTACCAAGGATGGAGGAGCGTGCCGAGGCCTGAGAACTAAGAACAAGATAGGCATAGGCCCTAACACTGCTTGAGATCTTCACAAGGCCCGTTTTTGTAAATCCATCGGATTTTTCCACAATCCACCGCGTCATGGAGTCGTTAGTGAAATAACTCAACCCGGGAGTCGGATAGTCTTTACGTCTTTTTTGATATGAAGTGAAAAAGTACTGACCTCTGTATTTCATGGGGTTGGAATCAACATCATACTCACCACAGATTTTTAGAAATTCCTCATTTGAATAAGGATTATCATATTGATTAAAACTATCCTCAAAGGGTAGAGGTGTCTGTAGCCGCTTAATGATTCGTCTAATGTGATAATACACATGAAAACGATATATTGACCTGACCATAGATCTACCATCCTTCAGGTGTTCGGAACTTACCCCACAGGCACTTGAAGCACACCAAGTGGCGAAATTTAGCTGGGTTTGCCATAGTCTAAAAGGTTGATCATTCCAAATTCTCATACGTTGCGCGTTATGACTAAGTTCATAATTGGTAAAAATATTAGGAAAGGAAGCGGGGAAAGAGCCACTTTCAGACACAATAATGGCCTGTTTGTACAGATCCCTAGCGCCCAATATTTGAAGATCCCGCCCTCCATTTGGCTTATATGCCGCATTCGGATTATATCTGAAAATATCATCCATTCTTTGATTTAAATATATTCACAATCTCTAATATAATAATGTATATCACAATAAAGGACGTAAATAGCGAGAAGAAAATCTATTTGTATCAACCGATAGACAACTGACATGGTACAAAGGAGGTTGCGATCGTGGAGACGTTTTCAGATAATGTCACATATGTAGCTACAGCTCCAATAGATATACCCTT
This sequence comes from Hydractinia symbiolongicarpus, assembly GCF_029227915.1. Lineage (NCBI taxonomy): Eukaryota > Metazoa > Cnidaria > Hydrozoa > Anthoathecata > Hydractiniidae > Hydractinia > Hydractinia symbiolongicarpus. Next base: position 31,522,667 of record NC_079878.1, on the reverse strand, counting down.
GGCCGATGGAGTTACCACGGTTAGGTTACAACAGGGTCAGCACTACACAGGGAGGGAGTTGAATTCAATCGTGAGAGGTGATGTAAAATCAACACAACTAGCTAGAAACTCTAAGTTGAGTAAAATATTCAATCTAGGGGGTATAACGGAACTACATTTTAATCTTAATGAATTGGATAACTCGTTAAATCTTAAAGATGGTGAATATAGCAACAACCTGATGACATATCATATATCCGAGTATGGTGGTGATTTTACATATATTGAACCGAAAAATCCGCAATATAAGAAACTAAAGAAAGGTTTACTTCAATCACTTACCATGAGAGTCACAGGTCAGGATGGTAAGGTGTTATGGGGTGGTATGGAGACAACAGTTACCATTCACATAAGAGATACGGCGTACAGATGATACCGTAGCATTAACCGAATTAAAGTAAAATAAAATAAAAGTAATATGGAATAGCATGGAATACGGGAAAAAGTTAAACCCAGAGCGTTCACTTAGAACCGCACATGGAGTAAAAGGAACGCATCAGAAAGTAATTGTCACTCACAACCCAAGTGAGATTGATCAGAACCAGTTACTCCTGATTAGGTTCCCTAATTTAGGTAACGATGATGTCATTGTTCCTGGTACTTCGAAAATAAGTTTCGACGTTGAACTCGAGTCAAAAGTCGACACGAAGAGAACATTGGTCTCTAACATAGGGAGGGCAATTGTTAAAAAGCTAGCTATCAAGTTCGAGGGTACCGAGATTCTGAGCATTGATGACTTTGATCTTTTCGGGTGCTACAGAGATTTATGGCTAACCAAGTCCGAAAAAAGAAATGCAATAAGACAAGGTATCATCTTTGATGAAGGGTGTACAGAAAACTGTATGAAACTGAGAGTCGGAGCCGCGGATAAAGACGCATCGGAGGTAGCGGACAAAGCAATCTATGATGCATACAAAAACAAGTTCACCATACCGCTGGATTTTGAAATGTTGGATAGCACGATTCCTTATTATCAGGCCGGATTAGGTAATAGGCTGTGTTATGAGATAACATTCAACAATTATGACAGGGTAGTATTATCAACACCTACCAAACCTTCGGGTTCCGCCACGGCACCGGCGCCGGATGCTAAATACAAAATCTCCAACATATCTCTCGAATATGAGATTGTGACACAACCCACACTCGCCAGATTCATTTCAAATGAATACCAAAACATGGCCGTACTTTACGACAGATTTCTAAGACATAGACAAATTAGGGTGGATAAGTCAGACACAACGTGGAATTGGTCATTCAATACACCGTGCAAGTCCCTGAAGGGTATATTGGTTCTGTTTGAGGACGAGAAAGCTTACAAACGAGATACCGGTAAGTTCTACAATCCCAAGATCAAAAAGGTATCCGCCATAGTTGAGGGTAAGCCTAACCAACTTTTCGCTCAGGGGATGCAACCGTTTGAGCATTATGGTGAAATATGCAAGTATTTTGCGGAGGGCAAACAAAGGGATGGTAACGCCGGTGAAATACAGAAACATCTGCAACTACATGATGTGAAGGTCGCGGACTACCTAACCACGAAATATGCTCTATGGCTGGATTTCAGAACCATAGATGAAAACTCACTGCACGGGACCGGCCGACGGATTGAAAATGCGAGCGAGGGGATCACACTGCAAGTTGAAAAGACGGCCGAAACCGCGGGATCCTTAAACGCCTACATATATCTAATCATGGATGCTCAATTAAATATTCAAAACGGTGAAATTATGGATGTACTATATTAAGATGGACTACATGAAAGATCCTCACACGGCATTATTCGTCGGTCCCACGGGCTGCGGAAAATCCAGACGCGTTGTAACATTACTAGAGAGTGAATACTTTGATCACTTTGATTTCATTGTGATTATATGTCCAACATTAAGATGGAATAAGACATATATGTGTCGAAAATGGTTTTGGAGGGATAGATATGTTATTCTAATTGAGCCCATGGGCTTGTTGTATGAATGGATTCAAAAGATGACGGATTTCTGTGCCGGGTACAAAACATTATTCCTGATCGACGACATCATCGCGGATGAGAAACTGGACAAAAAGAGGCAACCGCTTCTGGAGCTGGCCATCAGCGGTCGGCATCGAAACCACACCATGTGGCTACTCACACAATCATACACCGCGATACCGAAGAACTTACGAAGGCAGGCAAAAATGTTATATGTGTGGTATCCGAAGGACAGACATGATCTCGCAACCATCCACGAAGAGAATGATGTCATTGAATCATCGGAGATCCAGAAGGTTAAGGAAAGGCTAAAAGATGGAAAATATACACATTTAGTCATGAGGATGGAACATCCAAGAACTCACGTGATTTGCTAGAATGGACATTTTTTTGTTACAAGAGTCTTGTAACAAAAAGTAACAGATCTATAGACTCCTATAAGACTATCCTATAATACTCCTATAATACTCCTATAGACTCCTATAGACTCCTATAGTACCATGATAGAATATATAAATTTCATATTACTGGTGACAGCCGTGGCGCTATTGCTGGTATTGGTTAGTTTTTGCCTTTTTTGTTTTAAAAAATACCTATCGCTATTGAAAATGGCTGAAACAGTAATTGACAACCTAATTTTTATCGATGAACGGGATGACCAGGATGATGGGAAGAGACAGAAATTGCTCGAGTGCGTGCTGACCAGAAATAGTATCCTGTATCTGGGGAAGATGTATACGGAGGCGGGGATCCGGAAGCTCGGGAATAATGAGGTGGATAAACTTTTCACCATATACGAGGCTAAACTGTCCGGTCAAATGGTAAAGTCTCTTGGGGAGTCAATAATCCACATGTACTCCCTGGGTGCCTGTGCAGCTCTAGGTATAAAAAATCAAAAGGCTCTGAGTGATGACCTGGAGAATGATCCGTTCCTAAACTGGGCACTCCAAAGGTTCACATGTGATCTATATTATAAGTTCGGATCACTACTATCACCAATCAGTGTGGGTCTAATTACAGGTAGGCATTATATCGCTGGAAGAAATTTAAACGCAAATAATAATATAGATATAGATAATAAAGATGTCAGAGGAACAGACTCCTATTCAGGTGACAACGAAGAACCCTAAAAAGGTTGAATCTGGTAAGAGGTTGGCGGAATACAACCGTAAAAAGAGGGAGGAATATAAAAAATGGCTCATGGCACAGAATCAAGCACAGCCTACGCCTCAAGCACAAACACAGCCGACGCCTCAAGCACACTCAGCACCTCAGACACAGTTGGAGGATCCTAAGGATATTGTCATTGAGGATTCTGTGACAGATGGCCCTAAACACGGTGGAGTGAACTACACAATAATGGGTGGTGGTGTGATAGTTATGCTACTAATTGGAGCGTTGGTGGTCTATAAAAATAATGACAAAAATATTAAGGTGAAGGGTACCCCACCAAGTGACTCTGGTAATAAAAAAACTATGGGAATAAGTAAGCTTGAAATGGAATAAAGGGATAATATCGCGATACTATAATCTTGAAGTAAATATAAGGCATGGATAAGAAAAGTATAGTCAACGATATTTATAAAGCATCGGTCGTATGCGTTTTCGCTGTGGGCTATTCAATGCTCGGGAAAAAGGTATTAAAAATGACACCACCCTCAATTCAGAAGTTTGACCTGGAAGATACCGGAAAGCTTGTAGCCATAGTCGCTGCAAGTGAAATGACAAGAGAATATCTAGTTAAGCACAAAATTATACCCGAAACTATAAATATATAATGTTGCGAATACTGGAATGGTTGGTCTGGGTTTTATATCGACGTAAGAAAGTTGAGAGTATTTTACCCAAGGTGGAATACACGGAGGTGGATACGGATGTCATAGACTCCGAAGCTATCGTATTAAAATAACGCCACTAAAATATACTGTAGTAGTATATGAAACATGGCTTCAATTGCAATGATGTTGGGAGGTGCCTTCGCGAACGCTTTGGCCTTCACCGGATCAAGCTACCTCTTTTCAAGTTTATCCAAGGATAGGATAGATAAGGAACGGAAGCGGCATGATCTGGCCATAGAACAGCTGCAAAAGGCTCAGGTTATATGGCAACGTAAAAGACAGGAGAGGGTTGACTTTATCAATAAGCAGCTCAGATTCCGACTATCAAAGCCCACAGGTTTTGACTCAACCAACCGACGACCTCCTTTGCTCTATTTAGGATCCACGATACGATGGATCCAATTATACCAGGTAGTGACGCAGCTGCGGCACCGGCCAATCTACCCAGGAGAGATCCCAGAGCGCTCAGCTTGTTCTTTATCCATTCCCTAGCACCACCTTCGGTTTTTTCATGATTTTTTGTATTACCGGTGGATGACCCCCCACCCCCTGGTGTCAAAGTTTCTACTAGAAGGCCGATAACCATACCAAATGCCGTTAGTACACTGACGATGGTGATACCCTGCTCACGGAATAGCGTTCGTATCTTTTCACCCAATGTAGTTTCTTTGTCAAGTACTTTGGTAATCGTCTCCCTGATGCTTTTTATTTGACTGTCAAGTTTACCTTTGAGAATATCGATAATCTCTTGCCGGCCTTTCAACTCATTTTGCAAACCTTTCAACCTTTCTTTCGCTTCATTTTGTTGTTCCTCGGTCATATTTGGTGTGTTTTCCATCTCTTCCAACTTGTTTTTTTCTCTGTCAATATGCTGTTCGAGCTGAACCTTTTTTGCAACTTCATCCTGAAGACTTCCTCTTTTGTTTCTCAATGATCTATCCAATCCTAGCAATTCACGCATAGGATATTCAAATAGATCACCGGTCTGGGTTGCTTCATGGTCTACAGATTGTTGTTTGACCAATGAAATTAAATCTTCCGCACTGTTCAAAACATCTCCAGACATGGTTTCTAATTCTATATCGGTCGCATTCTCTATTTTATCCGGTGACGGTAGTCTCTCTTCTATTTTGTTTAGCCTAGCGGCCTGTCGGGGGGTTATACTACCTTTCGGTATATCAAACCCCAAATTGCGCAGCCTGTTCTTGCCCAGTATATCCGCAATGGTGCCGACGGTCCTTAGAGATCCGTCACTTGTCAGCGGTTTGTTACTATCCTTGTAGTATAGGTCATGTCCGCGATACTCAAACAGATCGGTATGTATCACGCTCGGGTTCTCGTTTGTATATTTCTCTAGTAGCACCTTATAGAGTGATTCAACCCGTTCACGCAAAACTCTGGTACGTTGAGTGGAGCCTCCTCCGAATGATGTCTCCTTTTCATCAGGTGTGTGTATCTGTACCCGTGTGCGCTCCCTCGGTACCAGAGGTGTGGAGTCATCGGTACCCTCGTCGGGTTGACCATGGTCACCAAACGGATCAATATCAATGTCCGCCATTATTTTATTTAAAGGATAGTTTTTTCCTAATATAATAGAAATGGCAGAGAGTTCTAGTACCAGAGAAGAAACTTTTAAAACGGATATATCCAATTCCCAACTTGAGGAGCTGGTGAAATTACGAGGTAAGTTCCAAGACGGGACACACTAACACGGAGGATCTCTGATCATATGGTCGATTCTGGAGGGATTATCCGGAACCGCAGCAATTACCGGCTCGATAGCGACCGCGGTGACCATTATTAGAAATTTGGGCGGTACCCATGGAAATTACATGTGGAATTCGGGTATGTGTCTATTGGGCTCGGCTTCCTATGCGGTTACCGCTCAATATGTTAGGACATATCGGGAGAAACTTATCAAATTAAGAGCCGCATATCGCGTTGTACAAAATGCCATCGATGTTTTCGATAAAACGCTACTCTGGCACACTCGGATCTGTAGAGCCGATTTTGAGAATTTGTGTGATACGTATCATAGAACTCTCAAGAATCTGGATAAAGTGGATATAGGTTATTTAGAGTAAAGTTTTTTTCTTTGTAGTAACCACACAATGGCAGAGATTTATCCGAAGCTACCCACGGCTCCCGAGTATTCGAGCGAGCAGGACAAGTTTAATACTAATACCGTGAACTCTCAACTTGGGGAGCTTAGAAAATTACGCGATAAGTTCAATACAAAATATGAGAAATATAACAAGACGCTGCACAGACTGGTGCTTTTAAATGCCAGCGCCACGGCCCTAACCGTCGCTTCGGGCATAGGTTCGGTGGTAACCGGTGCTACGCTCATCGGAATCCCCGCTTCCGTCGGATTGGGAGCCGTAGCACTGTCCGGAACCATTTTCACGGGCTCCATCATGGCTCTGATTAAAAGATATTGGAGCAAACTTGACAAGGTCATGAAATTATATGATGTTGCGACGTCCGCCATCGCCGTGTTTGAAAACTCCGTCTCGCGGGCTCTGAATAATGACGACATTAGTCACATTGAATTTCAAACCCTGAGCGGCATATACTACGAAGCTCTGGACAAGATGACGAAAACCGACAGAAAGATGGAGAGCGAAACTCGCAGCCAGTTTGAAAAAAGTCTAATGGACGAGGTTCAAAGCCTCAGAAGGACCGTAAATCAAGGTTAGTGATGTGCGCATGTACACCGCTCGCATATTTCGTGTGGTACGATAAAAATTAATATTAAGGCGGTTTGTGACATTATGCGGCGCGATCGTCCCCCCAAGACTGAGCCATAGCGGCCCTATCTGCCGACCGACCCGCGCGATCCCCGGCATCATCTTTAGCTGTTTCTGGTAAAGATATCGTCCCCTTTTTCACCAACCTTGCACATAATCAGGAGGTAATTCTGTATCTTCAGGTATTAACATCAATTCCTCTTTTACAAAAGCCCGTCCGGGTCCGTCTTGAACATAGTACATTACACGGTTACCAGGTTGCGCTATTACCTCACGCAATCTATATGTGTTTTTCGACCATATTCTATCGGTTGCCCGTCTCCGCCCATCATCATGCTCTTCACCAGGTTGTAGTAGATATCTATACAGGCCATCTTTAGGTAATTCTACTTCAGGTGGATAGCTTTCTTGATTAACCAAAGGCACCTCTTTCATTATAATAGCATCTTTTGGCTTCATATCAATCATCTGCGTCTTTGTATCGTTTAGCCTATCAATCAGTTTATACAGATGCTTAACCCATGTGGATGATACCTTTTCCGAATCATTCAGTTCTTGGGCATCTTGTATTTTGAATAAATTTTCGGCAAGTATCTTGTTCAACGCATCAACAAAAGCTGTGTGTGTATGCTTATATTTTGTAGTCGCCCTTTTAATTTCAACCTTATGCTTCTCCAACAGCTTTGATACATCTGCCTTGAATTCTGAACCGTTATCACATTGGAAAGTTTTCGGATAAGTTAATGGTCCTGCCTTGTAGATGTCCTCAATCATAGCGGCAACCTCTTTGGCTTTCTTAGTCCTCAAAGCTCGGGCTACCTTGTATCTGGAAGCAGCATCGATTCCCGACAAAATGTACTTATATTTATTACCATACAGTATGTCACCGGGCATTTCACCGGGCATGTACAATAAATCGAATTGATGTAAATCATTAGGGGTGGTAACTTCATAATGTGGTCTTTCAACATGTTTTGGAGCGGGTAAATGTACTTGCCAAAATGCTTGCTTTGATAGCCACTTCTTAATCTCCTTTGGCCCGAAGCCGAATACTCTTAAGCTCTGAACAGCCTTTTGTCCTTTCCATAAATTTTGAGGTTGATAGTAAGTCTCTTGAAGTTTTGACATGTTTTATTTATGCACACCTTTATTTATCTCCTTTTTGTGTTATGATGTGGTACGATAAAAGTGCTTAAAGTTTTTTATATATTATATTAATATGTCGGACATGGATACCACACCGGATTATAAATTGATGAAACTGAGAGAGTTGCGAGAGGTTGCTAAATCCCGCGGAATTAAGTATATCGTGGGTATGAGAAAGGCTAAACTGGTTGAGGTGATTGAGAAGAATGATCTCGACCCATCCTACACCATTGATCTGGATACCAAGAAGGAATGGTATGGATACTGTTCAAGGTGGAGGTCGAAAAACAGGGAGGCATATCTAAAAGCTCAAAAACGTTATAACGACAAAAGATCCAAGTGATTGAACAACCCTTTTTTGTTACTCAGACGAGTAACAAATGTTGGTGGGTGGGTACCCATGGTGTACCGGTCACGACCCTCTAGGTGCTGGTGGGTGGGTACCCATGGTGTACCGGTCACGACCCTCTAGGTGCTGGTGGGTGGGTACCCATGGTGTACCGGTCACGACCCTCTAGGTGCTGGTGGGTGGGTACCCATGGTGGAGCGATGTTGGTATCATAAAACGTGTTTTACCGCCATGGGGTCGGGTGGTTGTCTTGCGAACGAAGCCCCTCACGATCCTCGCGACCTCGGTTTACGATTTATAAAAATGGCTTAAAGATCACAAAATCGTATATCATAGCCAAGCATGTCTTCAGGAATCGTTCTCGATTTGATACACAGTAGAGAATATATTGATGACTTTGATCTTTTCACGGTCCCTGATTTAAGAGCCAGAGCAAGGTACCTTGGCCTACGTGGATACTCGCGGCTCAGAAGGGCTGAGCTTATCGAATTACTGTTATCAACAGTACCCGCAAGATATCCCGATATGACTTTGCCGCTCGTCATAGGGATGCTGGATCTCGAAGTGACCGAATTTTCTGGACCCGTGATGAGACCAAATGTATCAGTGCCAAGACCGGTACCAGCACCGATTAGACCAGTACCAGCACGGGTTGAGGTTGATGATGAGGACGACGCAGACGATGACATTGATGAAGGTGATAGATGTATCATTTGTCTTTCTAAACGAAAGACCGCCACCATTGTTCATGGTAGAACAGGGCATTTTTGCTGCTGTTTATCGTGCGCAAATAAATTGGAGAAGAGGGGGGATAAATGCCCTATATGTCGCGCATCAATAGATCTTGTCATTAGACAATATATTTGAGGGGTCGGATTGTTAGGGCATTTTTTGTTACTCGGACGGGTAACAAATGTGATTCACGACCCTCGAGGTGCCAATGGGTGGGTACACATGGTGTATCGATGTATGTATCACAAAGCGTGTTTTACTACAATTTAACATGGTGGTTGCCCAACAAACTAGGACACTCACGACCCTCCAACACGGTTTACGATTTATAAAAATGGCTTAAAGATTACAAAATCGTATATCATAGCCAAACATCTTAAAGATTACAAAATCGTATATCACAACCGAGCATGACTTCGAGAAATACAGTTGTTGAATTAAGAGCTCTCGCTAGAGAACGCGGCCTACGTGGCTACTCAAGGCTCAGAAAGGCCGATCTGATCGAATTATTGACACCCACTACTGTGTCAGCACCCATACCCATGCCGAGACCCACTAGACCCGTACCCATGCCGAGACCCACCAGACCCGTACCCGTGCCGAGACCCACCAGACCCGCACCCGTGCCGAGACCCACCAGACCCGTACCCGTGCCGAGACCCACCAGACCCGTACCCGTGCCGAGACCCACCAGACCCGTACCCGTGCCGAGACCCGTACCGGTGTCAAGACCGGTATCAGCACCCATACCAACACCGAGACCGGGCACTAGCCAACAAGACATGGATTTGAAAAGCAAGTTGATCGAATGGAGAGACTGGTTAATAAATCATGTACCTAAGGCTATTAAGGAGAAAGCGAGCAAAGCTTTCAAAACCATGAAGGATAAGATCATGGGTTTGTATAAAAAGGGCAGTGGAGAGGAAGAGGTGGAGGAGGTGGAGGTGGAGGAGGAGGAGGAGGAGGAAAACCCCTATACCCCCATTGAAGAAGCTTTAGTAGGTTCATACAAACGTTTCAAAATAAACTCGGATGGTGGGAAGAATGTCAGGGTCTTTCTCGAAAAGGTCGAGCACGTCGTAAATAGGTTGATGAGTGACGTGCTAGGGCAGAAGAAGTCGCTGAAGACTCAGGCGACCTTGTGGGTGAAATGGGTAAGGGAGGACACCAGCTCGAGCGATGCACCGTGTGTACATGTCGATAAAGCTTTCAATAGTTATATGGAGATACTGCACGCCCACGATGACATTTCTGATGTTTTCGATCGGATGTGTAATAAGATAATCGAGCAGATTGAAAACCCTGCTCTACCCGCCAGTGGGTTCACAATCGATAAAATCTTGCATATGCATGTGGACTTTCATAAGCTAAAATTAACGAGAGGTAGTTCTTACTTGCCGCTACCCAAGAATTTCAGTGGAAAGCGATCTGTGATTAACCCTCATAACGAGGATGATGATAAATGTTTCAGATGGGCTATTATCGCTGCTCTCAATCATGATAAGATCGATAATCACCCTGAACGAATCTCAATCCTTAAGAAGCATGACAAGTATAATTGGGATGGTCTAACTTTCCCAATGGCGCTAAACAAGATAGATCTCTTCGAGAGGAGTAACCCCGATGTCGCTGTGCATGTTTTGACAAAGGATGAGGGAGAAGGTATCTACATGTGTCGCAAGTCGAAGCATCTTGATCGTAAGGAGACGGTTGTTTTGTTTTTGCTGTGTGAGGGTGATAAGAAGCACTACATTGCTGTTAAGAACTTGAGCGGTGTACTGAGCAAGGTTAACTCGAAGGATGGACATAGAGAGCATTATTGCTTGAATTGTCTCTCTGGTTTTCCAAGCGAACAGAAAAGGGATGAGCACTTTGAGTATTGCAAGAATAACGATGCCGCTAAGATTCAACTCCCTAAGGAGGGTAGCACCCTAACCTTCACCGATGGTAAGTTTCAGCTCAAAGCCCCATTCATCATGTATGCCGATTTCGAAGCTTTTACAAAAGAGTTGCCAGAAGATGAGAGAAAATGCGGATCATCCACCGAGAAAGTTGGTAAACATGTTCCCACCGGATTCTGTTGTTATAGTAAATATGCTCATGGTGAAGTGCCGGACCCTCTGAATCTTTACCGCGGTGAGGACTGTGTTCCGCGCTTTGTAGATCATGTAGATTCTGAGGCGAAAAGGTTATATAACATGTTTCCTCAGAAAGCAATGGATCCACTGATGGATGAAGAGCGTGACGGTTTCAATAGAGCCAGGGTGTGCCACATTTGCATGGAAGAATTTGATGACAAGGATGACATCAAGGTTAGGGATCACTGCCATTTCACCGGTAAGTTTCGTGGGGCTGCCCATCAGAAATGTAATCTGCGTTACAAGGTTCCTAATTATATTCCGGTTGTCTTCCACAATCTGAGTGGCTACGATGCGCATTTATTCATTAAGGAGCTTGCTAGGAAGTACGGAGAAGATGGTATGGGTGTAATCGCGGAGAATAAGGAGAAATATATCTCTTTCTCTACGGATGTTAAGGTTGGTGAATACACTAACAAAAATGGGGAGACTAAGGACAGAAAGATACAACTGAGATTCATAGACTCATTTAGATTTATGTCAAGGGGCCTAAGCTCCCTGGCTGACAACCTATCAGATGATCAATGCAAAAACCTTCGAAAATTCTTCAATGGTGACGAATTCAACATAATGAGAAGGAAGGGTGTATACCCATATGAGTATGTTGACTCATTCGATAGGTTTAATGAAACTGAGCTCCCGTCAAAGGATGATTTCTACAGCAAGCTGAACATGAATGGTATCAGCGATGCCGATTATGCGCATGCCCAGAAGGTGTGGAAGGACATGAAAGTTGAAAATATGGGCGTTTATCATGATATCTATCTCAAGACGGATGTTCTGCTTCTGAGTGATGTGTTTGAGACATTCAGAGAAACATGCTTGAGAAACTACGATCTAGACCCGGCTCACTTTTACACTGCTCCGGGATTAGCCTGGAGGGCGTGTTTGAAAAAGACCAAGGTTAGTCTAGATTTATTGTCGGATATGGAGATGGTCATGTTCATTGAGAGTGGTATTAGGGGTGGATTGTGTCAGGCTGTCCACCGCTACGCCAAGGCCAACAATAAGTATATGGGGGACGACTACAACACATCGGATGGGAATTGCATGGATTTATTTGAGCAGCAGGAAATGGCTAAAACCGTGCCTTTTGTAAAAAGAAAATTGATCGAATTGAGGTACTGGTTGATGAAACATGTACCTAGGGTCATCAAGGTGAAAACTAGTAAAGCTTACAGAGCCATGAAGGATAAGATCATGGGTTTGTATGAAAAGGTATGTTGGGGACCGTCTGTACCGAAAGAGGAAAAACAATATACCACCAAAGCCAACACATCTGAGAGTAAGGAGATGAATAGCTATCTCCAGTACCCAGATGCAAATAATTTGTACGGCTGGGCCATGATTCAGAAGATGCCGACCGGAGGGTTTGAGTGGGTTGATGACGTGGTTTCTGATTTTACACCCGAACTGATTTCACAATTAGCTGTGGAAAACGGTGAAAAGGGGTACATCCTTGAGGTTGATGTTAGCTATCCACGGGAGCTTCATGATTCTCATAACGACCTTCCTTTCATGCCCGAGAGGAAGATCATTAATGGCGTCGAGAAGCTGACACCGTGTCTTTCAGACAAGAAGAAATATATCACTCATATCCGTGCGCTTGATCAAGCGTTGAAGCATGGTCTTGTTCTTGAGAAGGTTCATAGGGTCTTGAGATTTGATCAGAGTGCGTGGTTGAAGTCGTACATAGATTTCAACACTGATTTGCGTACCAAATCAACTAATGACTTCGAAAAGGACTTTTTCAAGCTGATGAATAATTCGGTCTTTGGGAAGACAATGGAGAATCAGCGAAGGCAGAAGGATATACGTTTGGCTACCAAGAAAGAACAATATGAGAAGCTGGTGATGAAGTCCAACTTCAAGGGTAGCACGTGGTTCTCGGAAACACTGATGGGCATAGAGATGTCCAAGATCAAGGTCAAAATGAATAAGCCAATCTACCTGGGACTGGCAATTCTCGACTTGTCCAAGATGGTTATGTATGAGTTCCACTATGATTATATGAGACCAAAATATGGTGTGGATGTAAAGCTTTGCTACATGGATACGGATTCATTCGTCTACCACATAAAAACCGACGACTTTTACAAAGATATCGCCGACGATATAGCTTTGAGATTTGACACATCAGGGTACGATGAGAAAGATGGTAGACCTCTACCATTAGGTTTGAATAAAAAGATCATTGGGCTGATGAAGGACGAGTTAGGTGGCAAGGTAATGACGGAGTTTGTCGCCCTAAGAGCGAAGACCTACGCTTACAAACAGCTATGTGGTAGGGAGGATAAGAGGTGCAAGGGGGTCAAGAAGTGTGTGGTAAGGAAGACCATAGGTTTCGATGATTATAAGAGATGTCTGTTCGAGGGTGAAAATGTTTACAGGGAACAGATGACCTTTCGATCGATTAAGCATGATGTCCATACTATAAAAACAAACAAACTCGCTCTCAATGCTGATGATGATAAGCGCATAATTTTGGAAGATGGTATTACCACACTGGCAAGAGGACATTATAGACACACATAACACTATAAATTATAAGGCACGACAGATGAGGGTGGGTAGGGACCCATGGGACGGGGAGGGGGCCCGGGGGACACGGCTGGGGAGGGGGTTTTGGACAGATATTATAGAGCATGCCCGCTTATTTGACGTAAAGTGGTAAAGTGCACATGGATTTTATCGACTCTTCTATCGTTGATTTAACGGGGATGATCCATAATTTGACGTGGGATAGGAAACTGCTAAGGGGGTCTGTCCTAACATTGGTATTTTCCTATCTCTCTCGGCCCGTATAGTACAAAGTATTCAAAGAAAGTACTCAGGAAGTAAATTCATTTCCCGAACGATTTTTTAAATTATTTTTTCACCACTAAAACGCATGAGACTTGTAGTTTTTAAAAATGTTTTCATTTTTGATGAGACGCTTGATGAAAGAGGTTTAATCGCCGGCAAACGAAAACCCTCGATTTCCCGAAAATCCCAGGCTTGGCCCGTATAGTCGAATGTATAAAAAGAAAGTACCCAGGGAGTAAACTCATTTCCAGAACGATTTTTTAAAATTATCTTTTCACCACTAAAACGCATGAGACTTGTAGTTTTCAAAAATGTTTTCATTTTTGATGAGACGCTGAATAAAAGATGTTTAATCGCCGGAAAACGAAAACCCGCGATTTTCCGTAAATCCCGTGCTTGGCCCGTATAGACGAGTATATACAAAGAAAGTACTCTGTGAGTAAACTCATTTCCAGAACGATTTTTTAAATTATCTTTTCACCACTAAAACGCATGAGACTTGTAGGTTTCAAAAATGTTTTCATTTTTGATGAGACGCGGAATAAAAGAAGTTTAATCGCCGGCAAACGAAAACCCGCGATTTCCCGTAAATCCCGGACTCGGCCCGTATAGTCAAAAGTATACAAAGAAAATACCCAGGGAGTAAACTCATTTCTCGAACGATTTTTTAAATTATTTTTTCACCACTAAAACGTATGAGACTTGTAGTTTTCAAAAATATTTTTATTTTTGATGAGACGCTGAATAAAAGAAGTTTAATCGCCGGCAAACGAAAACCCGCGATTTCCCGTAAATCCCGGACTCGGCCCGTATAGTCAAAAGTATACAAAGAAAGTACCCTGCGAGTAAACTCATCTCCAGAACGATTGTTTAAATTATCTTTTCACCACTAAAACGCACGAGACTTGTAGTTTTCAAAAATGTTTTCATTTTTGATGAGACGCTGAATAAAAGATGTTTAATCGCCGGAAAACGAAAACCCGCGATTTTCCGTAAATCCCGTGCTTGGCCCGTATAGACGAGTATTTACAAAGAAAGTACTCTGTGAGTAAACTCATTTCCAGAACGATTTTTTAAATTATCTTTTCACCACTAAAACGCATGAGACTTGTAGGTTTCAAAAATGTTTTCATTTTTGATGAGACGCGGAATAAAAGAAGTTTAATCGCCGGCAAACGAAAACCCGCGATTTCCCGTACATCCCGGACTCGGCCCGTATAGTCAAAAGTATACAAAGAAAATACCCAGGGAGTAAACTCATTTCCCGAACGATTTTTTAAATTATTTTTTCACCTCTAAAACGTATGAGACTTGTAGTTTTCAAAAATATTTTCATTTTTGATGAGACGCTGAATAAAAGAAGTTTAATCGCCGGCAAACGAAAACCCGCGATTTCCCGTAAATCCCGGACTCGGCCCGTATAGTCAAAAGTATACAAAGAAAGTACCCTGCGAGTAAACTCATCTCCAGAACGATTGTTTAACTTATTTTTTCACCACTAAAACGCACGAGACTTGTAGTTTTCAAAAATGTTTTCATTTTTGATGAGACGCTGAATAAAAGAAGTTTAATCGCCGGCAAACGAAAACCCGCGAATTCCCGTAAATCCCGGACTCGGCCCGTATAGTCTAAAGTATACAAAGAAAATACGCAGGGAGTAAACTCATTTCCAGAACGATTTTTTAAACTATCTTTTCACCACTAAAACGCATGAGACTTGGAGTTTTTAAAAATGTTTTCATTTTTGATGAGACGCTGAATAAAAGATGTTTAATCGCCGGCAAACGAAAACCCGCGATTTCCCGTAAATCCCGGACTCGGGTCGTATAGTCAAAAGTATACAAAGAAAATACCCTGCGAGTAAACTCATCTCCAGAACGATTGTTTAAATTATCTTTTCACCACTAAAACGCACGAGACTTGTAGTTTTCAAAAATGTTTTCATTTTTGATGAGACGCTGAATAAAAGATGTTTAATCGCCGGAAAACGAAAACCCGCGGTTTTCCGTAAATCCCGTGCTTGGCCCGTATAGACGAGTATTTACAAAGAAAGTACTCTGTGAGTAAACTCATTTCCAGAACGATTTTTTAAATTATCTTTTCACCACTAAAACGCATGAGACTTGTAGGTTTCAAAAATGTTTTCATTTTTGATGAGACGCGGAATAAAAGAAGTTTAATCGCCGGCAAACGAAAACCCGCGATTTCCCGTACATCCCGGACTCGGCCCGTATAGTCAAAAGTATACAAAGAAAATACCCAGGGAGTAAACTCATTTCCCGAACGATTTTTTAAATTATTTTTTCACCTCTAAAACGTATGAGACTTGTAGTTTTCAAAAATATTTTCATTTTTGATGAGACGCTGAATAAAAGAAGTTTAATCGCCGGCAAACGAAAACCCGCGATTTCCCGTAAATCCCGGACTCGGCCCGTATAGTCAAAAGTATACAAAGAAAGTACCCTGCGAGTAAACTCATTTCCAGAACGATTTTTTAAATTATCTTTTCACCACTAAAACGTATGAGACTTGTAGTTTTTAAAAATGTTTTCATTCTTGATGATACGCTGAGTAAAAGAAGTTTAATCGCCGGCAAACGAAAACCTGCGATTTCCCGTAAATCCCGGACTTGGCCCGTATAGGCAAAAGTATACAAAGAAAGTACCCTGCGAGTAAACTCATTTCCAGAACGATTTTTTAAATTATTTTTTCACCACTAAAACGAACGAGACTTGTAGTTTTCCAAAATGTTTTCATTTTTGATGAGACGCTGAATAAAAGAAGTTTAATCGCCGGCAAACGAAAACCCGCGAATTCCCGTAAATCCCGTGCTTGGCCAGTATAGTCGAGTATATACAAAGAAGGTACCCTGTGAGTAAACTCATTTCCACAACGATTTTTTAAATTATCTTTTCACCACTAAAACGCATGAGACTTGTAGGTTTCAAAAATGTTTTCATTTTTGATGAGACGCGGAATAAAAGAAGTTTAATCGCCGGCAAACGAAAACCCGCGATTTCCCGTACATCCCGGACTCGGCCCGTATAGTCAAAAGTATACAAAGAAAATACCCTGCGAGTAAACTCATCTCCAGAACGATTGTTTAAATTATCTTTTCACCACTAAAACGCACGAGACTTGTAGTTTTCAAAAATGTTTTCATTTTTGATGAGACGCTGAATAAAAGATGTTTAATCGCCGGAAAACGAAAACCCGCGATTTTCCGTAAATCCCGTGCTTGGCCCGTATAGACGAGTATTTACAAAGAAAGTACTCTGTGAGTAAACTCATTTCCAGAACGATTTTTTAAATTATCTTTTCACCACTAAAACGCATGAGACTTGTAGGTTTCAAAAATGTTTTCATTTTTGATGAGACGCGGAATAAAAGAAGTTTAATCGCCGGCAAACGAAAACCCGCGATTTCCCGTACATCCCGGACTCGGCCCGTATAGTCAAAAGTATACAAAGAAAATACCCAGGGAGTAAACTCATTTCCCGAACGATTTTTTAAATTATTTTTTCACCTCTAAAACGTATGAGACTTGTAGTTTTCAAAAATATTTTCATTTTTGATGAGACGCTGAATAAAAGAAGTTTAATCGCCGGCAAACGAAAACCCGCGATTTCCCGTAAATCCCGGACTCGGCCCGTATAGTCAAAAGTATACAAAGAAAGTACCCTGCGAGTAAACTCATTTCCAGAACGATTTTTTAAATTATCTTTTCACCACTAAAACGTATGAGACTTGTAGTTTTTAAAAATGTTTTCATTCTTGATGATACGCTGAGTAAAAGAAGTTTAATCGCCGGCAAACGAAAACCTGCGATTTCCCGTAAATCCCGGACTTGGCCCGTATAGGCAAAAGTATACAAAGAAAGTACCCTGCGAGTAAACTCATTTCCAGAACGATTTTTTAAATTATTTTTTCACCACTAAAACGAACGAGACTTGTAGTTTTCCAAAATGTTTTCATTTTTGATGAGACGCTGAATAAAAGAAGTTTAATCGCCGGCAAACGAAAACCCGCGAATTCCCGTAAATCCCGGAGTCGGCCCGTATAGTCAAAAGTATACAAAGAAAGTACCCAGGGAGTAAACTCATTTCCCGAACGGTTTTTTAAATTATTTTTTCACCACTAAAACGCATGAGACTTGTAGTTTTCAAAAATGTTTTCATTTTTGATGAGACGCTGAATAAAAGAAGTTTAATCGCCGGCAAACGAAAACCCGCGATTTCCCGTAAATCCCGTGCTTGGCCAGTATAGTCGAGTATATACAAAGAAGGTACCCTGTGAGTAAACTCATTTCCACAACGATTTTTTAAATTATCTTTTCACCACTAAAACGCATGAGACTTGTAGGTTTCAAAAATGTTTTCATTTTTGATGAGACGCGGAATAAAAGAAGTTTAATCGCCGGCAAACGAAAACCCGCGATTTCCCGTACATCCCGGACTCGGCCCGTATAGTCAAAAGTATACAAAGAAAATACCCAGGGAGTAAACTCATTTCCCGAACGATTTTTTAAATTATTTTTTCACCTCTAAAACGTATGAGACTTGTAGTTTTCAAAAATATTTTCATTTTTGATGAGACGCTGAATAAAAGAAGTTTAATCGCCGGCAAACGAAAACCCCCGAATTCCCGTAAATCCCGGACTCGGCCCGTATAGTCAAAAGTATACAAAGAAAATACGCAGGGAGTAAACTCCTTTCCAGAACGATTTTTTAAATTATCTTTTCACCACTAAAACGCATGAGACTTGTAGTTTTTTAAAATGTTTTCATTTTTGATGAGACGCTGAATAAAAGATGTTTAATCGCCGGCAAACGAAAACCCGCGATTTCCCGTAAATCCCGGACTTGGCCCGTATAGGCAAAAGTATACAAAGAAAGTACCCTGCGAGTAAACTCATTTCCAGAACGATTTTTTAAATTATTTTTTCACCACTAAAACGAACGAGACTTGTAGTTTTCCAAAATGTTTTCATTTTTGATGAGACGCTGAATAAAAGAAGTTTAATCGCCGGCAAACGAAAACCCGCGAATTCCCGTAAATCCCGGAGTCGGCCCGTATAGTCAAAAGTATACAAAGAAAGTACCCAGGGAGTAAACTCATTTCCCGAACGGTTTTTTAAATTATTTTTTCACCACTAAAACGCATGAGACTTGTAGTTTTCAAAAATGTTTTCATTTTTGATGAGACGCTGAATAAAAGAAGTTTAATCGCCGGCAAACGAAAACCCGCGATTTCCCGTAAATCCCGTGCTTGGCCAGTATAGTCGAGTATATACAAAGAAGGTACCCTGTGAGTAAACTCATTTCCACAACGATTTTTTAAATTATCTTTTCACCACTAAAACGCATGAGACTTGTAG
The DNA here is from genome assembly GCF_029227915.1 of Hydractinia symbiolongicarpus. Taxonomy (NCBI): domain Eukaryota; kingdom Metazoa; phylum Cnidaria; class Hydrozoa; order Anthoathecata; family Hydractiniidae; genus Hydractinia; species Hydractinia symbiolongicarpus. The sequence goes on along the minus strand of NC_079878.1, from coordinate 31,503,524 downwards.
GTTTCAAAAATGTTTTCATTTTTGATGAGACGCGGAATAAAAGAAGTTTAATCGCCGGCAAACGAAAACCCGCGATTTCCCGTACATCCCGGACTCGGCCCGTATAGTCAAAAGTATACAAAGAAAATACCCAGGGAGTAAACTCATTTCCCGAACGATTTTTTAAATTATTTTTTCACCTCTAAAACGTATGAGACTTGTAGTTTTCAAAAATATTTTCATTTTTGATGAGACGCTGAATAAAAGAAGTTTAATCGCCGGCAAACGAAAACCCCCGAATTCCCGTAAATCCCGGACTCGGCCCGTATAGTCAAAAGTATACAAAGAAAATACGCAGGGAGTAAACTCCTTTCCAGAACGATTTTTTAAATTATCTTTTCACCACTAAAACGCATGAGACTTGTAGTTTTTTAAAATGTTTTCATTTTTGATGAGACGCTGAATAAAAGATGTTTAATCGCCGGCAAACGAAAACCCGCGATTTCCCGTAAATCCCGGACTCGGCCCGTATAGTCAAAAGTATACAAAGAAAGTACCCAGGGAGTAAACTCATTTCCCGAACGATTTTTTAAATTATTTTTTCACCACTAAAACGCATGAGACTTGTAGTTTTCAAAAATGTTTTCATTTTTGATGAGACGCTGAATAAAAGATGTTTAATCGCCGGAAAACGAAAACCCGCGATTTCCCGTAAATCCCGGACTTGGCCCGTGTAGTCAAAAGTATACAAAGAAAATACCCAGGGAGTAAACTCATTTCCCGAACGATTTTTTAAATTAATTTTTCACCACTAAAACGTATGAGACTTGTAGTTTTCAAAAACGTTCTCATTTTTGATGAGACGCTGAATAAAGGAAGTTTAAATTGCCGGCAAACGAAAACCCGCGAATTCCCGTAAATCCCGGACTTGGCCCGTATAGTCAAAAGTATACAAGGAAAATACGCAGGGAGTAAACTCATTTCCAGAACGATTTTTTAAATTATCTTTTCACCACTAAAACGCATGAGACTTGTAGTTTTCAAAAATGTTTTCATTTTTGATGAGACGCTGAATAAAAGATGTTTAATCGCCCGCAAACGAAAACCCGCGATTTCCCGTAAAACCCGGACTCGGCCCGTATAGTCAAAAGTATACAAAGAAAGTACCCAGGGAGTAAACCCATTTTCCGAACGATTTTTTAAATTATCTTTTCACCACTAAAACGCATGAGACTTGTAGTTTTTAAAAATGTTTTCATTTTTGATGAGACGCTTAATAAAAGATGTTTAATCGCCGGCAAACGAAAACTCGCGATTTCCCGTAAATCCCGGACTCGGCCCGCATAGTCAAAAGTATACAAAGAAAGTACCCAGGGAGTTAACTCATTTCCCGAACGATTTTTTAAATTATTTTTTCACCACTAAAACGCATGAGACTTGTAGTTTTCAGGAATGTTTCCATTTTTGATAATACGCTTAATGAGAGATGTTTAATCGCCGGCAAACGAAAACCCGCGATTTCCCGTAAATCCCGGACTTTGCCCGTATAGTCAAAAGTATACAAAGAAAATACCCAGGGAGTAAACTCATTTCTCGAACGATTTTTTAAATTATTTTTTCACCACTAAAACGTATGAGACTTGTAGTTTTCAAAAATGTTTTCATTTTTGATGAGACGCTGAATAAAAGAAGTTTAATTGCCGGCAAACGAAAACCCGCGAATTCCCGTAAATCCCGGACTTGGCCCGTATAGTCAAAAGTATAAAAAGAAAATACGCAGGGAGTAAACTCATTTCCAGAACGATTTTTTAAATTATCTTTTCACCACTAAAACGCATGAGACTTGTAGTTTTAAAAAATGTTTTCATTTTTGATGAGACGCTGAATAAAAGATGTTTAATCGCTGGCAAACGAAAACCCGCGATTTCCCGTAAAACCCGGACTCGGCCCAAATAGTCAAAAGTATACAAAGAAAGTACCCAGGGAGTAAACCCATTTTCCGAACGATTTTTTAAATTATTTTTTCACCACTAAAACGCATGAGACTTCTAGTTTTCAGGAATGTTTTCATTTTTGATGAGACGCTGAATAAAAGAAGTTTAATCGCCGGCAAACGAAAACCCGCGATTTCCCGTAAATCCCGTGCTTGGCCCGTATAGTCGAGTATATACAAAGAAAGTACCCTGTGAGTAAACTCATTTCCAGAACGATTTTTTAAATTATCTTTTCACCACTAAAACGCATGAGACTTGTAGTTTTCAAAAATGTTTTCATTTTTGATGAGACGCTTAATAAAAGATGTTTAATCGCCGGCAAACGAAAACCCGCGATTTCCCGTAAATCCCGGACTCGGCCCACATAGTCAAAAGTATACAAAGAAAGTACCCAGGGAGTTAACTCATTTCCCGAACGATTTTTTAAATTATTTTTTCACCACTAAAACGCATGAGACTTGTAGTTTTCAGGAATGTTTCCATTTTTGATAATACGCTTAATGAGAGATGTTTAATCGCCGGCAAACGAAAACCCGCGATTTCCCGTAAATCCCGGACTTTGCCCGTATAGTCAAAAGTATACAAAGAAAATACCCAGGGAGTAAACTCATTTCCCGAACGATTTTTTAAATTATTTTTTCACCACTAAAACGTATGAGACTTGTAGTTTTCAAAAATGTTTTCATTTTTGATGAGACGCTGAATAAAAGAAGTTTAATCGCCGGCAAACGAAAACCCGCGATTTCCTGTAAATCCCGTGCTTGGCTCGTATAGTCGAGTATATACAAAGAAAGTACCCTGTGAGTAAATTCCTTTCCAGAACGATTTTATATATTATCTTTTCATCACTAAAACGCATGATACTTGTATTTTTCAAAAATGTTTTCATTTTTGATGAGACGCTTAATAAAAGATGTTTAATCGCCGGCAAACGAAAACCCGCGATTTCCCGTAAATCCCGGACTCGGCCCGCATAGTCAAAAGTATACAAAGAAAGTACCCAGGGAGTTAACTCATTTCCCGAACGATTTTTTAAATTATTTTTTCACCACTAAAACGCATGAGACTTGTAGTTTTCAGGAATGTTTCCATTTTTGATAATACGCTTAATGAGAGATGTTTAATCGCCGGCAAACGAAAACCCGCGATTTCCCGTAAATCCCGGACTTTGCCCGTATAGTCAAAAGTATACAAAGAAAATACCCAGGGAGTAAACTCATTTCCCGAACGATTTTTTAAATTATTTTTTCACCACTAAAACGTATGAGACTTGTAGTTTTCAAAAATGTTTTCATTTTTGATGAGACGCTGAATAAAAGAAGTTTAATCGCCGGCAAACGAAAACCCGCGGATTCCCGTAAATCCCGGACTTGGCCCGTATAGTCAAAAGTATACAAAGAAAATACGCAGGGAGTAAACTCATTTCCAGAACGATTTTTTAAATTATCTTTTCACCACTAAAACGCATGAGACTTGTAGTTTTCAAAAATGTTTTCATTTTTGATGAGACGCTGAATAAAAGATGTTTAATCGCCGGCAAACGAAAACCCGCGATTTCCCGTAAAACCCGGACTCGGCCCAAATAGTCAAAAGTATACAAAGAAAGTACCCAGGGAGTAAACCCATTTTCCGAACGATTTTTTAAATTATTTTTTCACCACTAAAGCGCATGAGACTTCTAGTTTTCAGGAATGTTTTCATTTTTGATGAGACGCTGAATAAAAGAAGTATAATCGCCGGCAAACGAAAACCCGCGATTTCCCGTAAATCCCGTGCTTGGCCCGTATAGTCGAGTATATACAAAGAAAGTACGTTGTGAGTAAACTCATTTCCAGAACGATTTTTTAAATTATCTTTTCACCACTAAAACGCATGAGACTTGTAGTTTTCAAAAATGTTTTCATTTTTGATGAGACGCTTAATAAAAGATGTTTAATCGCCGGCAAACGAAAACCCGCGATTTCCCGTAAATCCCGGACTCGGCCCGCATAGTCAAAAGTATACAAAGAAAGTACCCAGGGAGTTAACTCATTTCCCGAACGATTTTTTAAATTATTTTTTCACCACTAAAACGTATGAGACTTGTAGTTTTCAAAAATGTTTTCATTTTTGATGAGACGCTGAATAAAAGAAGTTTAATCGCCGGCAAACGAAAACCCGCGATTTCCTGTAAATCCCGTGCTTGGCTCGTATAGTCGAGTATATACAAAGAAAGTACCCTGTGAGTAAATTCCTTTCCAGAACGATTTTATATATTATCTTTTCATCACTAAAACGCATGATACTTGTATTTTTCAAAAATGTTTTCATTTTTGATGAGACGAGGAATAAAAGAAGTTTAATCGCCGGCAAACAAAAACCCGCAATTTCCCGTAAATCCCGGAGTCGGTCCGTATAGCCAAAAGTACACAAAGAAAATACCCAGGGAGTAAACTCATTTCCCGAACGATTTTTTAAATTATTTTTTCACCACTAAAACGTATGAGACTTGTAGTTTTTAAAAATGTTTTCATTCTTGATGAGACGCTGAATAAAAGAAGTTTAATCGCCGGCAAACGAAAACCTGCGATTTCCCGTAAATCCCGGACTTGGCCCGTATAGGCAAAAGTATACAAAGAAAGTACCCTGCGAGTAAACTCATTTCCAGAACGATTTTTTAAATTATTTTTTCACCACTAAAACGAACGAGACTTGTAGTTTTCCAAAATGTTTTCATTTTTGATGAGACGCTGAATAAAAGAAGTTTAATCGCCGGCAAACGAAAACCCGCGAATTCCCGTAAATCCCGGAGTCGGCCCGTATAGTCAAAAGTATACAAAGAAAGTACCCAGGGAGTAAACTCATTTCCCGAACGGTTTTTTAAATTATTTTTTCACCACTAAAACGCATGAGACTTGTAGTTTTCAAAAATGTTTTCATTTTTGATGAGACGCTGAATAAAAGAAGTTTAATCGCCGGCAAACAAAAACCCGCGATTTCCCGTAAATCCCGTGCTTGGCCAGTATAGTCGAGTATATACAAAGAAAGTACCCTGTGAGTAAACTCATTTCCACAACGATTTTTTAAATTATCTTTTCACCACTAAAACGCATGAGACTTGTAATTTTCAAAAATGTTTTCATTTTTGATGAGACGCTTAATGAAAGAAGTTTAATCGCCGGCAAACGAAAACCCGCGATTTCCCGTAAATCCCGGGCTTGGCCCGTATAGTCGAATGTATACAAAGAAAGTACCCTGTGAGTAAATTCCTTTCCAGAACGATTTTTTATATTATCTTTTCATCACTAAAACGCATGAGACTTGTAGTTTTCAAAAATGTTTTCATTTTTGATGAGACGCGGAATAAAAGAAGTTTAATCGCCGGCAAACGAAAACCCGCGATTTGCCGTAAATCCCGGACTCGGCCCGTATAGTCAAAAGTATACAAAGAAAGTACCCAGGGAGTAAACTCATTTCCCGAACGGTTTTTTAAATTATTTTTTCACCACTAAAACGCATGAGACTTGTAGTTTTCAAAAATGTTTTCATTTTTGATGAGACGCTGAATAAAAGAAGTTTAATCGCCGGCAAACAAAAACCCGCGATTTCCCGTAAATCCCGTGCTTGGCCAGTATAGTCGAGTATATACAAAGAAAGTACCCTGTGAGTAAACTCATTTCCACAACGATTTTTTAAATTATCTTTTCACCACTAAAACGCATGAGACTTGTAATTTTCAAAAATGTTTTCATTTTTGATGAGACGCTTAATGAAAGAAGTTTAATCGCCGGCAAACGAAAACCCGCGATTTCCCGTAAATCCCGGGCTTGGCCCGTATAGTCGAATGTATACAAAGAAAGTACCCTGTGAGTAAATTCCTTTCCAGAACGATTTTTTATATTATCTTTTCATCACTAAAACGCATGAGACTTGTAGTTTTCAAAAATGTTTTCATTTTTGATGAGACGCGGAATAAAAGAAGTTTAATCGCCGGCAAACGAAAACCCGCGATTTGCCGTAAATCCCGGACTCGGCCCTTATAGTCAAAAGTACACAAAGAAAATACCCAGGGAGTAAACTCATTTCTCAAAAATGTTTTCATTTTTGATGAGACGCTTAATAAAAGATGTTTAATCGCCGGCGAACGAAAACCCGCGATTTCCCGTAAATATAAAAAATCGCTCTGGAAAGGAATTTATTCACAGGGTACTTTTTTGTATACATTCGACTATACGGGCCAAGCCCGGGATTTACGGGAAATCGCAGGTGTTCATTTCCGGCGATTAAACCCCTTTCATTAAGCGTCTCATCAAAAATGAAAACATTTTTGAAAACTACAAGTCTCATGCGTTTTAGTGGTGAAAAAATAATTTAAAAAATCGTTCGGGAAATGAGTTTACTCCCTGGGTACTTTCTTTTTATACATTCGACTATACGGGCCAAGCCCGGGATTTACGGGAAATCGCGGGTGTTCGTTTCCGGCGATTAAACCCCTTTCATTAAGCGTCTCATCAAAAATGAAAACATTTTTGAAAACTACAAGTCTCATGCGTTTTAGTGGTGAAAAATAATTTAAAAAATTGTTCAGGAAATGAGTTTACTCACAGGGTACTTTCTTTGTATACATTCGACTACACGGGCCAATCCCGGGATTTACGGGAAATCGCGGGTGTTCGTTTCCGGCGATTAAACCCCTTTCATTAAGCGTCTCATCAAAAATGAAAACATTCCTAAAAACTACAAGTCTCATGCGTTTTAGTGGTGAGAAAATAATTTAAAAAATCGTTCGGGAAATGAGTTTACTCCCTGGGTACTTTCTTTGTATACTTTTGACTATACGGGCCGAGTCCGGGATTAACGGGAAATCGCGGGTTTTCGTTTACCGGCGATTAAACTTCTTTTATTCCGCGTCTCATCAAAAATGAAAACATTTTTGAAAACTACAAGTCTCATGCGTTTTAGTGGTGAAAAGATAATTTAAAAAATCGTTCTGGAAATAAGTTACTCACAGGGTAATTTCTTTGTATATATTCGACTATACGGGCCAAGCCCGGGATTTACGGGAAATCGCGGGTTTTCGTTTGCCGGCGATTAAACTTCTTTTATTCCGCGTCTCATCAAAAATGAAAACATTTTTGAAAACCACAAGCCTCATGCGTTTTAGTGGTGAAAAGATAATTTAAAAAATCGTTCTGGAAATGAGTTTACTCCTGGGTACCTTCTTTGTATACTTTTGACTATACGGGCCGAGTCCGGGATCTACGGGAATTCGCGGGTTTTCGTTTGCCGGCGATTAAACTTCTTTTATTCAGCGTCTCATCAAAAATGAAAACATTTTGGAAAACTACAAGTCTCGTGCGTTTTAGTGGTGGAAAAATAATTTAAAAATCGTTCTGGAAATGAGTTTACTCGCAGGGTACTTTCTTTGTATACTTTTGCCTATACGGGCCGGGAAATGAGTTTACTCCCTGGGTACTTTCTTTGTATACTTTTGACTATACGGGCCGAGTCCGGGATTTAGGGGAAATCGCGGGTTTTCGTTTGCCGGCGATTAAACCTCTTTCATTAAGAGTCTCATCAAAAATGAAAACATTTTTGAAAACTACAAGTCTCATGCGTTTTAGTGGTGAAAAAATAATTTAAAAAATCGTTCGGGAAATGAGTTTACTCCCTGGGTACTTTCTTTTTATACTTTTGACTATACGGGCCGAGTCCGGGATTAACGGGAAATCGCGGGTTTTCGTTTGCCGGCGATTAAACCTCTTTCATTAAGAGTCTCATCAAAAATGAAAACATTTTTGAAAACTACAAGTCTCATGCGTTTTAGTGGTGAAAAGATAATTTAAAAAATCGTTCTGGAAATAAGTTACTCACAGGGTAATTTCTTTGTATATATTCGACTATACGGGCCAAGCCCGGGATTTACGGGAAATCGCGGGTTTTCGTTTGCCGGCGATTAAACTTCTTTTATTCCGCGTCTCATCAAAAATGAAAACATTTTTGAAAACCACAAGTCTCATGCGTTTTAGTGGTGAAAAGATAATTTAAAAAATCGTTCGGGAAATGAGTTTACTCCCTGGGTACTTTCTTTGTATACTTTTGACTATACGGGCCGAGTCCGGGATTAACGGGAAATCGCGGGTTTTCGTTTGCCGGCGATTAAACTTCTTTTATTCCGCGTCTCATCAAAAATGAAAACATTTTTGAAAACTACAAGTCTCATGCGTTTTAGTGGTGAAAAGATAATTTAAAAAATCGTTCTGGAAATAAGTTACTCACAGGGTAATTTCTTTGTATATATTCGACTATACGGGCCAAGCCTGGGATTTACGGGAAATCGCGGGTTTTCGTTTGCCGGCGATTAAACTTCTTTTATTCCGCGTCTCATCAAAAATGAAAACATTTTTGAAAACCACAAGTCTCATGCGTTTTAGTGGTGAAAAGATAATTTAAAAAATCGTTCTGGAAATGAGTTTACTCCCTGGGTACCTTCTTTGTATACTTTTGACTATACGGGCCGAGTCCCGGATCTACGGGAATTCGCGGGTTTTCGTTTGCCGGCGATTAAACTTCTTTTATTCAGCGTCTCATCAAAAATGAAAACATTTTGGAAAACTACAAGTCTCGTGCGTTTTAGTGGTGGAAAAATAATTTAAAAAATCGTTCTGGAAATGAGTTTACTCGCAGGGTACTTTCTTTGTATACTTTTGCCTATACGGGCCGGGAAATGAGTTTACTCCCTGGGTACTTTCTTTGTATACTTTTGACTATACGGGCCGAGTCCGGGATTTAGGGGAAATCGCGGGTTTTCGTTTGCCGGCGATTAAACCTCTTTCATTAAGAGTCTCATCAAAAATGAAAACATTTTTGAAAACTACAAGTCTCATGCGTTTTAGTGGTGAAAAATTAATTTAAAAAATCGTTCGGGAAATGAGTTTACTCCCTGGGTACTTTCTTTTTATACTTTTGACTATACGGGCCGAGTCAGGGATTTAGGGGAAATCGCGGGTTTTCGCTTGCCGGCGATTAAACCCCTTTCATTAAGCGTCTCATCAAAAATGAAAACATTTTTGAAAACTACAAGTCTCATGCGTTTTAGTGGTGAAAAAATAATTTAAAAAATTGTTCAGGAAATGAGTTTACTCACAGGGTACTTTCTTTGTATACATTCGACTACACGGGCCAATCCCGGGATTTACGGGAAATCGCGGGTGTTCGTTTCCGGCGATTAAACCCCTTTCATTAAGCGTCTCATCAAAAATGAAAACATTCCTGAAAACTACAAGTCTCATGCGTTTTAGTGGTGAAAAAATAATTTAAAAAATCGTTCTGGAAATGAGTTTACTCCCTGGGTACCTTCTTTGTATACTTTTGACTATACGGGCCGAGTCCGGGATTTACGGGAAATCGCAGGTTTTCGTTTGCCGGCGATTAAACTTCTTTTATTCAGCGTCTCATCAAAAATGAAAACATTTTTGAAAACTACAAGTCTCATACGTTTTAGTGGTGAAAAAATAATTAAAAAAATCGTTCGGGAAAAGAGTTTACTCCCTGGGTATTTTCTTTTTGTACTTTTGACTATACGGGCCGAGTCCGGGATTTACGGGAAATCGCGGGTTTTCGTTTGCCGGCGATTAAACTTCTTTTATTCCGCATCTCATCAAAAATGAAAACATTTTTGAAAACTACAAGTCTCATGCGTTTTAGTGATGAAAAGATAATATAAAAAATCGCTCTTGAAAGGAATTTACTCACAGGGTTCTTTCTTTGTATATACTCGACTATACGAGCCAAGCACGGGATTTACGGGAAGTCGCGGGTTTTCGTTTGCCGGCGATTAAACTTCTTTTAATCAGCGTCTCATCAAAAATGAAAACATTTTTGAAAAACTACAAGTCTCATGCGTTTTAGTGGTGAAAAAATAATTTAAAAAATCGTTCGGGAAATGAGTTTACTTCATGGGTACTTTCTTTGTATACTTTTGACTATACGGGCCGTGTCCGGGATTTACGGGAATTCGCGGGTTTTCGTTTGCCGGCGATTAAACTTCTTTTATTCAGCGTCTCATCAAAAATGAAAACATTTTGGAAAACTACAAGTCTCGTGCGTTTTAGTGGTGAAAAAATAATTTAAAAAATCGTTCTGGAAATGAGTTTACTCACAGGGTAATTTCTTTGTATATATTCGACTATACGGGCCAAGCCCGGGATTTACGGGAAATCGCGGGTTTTCGTTTGCCGGCGATTAAACTTCTTTTATTCCGCGTCTCATCAAAAATGAAAACATTTTTGAAAACCACAAGTCTCATGCGTTTTAGTGGTGAAAAAATAATTTAAAAAATTGTTCAGGAAATGAGTTTACTCACAGGGTACTTTCTTTGTATACATTCGACTACACGGGCCAATCCCGGGATTTACGGGAAATCGCGGGTGTTCGTTTCCGGCGATTAAACCCCTTTCATTAAGCGTCTCATCAAAAATGAAAACATTCCTGAAAACTACAAGTCTCATGCGTTTTAGTGGTGAAAAAATAATTTAAAAAATCGTTCGGGAAATGAGTTTACTCCCTGGGTACTTTCTTTGTATACTTTTGACAATACGGGCCGAGTCCGGGATTAACGGGAAATCGCTGGTTTTCGTTTGCCGGCGATTAAACATCTTTTATTCAGCGTCTCATCAAAAATGAAAACATTTTTAAAAACTACAAGTCTCATGCGTTTTAGTGGCGAAAAAGTAATTTAAAAAATCGTTCGGGAAATGAGTTTACTCCCTGGGTACTTTCTTTGTATACTTTTGACTATACGGGCCGAGTCCGGGAGTAACGGGAAATCGCGGGTTTTCGTTTGCCGGCGATTAAACTTCTTTTATTCCGCGTCTCATCAAAAATGAAAACATTTTTGAAAACTACAAGTCTCATGCGTTTTAGTGGTGAAAAGATAATTTAAAAAATCGTTCTGGAAATAAGTTACTCACAGGGTAATTTCTTTGTATATATTCGACTATACGGGCCAAGCCCGGGATTTACGGGAAATCGCGGGTTTTCGTTTGCCGGCGATTAAACTTCTTTTATTTCGCGTCTCATCAAAAATGAAAACATTTTTGAAAACCACAAGTCTCATGCGTTTTAGTGGTGAAAAGATAATTTAAAAAATCGTTCTGGAAATGAGTTTACTCCCTGGGTACCTTCTTTGTATACTTTTGACTATACGGGCCGAGTCCGGGATTTACGGGAAATCGCAGGTTTTCGTTTGCCGGCGATTAAACTTCTTTTATTCAGCGTCTCATCAAAAATGAAAACATTTTTGAAAACTACAAGTCTCATACGTTTTAGTGGTGAAAAAATAATTAAAAAAATCGTTCGGGAAAAGAGTTTACTCCCTGGGTATTTTCTTTTTGTACTTTTGACTATACGGGCCGAGTCCGGGATTTACGGGAAATCGCGGGTTTTCGTTTGCCGGCGATTAAACTTCTTTTATTCCGCATCTCATCAAAAATGAAAACATTTTTGAAAACTACAAGTCTCATGCGTTTTAGTGATGAAAAGATAATATAAAAAATCGCTCTTGAAAGGAATTTACTCACAGGGTTCTTTCTTTGTATATACTCGACTATACGAGCCAAGCACGGGATTTACGGGAAGTCGCGGGTTTTCGTTTGCCGGCGATTAAACTTCTTTTAATCAGCGTCTCATCAAAAATGAAAACATTTTTGAAAAACTACAAGTCTCATGCGTTTTAGTGGTGAAAAAATAATTTAAAAAATCGTTCGGGAAATGAGTTTACTTCATGGGTACTTTCTTTGTATACTTTTGACTATACGGGCCGTGTCCGGGATTTACGGGAATTCGCGGGTTTTCGTTTGCCGCCGATTAAACTTCTTTTATTCAGCGTCTCATCAAAAATGAAAACATTTTGGAAAACTACAAGTCTCGTGCGTTTTAGTGGTGAAAAAATAATTTAAAAAATCGTTCTGGAAATGAGTTTACTCACAGGGTAATTTCTTTGTATATATTCGACTATACGGGCCAAGCCCGGGATTTACGGGAAATCGCGGGTTTTCGTTTGCCGGCGATTAAACTTCTTTTATTCCGCGTCTCATCAAAAATGAAAACATTTTTGAAAACCACAAGTCTCATGCGTTTTAGTGGTGAAAAGATAATTCAAAAAATCGTTCTGGAAATGAGTTTACTCCCTGGGTACCTTCTTTGTATACTTTTGACTATACGGGCCGAGTCCGGGATTTACGGGAAATCGCAGGTTTTCGTTTGCCGGCGATTAAACTTCTTTTATTCAGCGTCTCATCAAAAATGAAAACATTTTTGAAAACTACAAGTCTCATACGTTTTAGTGGTGAAAAAATAATTTAAAAAATCGTTCGGGAAAAGAGTTTACTCCCTGGGTATTTTCTTTGTGTACTTTTGACTATACGGGCCGAGTCCGGGATTTACGGGAAATCGCGGGTTTTCGTTTGCCGGCGATTAAACTTCTTTTATTCCGCATCTCATCAAAAATGAAAACATTTTTGAAAACTACAAGTCTCATGCGTTTTAGTGATGAAAAGATAATATAAAAAATCGCTCTTGAAAGGAATTTACTCACAGGGTTCTTTCTTTGTATATACTCGACTATACGAGCCAAGCACGGGATTTACGGGAAGTCGCGGGTTTTCGTTTGCCGGCGATTAAACTTCTTTTAATCAGCGTCTCATCAAAAATGAAAACATTTTTGAAAAACTACAAGTCTCATGCGTTTTAGTGGTGAAAAAATAATTTAAAAAATCGTTCGGGAAATGAGTTTACTTCATGGGTACTTTCTTTGTATACTTTTGACTATACGGGCCGTGTCCGGGATTTACGGGAATTCGCGGGTTTTCGTTTGCCGGCGATTAAACTTCTTTTATTCAGCGTCTCATCAAAAATGAAAACATTTTGGAAAACTACAAGTCTCGTGCGTTTTAGTGGTGAAAAAATAATTTAAAAAATCGTTCTGGAAATGAGTTTACTCGCAGGGTACTTTCTTTGTATACATTTGCCTATACGGGCCGAGTCCGGGATTTACGGGAAATCGCAGGTTTTCGTTTGCCGGCGATTAAACTTCTTTCATTCAGCGTCTCATCAAAAATGAAAACATTTTTGAAAACTACAAGTCTCATGCGTTTTAGTGGTGAAAAAATAATTTAAAAAATCGTTCGAGAAATGAGTTTACTCACAGGGTACTTTCTTTGTATACATTCGACTATACGGGCCAAGCCCGGGATTAACGGGAAATCGCGGGTTTTCGTTTGCCGGCGATTAAACCTCTTTCATTAAGAGTCTCATCAAAAATGAAAACATTTTTGAAAACTACAAGTCTCATGCGTTTTAGTGGTGAAAAAATAATTTAAAAAATCGTTCGGGAAATGAGTTTACTCCCTGGGTACTTTCTTTTTATACATTCGACTATACGGGCCAAGCCCGGGATTTACGGGAAATCGCGGGTGTTCGTTTCCGGCGATTAAACACCTTTCATTAAGCGTCTCATCAAAAATGAAAACATTTTTGAAAACTACAAGTCTCATGCGTTTTAGTGGTGTAAAAATAATTTAAAAAATTGTTCAGGAAATGAGTTTACTCACAGGGTACTTTCTTTGTATACATTCGACTACACGGGCCAAGCCCGGGATTTACGGGAAATCGCGGGTGTTCGTTTCCGGCGATTAAACCCCTTTCATTAAGCGTCTCATCAAAAATGAAAACATTCCTGAAAACTACAAGTCTCATGCGTTTTAGTGGTGAAAAAATAATTTAAAAAATCGTTCGGGAAATGAGTTTACTCCCTGGGTACTTTCTTTGTATACTTTTGACTATACGGGCCGAGTCCGTGATTTACGGGAAATCGCTGGTTTTTGTTTGCCGGCGATTAAACATCTTTTATTCAGCGTTTCATCAAAAATGAAAACATTTTTAAAAACTACAAGTCTCATGCGTTTTAGTGGCGAAAAAGTAATTTAAAAAATCGTTCGGGAAATGAGTTTACTCCCTGGGTACTTTCTTTGTATACTTTTGACTATGCGGGCCGAGTCCGGGATTAACGGGAAATCGCGGGTTTTCGTTTGCCGGCGATTTTTATTCCGCGTCTCATCAAAAATGAAAACATTTTTGAAAACCACAAGTCTCATGCGTTTTAGTGGTGAAAAGATAATTTAAAAAATCGTTCTGGAAATGAGTTTACTCCCTGGGTACCTTCTTTTTATACTTTTGACTATACGGGCCGAGTCCGGGATTTACGGGAAATCGCGGGTTTTCGTTTGCCGGCGATTAAACTTCTTTTATTCCGCATCTCATCAAAAATGAAAACATTTTTGAAAACTACAAGTCTCATGCGTTTTAGTGATGAAAAGATAAGATAAAAAATCGCTCTGGAAAGGAATTTACTCACAGGGTTCTTTCTTTGTATATACTCGACTATACGAGCCAAGCACGGGATTTACGGGAAGTCGCGGGTTTTCGTTTGCCGGCGATTAAACTTCTTTTAATCAGCGTCTCATCAAAAATGAAAACATTTTTGAAAAACTACAAGTCTCATGCGTTTTAGTGGTGAAAAAATAATTTAAAAAATCGTTCGGGAAATGAGTTTACTCCCTGGGTACTTTCTTTGTATACTTTTGACTATACGGGCCGTGTCCGGGATTTACGGGAATTCGCGGGTTTTCGTTTGCCGGCGATTAAACTTCTTTTATTCAGCGTCTCATCAAAAATGAAAACATTTTGGAAAACTACAAGTCTCGTGCGTTTTAGTGGTGAAAAAATAATTTAAAAAATCGTTCTGGAAATGAGTTTACTCGCAGGGTACTTTCTTTGTATACATTTGCCTATACGGGCCGAGTCCGGGATTTACGGGAAATCGCAGGTTTTCGTTTGCCGGCGATTAAACCTCTTTCATTAAGAGTCTCATCAAAAATGAAAACATTTTTGAAAACCACAAGTCTCATGCGTTTTAGTGGTGAAAAAATAATTTAAAAAATCGTTCGGGAAATGAGTTTACTCCCTGGGTACTTTCTTTTTATACATTCGACTATACGGGCCAAGCCCGGGATTTACGGGAAATCGCGGGTGTTCGTTTCCGGCGATTAAACACCTTTCATTAAGCGTCTCATCAAAAATGAAAACATTTTTGAAAACTACAAGTCTCATGCGTTTTAGTGGTGTAAAAATAATTTAAAAAATTGTTCAGGAAATGAGTTTACTCACAGGGTACTTTCTTTGTATACATTCGACTACACGGGCCAAGCCCGGGATTTACGGGAAATCGCGGGTGTTCGTTTCCGGCGATTAAACCCCTTTCATTAAGCGTCTCATCAAAAATGAAAACATTCCTGAAAACTACAAGTCTCATGCGCTTTAGTGGTGAAAAAATAATTTAAAAAATCGTTCGGGAAATGAGTTTACTCCCTGGGTACTTTCTTTGTATACTTTTGACTATACGGGCCGAGTCCGTGATTTACGGGAAATCGCTGGTTTTTGTTTGCCGGCGATTAAACATCTTTTATTCAGCGTTTCATCAAAAATGAAAACATTTTTAAAAACTACAAGTCTCATGCGTTTTAGTGGCGAAAAAGTAATTTAAAAAATCGTTCGGGAAATGAGTTTACTCCCTGGGTACTTTCTTTTTATACTTTTGACCATGCGGGCCGAGTCCGGGATTAACGGGAAATCGCGGGTTTTCGTTTGCCGGCGATTTTTATTCCGCGTCTCATCAAAAATGAAAACATTTTTGAAAACTACAAGTCTCGTGCGTTTTAGTGGTGAAAAGATAATTTAAAAAATCGTTCTGGAAATAAGTTACTCACAGGGTAATTTCTTTGTATATATTCGACTATACGGGCCAAGCCCGGGATTTACGGGAAATCGCGGGTTTTCGTTTGCCGGCGATTAAACTTCTTTTATTCCGCGTCTCATCAAAAATGAAAACATTTTTGAAAACCACAAGTCTCATGCGTTTTAGTGGTGAAAAGATAATTTAAAAAATCGTTCTGGAAATGAGTTTACTCCCTGGGTACTTTCTTTGTATACTTTTGACTATACGGGCCGAGTCCGGGATTTACGGGAAATCGCAGGTTTTCGTTTGCCGGCGTTTAAACTTCTTTTATTCAGCGTCTCATCAAAAATGAAAACATTTTTGAAAACTACAAGTCTCATACGTTTTAGTGGTGAAAAAATAATTTAAAAAATCGTTCGGGAAATGAGTTTACTCCCTGGGTATTTTCTTTGTGTACTTCTGACTATACGGGCCGAGTCCGGGATTTACGGGAAATCGCGGGTTTTCGTTTGCCGGCGATTAAACTTCTTTTATTTCGCATCTCATCAAAAATGAAAACATTTTTGAAAACTACAAGTCTCATGCGTTTCAGTGATGAAAAGATAATATAAAAAATCGCTCTGGAAAGGAATTTACTCACAGGGTTCTTTCTTTGTATATACTCGACTATACGAGCCAAGCACGGGATTTACGGGAAGTCGCGGGTTTTCGTTTGCCGGCGATTAAACTTCTTTTAATCAGCGTCTCATCAAAAATGAAAACATTTTTGAAAAACTACAAGTCTCATGCGTTTTAGTGGTGAAAAAATAATTTAAAAAATCGTTCGGGAAATGAGTTTACTCCCTGGGTACTTTCTTTGTATACTTTTGACTATACGGGCCGAGTCCGGGATTTACGGGAATTCGCGGGTTTTCGTTTGCCGGCGATTAAACTTCTTTTATTCAGCGTCTCATCAAAAATGAAAACATTGTGGAAAACTACAAGTCTCGTGCGTTTTAGTGGTGAAAAAATAATTTAAAAAATCGTTCTGGAAATGAGTTTACTCGCAGGGTACTTTCTTTGTATACATTTGCCTATACGGGCCGAGTCCGGGATTTACGGGAAATCGCAGGTTTTCGTTTGCCGGCGATTAAACTTCTTTTATTCGGCGTCTCATCAAAAATGAAAACATTTTTGAAAACTACAAGTCTCATGCGTTTTAGTGGTGAAAAAATAATTTAAAAAATCGTTCGGGAAATGAGTATACTCCCTGGGTACTTTCTTTGTGTACTTCTGACTATACGGGCCGAGTCCGGGATTTACGGGAAATCGCGGGTTTTCGTTTGCCGGCGATTAAACTTCTTTTATTTCGCATCTCATCAAAAATGAAAACATTTTTGAAAACTACAAGTCTCATGCGTTTCAGTGATGAAAAGATAATATAAAAAATCGCTCTGGAAAGGAATTTACTCACAGGGTTCTTTCTTTGTATATACTCGACTATACGAGCCAAGCACGGGATTTACAGGAAGTCGCGGGTTTTCGTTTGCCGGCGATTAAACTTCTTTTAATCAGCGTCTCATCAAAAATGAAAACATTTTTGAAAAACTACAAGTCTCATGCGTTTTAGTGGTGAAAAAATAATTTAAAAAATCGTTCGGGAAATGAGTTTACTCCCTGGGTACTTTCTTTGTATACTTTTGACTATACGGGCCGAGTCCGGGATTTACGGGAATTCGCGGGTTTTCGTTTGCCGGCGATTAAACTTCTTTTATTCAGCGTCTCATCAAAAATGAAAACATTGTGGAAAACTACAAGTCTCGTGCGTTTTAGTGGTGAAAAAATAATTTAAAAAATCGTTCTGGAAATGAGTTTACTCGCAGGGTACTTTCTTTGTATACATTTGCCTATACGGGCCGAGTCCGGGATTTACGGGAAATCGCAGGTTTTCGTTTGCCGGCGATTAAACTTCTTTTATTCGGCGTCTCATCAAAAATGAAAACATTTTTGAAAACTACAAGTCTCATGCGTTTTAGTGGTGAAAAAATAATTTAAAAAATCGTTCGGGAAATGAGTATACTCCCTGGGTACTTTCTTTGTATACATTCGAATATACGGGCCGAGTCCGGGATTTACGGGAATTCGCGGGTTTTCGTTTGCCGGCGATTAAACTTCTTTTATTCAGCGTCTCATCAAAAATGAAAACATTTTGGAAAACTACAAGTCTCGTGCGTTTTAGTGGTGAAAAAATAATTTAAAAAATCGTTCTGAAAATGAGTTTACTCGCAGGGTACTTTCTTTGTATACATTCGACTATACGGGCCGAGTCCGGGATTTACGGGAATTCGCGGGTTTTCGTTTGCCGGCGATTAAACTTCTTTTATTCAGCGTCTCATCAAAAATGAAAACATTTTGGAAAACTACAAGTCTCGTGCGTTTTAGTGGTGAAAAAATAATTTAAAAAATCGTTCTGGAAATGAGTTTACTCGCAGGGTACTTTTTTTGTATACATTTGCCTATACGGGCCGAATCCGGGATTTACGGGAAATCGCAGGTTTTCGTTTGCCGGCGATTAAACTTCTTTTATTCGGCGTCTCATCAAAAATGAAAACATTTTTGAAAACTACAAGTCTCATGCGTTTTAGTGGTGAAAAAATAATTTAAAAAATCGTTCGGGAAATGAGTATACTCCCTGGGTACTTTCTTTGTATACATTCGACTATACGGGCCGAGTCCAGGATTTACGGGAATTCGCGGGTTTTCGTTTGCCGGCGATTAAACTTCTTTTATTCAGCGTCTCATCAAAAATGAAAACATTTTGGAAAACTACAAGTCTCGTGCGTTTTAGTGGTGAAAAAATAATTTAAAAAATCGTTCTGGAAATGAGTTTACTCGCAGGGTACTTTCTTTGTATACATTTGCCTATACGGGCCGAATCCGGGATTTACGGGAAATCGCAGGTTTTCGTTTGCCGGCGATTAAACTTCTTTTATTTCGCATCTCATCAAAAATGAAAACATTTTTGAAAACTACAAGTCTCATGCGTTTCAGTGATGAAAAGATAATATAAAAAATCGCTCTGGAAAGGAATTTACTCACAGGGTTCTTTCTTTGTATATACTCGACTATACGAGCCAAGCACGGGATTTACGGGAAGTCGCGGGTTTTCGTTTGCCGGCGATTAAACTTCTTTTAATCAGCGTCTCATCAAAAATGAAAACATTTTTGAAAAACTACAAGTCTCATGCGTTTTAGTGGTGAAAAAATAATTTAAAAAATCGTTCGGGAAATGAGTTTACTCCCTGGGTACTTTCTTTGTATACTTTTGACTATACGGGCCGAGTCCGGGATTTACAGGAATTCGCGGGTTTTCGTTTGCCGGCGATTAAACTTCTTTTATTCAGCGTCTCATCAAAAATGAAAACATTGTGGAAAACTACAAGTCTCGTGCGTTTTAGTGGTGAAAAAATAATTTAAAAAATCGTTCTGGAAATGGGTTTACTCGCAGGGTACTTTCTTTGTATACATTTGCCTATGCGGGCCGAGTCCGGGATTTACGGGAAATCGCAGGTTTTCGTTTGCCGGCGATTAAACTTCTGTTATTCGGCGTCTCATCAAAAATGAAAACATTTTTGAAAACTACAAGTCTCATGCGTTTTAGTGGTGAAAAAATAATTTAAAAAATCGTTCGGGAAATGAGTATACTCCCTGGGTACTTTCTTTGTATACATTCGACTATACGGGCCGAGTCCGGGATTTACGGGAATTTGCGGGTTTTCGTTTGCCGGCGATTAAACTTCTTTTATTCAGCGTCTCATCAAAAATGAAAACATTTTGGAAAACTACAAGTCTCGTGCGTTTTAGTGGTGAAAAAATAATTTAAAAAATCGTTCTGGAAATGAGTTTACTCGCAGGGTACTTTCTTTGTATACATTCGACTATACGGGCCGAGTCCGGGATTTACGGGAATTCGCGGGTTTTCGTTTGCCGGCGATTAAACTTCTTTTATTCAGCGTCTCATCAAAAATGAAAACATTTTGGAAAACTACAAGTCTCGTGCGTTTTAGTGGTGAAAAAATAATTTAAAAAATCGTTCTGGAAATGAGTTTACTCGCAGGGTACTTTCTTTGTATACATTTGCCTATACGGGCCGAATCCGGGATTTACGGGAAATCGCAGGTTTTCGTTTGCCGGCGATTAAACTTCTTTTATTCGGCGTCTCATCAAAAATGAAAACATTTTTGAAAACTACAAGTCTCATGCGTTTTAGTGGTGAAAAAATAATTTAAAAAATCGTTCGGGAAATGAGTATACTCCCTGGGTACTTTCTTTGTATACATTCGACTATACGGGCCGAGTCCAGGATTTACGGGAATTCGCGGGTTTTCGTTTGCCGGCGATTAAACTTCTTTTATTCAGCGTCTCATCAAAAATGAAAACATTTTGGAAAACTACAAGTCTCGTGCGTTTTAGTGGTGAAAAAATAATTTAAAAAATCGTTCTGGAAATGAGTTAACTCGCAGGGTACTTTCTTTGTATACATTTGCCTATACGGGCCGAATCCGGGATTTACGGGAAATCGCAGGTTTTCGTTTGCCGGCGATTAAACTTCTTTTATTCAGCGTCTCATCAAAAATGAAAACATTTTTGAAAACTACAAGTCTCATGCGTTTTAGTGGTGAAAAAATAATTTAAAAAATCGTTCGGGAAATGAGTATACTCCCTGGGTACTTTCTTTGTATACTTTTGACTAATCGGGCCGAGTCCGGAATTTACGTGAAATCGCGGGTTTTCGGTTGCCTGAGATTAAACATCTTTTATTCAGCGTCTCATCAAAAATGAAAACATTTTTGAAAAACTACAAGTCTCATGCGTTTTAGTGGTGAAGAAATAATTTAAAAAATCGTTCGGGAAATGAGTTTACTCCCTGGGTACTTTCTTTGTATACTTTTGACTATACGGGCCGAGTCCGGTATTTACGGGAATTCGCGGGTTTTCGTTTGCCGGCGATTAAACTTCTTTTATTCAGCGTCTCATCAAAAATGAAAACATTTTGGAAAACTACAAGTCTCGTGCGTTTTAGTGGTGAAAAAATAATTTAAAAAATCGTTCTGGAAATGAGTTTACTCGCAGGGTACTTTCTTTGTATACATTTGCCTATACGGGCCGAGTCCGGGATTTACGGGAAATCGCAGGTTTACGTTTGCCGGCGATTAAACTTCTTTCATTAAGCGTCTCATCAAAAATGAAAGCATTCCTGAAAACTACAAGTCTCATGCGTTTTAGTGGTGAAAAAATAATTTAAAAAATCGTTCGGGAAATGAGTATACTCCCTGGGTACTTTCTTTGTATACATCTGACTATACGGGCCGAGTCCGGGATTTACGGGAATTCGCGGGTTTTCGTTTGCCGGCGATTAAACTTCTTTTATTCAGCGTCTCATCAAAAATGAAAACATTTGGGAAAACTACAAGTCTCATGCGTTTTAGTGGTGAAAAATTAATTTAAAAAATCGTTCGGGAAATGAGTATACTCCCTGGGTACTTTCTTTGTATACTTTTGACTATACGGGCCGAGTCCGGGATTTACGGGAAATCGCGGGTTTTCGGTTACCGGCGATTAAACATCTTTTATTCAGCGTCTCATCAAAAATGAAAACATTTTTGAAAAACTACAAGTCTCATGCGTTTTAGTGGTGAAGAAATAATTTAAAAAATCGTTCTGGAAATGAGTTTACTCCCTGGGTACTTTCTTTGTATACTTTTGACTATACGGGCCGAGTCCGGGATTTACGGGAATTCGCGGGTTTTCGTTTGCCGGCGATTAAACTTCTTTTATTCAGCGTCTCATCAAAAATGAAAATATTTTTGAAAACTACAAGTCTCATACGTTTTAGTGGTGAAAAAATAATTTAAAAAATCGTTCGGGAAATGAGTTTACTCCCTGGGTATTTTCTTTGTATACTTTTGACTATACGGGCCGAGTCCGGGATTTACGGGAAATCGCAGGTTTACGTTTGCCGGCGATTAAACTTCTTTCATTAAGCGTCTCATCAAAAATGAAAGCATTCCTGAAAACTACAAGTCTCATGCGTTTTAGTGGTGAAAAAATAATTTAAAAAATCGTTCGGGAAATGAGTTTACTCCCTGGGTACTTTCTTTATATACTTTTGACTATACGAACCGAGTCCGGGATTTACGGGAAATCGCGGGTTTTCGGTTGCCGGCAATTAAACATATTTTATTCAGCGTCTCATCAAAAATGAAAACATTTTTGAAAACTACAAGTCTCATGCGTTTTAGTGGTGAAAAGATAATTTAAAAAATCGTTCGGGAAATGAGTTTACTCCCTGGGTAGTTTCTTTGTATACTTTTGACTATGCGGGCCGAGTCCGGGATTTACGGAAATTCGCGGGTTTTCGTTTGCCGGCGATTAAACTTCTTTTATTCAGCGTCTCATCAAAAATGAAAACATTTTGGAAAACTACAAGTCTCGTGCGTTTTAGTGGTGAAAAAATAATTTAAAACATCGTTCTGGAAATGAGTTTACTCGCAGGGTACTTTCTTTGTATACTTTTGCCTATACGGGCCGAGTCCGGGATTTACGGGAAATTGCAGGTTTTCGTTTGCCGGCGATTAAACTTCTTTTATTCAACGTCTCATCAAAAATGAAAACATTTTGGAAAACTACAAGTCTCATACGTTTTAGTGGTGAAAAAATAATTTAAAAGATCGTTCGGGAAATGATTTTACTCCCTGGGTATTTTCTTTGTGTACTTTTGACTATACGGGCCGAGTCCGAGATTTACGGGAAATCGCGGGTTTTCGTTTGCCGGCGATTAAACTTCTTTTATTCCGCATCTCATCAAAAATGAAAACATTTTTGAAAACTACAAGTCTCATGCGTTTTAGTGATGAAAAGATAATATAAAAAATCGCTCTGGAAAGGAATTTACTCACAGGGTTCTTTCTTTGTATACATTTGCCTATACGGGCTGAGTCCGGGATTTACGGGAAATCGCACGTTTTCGTTTGCCGGCGATTAAACTTCTTTTATTCAGCGTCTCATCAAAAATGAAAACATTTTTGAAAACTACAAGTCTCATGCGTTTTAGTGGTGAAAAAATAATTTAAAAAATCGTTCGAGAAATGAGTTTACTCACAGGGTACTTTCTTTGTGTACATTCGACTATACGGGCCAAGCCCGGGATTTACGGGAAATCGCGGGTTTTCGTTTGCCGGCGATTAAACTTCTTTCATTAAGCGTCTCATTAAAAATGAAAGCATTCCTGAAAACTACAAGTCTCATGCGTTTTAGTGGTGAAAAAATAATTTAAAAAATCGTTCGGGAAATGAGTTTACTCCCTGGGTACTTTCTTTGTATACTTTTGACTATACGGGCCGAGTCCGGGATTTACGGGAAATCGCGGGTTTTCGGTTGCCGGCGATTAAACATCTTTTATTCAGCGTCTCATCAAAAATGAAAACATTTTTGAAAACTACAAGTCTCATGCGTTTTAGTGGTGAAAAGATAATTTAAAAAATCGTTCTGGAAATGAGTTTACTCACAGGGTACTTTCTTTGTATATACTCGACTATACGGGCCAAGCACGGGATTTACGTGAAATCGCAGGTTTTCGTTTGCCGGCGATTAAACTTCTTTTATTCAGCGTCTCATCAAAAATGAAAACATTTTTGAAAACTACAAGTCTCATGCGTTTTAGTGGTGAAAAAATAATTTAAAAAATCGTTCAGGAAATGAGTTTACTCCCTGGGTAGTTTCTTTGTATACTTTTGACTATACGGGCCGAGTCCGGGATTTACGGGAATTCGCGGGTTTTCGTTTGCCGGCGATTAAGCTTCTTTTATTTAGCGTCTCATCAAAAATGAAAACATTTTGGAAAACTACAAGTCTCGTGCGTTTTAGTGGTGAAAAAATAATTTAAAACATCGTTCTGGAAATGAGTTTACTCGCAGGGTACTTTCTTTTTATACTTTTGCCTATACGGGCCGAGTCCGGGATTTACGGGAAATCGCAGGTTTTCGTTTGCCGGCGATTAAACTTCTTTTATTCGGCGTCTCATCAAAAATGAAAACATTTTTGAAAACTACAAGTCTCATGCGTTTTAGTGGTGAAAAAATAATTTAAAAAATCGTTCAGGAAATGAGTATACTCCCTGGGTACTTTCTTTGTATACATTCGACTATACGGGCCGAGTCCGGGATTTACGGGAATTCGCGGGTTTTCGTTTGCCGGCGATTAAACTTCTTTTATTCAGCGTCTCATCAAAAATGAAAACATTTTGGAAAACTACAAGTCTCGTGCGTTTTAGTGGTGAAAAAATAATTTAAAAAATCGTTCTGGAAATGAGTTTACTCGCAGGGTACTTTCTTTGTATACATTTGCCTATACGGGCCGAGTCCGGGATTTACGGGAAATCGCAGGTTTTCGTTTGCCGGCGATTAAACTTCTTTTATTCAGCGTCTCATCAAAAATGAAAACATTTTTGAAAACTACAAGTCTCATGCGTTTTAGTGGTGAAAAAATAATTTAAAAAATCGTTCGGGAAATGAGTATACTCCCTGGGTACTTTCTTTGTATACTTTTCACTATACGGGCCGAGTCCGGGATTTACGGGAAATCGCGGGTTTTCGGTTGCCGGCGATTAAACATCTTTTATTCAGCGTCTCATCAAAAATGAAAACATTTTTGAAAAACTACAAGTCTCATGCGTTTTAGTGGTGAAGAAATAATTTAAAAAATCGTTCGGGAAATGAGTTTACTCCCTGGGTACTTTCTTTGTATACTTTTGACTATACGGGCCGAGTCCGGGATTTACGGGAATTCGCGGGTTTTCGTTTGCCGGTGATTAAACTTCTTTTATTCAGCGTCTCATCAAAAATGAAAACATTTTGGAAAACTACAAGTCTCGTGCGTTTTAGTGGTGAAAAAATAATTTAAAAAATTGTTCTGGAAATGAGTTTACTCGCAGGGTACTTTCTTTGTATACATTTGCCTATACGGGCCGAGTCCGGGATTTACGGGAAATCGCAGGTTTTCGTTTGCCGGCGATTAAACATCTTTTATTCAGCGTCTCATCAAAAATAAAAACATTTTTGAAAACTACAAGTCTCATGCGTTTTAGTGGTGAAAAGATAATTTAAAAAATCGTTCTGGAAATGAGTTTACTCACAGGGTACTTTCTTTGTATATACTCGACTATACGGGCCAAGCACGGGATTTACGGGAAATCGCGGGTTTTCGTTTGCCGGCGATTAAACTTCTTTTATTCAGCGTCTCATCAAAAATGAAAACATTTTTGAAAACTACAAGTCTCATGCGTTTTAGTGGTGAAAAAATAATTTGAAAAATCGTTCGGGAAATGAGTTTACTCCCTGGGTAGTTTCTTTGTATACTTTTGACTATGTGGGCCGAGTCCGGGATTTACGGGAATTCGCGGGTTTTCGTTTGCCGGCGATTAAACTTCTTTTATTCAGCGTCTCATCAAAAATGAAAACATTTTGGAAAACTACAAGTCTCGTGCGTTTTAGTGGTGAAAAAATAATTTAAAACATCGTTCTGGAAATGAGTTTACTCGCAGGGTACTTTGTATACTTTTGCCTATACGGGCCGAGTCCGGGATTTACGGGAAATCGCAGGTTTTTGTTTGCCGGTGATTAAACTTCTTTTATTCAGCGTCTCATCAAAAATGAAAACATTTTTGAAAACTACAAGTCTCATGCGTTTTAGTGGTGAAAAAATAATTTAAAAAATCGTTCGGGAAATGAGTATACTCCCTGGGTACTTTCTTTATATACATTCGACTATACGGGCCGAGTCCGGGATTTACGGGAATTCGCGGGTTTTCGTTTGCCGGCGATTAAACTTCTTTTATTCAGCGTCTCATCAAAAATGAAAACATTTTGGAAAACTACAAGTCTCGTGCGTTTTAGTGGTGAAAAAATAATTTAAAAAATCGTTCTGGAAATGAGTTTACTCGCAGGGTACTTTCTTTGTATACTTTTGACTATACGGGCCGAGTCCGGGATTTACGGGAATTCGCGGGTTTTCGTTTGCCGGCGATTAAACTACTTTTATTCAGCGTCTCATCAAAAATGAAAACATTTTGGAAAACTACAAGTCTCGTGCGTTTTAGTGGTGAAAAAATAATTTAAAAAATTGTTCTGGAAATGAGTTTACTCGCAGGGTACTTTCTTTGTATACATTTGCCTATACGGGCCGAGTCCGGGATTTACGGGAAATCGCGGGTTTTCGTTTGCCGGCGATTAAACATCTTTTATTCAGCGTCTCATCAAAAATAAAAACATTTTTGAAAACTACAAGTCTCATGCGTTTTAGTGGTGAAAAGATAATTTAAAAAATCGTTCTGGAAATGAGTTTACTCACAGGGTACTTTCTTTGTATATACTCGACTATACGGGCCAAGCACGGGATTTACGGGAAATCGCGGGTTTTCGTTTGCCAGCGATTAAACTTCTTTTATTCAGCGTCTCATCAAAAATGAAAACATTTTTGAAAACTACAAGTCTCATGCGTTTTAGTGGTGAAAAAATAATTTGAAAAATTGTTCGGGAAATGAGTTTACTCCCTGGGTAGTTTCTTTGTATACTTTTGACTATGTGGGCCGAGTCCGGGATTTACGGGAATTCGCGGGTTTTCGTTTGCCGGCGATTAAACTTCTTTTATTCAGCGTCTCATCAAAAATGAAAACATTTTGGAAAACTACAAGTCTCGTGCGTTTTAGTGGTGAAAAAATAATTTAAAACATCGTTCTGGAAATGAGTTTACTCGCAGGGTACTTTGTATACTTTTGCCTATACGGGCCGAGTCCGGGATTTACGGGAAATCGCAGGTTTTTGTTTGCCGGCGATTAAACTTCTTTTATTCAGCGTCTCATCAAAAATGAAAACATTTTGGAAAACTGCAAGTCTCGTGCGTTTTAGTGGTGAAAAAATAATTTAAAAAATTGTTCTGGAAATGAGTTTACTCGCAGGGTACTTTCTTTGTATACATTTGCCTATACGGGCCGAGTCCGGGATTTACGGGAAATCGCGGGTTTTCGTTTGCCGGCGATTAAACATCTTTTATTCAGCGTCTCATCAAAAATAAAAACATTTTTGAAAACTACAAGTCTCATGCGTTTTAGTGGTGAAAAGATAATTTAAAAAATCGTTCTGGAAATGAGTTTACTCACAGGGTACTTTCTTTGTATATACTCGACTATACGGGCCAAGCACGGGATTTACGGGAAATCGCGGGTTTTCGTTTGCCAGCGATTAAACTTCTTTTATTCAGCGTCTCATCAAAAATGAAAACATTTTTGAAAACTACAAGTCTCATGCGTTTTAGTGGTGAAAAAATAATTTGAAAAATTGTTCGGGAAATGAGTTTACTCCCTGGGTAGTTTCTTTGTATACTTTTGACTATGTGGGCCGAGTCCGGGATTTACGGGAATTCGCGGGTTTTCGTTTGCCGGCGATTAAACTTCTTTTATTCAGCGTCTCATCAAAAATGAAAACATTTTGGAAAACTACAAGTCTCGTGCGTTTTAGTGGTGAAAAAATAATTTAAAACATCGTTCTGGAAATGAGTTTACTCGCAGGGTACTTTGTATACTTTTGACTATACGGGCCGAGTCCGGGATTTACGGGAAATCGCAGGTTTTTGTTTGCCGGCGATTAAACTTCTTTTATTCAGCGTCTCATCAAAAATGAAAACATTTTGGAAAACTGCAAGTCTCGTGCGTTTTAGTGGTGAAAAAATAATTTAAAAAATCGTTCTGGAAATGAGTTTACTCGCAGGGTACTTTCTTTGTATACATTTGCCTATACGGGCCGAGTCCGGGATTTACGGGAAATCGCAGGTTTTCGTTTGCCGGCGATTAAACTTCTTTTATTCAGCGTCTCATCAAAAATGAAAACATTTTTAAAAACTACAAGTCTCATGCGTTTTAGTGGTGAAAAAATAATTTAAAAAATCGTTCGGGAAATGAGTTTACTCCCTGGGTACTTTCTCTGTATACTTTTGACTATACGGGCCAAGCCCGGGATTTACGGGAAATCGCGGGTTTTCGTTTGCCGGCGATTAAACTTCTTTCATTAAGCGTCTCATTAAAAATGAAAGCATTCCTGAAAACTACAAGTCTCATGCGTTTTAGTGGTGAAAAAATAATTTAAAAAATCGTTCGGGAAATGAGTTTACTCCCTGGGTACTTTCTTTGTATACTTTTGACTATACGGGCCGAGTCCGGGATTTACGGGAAATCGCGGGTTTTCGGTTGCCGGCGATTAAACATCTTTTATTCAGTGTCTCATCAAAAATGAAAACATTTTTGAAAACTACAAGTCTCATGCGTTTTAGTGGTGAAAAGATAATTTAAAAAATCGTTCTGGAAATGAGTTTACTCACAGGGTACTTTCTTTGTATATACACGACTATACGGGCCAAGCACGGGATTTACGTGAAATCGCGGGTTTTCGTTTGCCGGCGATTAAACTTCTTTTATTCAGCGTCTCATCAAAAATGAAAACATTTTTGAAAACTACAAGTCTCATGCGTTTTAGTGGTGAAAAAATAATTTAAAAAATCGTTCGGGAAATGAGTATACTCCCTGGGTACTTTCTTTGTATACTTTTGACTATACGGGCCGAGTCCGGGATTTACGGGAAATCGCGGGTTTTCGGTTGCCGGCGATTAAACATCTTTTATTCAGCGTCTCATCAAAAATGAAAACATTTTTGAAAAACTACAAGTCTCATGCGTTTTAGTGGTGAAGAAATAATTTAAAAAATCTTTCGGGAAATGAGTTTACTCCCTGGGTACTTTCTTTGTATACTTTTGACTATACGGGCCGAGTCCGGGATTTACGGGAATTCGCGGGTTTTCGTTTGCCGGCGATTAAACTTCTTTTATTCAGCGTCTCATCAAAAATGAAAACATTTTGGAAAACTACAAGTCTCGTGCGTTTTAGTGGTGAAAAAATAATTTAAAAAATTGTTCTGGAAATGAGTTTACTCGCTGGGTACTTTCTTTGTATACATTTGCCTATACGGGCCGAGTCCGGGATTTACGGGAAATCGCAGGTTTTCGTTTGCCGGCGATTAAACATCTTTTATTCAGCGTCTCATCAAAAATAAAAACATTTTTGAAAACTACAAGTCTCATGCGTTTTAGTGGTGAAAAGATAATTTAAAAAATCGTTCTGGAAATGAGTTTACTCACAGGGTACTTTCTTTGTATATACTCTACTATACGGGCCAAGCACGGGATTTACGGGAAATCGCGGGTTTTCGTTTGCCGGCGATTAAACTTCTTTTATTCAGCGTCTCATCAAAAATGAAAACATTTTTGAAAACTACAAGTCTCATGCGTTTTAGTGGTGAAAAAATAATTTGAAAAATCGTTCGGGAAATGAGTTTACTCCCTGGGTAGTTTCTTTGTATACTTTTGACTATGTGGGCCGAGTCCGGGATTTACGGGAATTCGCGGGTTTTCGTTTGCCGGCGATTAAACTTCTTTTATTCAGCGTCTCATCAAAAATGAAAACATTTTGGAAAACTACAAGTCTCGTGCGTTTTAGTGGTGAAAAAATAATTTAAAACATCGTTCTGGAAATGAGTTTACTCGCAGGGTACTTTGTATACTATTGCCTATACGGGCCGAGTCCGGGATTTACGGGAAATCGCAGGTTTTTGTTTGCCGGGGATTAAACTTCTTTTATTCAGCGTCTCATCAAAAATGAAAACATTTTTGAAAACTACAAGTCTCATGCGTTTTAGTGGTGAAAAAATAATTTAAAAAATCGTTTGGGAAATGAGTATACTCCCTGGGTACTTTCTTTATATACATTCGACTATACGGGCCGAGTCCGGGATTTACGGGAATTCGCGGGTTTTCGTTTGCCGGCGATTAAACTTCTTTTATTCAGCGTCTCATCAAAAATGAAAACATTTTGGAAAACTACAAGTCTCGTGCGTTTTAGTGGTGAAAAAATAATTTAAAAAATCGTTCTGGAAATGAGTTTACTCGCAGGGTACTTTCTTTGTATACATTTGCCTATACGGGCCGAGTCCGGGATTTACGGGAAATCGCAGGTTTTCGTTTGCCGGCGATTAAACTTCTTTTATTCAGCGTCTCATCAAAAATGAAAACATTTTTAAAAACTACAAGTCTCATGCGTTTTAGTGGTGAAAAAATAATTTAAAAAATCGTTCGGGAAATGAGTTTACTCCCTGGTTACTTTCTTTGTATACTTTTGACTATACGGGCCAAGCCCGGAATTTACGGGAAATCGCGGGTTTTCGTTTGCCGGCGATTAAACTTCTTTCATTAAGCGTCTCATTAAAAATGAAAGCATTCCTGAAAACTACAAGTCTCATGCGTTTTAGTGGTGAAAAAATAATTTAAAAAATCGTTCGGGAACTGAGTTTACTCCCTGGGTACTTTCTTTGTATACTTTTGACTATACGGGCCGAGTCCGGGATTTACGGGAAATCGCGGGTTTTCGGTTGCCGGCGATTAAACATCTTTTATTCAGCGTCTCATCAAAAATGAAAACATTTTTGAAAACTACAAGTCTCATGCGTTTTAGTGGTGAAAAGATAATTTAAAAAATCGTTCTGGAAATGAGTTTACTCACAGGGTACTTTCTTTGTATATACACGACTATGCGGGCCAAGCACGGGATTTACGTGAAATCGCGGGTTTTCGTTTGCCGGCGATTAAACTTCTTTTATTCAGCGTCTCATCAAAAATAAAAACATTTTTGAAAACTACAAGTCTCATGCGTTTTAGTGGTGAAAAAATAATTTAAAAAATCGTTCGGGAAATGAGTTTACTCCCTGGGTAGTTTCTTTGTATACTTTTGACTATACGGGCCGAGTCCGGGATTTACGGGAATTCGCGGGTTTTCGTTTGCCGGCGATTAAGCTTCTTTTATTCGGCGTCTCATCAAAAATGAAAACATTTTGGAAAACTACAAGTCTCGTGCGTTTTAGTGGTGAAAAAATAATTTAAAACATCAATCTGGAAATGAGTTTACTCGCAGGGTACTTTCTTTGTATACATTCGACTATACCGGCCGAGTCCGGGATTTACGGGAATTCGCGGGTTTTCGTTTGCCGGCGATTAAACTTCTTTTATTCAGCGTCTCATCAAAAATGAAAACATTTTGGAAAACTACAAGTCTCGTGCGTTTTAGTGGTGAAAAAATAATTTAAAAAATCTTTCTGGAAATGAGTTTACTCGCAGGGTACTTTCTTTGTATACATTTGCCTATACGGGCCGAGTCCGGGATTTACGGGAAATCGCAGGTTTTCGTTTGCCGGCGATTAAACTTCTTTTATTCATCGTCTCATCAAAAATGAAAACATTTTTGAAAACTACAAGTCTCATGCGTTTTAGTGGTGAAAAAATAATTTAAAAAATCGTTCGGGAAATGAGTATACTCCCTGGGTACTTTCTTTATATACATTCGACTATACGGGCCGAGTCCGGGATTTACGGGAATTCGCGGGTTTTCGTTTGCCGGCGATTAAACTTCTTTTATTCAGCGTCTCATCAAAAATGAAAACATTTTGGAAAACTACAAGTCTCGTGCGTTTTAGTGGTGAAAAAATAATTTAAAAAATCGTTCTGGAAATGAGTTTACTCGCAGGGTACTTTCTTTGTATACATTTGCCTATACGGGCCGAGTCCGGGATTTACGGGAAATCGCAGGTTTTCGTTTGCCGGCGATTAAACTTCTTTTATTCAGCGTCTCATCAAAAATGAAAACATTTTTAAAAACTACAAGTCTCATGCGTTTTAGTGGTGAAAAAATAATTTAAAAAATCGTTCGGGAAATGAGTTTACTCCCTGGGTACTTTCTTTGTATACTTTTGACTATACGGGCCAAGCCCGGGATTTACGGGAAATCGCGGGTTTTCGTTTGCCGGCGATTAAACTTCTTTCATTAAGCGTCTCATTAAAAATGAAAGCATTCCTGAAAACTACAAGTCTCATGCGTTTTAGTGGTGAAAAAATAATTTAAAAAATCGTTCGGGAAATGAGTTTACTCCCTGGGTACTTTCTTTGTATACTTTTGACTATACGGGCCGAGTCCGGGATTTACGGGAAATCGCGGGTTTTCGGTTGCCGGCGATTAAACATCTTTTATTCAGCGTCTCATCAAAAATGAAAACATTTTTGAAAACTACAAGTCTCATGCGTTTTAGTGGTGAAAAGATAATTTAAAAAATCGTTCTGGAAATGAGTTTACTCACAGGGTACTTTCTTTGTATATACACGACTATACGGGCCAAGCACGGGATTTACTTGAAATCGCGGGTTTTCGTTTGCCGGCGATTAAACTTCTTTTATTCAGCGTCTCATCAAAAATGAAAACATTTTTGAAAACTACAAGTCTCATGCGTTTTAGTGGTGAAAAAATAATTTAAAAAATCGTTCGGGAAATGAGTTTACTCCCTGGGTAGTTTCTTTGTATACTTTTGACTATACGGGCCGAGTCCGGGATTTACGGGAATTCGCGGGTTTTCGTTTGCCGGCGATTAAGCTTCTTTTATTCGGCGTCTCATCAAAAATGAAAACATTTTGGAAAACTACAAGTCTCGTGCGTTTTAGTGGTGAAAAAATAATTTAAAACATCGTTCTGGAAATGAGTTTACTCGCAGGGTACTTTCTTTGTATACATTCGACTATACCGGCCGAGTCCGGGATTTACGGGAATTCGCGGGTTTTCGTTTGCCGGCGATTAAACTTCTTTTATTCAGCGTCTCATCAAAAATGAAAACATTTTGGAAAACTACAAGTCTCGTGCGTTTTAGTGGTGAAAAAATAATTTAAAAAATCGTTCTGGAAATGAGTTTACTCGCAGGGTACTTTCTTTGTATACATTTGCCTATACGGGCCGAGTCCGGGATTTACGGGAAATCGCAGGTTTTCGTTTGCCGGCGATTAAACTTCTTTTATTCATCGTCTCATCAAAAATGAAAACATTTTTGAAAACTACAAGTCTCGTGCGTTTTAGTGGTGAAAAAATAATTTAAAACATCGTTCTGGAAATGAGTTTACTCGCAGGGTACTTTCTTTGTATACATTCGACTATACCGGCCGAGTCCGGGATTTACGGGAATTCGCGGGTTTTCGTTTGCCGGCGATTAAACTTCTTTTATTCAGCGTCTCATCAAAAATGAAAACATTTTGGAAAACTACAAGTCTCGTGCGTTTTAGTGGTGAAAAAATAATTTAAAAAATCGTTCTGGAAATGAGTTTACTCGCAGGGTACTTTCTTTGTATACATTTGCCTATACGGGCCGAGTCCGGGATTTACGGGAAATCGCAGGTTTTCGTTTGCCGGCGATTAAACTTCTTTTATTCATCGTCTCATCAAAAATGAAAACATTTTTGAAAACTACAAGTCTCATGCGTTTTAGTGGTGAAAAAATAATTTAAAAAATCGTTCGGGAAATGAGTATACTCCCTGGGTACTTTCTTTGTATACTTTTGACTATACGGGCCGAGTCCGGGATTTACGGGAAATTGCGGGTTTTCGGTTGCCGGCGATTAAACATCTTTTATTCAGCGTCTCATCAAAAATGAAAACATTTTTGGAAAACTACAAGTCTCGTGCGTTTTAGTGGTGAAAAAATAATTTAAAAAATCGTTCTGGAAATGAGTTTACTCGCAGGGTACTTTCTTTGTATACATTTGCCTATACGGGCTGAGTCCGGGATTTACGGGAAATCGCAGGTTTTCGTTTGCCGGCGATTAAACTTCTTTTATTCAGCGTCTCATCAAAAATGAAAACATTTTTAAAAACTACAAGTCTCATGCGTTTTAGTGGTGAAAAAATAATTTAAAAAATCGTTCGGGAAATGAGTTTACTCCCTGGGTACTTTCTTTGTATACTTTTGACTATACGGGCCAAGCCCGGGATTTACGGGAAATCGCGGGTTTTCGTTTGCCGGTGATTAAACTTCTTTCATTAAGCGTCTCATTAAAAATGAAAGCATTCCTGAAAACTACAAGTCTCATGCGTTTTAGTGGTGAAAAAATAATTTAAAAAATCGTTCGGGAAATGAGTTTACTCCCTGGGTACTTTCTTTGTATACTTTTGACTATACGGGCCGAGTCCGGGATTTACGGGAAATCGCGGGTTTTCGGTTGCCGGCGATTAAACATCTTTTATTCAGCGTCTCATCAAAAATGAAAACATTTTTGAAAACTACAAGTCTCATGCGTTTTAGTGGTGAAAAGATAATTTAAAAAATCGTTCTGGAAATGAGTTTACTCACAGGGTACTTTCTTTGTATATACACGACTATACGGGCCAAGCACGGGATTTACGTGAAATCGCGGGTTTTCGTTTGCCGGCGATTAAACTTCTTTTATTCAGCGTCTCATCAAAAATGAAAACATTTTTGAAAACTACAAGTCTCATGCGTTTTAGTGGTGAAAAAATAATTAAAAAATCGTTCGGGAAATGAGTTTACTCCCTGGGTAGTTTCTTTGTATACTTTTGACTATACGGGCCGAGTCCGGGATTTACGGGAATTCGCGGGTTTTCGTTTGCCGGCGATTAAGCTTCTTTTATTTGGCGTCTCATCAAAAATGAAAACATTTTGGAAAACTACAAGTCTCGTGCGTTTTAGTGGTGAAAAAATAATTTAAAACATCGTTCTGGAAATGAGTTTACTCGCAGGGTACTTTCTTTGTATACATTCGACTATACCGGCCGAGTCCGGGATTTACGGGAATTCGCGGGTTTTCGTTTGCCGGCGATTAAACTTCTTTTATTCAGCGTCTCATCAAAAATGAAAACATTTTGGAAAACTACAAGTCTCGTGCGTTTTAGTGGTGAAAAAATAATTTAAAAAATCGTTCTGGAAATGAGTTTACTCGCAGGGTACTTTCTTTGTATACATTTGCCTATACGGGGCGAGTCCAGGATTTACGGGAAATCGCAGGTTTTCGTTTGCCGGCGATTAAACTTCTTTTATTCATCGTCTCATCAAAAATGAAAACATTTTTGAAAACTACAAGTCTCATGCGTTTTAGTGGTGAAAAAATAATTTAAAAAATCGTTCGGGAAATGAGTATACTCCCTGGGTACTTTCTTTGTATACTTTTGACTATACGGGCCGAGTCCGGGATTTACGGGAAATCGCGGGTTTTCGGTTGCCGGCGATTAAACATCTTTTATTCAGCGTCTCATCAAAAATGAAAACATTTTTGAAAAACTACAAGTCTCATGCGTTTTAGTGGTGAAGAAATAATTTAAAAAATCGTTCGGGAAATGAGTTTACTCCCTGGGTACTTTCTTTGTATACTTTTGACTATACGGGCCGAGTCCGGGATTTACGGGAATTCGCGGGTTTTCGTTTGCCGGCGATTAAACTTCTTTTATTCAGCGTCTCATCAAAAATGAAAACATTTTGGAAAACTACAAGTCTCGTGCGTTTTAGTGGTGAAAAAATAATTTAAAAAATTGTTCTGGAAATGAGTTTACTCGCAGGGTACTTTCTTTGTATATACACGACTATACGGGCCAAGCACGGGATTTACGTGAAATCGCGGGTTTTCGTTTGCCGGCGATTAAACTTCTTTTATTCAGCGTCTCATCAAAAATGAAAACATTTTTGAAAACTACAAGTCTCATGCGTTTTAGTGGTGAAAAAATAATTTAAAAAATCGTTCGGGAAATGAGTTTACTCCCTGGGTAGTTTCTTTGTATACTTTTGACTATACGGGCCGAGTCCGGGATTTACGGGAATTCGCGGGTTTTCGTTTGCCGGCGATTAAGCTTCTTTTATTCGGCGTCTCATCAAAAATGAAAACATTTTGGAAAACTACAAGTCTCGTGCGTTTTAGTGGTGAAAAAATAATTTAAAACATCGTTCTGGAAATGAGTTTACTCGCAGGGTACTTTCTTTGTATACATTCGACTATACCGGCCGAGTCCGGGATTTACGGGAATTCGCGGGTTTTCGTTTGCCGGCGATTAAACTTCTTTTATTCAGCGTCTCATCAAAAATGAAAGCATTCCTGAAAACTACAAGTCTCATGCGTTTTAGTGGTGAAAAAATAATTTAAAAAATCGTTCGGGAAATGAGTATACTCCCTGGGTACTTTCTTTGTATACTTTTGACTATACAAGCCGAGTCCGGGATTTACGGGAAATTGCGGGTTTTCGGTTGCCGGCGATTAAACATCTTTTATTCAGCGTCTCATCAAAAATGAAAACATTTTTGAAAAACTACAAGTCTCATCCGTTTTAGTGGTGAAAAAATAATTTAAAAAATCGTTCGGGAAATAAGTTTACTCCCTGGGTACTTTCTTTGTATACTTTTGACTATACGGGCCGAGTCCGGGATTTACGGGAAATCGCGGGTTTTCGGTTGCCGGCGATTAAACATCTTTTATTCAGCGTCTCATCAAAAATGAAAACATTTTTGGAAAACTACAAGTCTCGTGCGTTTTAGTGGTGAAAAAATAATTTAAAAAATCGTTCTGGAAATGAGTTTACTCGCAGGGTACTTTCTTTGTATACATTTGCCTATACGGGCCGAGTCCGGGATTTACGGGAAATCGCAGGTTTTCGTTTGCCGGCGATTAAACTTCTTTTATTCAGCGTCTCATCAAAAATGAAAACATTTTTAAAAACTACAAGTCTCATGCGTTTTAGTGGTGAAAAAATAATTTAAAAAATCGTTCGGGAAATGAGTTTACTCCCTGGGTACTTTCTTTGTATACTTTGGACTATACGGGCCGAGTCCGGGATTTACGGGAAATCGCGGGTTTTCGGTTGCCGGCGATTAAACATCTTTTATTCAGCGTCTCATCAAAAATGAAAACATTTTTGAAAACTACAAGTCTCATGCGTTTTAGTGGTGAAAAGATAATTTAAAAAATCGTTCTGGAAATGAGTTTACTCACAGGGTACTTTCTTTGTATATACACGACTATACGGGCCAAGCACGGGATTTACGTGAAATCGCGGGTTTTCGTTTGCCGGCGATTAAACTTCTTTTATTCAGCGTCTCATCAAAAATGAAAACATTTTTAAAAACTACAAGTCTCATGCGTTTTAGTGGTGAAAAAATAATTTAAAAAATCGTTCGGGAAATGAGTTTACTCCCTGGGTAGTTTCTTTGTATACTTTTGACTATACGGGCCGAGTCCGGGATTTACGGGAATTCGCGGGTTTTCGTTTGCCGGCGATTAAGCTTCTTTTATTCGGCGTCTCATCAAAAATGAAAACATTTTGGAAAACTACAAGTCTCGTGCGTTTTAGTGGTGAAAAAATAATTTAAAACATCGTTCTGGAAATGAGTTTACTCGCAGGGTACTTTCTTTGTATACATTCGACTATACCGGCCGAGTCCGGGATTTACGGGAATTCGCGGGTTTTCGTTTGCCGGCGATTAAACTTCTTTTATTCAGCGTCTCATCAAAAATGAAAACATTTTGGAAAACTACAAGTCTCGTGCGTTTTAGTGGTGAAAAAATAATTTAAAAAATCGTTCTGGAAATGAGTTTACTCGCAGGGTACTTTCTTTGTATACATTTGCCTATACGGGCCGAGTCCGGGATTTACGGAAAATCGCAGGTTTTCGTTTGCCGGCGATTAAACTTCTTTTATTCATCGTCTCATCAAAAATGAAAACATTTTTGAAAACTACAAGTCTCATGCGTTTTAGTGGTGAAAAAATAATTTAAAAAATCGTTCGGGAAATGAGTATACTCCCTGGGTACTTTCTTTGTATACTTTTGACTATACGGGCCGAGTCCGGGATTTACGGGAAATCGCGGGTTTTCGGTTGCCGGCGATTAAACATCTTTTATTCAGCGTCTCATCAAAAATGAAAACATTTTTGAAAAACTACAAGTCTCATGCGTTTTAGTGGTGAAGAAATAATTTAAAAAATCGTTCGGGAAATGAGTTTACTCCCTGGGTACTTTCTTTGTATACTTTTGACTATACGGGCCGAGTCCGGGATTTACGGGAATTCGCGGGTTTTCGTTTGCCGGCGATTAAACTTCTTTTATTCAGCGTCTCATCAAAAATGAAAACATTTTGGAAAACTACAAGTCTCGTGCGTTTTAGTGGTGAAAAAATAATTTAAAAAATTGCTCTGGAAATGAGTTTACTCGCAGGGTACTTTCTTTGTATACATTTGCCTATACGGGCCGAGTCCGGGATTTACGGGAAATCGCAGGTTTTCGTTTGCCGGCGATTAAACTTCTTTCATTAAGCGTCTCATCAAAAATGAAAGCATTCCTGAAAACTACAAGTCTCATGCGTTTTAGTGGTGAAAAAATAATTTAAAAAATCGTTCGGGAAATGAGTATACTCCCTGGGTACTTTCTTTGTATACTTTTGACTATACAAGCCGAGTCCGGGATTTACGGGAAATCGCGGGTTTTCGGTTGCCGTCGATTAAACATCTTTTATTCAGCGTCTCATCAAAAATGAAAACATTTTTGAAAAACTACAAGTCTCATCCGTTTTAGTGGTGAAAAAATAATTTAAAAAATCGTTCGGGAAATAAGTTTACTCCCTGGGTACTTTCTTTGTATACTTTTGACTATACGGGCCGAGTCCGGGATTTACGGGAATTCGCGGGTTTTCGTTTGCCGGCGATTAAACTTCTTTTATTCAGCGTCTCATCAAAAATGAAAACATTTTGGAAAACTACAAGTCTCGTGCGTTTTAGTGGTGAAAAAATAATTTAAAAATTTGTTCTGGAAATGAGTTTACTCGCAGGGTACTTTCTTTGTATACATTTGCCTATACGGGCCGAGTCCGGGATTTACGGGAAATCGCAGGTTTTCGTTTGCCGGCGATTAAACTTCTTTCATTAAGCGTCTCATCAAAAATGAAAGCATTCCTGAAAACTACAAGTCTCATGCGTTTTAGTGGTGAAAAAATAATTTAAAAAATCGTTCGGGAAATGAGTTTACTCCCTGGGTACTTTCTTTGTATACTTTTGACTATACGGGCCGAGTCCGGGATTTACGGGAAATCGCGAGTTTTCGGTTGCCGGCGATTAAACATCTTTTATTCAGCGTCTCATCAAAAATGAAAACATTTTTGAAAACTACAAGTCTCATGCGTTTTAGTGGTGAAAAGATAATTTAAAAAATCGTTCTGGAAATGAGTTTACTCACAGGGTACTTTCTTTGTATATACTCGACTATACGGGCCAAGCACGGGATTTACGGGAAATCGCGGGTTTTCGTTTGCCGGCGATTAAACTTCTTTTACTCAGCGTCTCATCAAAAATGAAAACATTTTTGAAAACTACAAGTCTCATGCGTTTTAGTGGTGAAAAAATAATTTAAAAAATCGTTCGGGAAATGAGTTTACTCCCTGGATACTTTCTTTGTATACTTTTGGCTATACGGGCCGAGTCCGGGATTTACGGGAATTCGCGGGTTTTCGTTTGCCGGCGATTAAACTTCTTTTATTCAGCGTCTCGTCAAAAATGAAAACATTTTGGAAAACTACAAGTCTCGTGCGTTTTAGTGGTGAAAAAATAATTTAAAAAATTGTTCTGGAAATGAGTTTACTCGCAGGGTACTTTCTTTGTATACATTTGCCTATACGGGCCGAGTCCGGGATTTACGGGAAATCGCAGGTTTTCGTTTGCCGGCGATTAAACTTCTTTCATTAAGCGTCTCATCAAAAATGAAAGCATTCCTGAAAACTACAAGTCTCATGCGTTTTAGTGGTAAAAAAATAATTTAAAAAATCGTTCGGGAAATGAGTATACTCCCTGGGTACTTTCTTTGTATACTTTTGACTATACAAGCCGAGTCCGGGATTTACGGGAAATCGCGGGTTTTCGGTTGCCGGCGATTAAACATCTTTTATTCAGCGTCTCATCAAAAATGAAAACATTTTTGAAAAACTACAAGTCTCATGCGTTTTAGTGGTGAAGAAATAATTTAAAAAATCGTTCGGGAAATAAGTTTACTCCCTGGGTACTTTCTTTGTATACTTTTGACTATACGGGCCGAGTCCGGGATTTACGGGAATTCGCGGGTTTTCGTTTGCCGGCGATTAAACTTCTTTTATTCAGCGTCTCATCAAAAATGAAAACATTTTGGAAAACTACAAGTCTCGTGCGTTTTAGTGGTGAAAAAATAATTTAAAAAATTGTTCTGGAAATGAGTTTACTCGCAGGGTACTTTCTTTGTATACATTTGCCTATACGGGCCGAGTCCGGGATTTACGGGAAATCGCAGGTTTTCGTTTGCTGGCGATTAAACTTCTTTCATTAAGCGTCTCATCAAAAATGAAAGCATTCCTGAAAACTACAAGTCTCATGCGTTTTAGTGGTGAAAAAATATTTTAAAAAATCGTTCGGGAAATGAGTATACTCCCTGGGTACTTTCTTTGTATCCTTTTGACTATACAAGCCGAGTCCGGGATTTACGGGAAATCGCGGGTTTTCGGTTGCCGGCGATTAAACATCTTTTATTCAGCGTCTCATCAAAAATGAAAACATTTTTGAAAAACTACA
Source organism: Hydractinia symbiolongicarpus (assembly GCF_029227915.1). Classification (NCBI taxonomy): domain Eukaryota; kingdom Metazoa; phylum Cnidaria; class Hydrozoa; order Anthoathecata; family Hydractiniidae; genus Hydractinia; species Hydractinia symbiolongicarpus. The sequence continues at coordinate 31,463,250 of NC_079878.1, read as the reverse complement.
AGTCTCATGCGTTTTAGTGGTGAAGAAATAATTTAAAAAATCGTTCGGGAAATAAGTTTACTCCCTGGGTACTTTCTTTGTATACTTTTGACTATACGGGCCGAGTCCGGGATTTACGGGAATTCGCGGGTTTTCGTTTGCCGGCGATTAAACTTCTTTTATTCAGCGTCTCATCAAAAATGAAAACATTTTGGAAAACTACAAGTCTCGTGCGTTTTAGTGGTGAAAAAATAATTTAAAAAATTGTTCTGGAAATGAGTTTACTCGCAGGGTACTTTCTTTGTATACATTTGCCTATACGGGCCGAGTCCGGGATTTACGGGAAATCGCAGGTTTTCGTTTGCCGGCGATTAAACTTCTTTCATTAAGCGTCTCATCAAAAATGAAAGCATTCCTGAAAACTACAAGTCTCATGCGTTTTAGTGGTGAAAAAATAATTTAAAAAATCGTTCGGGAAATGAGTTTACTCCCTGGGTACTTTCTTTGTATACTTTTGACTATACGGGCCGAGTCCGGGATTTACGGGAAATCGCGAGTTTTCGGTTGCCGGCGATTAAACATCTTTTATTCAGCGTCTCATCAAAAATGAAAACATTTTTGAAAACTACAAGTCTCATGCGTTTTAGTGGTGAAAAGATAATTTAAAAAATCGTTCTGGAAATGAGTTTACTCACAGGGTACTTTCTTTGTATATACTCGACTATACGGGCCAAGCACGGGATTTACGGGAAATCGCGGGTTTTCGTTTGCCGGCGATTAAACTTCTTTTACTCAGCGTCTCATCAAAAATGAAAACATTTTTGAAAACTACAAGTCTCATGCGTTTTAGTGGTGAAAAAATAATTTAAAAAATCGTTCGGGAAATGAGTTTACTCCCTGGATACTTTCTTTGTATACATTTGCCTATACGGGCCGAGTCCGGGATTTACGGGAAATCGCAGGTTTTCGTTTGCTGGCGATTAAACTTCTTTCATTAAGCGTCTCATCAAAAATGAAAGCATTCCTGAAAACTACAAGTCTCATGCGTTTTAGTGGTGAAAAAATATTTTAAAAAATCGTTCGGGAAATGAGTATACTCCCTGGGTACTTTCTTTGTATCCTTTTGACTATACAAGCCGAGTCCGGGATTTACGGGAAATCGCGGGTTTTCGGTTGCCGGCGATTAAACATCTTTTATTCAGCGTCTCATCAAAAATGAAAACATTTTTGAAAAACTACAAGTCTCATGCGTTTTAGTGGTGAAGAAATAATTTAAAAAATCGTTCGGGAAATAAGTTTACTCCCTGGGTACTTTCTTTGTATACTTTTGACTATACGGGCCGAGTCCGGGATTTACGGGAATTCGCGGGTTTTCGTTTGCCGGCGATTAAACTTCTTTTATTCAGCGTCTCATCAAAAATGAAAACATTTTGGAAAACTACAAGTCTCGTGCGTTTTAGTGGTGAAAAAATAATTTAAAAAATTGTTCTGGAAATGAGTTTACTCGCAGGGTACTTTCTTTGTATACATTTGCCTATACGGGCCGAGTCCGGGATTTACGGGAAATCGCAGGTTTTCGTTTGCCGGCGATTAAACTTCTTTCATTAAGCGTCTCATCAAAAATGAAAGCATTCCTGAAAACTACAAGTCTCATGCGTTTTAGTGGTGAAAAAATAATTTAAAAAATCGTTCGGGAAATGAGTTTACTCCCTGGGTACTTTCTTTGTATACTTTTGACTATACGGGCCGAGTCCGGGATTTACGGGAAATCGCGGGTTTTCGGTTGCCGGCGATTAAACATCTTTTATTCAGCGTCTCATCAAAAATGAAAACATTTTTGAAAACTACAAGTCTCATGCGTTTTAGTGGTGAAAAGATAATTTAAAAAATCGTTCTGGAAATGAGTTTACTCACAGGGTACTTTCTTTGTATATACTCGACTATACGGGCCAAGCACGGGATTTACGGAAAATCGCGGGTTTTCGTTTGCCGGCGATTAAACTTCTTTTACTCAGCGTCTCATCAAAAATGAAAACATTTTTGAAAACTACAAGTCTCATGCGTTTTAGTGGTGAAAAAATAATTTAAAAAATCGTTCGGGAAATGAGTTTACTCCCTGGATACTTTCTTTGTATACTTTTGGCTATACGGGCCGAGTCCGGGATTTACGGGAATTCGCGGGTTTTCGTTTGCCGGCGATTAAACTTCTTTTATTCAGCGTCTCATCAAAAATGAAAACATTTTGGAAAACTACAAGTCTCGTGCGTTTTAGTGGTGAAAAAATAATTTAAAAAATTGTTCTGGAAATGAGTTTACTCGCAGGGTACTTTCTTTGTATACATTTGCCTATACGGGCCGAGTCCGGGATTTACGGGAAATCGCGGGTTTTCGTTTGCCGGCGATTAAACTTCTTTCATTAAGCGTCTCATCAAAAATGAAAGCATTCCTGAAAACTACAAGTCTCATGCGTTTTAGTGGTGAAAAAATAATTTAAAAAATCGTTCGGGAAATGAGTATACTCCCTGGGTACTTTCTTTGTATACTTTTGACTATACAAGCCGAGTCCGGGATTTACGGGAAATCGCGGGTTTTCGGTTGCCGGCGATTAAACATCTTTTATTCAGCGTCTCATCAAAAATGAAAACATTTTTGAAAAACTACAAGTCTCATGCGTTTTAGTGGTGAAGAAATAATTTAAAAAATCGTTCGGGAAATAAGTTTACTCCCTGGGTACTTTCTTTGTATACTTTTGACTATACGGGCCGAGTCCGGGATTTACGGGAATTCGCGGGTTTTCGTTTGCCGGCGATTAAACTTCTTTTATTCAGCGTCTCATCAAAAATGAAAACATTTTGGAAAACTACAAGTCTCGTGCGTTTTAGTGGTGAAAAAATAATTTAAAAAATTGTTCTGGAAATGAGTTTACTCGCAGGGTACTTTCTTTGTATACATTTGCCTATACGGGCCGAGTCCGGGATTTACGGGAAATCGCAGGTTTTCGTTTGCCGGCGATTAAACTTCTTTCATTAAGCGTCTCATCAAAAATGAAAGCATTCCTGAAAACTACAAGTCTCATGCGTTTTAGTGGTGAAAAAATAATTTAAAAAATCGTTCGGGAAATGAGTTTACTCCCTGGGTACTTTCTTTGTATACTTTTGACTATACGGGCCGAGTCCGGGATTTACGGGAAATCGCGGGTTTTCGGTTGCCGGCGATTAAACATCTTTTATTCAGCGTCTCATCAAAAATGAAAACATTTTTGAAAACTACAAGTCTCATGCGTTTTAGTGGTGAAAAGATAATTTAAAAAATCGTTCTGGAAATGAGTTTACTCACAGGGTACTTTCTTTGTATATACTCGACTATACGGGCCAAGCACGGGATTTACGGTAAATCGCGGGTTTTCGTTTGCCGGCGATTAAACTTCTTTTATTCAGCGTCTCATCAAAAATGAAAACATTTTGGAAAACTACAAGTCTCGTGCGTTTTAGTGGTGAAAAAATAATTTAAAAAATTGTTCTGGAAATGAGTTTACTCGCAGGGTACTTTCTTTGTATACATTTGCCTATACGGGCCGAGTCCGGGATTTACGGGAAATCGCAGGTTTTCGTTTGCCGGCGATTAAACTTCTTTCATTAAGCGTCTCATCAAAAATGAAAGCATTCCTGAAAACTACAAGTCTCATGCGTTTTAGTGGTGAAAAAATAATTTAAAAAATCGTTCGGGAAATGAGTATACTCCCTGGGTACTTTCTTTGTATACTTTTGACTATACAAGCCGAGTCCGGGATTTACGGGAAATCGCGGGTTTTCGGTTGCCGGCGATTAAACATCTTTTATTCAGCGTCTCATCAAAAATGAAAACATTTTTGAAAAACTACAAGTCTCATGCGTTTTAGTGGTGAAGAAATAATTTAAAAAATCGTTCGGGAAATAAGTTTACTCCCTGGGTACTTTCTTTGTATACTTTTGACTATACGGGCCGAGTCCGGGATTTACGGGAATTCGCGGGTTTTCGTTTGCCGGCGATTAAACTTCTTTTATTCAGCGTCTCATCAAAAATGAAAACATTTTGGAAAACTACAAGTCTCGTGCGTTTTAGTGGTGAAAAAATAATTTAAAAAATTGTTCTGGAAATGAGTTTACTCGCAGGGTACTTTCTTTGTATACATTTGCCTATACGGGCCGAGTCCGGGATTTACGGGAAATCGCAGGTTTTCGTTTGCCGGCGATTAAACTTCTTTCATTAAGCGTCTCATCAAAAATGAAAGCATTCCTGAAAACTACAAGTCTCATGCGTTTTAGTGGTGAAAAAATAATTTAAAAAATCGTTCGGGAAATGAGTTTACTCCCTGGGTACTTTCTTTGTATACTTTTGACTATACGGGCCGAGTCCGGGATTTACGGGAAATCGCGGGTTTTCGGTTGCCGGCGATTAAACATCTTTTATTCAGCGTCTCATCAAAAATGAAAACATTTTTGAAAACTACAAGTCTCATGCGTTTTAGTGGTGAAAAGATAATTTAAAAAATCGTTCTGGAAATGAGTTTACTCGCAGGGTACTTTCTTTGTATACATTTGCCTATACGGGCCGAGTCCGGGATTTACGGGAAATCGCAGGTTTTCGTTTGCCGGCGATTAAACTTCTTTCATTAAGCGTCTCATCAAAAATGAAAGCATTCCTGAAAACTACAAGTCTCATGCGTTTTAGTGGTGAAAAAATAATTTAAAAAATCGTTCGGGAAATGAGTTTACTCCCTGGGTACTTTCTTTGTATACTTTTGACTATACGGGCCGAGTCCGGGATTTACGGGAAATCGCGGGTTTTCGGTTGCCGGCGATTAAACTTTTTTTATTCAGCGTCTCATCAAAAATGAAAACATTTTGGAAAACTACAAGTCTCGTGCGTTTTAGTGGTGAAAAAATAATTTAAAAAATCGTTCTGGAAAGGATTTTACCTACAGGGTACTTTCTTTGTATACATTCGACTATACGGGCCAAGCCCGGGATTTACGGGAAATCGCGGGTTTTCGTTTGCCGGCGATTAATCTTCTTTCATTAAGCGTCTCATCAAAAATGAAAACATTCCTGAAAACTACAAGTCTCATGCGTTTTAGTGGTGAAAAAATAATTTAAAAAATCGTTCGGGAAATGAGTTTACTCCCTGGGTACTTTCTTTGTATACTTTTGACTATACGGGCCGAGTCCGGGATTTACGGGAAATCGCGGGTTTTCGTTTGCCAGCGATTAAACATCTTTTATTCAGCGTCTCATCAAAAATGAAAACATTTTTGAAAACTACAAGTCTCATGCGTTTTAGTGGTGAAAAAATAATTTAAAAAATCGTTGTGGAAATGAGTTTACTCACAGGGTACCTTCTTTGTATATACTCGACTATACTGGCCAAGCACGGGATTTACGGGAAATCGCGGGTTTTCGTTTGCCGGCGATCAAACTTCTTTTATTCAGCATCTCATCAAAAATGAAAACATTTTTAAAAACTACAAGCCTCATGCGTTTTAGTGGTGAAAAAATAATTTAAAAAACCGTTCGGGAAATGAGTTTACTCCCTGGGTACTTTCTTTGTATACTTTTGACTATACGGGCCGAGTCCGGGATTTACGGGAATTCGCGGGTTTTCGTTTGCCGGCGATTAAACTTCTTTTATTCAGCGTCTCATCTAAAATGAAAACATTTTGGAAAACTACAAGTCTCGTGCGTTTTAGTGGTGAAAAAATAATTTAAAAAATTGTTCTGGAAATGAGTTTACTCCCTGGGTACTTTTTTGTATACTTTTGACTATACGGGCCGAGTCCGGGATTTACGGGAAATCGCGGGTTTTCGTTTGCCGGCGATTAAACATCTTTTATTCAGCGTCTCATCAAAAATGAAAACATTTTTGAAAACTACAAGTCTCATACGTTTTAGTGGTGAAAAAATAATTTAAAAAATCGTTCGGGAAATGAGTTTACTCCCTGGGTATTTTCTTTGTGTACTTTTGACTATACGGGCCGAGTCCGGGATTTACGGGAAATCGCGGGTTTTCGTTTGCCGGCGATTAAACTTCTTTTATTCCGCGTCTCATCAAAAATGAAAACATTTTTGAAAACTACAAGTCTCATGCGTTTTAGTGATGAAAAGATAATATAAAAAATCGTTCTGGAAAGGAATTTACTCACAGGGTACTTTCTTTGTATACATTCGACTATACGGGCCAAGCCCGGGATTTACGGGAAATCGCGGGTTTTCGTTTGCCGGCGAATAAACTTCTTTCATTAAGCGTCTCATCAAAAATGAAAACTTTCCTGAAAACTACAAGTCTCATGCGTTTTAGTGGTGAAAAAATAATTTAAAAAATCGTTCGGGAAATGAGTTTACTCCCTGGGTACTTTCTTTGTATACTTTTGACTATACGGGCCGAGTCCGGGATTTACGGGAAATCGCAGGTTTTCGTTTGCCGGCGATTAAACTTCTTTTATTCAGCGTCTCATCAAAAATGAAAACATTTTTGAAAACTACAAGTCTCATGCGTTTTAGTGGTGAAAAAATAATTTAAAAAGTCGTTCGGGAAATGAGTTTACTCGCAGGGTACTTTCTTTGTATACTTTTGACTATACGGGCCGAGTCCGGGATTTACGGGAAATCGCAGGTTTTTGTTTGGCGGCGATTAAACTTCATTTATTCAGCGTCTCATCAAAAATGAAAACATTTTTGAAAACTACAAGTCTCATACGTTTTAGTGGTGAAAAGATAATATAAAAAATCGCTCTGGAAAGGAATTTACTCACAGGGTTCTTTCTTTGTATATACTCGACTATACGAGCCAAACACGAGATTTACGGGAAGTTGCGGGTTTTCGTTTGCCGGCGATTAAACTTCTTTTAATCAGCGTCTCATCAAAAATGAAAACATTTTTGAAAAACTACAAGTCTCATACGTTTTAGTGGTGAAAAAATAATTTAAAAAATTGTTCGGGAAATGAGTTTACTCCCTGGGTATTTCTTGGCCCGTATAGTCAAATGTATACAAAGAAAGTACCCTGTAAGTAAAATCCTTTCCAGAACGATTTTTTAAATTATTTTTTCACCACTAAAACGCACGAGACTTGTAGTTTTCCAAAATGTTTTCATTTTTGATGAGACGCTGAATAAAAAAAGTTTAATCGCCGGCAAACGAAAACAAGCGATTTCCCGTAAATCCCGGACTCGGCCCGTATAGTCAAAAGTACACAAAGAAAATACCCAGGGAGTAAACTCATTTCCCGAACGATTTTTTAAATTATTTTTTAACCACTAAAACGTATGAGACTTGTAGTTTTTCAAAAATGTTTTCATTTTTGATGAGACGCTGATTAAAAGAAGTTTAATCGCCGGCAAACGAAAACCCGCAACTTCCCGTAAATCCCGTGTTTGGCTCGTATAGTCGAGTATATACAAAGAAAGAACCCTGTGAGTAAATTCCTTTCCAGAGCGATTTTTTATATTATCTTTTCACCACTAAAACGTATGAGACTTGTAGTTTTCAAAAATGTTTTCATTTTTGATGAGACGCTGATTAAAAGAAGTTTAATCGCCGGCAAACGAAAACCCGCAACTTCCCGTAAATCCCGTGTTTGGCTCGTATAGTCGAGTATATACAAAGAAAAAACCCTGTGAGTAAATTCCTTTCCAGAGCGATTTTTTATATTATCTTTTCACCACTAAAACGTATGAGACTTGTAGTTTTCAAAAACGTTTTCATTTTTGATGAGACGCTGAATAAATGAAGTTTAATCGCCGCCAAACGAAAACCTGCGATTTCCCGTAAATCCCGGACTCGGCCCGTATAGTCAAAAGTATACAAAGAAAGTACCCTGCGAGTAAACTCATTTCCAGAACGATTTTTAAAATTATCTTTTCACCACTAAAACGCACAAGACTTGTAGTTTTCCAAAATGTTTTCATTTTTGATGAGACGTTGAATAAAAGAAGTTTAATCGCCGGCAAACGAAAACCTGCGATTTCCCGTAAATCCCGGACTCGGCCCGTATAGTCAAAAGTATACAAAGAAAGTACCCAGGGAGTAAACTCATTTTCCGAACGATTTTTTAAATTATTTTTTCACCACTAAAATGCATGAGACTTGTAGTTTTCAGGAATGTTTTCATTTTTGATGAGACGCTTAATGAAAGAAGTTTATTCGCCGGCAAACGAAAACCCGCGATTTCCCGTAAATCCCGGGCTTGGCCCGTATAGTCGAATGTATACAAAGAAAGTACCCTGTGAGTAAATTCCTTTCCAGAACGATTTTTTATATTATCTTTTCATCACTAAAACGCATGAGACTTGTAGTTTTCAAAAATGTTTTCATTTTTGATGAGACGCGGAATAAAAGAAGTTTAATCGCCGGCAAACGAAAACCCGCGATTTCCCGTAAATCCCGGACTCGGCCCGTATAGTCAAAAGTACACAAAGAAAATACCCAGGGAGTAAACTCATTTCCCGAACGATTTTTTAAATTATTTTTTCACCACTAAAACGTATGAGACTTGTAGTTTTCAAAAATGTTTTCATTTTTGATGAGACGCTGAATAAAAGATGTTTAATCGCCGGCAAACGAAAACCCGCGATTTCCCGTAAATCCCGGACTCGGCCCGTATAGTCAAAAGTATACAAAAAAGTACCCAGTGAGTAAACTCATTTCTCGAACGAATTTTTAAATTATTTTTTCACCACTAAAACGCATGAGACTTGTACTTTTCAGGAATGTTTTCATTTTTAATGAGACGCTTAATGAGAAAAGTTTAATCGCCGGCAAACGAAAACCCGCGATTTCCCGTAAATCCCGGGCTTGGCCCTTATTTTCGAATGTATACAAAGAAAGTACCCAGTGAGTAAACTCATTTCTCGAACGAATTTTTAAATTATTTTTTCACCACTAAAACGCATGAGACTTGTAGTTTTCAAAAATGTTTTCATTTTTGATGAGACGCTGAATAAAAGAAGTTTAATCGCCGGCAAACGAAAACCCGCGATTTCCTGTAAATCCCGTGCTTGGCTCGTATAGTCGAGTATATACAAAGAAAGTGCCCTGTGAGTAAATTCCTTTCCAGAACGATTTTATATATTATCTTTTCATCACTAAAACGCATGATACTTGTAGTTTTCAAAAATGTTTTCATTTTTGATGAGACGAGGAATAAAAGAAGTTTAATCGCCGGCAAACTAAAACCCGCAATTTCCCGTAAATCCCGGACTCGGCCCGTATAGCCAAAAGTACACAAAGAAAATACCCAGGGAGTAAACTCATTTCCCGAACGATTTTTTAAATTATTTTTTCACCACTAAAACGTATGAGACTTGTAGTTTTCAAAAATGTTTTCATTCTTGATGAGACGCTGAATAAAAGAAGTTTAATCGCCGACAAACGAAAACCTGCGATTTCCCGTAAATCCCAAGCTCGGCCCGTATAGTCAAAAGTATACAAAGAAAGTACCCTGCTAGTAAACTCATTTCCAGAACGATTTTTAAAATTATCTTTTCACCACTAAAACGCACAAGACTTGTAGTTTTCCAAAATGTTTTCATTTTTGATGACACGTTGAATAAAAGAAGTTTAATCGCCGGCAAACGAAAACCTGCGATTTCCCGTAAATCCCGGACTCGGCCCGTATAGTCAAAAGTATACAAAGAAAGTACCCAGGGAGTAAACTCATTTCCCGAACGATTTTTTAAATTATTTTTTCACCACTAAAATGCATGAGACTTGTAGTTTTCAGGAATGTTTTCATTTTTGATGAGACGCTTAATGAAAGAAGTTTATTCGCCGGCAAACGAAAACCCGCGATTTCCCGTAAATCCCGGGCTTGGCCCGTATAGTCGAATGTATACAAAGAAAGTACCCTGTGAGTAAATTCCTTTCCAGAACGATTTTTTATATTATCTTTTCATCACTAAAACGCATGAGACTTGTAGTTTTCAAAAATGTTTTCATTTTTGATGAGACGCGGAATAAAAGATGTTTAATCGCCGGCAAACGAAAACCCGCGATTTCCCGTAAATCCCGGACTCGGCCCGTATAGTCAAAAGTACACAAAGAAAATACCCAGGGAGTAAACTCATTTCCCGAACGATTTTTTAAATTATTTTTTCACCACTAAAACGTATGAGACTTGTAGTTTTCAAAAATGTTTTCATTTTTGATGAGACGCTGAATAAAAGATGTTTAATCGCCGGCAAACGAAAACCCGCGATTTCCCGTAAATCCCGGACTCGGCCCGTATAGTCAAAAGTATACAAAAAAGTACCCAGTGAGTAAACTCATTTCTCGAACGAATTTTTAAATTATTTTTTCACCACTAAAACGCATGAGACTTGTACTTTTCAGGAATGTTTTCATTTTTAATGAGACGCTTAATGAGAGAAGTTTAATCGCCGGCAAACGAAAACCCGCGATTTCCCGTAAATCCCGGGCTTGGCCCTTATTTTCGAATGTATACAAAGAAAGTACCCAGTGAGTAAACTCATTTCTCGAACGAATTTTTAAATTATTTTTTCACCACTAAAACGCATGAGACTTGTAGTTTTCAAAAATGTTTTCATTTTTGATGAGACGCTGAATAAAAGAAGTTTAATCGCCGGCAAACGAAAACCCGCGATTTCCTGTAAATCCCGTGCTTGGCTCGTATAGTCGAGTATATACAAAGAAAGTGCCCTGTGAGTAAATTCCTTTCCAGAACGATTTTATATATTATCTTTTCATCACTAAAACGCATGATACTTGTAGTTTTCAAAAATGTTTTCATTTTTGATGAGACGAGGAATAAAAGAAGTTTAATCGCCGGCAAACTAAAACCCGCAATTTCCCGTAAATCCCGGACTCGGCCCGTATAGCCAAAAGTACACAAAGAAAATACCCAGGGAGTAAACTCATTTCCCGAACGATTTTTTAAATTATTTTTTCACCACTAAAACGTATGAGACTTGTAGTTTTCAAAAATGTTTTCATTCTTGATGAGACGCTGAATAAAAGAAGTTTAATCGCCGACAAACGAAAACCTGCGATTTCCCGTAAATCCCAAGCTCGGCCCGTATAGTCAAAAGTATACAAAGAAAGTACCCTGCTAGTAAACTCATTTCTCGAACGAATTTTTAAATTATTTTTTCACCACTAAAACGCATGAGACTTGTAGTTTTCAAAAATGTTTTCATTTTTGATGAGACGCTGAATAAAAGAAGTTTAATCGCCGGCAAACGAAAACCCGCGATTTCCTGTAAATCCCGTGCTTGGCTCGTATAGTCGAGTATATACAAAGAAAGTGCCCTGTGAGTAAATTCCTTTCCAGAACGATTTTATATATTATCTTTTCATCACTAAAACGCATGATACTTGTAGTTTTCAAAAATGTTTTCATTTTTGATGAGACGAGGAATAAAAGAAGTTTAATCGCCGGCAAACGAAAACCCGCAATTTCCCGTAAATCCCGGACTCGGCCCGTATAGCCAAAAGTACACAAAGAAAATACCCAGGGAGTAAACTCATTTCCCGAACGATTTTTTAAATTATTTTTTCACCACTAAAACGTATGAGACTTGTAGTTTTCAAAAATGTTTTCATTCTTGATGAGACGCTGAATAAAAGAAGTTTAATCGCCGACAAACGAAAACCTGCGATTTCCCGTAAATCCCAAGCTCGGCCCGTATAGTCAAAAGTATACAAAGAAAGTACCCTGCGAGTAAACTCATTTCCAGAACGATTTTTTAAATTATTTTTTCACCACTAAAACGTATGAGACTTGTAGTTTTCAAAAATGTTTTCATTCTTGATGAGACGCTGAATAAAAGAAGTTTAATCGCCGACAAACGAAAACCTGCGATTTCCCGTAAATCCCAAGCTCGGCCCGTATAGTCAAAAGTATACAAAGAAAGTACCCTGCGAGTAAACTCATTTCTCGAACGAATTTTTAAATTATTTTTTCACCACTAAAACGCATGAGACTTGTAGTTTTCAAAAATGTTTTCATTTTTGATGAGACGCTGAATAAAAGAAGTTTAATCGCCGGCTAACGAAAACCCGCGATTTCCTGTAAATCCCGTGCTTGGCTCGTATAGTCGAGTATATACAAAGAAAGTGCCCTGTGAGTAAATTCCTTTCCAGAACGATTTTATATATTATCTTTTCATCACTAAAACGCATGATACTTGTAGTTTTCAAAAATGTTTTCATTTTTGATGAGACGAGGAATAAAAGAAGTTTAATCGCCGGCAAACGAAAACCCGCAATTTCCCGTAAATCCCGGACTCGGCCCGTATAGCCAAAAGTACACAAAGAAAATACCCAGGAAGTAAACTCATTTCCCGAACGATTTTTTAAATTATTTTTTCACCACTAAAACGTATGAGACTTGTAGTTTTCAAAAATGTTTTCATTCTTGATGAGACGCTGAATAAAAGAAGTTTAATCGCCGACAAACGAAAACCTGCGATTTCCCGTAAATCCCAAGCTCGGCCCGTATAGTCAAAAGTATACAAAGAAAGTACCCTGCGAGTAAACTCATTTCCAGAACGATTTTTTAAATTACTTTTTCACCACTAAATCGCACGAGACTTGTAGTTTTCCAAAATGTTTTCATTTTTGATGAGACGCTGAATAAAAAAAGTTTAATCGCCGGCAAACGAAAACCCGCAAATTCCCGTAAATCCCGGACTCGGCCCGTATAGTCAAAAGTATACAAAGAAAGTACCCAGGGAGTAAACTCATTTCCCGAACGGTTTTTTAAATTATTTTTTCACCACTAAAACGCATGAGACTTGTAGTTTTCAAAAATGTTTTCATTTTTGATGAGACGCTGAATAAAAGAAGTTTAATCGCCGGCAAACGAAAACCCGCGATTTCCTGTAAATCGCGTGCTTGGCCAGTATAGTCGAGTATATACAAAGAATGAACCCTGTGAGTAAACTCATTTCCACAACGATTTTTTAAATTATCTTTTCACCGCTAAAACGCATGAGACTTGTAGTTTTCAAAAATGTTTTCCATTTTGATGAGACGCTGAATAAAAGATGTTTAATCGCCGGCAAACGAAAACCCGCGATTTCCTGTAAATCCCGGAATCGGCCCGTATAGTCAAAAGTATACAAAGAAAGTACCCAGGGAGTAAACTCATTTCCCGAACGATTTTTTAAATTATTTTTTCACCACTAAAACGCATGAGACTTGTAGTTTTCAGGAATGTTTTCATTTTTGATGAGACGCTTAATGAAAGAAGTTTAATCGCCGGCAAACGAAAACCCGCGATTTCCCGTAAATCCCGGGCTTGGCCCGTATAGTCGAATGTATACAAAGAAAGTACCCTGTGAGTAAATTCCTTTCCAGAACGATTTTTTATATTATCTTTTCATCACTAAAACGCATGAGACTTGTAGTTTTCAAAAATGTTTTCATTTTTGATGAGACGCGGAATAAAAGAAGTTTAATCGCCGGCAAACGAAAACCCGCGATTTCCCGTAAATCCCGGACTCGGCCCGTATAGTCAAAAGTACACAAAGAAAATACCCAGGGAGGAAACTCATTTCCCGAACGATTTTTTGAATTATTTTTTCACCACTAAAACGTATGAGACTTGTAGTTTTCAAAAATGTTTTCATTTTTGATGAGACGCTGAATAAAAGATGTTTAATCGCCGGCAAACGAAAACCCGCGATTTCCCGTAAATGCCGGACTCGGCCCGTATAGTCAAAAGTATACAAAAAAGTACCCAGGGAGTAAACTCATTTCCCGAACGATTTTTTAAATTATTTTTTCACCTCTGAAACGCATGAGACTTGTAGTTTTCAGGAATGTTTTCATTTTTGATGAGACGCTTAATGAGAGAAGTTTAATCGCCGGCAAACGAAAACCCGCGATTTCCCGTAAATCCCGGGCTTGGCCCTTATTTTCGAATGTATACAAAGAAAGTACCCAGTGAGTAAACTCATTTCTCGATCGAATTTTTAAATTATTTTTTCACCACTAAAACGCATGAGACTTGTAGTTTTCAAGAATGTTTTCATTTTTGATGAGACGCTGAATAAAAGAAGTTTAATCGCCGACAAACGAAAACCTGCGATTTCCCGTAAATCCCAAGCTCGGCCCGTATAGGCAAAAGTATACAAAGAAAGTACCCTGCGAGTAAACTCATTTCCAGAACGATTTTTTAAATTATTTCTTCACCACTAAAACGCACGAGACTTGTAGTTTTCCAAAATGTTTTCATTTTTGATGAGACGCTGAATAAAAAAAGTTTAATCGCCGGCAAACGAAAACCCGCGAATTCCCGTAAATCCCGGACTCGGCCCGTATAGTCAAAAGTATACAAAGAAAGTACCCAGGGAGTAAACTCATTTCCCGAACGGTTTTTTAAATTATTTTTTCACCACTAAAACGCATGAGACTTGTAGTTTTCAAAAATGTTTTCATTTTTGATGAGACGCTGAATAAAAGATGTTTAATCGCCGGCAAACGAAAACCCGCGATTTCCCGTAAATCCCGGACTCGGCCCGTATAGTCAAAAGTATACAAAGAAAGTACCCAGGGAGTAAACTCATTTCTCTTACGATTTTTTAAATTATTTTTTCACCACTAAAACGCATGAGACTTGTGGTTTTCAAAAATGTTTTCATTTTTGATGAGACGCTTAATGAAAGAAGTTTAATCGCCGGCAAACGAAAACCCGCGATTTCCCGTAAATCCCGGGCTTGGCCCGTATAGTCGAATGTATACAAAGAAAGTACCCTGTGAGTAAATTCCTTTCCAGAACGATTTTTTATATTATCTTTTCATCACTAAAACGCATGAGACTTGTAGTTTTCAAAAATGTTTTCATTTTTGATGAGACGCAGAATAAAAGAAGTTTAATCGCCGGCAAACGAAAACCCGCGATTTCCCGTAAATCCCGGACTCGGCCCGTATAGTCAAAAGTACACAAAGAAAATACCCAGGGAGGAAACTCATTTGCCGAACGATTTTTTAAATTATTTTTTCACCTCTGAAACGCATGAGACTTGTAGTTTTCAGGAATGTTTTCATTTTTGATGAGACGCTTAATGAGAGAAGTTTAATCGCCGGCAAACGAAAACCCGCGATTTCCCGTAAATCCCGGGCTTGGCCCTTATTTTCGAATGTATACAAAGAAAGTACCCAGTGAGTAAACTCATTTCTCGATCGAATTTTTAAATTATTTTTTCACCACTAAAACGCATGAGACTTGTAGTTTTCAAGAATGTTTTCATTTTTGATGAGACGCTGAATAAAAGAAGTTTAATCGCCGACAAACGAAAACCTGCGATTTCCCGTAAATCCCAAGCTCGGCCCGTATAGGCAAAAGTATACAAAGAAAGTACCCTGCGAGTAAACTCATTTCCAGAACGATTTTTTAAATTATTTCTTCACCACTAAAACGCACGAGACTTGTAGTTTTCCAAAATGTTTTCATTTTTGATGAGACGCTGAATAAAAAAAGTTTAATCGCCGGCAAACGAAAACCCGCGAATTCCCGTAAATCCCGGACTCGGCCCGTATAGTCAAAAGTATACAAAGAAAGTACCCAGGGAGTAAACTCATTTCCCGAACGGTTTTTTAAATTATTTTTTCACCACTAAAACGCATGAGACTTGTAGTTTTCAAAAATGTTTTCATTTTTGATGAGACGCTGAATAAAAGATGTTTAATCGCCGGCAAACGAAAACCCGCGATTTCCCGTAAATCCCGGACTCGGCCCGTATAGTCAAAAGTATACAAAGAAAGTACCCAGGGAGTAAACTCATTTCTCTTACGATTTTTTAAATTATTTTTTCACCACTAAAACGCATGAGACTTGTGGTTTTCAAAAATGTTTTCATTTTTGATGAGACGCTTAATGAAAGAAGTTTAATCGCCGGCAAACGAAAACCCGCGATTTCCCGTAAATCCCGGGCTTGGCCCGTATAGTCGAATGTATACAAAGAAAGTACCCTGTGAGTAAATTCCTTTCCAGAACGATTTTTTATATTATCTTTTCATCACTAAAACGCATGAGACTTGTAGTTTTCAAAAATGTTTTCATTTTTGATGAGACGCAGAATAAAAGAAGTTTAATCGCCGGCAAACGAAAACCCGCGATTTCCCGTAAATCCCGGACTCGGCCCGTATAGTCAAAAGTACACAAAGAAAATACCCAGGGAGGAAACTCATTTCCCGAACGATTTTTTAAATTATTTTTTCACCACTAAAACGCATGAGACTTGTAGTTTTCAAAAATGTTTTCATTTTTGATGAGACGCTGAATAAAAGATGTTTAATCGCCGGCAAACGAAAACCCGCGATTTCCCGTAAATCCCGGACTCGGCCCGTATAGTCAAAAGTATACAAAGAAAGTACCCAGGGAGTAAACTCATTTCTCTTACGATTTTTTAAATTATTTTTTCACCACTAAAACGCATGAGACTTGTGGTTTTCAAAAATGTTTTCATTTTTGATGAGACGCTTAATGAAAGAAGTTTAATCGCCGGCAAACGAAAACCCGCGATTTCCCGTAAATCCCGGGCTTGGCCCGTATAGTCGAATGTATACAAAGAAAGTACCCTGTGAGTAAATTCCTTTCCAGAACGATTTTTTATATTATCTTTTCATCACTAAAACGCATGAGACTTGTAGTTTTCAAAAATGTTTTCATTTTTGATGAGACGCGGAATAAAAGAAGTTTAATCGCCGGCAAACGAAAACCCGCGATTTCCCGTAAATCCCGGACTCGGCCCGTATAGTCAAAAGTACACAAAGAAAATACCCAGGGAGGAAACTCATTTCCCGAACGATTTTTTAAATTGTTTTTTCACCACTAAAACGTATGAGACTTGTAGTTTTCAAAAATGTTTTCATTTTTGATGAGACGCTGAATAAAAGATGTTTAATCGCCGGCAAACGAAAACCCGCGATTTCCCGTAAATCCCGGACTCGGCCCGTATAGTCAAAAGTATACAAAAAAGTACCCATGGAGTAAACTCATTTCCCGAACAATTTTTTAAATTATTTTTTCACCACTAAAACGCATGAGACTTGTAGTTTTCAGGAATGTTTTCATTTTTGATGAGACGCTTAATGAAAGAAGTTTAATCGCCGGCAAACGAAAACCCGCGATTTCCCGTAAATCCCGGGCTTGGCCCGTATAGTCGAATGTATACAAAGAAAGTACCCTGTGAGTAAATTCCTTTCCAGAACGATTTTTTATATTATCTTTTCATCACTAAAACGCATGAGACTTGTAGTTTTCAAAAATGTTTTCATTTTTGATGAGACGCGGAATAAAAGAAGTTTAATCGCCGGCATACGAAAACCCGCGATTTCCCGTAAATCCCGGACTCGGCCCGTATAGTCAAAAGTACACAAAGAAAATACCCAGGGAGGAAACTCATTTCCAGAACGTTTTTTTAAATTATTTTTTCACCACTAAAACGCACGAGACTTGTAGTTTTCCAAAATGTTTTCATTTTTGATGAGACGCTGAATAAAAAAAGTTTAATCGCCGGCAAACGAAAACCCGCGAATTCCCGTAAATCCCGGACTCGGCCCGTATAGTCAAAAGTATACAAAGAAAGTACCCAGGGAGTAAACTCATTTCCCGAACGGTTTTTTAAATTATTTTTTCACCACTAAAACGCATGAGACTTGTAGTTTTCAAAAATGTTTTCATTTTTGATGAGACGCTGGATAAAAGATGTTTAATCGCCGGCAAACGAAAACCCGCAATTTCCCGTAAATCCCGGACTCGGCCCGTATAGTCAAAAGTATACAAAGAAAGTACCCAGGGAGTAAACTCATTTCCCGAACGATTTTTTAAATTATTTTTTCACCACTAAAACGCATGAGACTTGTAGTTTTCAGGAATGTTTTCATTTTTGATGAGACGCTTAATGAAAGAAGTTTAATCGCCGGCAAACGAAAACCCGCGATTTCCCGTAAATCCCGGGCTTGGCCCGTATAGTCGAATGTATACAAAGAAAGTACCCTGTGAGTAAATTCCTTTCCAGAACGATTTTTTATATTATCTTTTCATCACTAAAACGCATGAGACTTGTAGTTTTCAAAAATGTTTTCATTTTTGATGAGACGCTTAATGAAAGAAGTTTAATCGCCGGCAAACGAAAACCCGCGATTTCCCGTAAATCCCGGGCTTGGCCCGTATAGTCGAATGTATACAAAGAAAGTACCCTGTGAGTAAATTCCTTTCCAGAACGATTTTTTATATTATCTTTTCATCACTAAAACGCATGAGACTTGTAGTTTTCAAAAATGTTTTCATTTTTGATGAGACGCGGAATAAAAGAAGTTTAATCGCCGGCAAACGAAAACCCGCGATTTCCCGTAAATCCCGGACTCGGCCCGTATAGTCAAAAGTACACAAAGAAAATACCCAGGGAGGAAACTCATTTCCCGAACGTTTTTTTAAATTATTTTTACACCACTAAAACGTATGAGACTTGTAGTTTCCAAAAATGTTTTAATTTTTGATGAGACGCTGAATAAAAGATGTTTAATCGCCGGCAAACGAAAACCCGCGATTTCCCGTAAATTCCGGACTCGGCCCGTATAGTCAAAAGTATACAAAAAAGTACCCAGGGAGTAAACTCATTTCCCGAACGATTTTTTAAATTATTTTTTCACCTCTGAAACGCATGAGACTTGTAGTTTTCAGGAATGTTTTCATTTTTGATGAGACGCTTAATGAGAGAAGTTTAATCGCCGGCAAACGAAAACCCGCGATTTCCCGTAAATCCCGGGCTTGGCCCTTATTTTCGAATGTATACAAAGAAAGTACCCAGTGAGTAAACTCATTTCTCGAACGAATTTTTAAATTATTTTTTCACCACTAAAACGCATGAGACTTGTAGTTTTCAAAAATGTTTTCATTTTTGATGAGACGCTGAATAAAAGAAGTTTAATCGCCGACAAACGAAAACCTGCGATTTCCCGTAAATCCCAAGCTCGGCCCGTATAGGCAAAAGTATACAAATAAAGTACCCTGCGAGTAAAGTCATTTCCAGAACGATTTTTTAAATTATTTTTTCACCACTAAAACGCACGAGACTTGTAGTTTTCCAAAATGTTTTCATTTTTGATGAGACGCTGAATAAAAAAAGTTTAATCGCCGGCAAACGAAAACCCGCGAATTCCCGTAAATCCCGGACTCGGCCCGTATAGTCAAAAGTATACAAAGAAAGTACCCAGGGAGTAAACTCATTTCCCGAACGGTTTTTTAAATTATTTCTTCACCACTAAAACGCATGAGACTTGTAGTTTTCAAAAATGATTTTATTTTTGATGAGACGCTGAATAAAAGAAGTTTAATCGCGGGCAAACGAAAACCCGCGATTTCCCGTAAATCCCGTGCTTGGCCAGTATAGTCGAGTATATACAAAGAAGGTACCCTGTGAGTAAACTCATTTCCACAACGATTTTTTAAATTATCTTTTCACCGCTAAAGCGCATGAGACTTGTAGTTTTAAAAATGTTTTCATTTTTGATGAGACGCTGAATAAAAGATGTTTAATCGCCGGCAAACGAAAACCCGCGATTTCCCGTAAATCCCGGACTCGGCCCGTATAGTCAAAAGTATACAAAGAAAGTACCCAGGGAGTAAACTCATTTCCCGAACGATTTTTTAAATTATTTTTTCACCACTAAAACGCATGAGACTTGTAGTTTTCAGGAATGTTTTCATTTTTGATGAGACGCTTAATGAAAGAAGTTTAATCGCCGGCAAACGAAAACCCGCGATTTCCCGTAAATCCCGGGCTTGGCCCGTATAGTCGAATGTATACAAAGAAAGTACCCTGTGAGTAAATTCCTTTCCAGAACGATTTTTTATATTATCTTTTCACCGCTAAAGCGCATGAGACTTGTAGTTTTAAAAATGTTTTCATTTTTGATGAGACGCTGAATAAAAGATGTTTAATCGCCGGCAAACGAAAACCCGCGATTTCCCGTAAATCCCGGACTCGGCCCGTATAGTCAACAGTATACAAAGAAAGTACCCAGGGAGTAAACTCATTTCCCGAACGATTTTTTAAATTATTTTTTCACCACTAAAACGCATGAGACTTGTAGTTTTCAGGAATGTTTTCATTTTTGATGAGACGCTTAATGAAAGAAGTTTAATCGCCGGCAAACGAAAACCCGCGATTTCCCGTAAATCCCGGGCTTGGCACGTATAGTCGAATGTATACAAAGAAAGTACCCTGTGAGTAAATTCCTTTCCAGAACGATTTTTTATATTATCTTTTCATCACTAAAACGCATGAGACTTGTAGTTTTCAAAAATGTTTTCATTTTTGATGAGACGCTGAATAAAAGAAGTTTAATCGCCGGCAAACGAAAACCCGCGATTTCCCGTAAATCCCGGACTCGGCCCGTATAGTCAAAAGTACACAAAGAAAATACCCAGGAAGTAAACTCATTTCCCGAACAATTTTTTATTTTATTTTTTCACCACTAAAACGTATGAGACTTGTAGTTTTCAAAAATGTTTTCATTTTTGATGAGACGCTGAATAAAAGATGTTTATTCGCCGGCAAACGAAAACCCGCGATTTCCCGTAAATCCCGGACTCGGCCCGTATAGTCAAAAGTATACAAAAAAGTACCCATGGAGTAAACTCATTTCCCGAACAATTTTTTAAATTATTTTTTCACCACTAAAACGCATGAGACTTGTAGTTTTCAGGAATGTTTTTATTTTTGATGAGACGCTTAATGAAAGAAGTTTAATCGCCGGCAAACGAAAACCCGCGATTTCCCGTAAATCCCGGGCTTGGCCCGTATGGTCGAATGTATACAAAGAAAGTACCCTGTGAGTAAATTCCTTTCCATAACGATTTTTTATATTATCTTTTCATCACTAAAACGCATGAGACTTGTAGTTTTCAAAAATGTTTTCATTTTTGATGAGACGCGGAATAAAAGAAGTTTAATCGCCGGCAAACGAAAACCCGCGATTTCCCGTAAATCCCGGACTCGGCCCGTATAGTCAAAAGTACACAAAGAAAATACCCAGGGAGGAAACTCATTTCCAGAACGATTTTTTAAATTATTTTTTCACCACTAAAACGCACGAGACTTGTAGTTTTCCAAAATGTTTTCATTTTTGATGAGACGCTGAATAAAAAAAGTTTAATCGCCGGCAAACGAAAACCCGCGAATTCCCGTAAATCCCAAGCTCGGCCCGTATAGTCAAAAGTATACAAAGAAAGTACCCAGGGAGTAAACTCATTTCCCGAACGGTTTTTTAAATTATTTTTTCACCACTAAAACGCATGAGACTTGTAGTTTTCAAAAATGTTTTCATTTTTGATGAGACGCTGAATAAAAGATGTTTAATCGCCGGCAAACGAAAACCCGCAATTTCCCGTAAATCCCGGACTCGGCCCGTATAGTCAAAAGTATACAAAGAAAGTACCCAGGGAGTAAACTCATTTCCCGAACGATTTTTTAAATTATTTTTTCACCACTAAAACGCATGAGACTTGTAGTTTTCAGGAATGTTTTCATTTTTGATGAGACGCTTAATGAAAGAAGTTTAATCGCCGGCAAACGAAAACCCGCGATTTCCCGTAAATCCCGGGCTTGGCCCGTATAGTCGAATGTATACAAAGAAAGTACCCTGTGAGTAAATTCCTTTCCAGAACGATTTTTTATATTATCTTTTCATCACTAAAACGCATGAGACTTGTAGTTTTCAAAAATGTTTTCATTTTTGATGAGACGCTTAATGAAAGAAGTTTAATCGCCGGCGAACGAAAACCCGCGATTTCCCGTAAATCCCGGGCTTGGCCCGTATAGTCGAATGTATACAAAGAAAGTACCCTGTGAGTAAATTCCTTTCCAGAACGATTTTTTATATTATCTTTTCATCACTAAAACGCATGAGACTTGTAGTTTTCAAAAATGTTTTCATTTTTGATGAGACGCGGAATAAAAGAAGTTTAATCGCCGGCAAACGAAAACCCGCGATTTCCCGTAAATCCCGGACTCGGCCCGTATAGTCAAAAGTACACAAAGAAAATACCCAGGGAGGAAACTCATTTCCCGAACGTTTTTTTAAATTATTTTTACACCACTAAAACGTATGAGACTTGTAGTTTCCAAAAATGTTTTAATTTTTGATGAGACGCTGAATAAAAGATGTTTAATCGCCGGCAAACGAAAACCCGCGATTTCCCGTAAATCCCGGACTCGGCCCGTATAGTCAAAAGTATACAAAGAAAGTACCCAGGGAGTAAACTCATTTCCCGAACGGTTTTTTAAATTATTTTTTCACCACTAAAACGCATGAGACTTGTAGTTTTCAAAAATGATTTTATTTTTGATGAGACGCTGAATAAAAGAAGTTTAATCGCCGGCAAACGAAAACCCGCGATTTCCCGTAAATCCCGTGCTTGGCCAGTATAGTCGAGTATATACAAAGAAGGTACCCTGTGAGTAAACTCATTTCCACAACGATTTTTTAAATTATCTTTTCACCGCTAAAGCGCATGAGACTTGTAGTTTTAAAAATGTTTTCATTTTTGATGAGACGCTGAATAAAAGATGTTTAATCGCCGGCAAACGAAAACCCGCGATTTCCCGTAAATCCCGGGCTTGGCCCGTATAGTCGAATGTATACAAAGAAAGTACCCTGTGAGTAAATTCCTTTCCAGAACGATTTTTTATATTATCTTTTCACCGCTAAAGCGCATGAGACTTGTAGTTTTAAAAATGTTTTCATTTTTGATGAGACGCTGAATAAAAGATGTTTAATCGCCGGCAAACGAAAACCCGCGATTTCCCGTAAATCCCGGACTCGGCTCGTATAGTCAAAAGTATACAAAGAAAGTACCCAGGGAGTAAACTCATTTCCCGAACGATTTTTTAAATTATTTTTTCACCACTAAAACGCATGAGACTTGTACTTTTCAGGAATGTTTTCATTTTTGATGAGACGCTTAATGAAAGAAGTTTAATCGCCGGCAAACGAAAACCCGCGATTTCCCGTAAATCCCGGGCTTGGCCCGTATAGTCGAATGTATACAAAGAAAGTACCCTGTGAGTAAATTCCTTTCCAGAACGATTTTTTATATTATCTTTTCATCACTAAAACGCATGAGACTTGTAGTTTTCAAAAATGTTTTCATTTTTGATGAGACGCGGAATAAAAGAAGTTTAATCGCCGGCAAACGAAAACCCGCGATTTCCCGTAAATCCCGGGCTTGGCCCTTATTTTCGAATGTATACAAAGAAAGTACCGAGTGAGTAAACTCATTTCTCGAACGAATTTTTAAATTATATTTTCACCTCTGAAACGCATGAGACTTGTAGTTTTCAAAAATGTTTTCATTTTTGATGAGACGCTGAATGAAAGAAGTTTAATCGTCGGCAAACGAAAACCCGCGATTTCCCGTAAATCCCGTGCTTGGCTCGTATAGTCGAGTATATACAAAGAAAGTACCCTGTGAGTAAATTCCTTTCCAGATCGATTTTTTATATTATCTTTTCATCACTAAAACGCATGATACTTGTAGTTTTCAAAAATGTTTTCATTTTTGATGAGACGCGGAATAAAAGAAGTTTAATCGCCGGCAAACGAAAACCCGCGATTTCCCGTAAATCCCGGACTCGGCCCGTATAGCCAAAAGTACACAAAGAAAATACCCAGGGAGTAAACTCATTTCCCGAACGATTTTTTAAATTATTTTTTCACCACTAAAACGCATGAGACTTGTAGTTTTCAAAAATGTTTTCATTTTTGATGAGACGCTGAATAAAAGATGTTTAATCGCCAGCAAACGAAAACCCGCGATTTCCCGTAAATCCCGGACTCGGCCCGTATAGCCAAAAGTACACAAAGAAAATACCCAGGGAGTAAACTCATTTCCCGAACGATTTTTTTAAATTATTTTTTCACCACTAAAACGCATGAGACTTGTAGTTTTCAAAAATGTTTTCATTTTTGATGAGACGCTATATAAAAGATGTTTAATCGCCGGCAAACGAAAACCCGCGATTTCCCGTAAATCCCGGACTCGGCCCGTATAGTCAAAAGTACACAAAGAAAATACCCAGGAAGTAAACTCATTTCCCGAACGATTTTTTATTTTATTTTTTCACCACTAAAACGTATGAGACTTGTAGTTTTCAAAAATGGTTTCATTTTTGATGAGACGCTGAATAAAAGATGTTTAATCGCCGGCAAACGAAAACCCGCGATTTCGCGTAAATCCCGGACTCGGCCCGTATAGTCAAAAGTATACAAAAAAGTACCCAGGGAGTAAACTCATTTCCCGAACGATTTTTTAAATTATTTTTTCACCTCTGAAACGCATGAGACTTGTAGTTTTCAGGAATGTTTTCATTTTTGATGAGACGCTCAATGAGAGAAGTTTAATCGCCGACAAACGAAAACCCGCGATTTCCCGTAAATCCCGGGCTTGGCCCTTATTTTCAAATGTATACAAAGAAAGTACCGAGTGAGTAAACTCATTTCTCGAACGAATTTTTAAATTATATTTTCACCACTAAAACGCATGAGACTTGTAGTTTTTAAAAATGTTTTCATTTTTGATGAGACGCTGAATGAAAGAAGTTTAATCGCCGGCAAACGAAAACCCGCGATTTCCCGTAAATCCCGTGCTTGGCTCGTATAGTCGAGTATATACAAAGAAAGTACCCTGTGAGTAAATTCCTTTCCAGATCGATTTTTTATATTATCTTTTCATCACTAAAACGCATGATACTTGTAGTTTTCAAAAATGTTTTCATTTTTGATGAGACGCGGAATAAAAGAAGTTTAATCGCCGGCAAACGAAAACCCGCGATTTCCCGTAAATCCCGGACTCGGCCCGTATAGCCAAAAGTACACAAAGAAAATACCCAGGGAGTAAACTCATTTCCCGAACGATTTTTTAAATTATTTTTTCACCACTAAAACGCATGAGACTTGTAGTTTTCAAAAATGTTTTTATTTTTGATGAGACGCTGAATAAAAGATGTTTAATCGCCGGCAAACGAAAACCCGCGATTTCCCGTAAATCCCGGACTCGGCCCGTATAGCCAAAAGTACACAAAGAAAATACCCAGGGAGTAAACTCATTTCCCGAACGATTTTTTTAAATTATTTTTTCACCACTAAAACGCATGAGACTTGTAGTTTGCAAAAATGTTTTCATTTTTGATGAGACGCTATATAAAAGATGTTTAATCGCCGGCAAACGAAAACCCGCGCTTTCCCGTAAATCCCGGACTCGGCCCGTATAGTCAAAAGTATACAAAGAAAGTACCCAGGGAGTAAACTCATTTCCCGAACGATTTTTTAAATTATTTTTTCACCACTAAAACGCATGAGACTTGTAGTTTTCCGGAATGTTTTCATTTTTGATGAAACGCTTAATGAAAGAAGTTTAATCGCCGGCAAACGAAAACCCGCGATTTCCCGTAAATCCCGGGCTTGGCCCGTATAGTCGAATGTATACAAAGAAACTACCCTGTGAGTAAATTCCTTTCCAGAACGATTTTTTATATTATCTTTTCATCACTAAAACGCATGAGACTTGTAGTTTTCAAAAATGTTTTCATTTTTGATGAGACGCGGAATAAAAGAAGTTTAATCGCCGGCAAACGAAAACCCGCGATTTCCCGTAAATCCCGGACTCGGCCCGTATAGTCAAAAGTACACAAAGAAAATACCCAGGGAGTAAACTCATTTCCCGAACGATTTTTTAAATTACTTTTTCACCACTAAAACGTATGAGACTTGTAGTTTTCAAAAATGTTTTCATTTTTGATGAGACGCTGAATAAAAGATGTTTAATCGCCGACAAACGAAAACCCGCGACTTCCCGTAAATCCCGTGCTTGGCTCGTATAGTCGAGTATATACAAAGAAAGAACCCTGTGAGTAAATTCCTTTCCAGAGCGACTTTTTAAATTATTTTTTCACCACTAAAACGCATGAGACTTGTAGTTTTTCAAAAATGTTTTCATTTTTGATGAGACACTGATTAAAAGAAGTTTAATCGCCGGCAAACGAAAACCCGCGACTTCCCGTAAATCCCGTGCTTGGCTCGTATAGTCGAGTATATACAAAGAAAGAACCCTGTGAGTAAATTCCTTTCCAGAGCGATTTTTTATATTATCTTTTCACCACTAAAACGCATGAGACTTGTAGTTTTTCAAAAATGTTTTCATTTTTGATGAGACGTTGATTAAAAGAAGTTTAATCGCCGGCAAACGAAAACCCGCGACTTCCCGTAAATCCTGTGTTTGGCTCGTACAGTCGAGTATATACAAAGAAAGAACCCTGTGAGTAAATTCCTTTCCAGAGCGATTTTTTATATTATCTTTTCACCACTAAAACGTGTGAGACTTGTAGTTTTCAAAAATGTTTTCATTTTTGATGAGACGCTGAATAAATGAAGTTTAATCGCCGCCAAACGAAAACCTGCGATTTCCCGTAAATCCCGGACTCGGCCCGTATAGTCAAAAGTATACAAAGAAAGTACCCTGCGAGTAAACTCATTTCCAGAACGATTTTTTAAATTATCTTTTCACCACTAAAACGCACAAGACTTGTAGTTTTCCAAAATATTTTCATTTTTGATGAGACGTTGAATAAAAGAAGTTTAATCGCCGGCAAACGAAAACCTGCGATTTCCCGTAAATCCCGGACTCGGCCCGTATAGGCAAAAGTATACAAAGAAAGTACCCAGGGAGTAAACTCATTTCCCGAACGATTTTTTAAATTATTTTTTCACCACTAAAACGCATGAGACTTGTAGTTTTCAAAAATGTTTTCATTTTTGATGAGACGCTGAATAAAAGAAGTTTAATCGCCGGCAAACCAAAACCTGCGATTTCCCGTAAATCCCGGACTCGGCCCGTATAGGCAAAAGTATACATAGAAAGTACCCTGCGAGTAAACTCATTTCCAGAACGATGTTTTAAATTATTTTTTCACCACTAAAACGCACGAGACTTGTAGTTTTCCAAAATGTTTTCATTTTTGATGAGACGCTAAATAAAAGAAGCTTAATCGCCGGCAAACGAAAACCCGCGAATTCCCGTAAATCCCAGACTCGGCCCGTATAGTCAAAAGTATACAAAGAAACTACCCAGGGAGTAAACTCATTTCCCGAACGATTTTTTAAAGTATTTTTTCACCACTAAAACGCATGAGACTTGTAGTTTTCAAAAATGTTTTCATTTTTGATGAGACGCTGAATAAAAGAAGTTTAATCGCCGGCAAACGAAAACCCGCGATTTCCCGTAAATCCCGTGCTTGGCCCGTATAGTCGAGTATATACAAAGAAAGTACCCTGTGAGTAAACTCATTTCCAGAACGATTTTTTAAATTATCTTTTCACCACTAAAACGCATGAGACTTGTAGTTTTCAAAAATGTTTTCATTTTTGATGAGATGCTGAATAAAAGATGTTTAATCGCCGGCAACCGAAAACCCGCGATTTCCCGTAAATCCCGGACTCGGCCCGTATAGTCAAAAGTATACAAAGAAAGTACCCAGGGAGTAAACTCATTTCCCGAACGATTTTTTAAATTATTTTTTCACCACTAAAACGCATGAGACTTGTAGTTTTCAGGAATGCTTTCATTTTTGATGAGACGCTTAATGAAAGAAGTTTAATCGCCGGCAAACGAAAACCTGCGA
This sequence comes from Hydractinia symbiolongicarpus, assembly GCF_029227915.1. Lineage (NCBI taxonomy): Eukaryota > Metazoa > Cnidaria > Hydrozoa > Anthoathecata > Hydractiniidae > Hydractinia > Hydractinia symbiolongicarpus. The sequence goes on along the minus strand of NC_079878.1, from coordinate 31,435,589 downwards.
TTTCCCGTAAATCCCGGACTCGGCCCGTATAGGCAAATGTATACAAAGAAAGTACCTTGCGAGTAAACTCATTTCCAGAACAATTTTTTAAATTATTTTTTCACCACTAAAACGCACGAGACTTGTAGTTTTCCAAAATGTTTTCATTTTTGATGAGACGCTGAATAAAAGAAGTTTAATCGCCGGCAAACGAAAACCCGCGAATTCCCGTAAATCCCGGACTCGGCCCGTATAGTCAAAAGTATACAAAGAAAGTACCCAGGGAGTAAACTCATTTCCCGAACGATTTTTTAAATTATTTTTTCACCACTAAAACGGATGAGACTTGTAGTTTTCAAAAATGTTTTCTTTTTTGATGAGACGCTGAATAAAAGAAGTTTAATCGCCGCAAACGAAAACCTGCGATTTCCCGTAAATCCCGGACTCGGCCCGTATAGGCAAAAGTATACAAAGTACCCTGCGAGTAAACTCATTTCCAGAACGATGCTTTAAATTATTTTTTCACCACTAAAACGCACGAGACTTGTAGTTTTCAAAAATGTTTTCATTTCTGATGAGACGCTGAATAAATGAAGTTTATTCGCCGCCAAACGAAAACCTGCGATTTCCTGTAAATCCCGGACTCGGCCCGTATAGTCAAAAGTATACAAAGAAAGTAGCCTGCGAGTAAACTCATTTCCAGAACGATTTTTTAAATTATCTTTTCACCACTAAAACGCACAAGACTTGTAGTTTTCAAAAATGTTTTCATTTTTGATGAGACGTTGAATAAAAGAAGTTTAATCGCCGGCAAACGAAAACCTGCGATTTCCCGTAAATCCCGGACTCGGCCTGTATAGGCAAAAGTATACAAAGAAAGTACCCAGGGAGTAAACTCATTTCCCGAACGATTTTTTAAATTATTTTTTCACCACTAAAACGCACGAGACTTGTAGTTTTCCAAAATGTTTTCATTTTTGATGAGACGCTGAATAAAAGAAGTTTAATCGCCGGCAAACGAAAACCAGCGAATTCCCGTAAATCCCGGACTCGGCCCACATAGTCAAAAGTATACAAAGAAACTACCCAGGGAGTAAACTCATTTCCCGAACGATTTTTCAAATTATTTTTTCACCACTAAAACGCATGAGACTTGTAGTTTTCAAAAATGTTTTCATTTTTGATGAGACGCTGAATAAAAGAAGTTTAATCGCCGGCAAACGAAAACCCGCGATTTCCCGTAAATCCCGTGCTTGGCCCGTATAGTCGAGTATATACAAAGAAAGTACCCTGTGAGTAAACTCATTTCCAGAACGATTTTTTAAATTATCTTTTCACCACTAAAACGCATGAGACTTGTAGTTTTCAGGAATGCTTTCATTTTTGATGAGACCCTTAATGAAAGACGTTTAATCGCCGGCAAACGAAAACCCGCGAATTCCCGTAAATCCCGGACTCGGCCCGTATAGTCAAAAGTATACAAAGAAAGTACCCAGGGAGTAAACTCATTTCTCTTACGATTTTTTAAATTATTTTTCACCACTAAAACGCATGAGACTTGTAGTTTTCAAAAATGTTTTCATTTTTGATGAGACGCTGAATAAAAGAAGTTTAATCGCCGGCAAACGAAAACCTGCGATTTCCCGTAAATCCCGGACTCGGCCCGTATAGGCAAAAATATACAAAGTACCCTGCGAGTAAACTCATTTCCAGAACGATGTTTTAAATTATTTTTTCACCACTAAAACGCACGAGACTTGTAGTTTTCCAAAATGTTTTCATTTTTGATAAGACGCTGAATAAAAGAAGTTTAATCGCCGGCAAACGAAAACCTGCGATTTCCCGTAAATCCCGGACTCGGTCCGTATAGGCAAAAATATACAAAGTACCCTGCGAGTAAACTCCTTTCCAGAACGATGTTTTAAATTATTTTTTCACCACTAAAACGCACGAGACTTGTAGTTTTCCAAAATGTTTTCATTTTTGATGAGACGCTGAATAAAAGAAGTTTAATCGCCGGCAAACGAAAACCCGCGAATTCCCGTAAATCCCGGACTCAGCCCACATAGTCAAAAATCTACAAAGTACCCTGCGAGTAAACTCATTTCCAGAACGATGTTTTAAATTATTTTTTCACCACTAAAACGCACGAGACTTGTAGTTTTCCAAAATGTTTTCATTTTTGATGAGACGCTGAATAAAAGAAGTTTAATCGCCGGCAAACGAAAACCTGCGATTTCCCGTAAATCCCGGACTCGGCCCGTATAGGCAAAAATATACAAAGTACCCTGCGAGTAAACTCATTTCCAGAACGACGTTTTAAATTATTTTTTCACCACTAAAACGCACGAGACTTGTAGTTTTCCAAAATGTTTTCATTTTTGATGAGACGCTGAATAAAAGAAGTTTAATCGCCGGCAAACGAAAACCCGCGAATTCCCGTAAATCCCGGACTCGGCTCACATAGTCAAAAGTATACAAAGAAACTACCCAGGGAGTAAACTCATTTCCCGAACGATTTTTCAAATTATTTTTTCACCACTAAAACGCATGAGACTTGTAGTTTTCAAAAATGTTTTCATTTTTGATGAGACGCTGAGTAAAAGAAGTTTAATCGCCGGCAAACGAAAACCCGCGATTTCCCGTAAATCCCGTGCTTGGCCCGTATAGTCGAGTATATACAAAGAAAGTACCCTGTGAGTAAACTCATTTCCAGAACGATTTTTTAAATTACCTTTTCACCACTAAAACGCATGAGACTTGTAGTTTTCAAAAATGTTTTCATTTTTGATGAGACCCTGAATAAAAGATGTTTAATCGCCGGCAACCGAAAACCCGCGATTTCCCGTAAATCCCGGACTCGGCCCGTATAGTCAAAAGTATACAAAGAAAGTACCCAGGGAGTAAACTCATTTCCCGAACGATTTTTTAAATTATTTTTTCACCACTAAAACGCATGAGACTTGTAGTTTTCAGGAATGCTTTCATTTTTGATGAGACGCTTAATGAAAGAAGTTTAATCGCCGGCAAACGAAAACCTGCGATTTCCCGTAAATCCCGGACTCGGCCCGTATAGGCAAATGTATACAAAGAAAGTACCCTGCGAGTAAACTCATTTCCAGAACAATTTTTTAAATTATTTTTTCACCACTAAAACGCACGAGACTTGTAGTTTTCCAAAATGTTTTCATTTTTGATGAGACGCTGAATAAAAGAAGTTTAATCGCCGGCAAACGAAAACCCGCGAATTCCCGTAAATCCCGGACTCGGCCCGTATAGTCAAAAGTATACAAAGAAAGTACCCAGGGAGTAAACTCATTTCCCGAACGATTTTTTAAATTATTTCTTCACCACTAAAACGCATGAGACTTGTAGTTTTTCAAAAATGTTTTCATTTTTGATGAGACGCTGAATAAAAGAAGTTTAATCGCCGGCAAACGAAAACCGGCGATTTCCCGTAAATCCCGGACTCGGCCAGTATAGGCAAAAATATACAAAGTACCCTGCGAGTAAACTCATTTCCAGAACGATGTTTTAAATTATTTTTTCACCACTAAAACGCACGAGACTTGTAGTTTTCCAAAATGTTTTCATTTTTGATGAGACGCTGAATAAAAGAAGTTTAATCGCCGGCAAACGAAAACCCGCGAATTCCCGTAAATCCCGGACTCGGCCCACATAGTCAAAAGTATACAAAGAAACTACCCAGGGAGTAAACTCATTTCCCGAACGATTTTTCAAATTATTTTTTCACCACTAAAACGCATGAGACTTGTAGTTTTCAAAAATGTTTTCATTTTTGATGAGACGCTGAGTAAAAGAAGTTTAATCGCCGGCAAACGAAAACCTGCGATTTCCCGTAAATCCCGTGCTTGGCCCGTATAGTCGAGTATATACAAAGAAAGTACCCTGTGAGTAAACTCATTTCCAGAACGATTTTTTAAATTATCTTTTCACCACTAAAACGCATGAGACTTGTAGTTTTCAAAAATGTTTTCATTTTTGATGAGACGCTGAATAAAAGATGTTTAATCGCCGGCAACCGAAAACCCGCGATTTCCCGTAAATCCCGGACTCGGCCCGTATAGTCAAAAGTATACAAAGAAAGTACCCAGGGAGTAAACTCATTTCCCGAACGATTTTTTAAATTATTTTTTCACCACTAAAACGCATGAGACTTGTAGTTTTCAGGAATGCTTTCATTTTTGATGAGACGCTTAATGAAAGAAGTTTAATCGCCGGCAAACGAAAACCTGCGATTTCCCGTAAATCCCGGACTCGGCCCGTATAGGCAAATGTATACAAAGAAAGTACCCTGCGAGTAAACTCATTTCCAGAACAATTTTTTAAATTATTTTTTCACCACTAAAACGCACGAGACTTGTAGTTTTCCAAAATGTTTTCATTTCTGATGAGACGCTGAATAAAAGAAGTTTAATCGCCGGCAAACGAAAACCCGCGAATTCCCGTAAATCCCGGACTCGGCCCGTATAGTCAAAAGTATACAAAGAAAGTACCCAGGGAGTAAACTCATTTCCCGAACGATTTTTTAAATTATTTCTTCACCACTAAAACGCATGAGACTTGTAGTTTTTCAAAAATATTTTCATTTTTGATGAGACGCTGAATAAAAGATGTTTAATCGCCGGCAACCGAAAACCCGCGATTTCCCGTAAATCCCGGACTCGGCCCGTATAGTCAAAAGTATACAAAGAAAGTACCCAGGGAGTATACTCATTTCCCGAACGATTTTTTAAATTATTTTTTCACCACTAAAACGCATGAGACTTGTAGTTTTCAAAAATGTTTTCATTTTTGATGAGACGCTGAATAAAAGAAGTTTAATCGCCGGCAAACGAAAACCTGCGATTTCCCGTAAATCCCGGACTCGGCCCGTATAGGCAAATGTATACGAAGAAAGTACCCTGCGAGTAAACACATTTCCAGAACGATTTTTTAAATTATTTTTTCACCACTAAAACGCACGAGACTTGTAATTTTCCAAAATGTTTTCATTTTTGATGAGACGCTGAATAAAAGAAGTTTAATCGCCGGCAAACGAAAACCCGCGAATTCCCGTAAATCCCGGACTCGGCCGGTATAGTCGAATGTATACAAAGAAAGTACCCAGGGAGTATACTCATTTCCCGAACGATTTTTTAAATTATTTTTTCACCACTAAAACGCATGAGACTTGTAGTTTTCAAAAATGTTTTCATTTTTGATGAGACGCCGAATAAAAGAAGTTTAATCGCCGGCAAACGAAAACCTGCGATTTCCCGTAAATCCCGGACTCGGCCCATATAGGCAAAAGTATACAAAGAAAGTACCCTGCGAGTAAACTCATTTCCAGAACGATGTTTTAAATTATTTTTTCACCACTAAAACGCACGAGACTTGTAGTTTTCTAAAATGTTTTCATTTTTGATGAGACGCTAAATAAAAGAAGCTTAATCGCCGGCAAACGAAAACCCGCGAATTCCCGTAAATCCCGGACTCGGCCCGTATAGTCAAAAGTATACAAAGAAACTACCCAGGGAGTAAACTCATTTCCCGAACGATTTTTTAAATTATTTTTTCACCACTAAAACGCATGAGACTTGTAGTTTTCAGGAATGCTTTCATTTTTGATGAGACGCTTAATGAAAGAAGTTTAATCGCCGGCAAACGAAAACCTGCGATTTCCCGTAAATCCCGGACTCGGCCCGTATAGGCAAATGTATACAAAGAAAGTACCCTGCGAGTAAACTCATTTCCAGAACAATTTTTTAAATTATTTTTTCACCACTAAAACGCACGAGACTTGTAGTTTTCCAAAATGTTTTCATTTCTGATGAGACGCTGAATAAAAGAAGTTTAATCGCCGGCAAACGAAAACCCGCGAATTCCCGTAAATCCCGGACTCGGCCCGTATAGTCAAAAGTATACAAAGAAAGTACCCAGGGAGTAAACTCATTTCCCGAACGATTTTTTAAATTATTTCTTCACCACTAAAACGCATGAGACTTGTAGTTTTTCAAAAATGTTTTCATTTTTGATGAGACGCTGAATAAAAGAAGTTTAATCGCCGGCAAACGAAAACCCGCGAATTCCCGTAAATCCCGGACTCGGCTCACATAGTCAAAAGTATACAAAGAAACTACCCAGGGAGTAAACTCATTTCCCGAACGATTTTTCAAATTATTTTTTCACCACTAAAACGCATGAGACTTGTAGTTTTCAAAAATGTTTTCATTTTTGATGAGACGCTGAGTAAAAGAAGTTTAATCGCCGGCAAACGAAAACCCGCGATTTCCCGTAAATCCCGTGCTTGGCCCGTATAGTCGAGTATATACAAAGAAAGTACCCTGTGAGTAAACTCATTTCCAGAACGATTTTTTAAATTACCTTTTCACCACTAAAACGCATGAGACTTGTAGTTTTCAAAAATGTTTTCATTTTTGATGAGACCCTGAATAAAAGATGTTTAATCGCCGGCAACCGAAAACCCGCGATTTCCCGTAAATCCCGGACTCGGCCCGTATAGTCAAAAGTATACAAAGAAAGTACCCAGGGAGTAAACTCATTTCCCGAACGATTTTTTAAATTATTTTTTCACCACTAAAACGCATGAGACTTGTAGTTTTCAGGAATGCTTTCATTTTTGATGAGACGCTTAATGAAAGAAGTTTAATCGCCGGCAAACGAAAACCTGCGATTTCCCGTAAATCCCGGACTCGGCCCGTATAGGCAAATGTATACAAAGAAAGTACCCTGCGAGTAAACTCATTTCCAGAACAATTTTTTAAATTATTTTTTCACCACTAAAACGCACGAGACTTGTAGTTTTCCAAAATGTTTTCATTTTTGATGAGACGCTGAATAAAAGAAGTTTAATCGCCGGCAAACGAAAACCCGCGAATTCCCGTAAATCCCGGACTCGGCCCGTATAGTCAAAAGTATACAAAGAAAGTACCCAGGGAGTAAACTCATTTCCCGAACGATTTTTTAAATTATTTCTTCACCACTAAAACGCATGAGACTTGTAGTTTTTCAAAAATGTTTTCATTTTTGATGAGACGCTGAATAAAAGAAGTTTAATCGCCGGCAAACGAAAACCGGCGATTTCCCGTAAATCCCGGACTCGGCCCGTATAGGCAAAAATATACAAAGTACCCTGCGAGTAAACTCATTTCCAGAACGATGTTTTAAATTATTTTTTCACCACTAAAACGCACGAGACTTGTAGTTTTCCAAAATGTTTTCATTTTTGATGAGACGCTGAATAAAAGAAGTTTAATCGCCGGCAAACGAAAACCCGCGAATTCCCGTAAATCCCGGACTCGGCCCACATAGTCAAAAGTATACAAAGAAACTACCCAGGGAGTAAACTCATTTCCCGAACGATTTTTCAAATTATTTTTTCACCACTAAAACGCATGAGACTTGTAGTTTTCAAAAATGTTTTCATTTTTGATGAGACGCTGAGTAAAAGAAGTTTAATCGCCGGCAAACGAAAACCTGCGATTTCCCGTAAATCCCGTGCTTGGCCCGTATAGTCGAGTATATACAAAGAAAGTACCCTGTGAGTAAACTCATTTCCAGAACGATTTTTTAAATTATCTTTTCACCACTAAAACGCATGAGACTTGTAGTTTTCAAAAATGTTTTCATTTTTGATGAGACGCTGAATAAAAGATGTTTAATCGCCGGCAACCGAAAACCCGCGATTTCCCGTAAATCCCGGACTCGGCCCGTATAGTCAAAAGTATACAAAGAAAGTACCCAGGGAGTAAACTCATTTCCCGAACGATTTTTTAAATTATTTTTTCACCACTAAAACGCATGAGACTTGTAGTTTTCAGGAATGCTTTCATTTTTGATGAGACGCTTAATGAAAGAAGTTTAATCGCCGGCAAACGAAAACCTGCGATTTCCCGTAAATCCCGGACTCGGCCCGTATAGGCAAATGTATACAAAGAAAGTACCCTGCGAGTAAACTCATTTCCAGAACAATTTTTTAAATTATTTTTTCACCACTAAAACGCACGAGACTTGTAGTTTTCCAAAATGTTTTCATTTCTGATGAGACGCTGAATAAAAGAAGTTTAATCGCCGGCAAACGAAAACCCGCGAATTCCCGTAAATCCCGGACTCGGCCCGTATAGTCAAAAGTATACAAAGAAAGTACCCAGGGAGTAAACTCATTTCCCGAACGATTTTTTAAATTATTTCTTCACCACTAAAACGCATGAGACTTGTAGTTTTTCAAAAATGTTTTCACTTTTGATGAGACGCTGAATAAAAGATGTTTAATCGCCGGCAACCGAAAACCCGCGATTTCCCGTAAATCCCGGACTCGGCCCGTATAGTCAAAAGTATACAAAGAAAGTACCCAGGGAGTATACTCATTTCCCGAACGATTTTTTAAATTATTTTTTCACCACTAAAACGCATGAGACTTGTAGTTTTCAAAAATGTTTTCATTTTTGATGAGACGCTGAATAAAAGAAGTTTAATCGCCGGCAAACGAAAACCTGCGATTTCCCGTAAATCCCGGACTCGGCCAGTATAGGCAAATGTATACGAAGAAAGTACCCTGCGAGTAAACACATTTCCAGAACGATTTTTTAAATTATTTTTTCACCACTAAAACGCACGAGACTTGTAATTTTCCAAAATGTTTTCATTTTTGATGAGACGCTGAATAAAAGAAGTTTAATCGCCGGCAAACGAAAACCCGCGAATTCCCGTAAATCCCGGACTCGGCCGGTATAGTCGAATGTATACAAAGAAAGTACCCAGGGAGTATACTCATTTCCCGAACGATTTTTTAAATTATTTTTTCACCACTAAAACGCATGAGACTTGTAGTTTTCAAAAATGTTTTCATTTTTGATGAGACGCCGAATAAAAGAAGTTTAATCGCCGGCAAACGAAAACCTGCGATTTCCCGTAAATCCCGGACTCGGCCCATATAGGCAAAAGTATACAAAGAAAGTACCCTGCGAGTAAACTCATTTCCAGAACGATGTTTTAAATTATTTTTTCACCACTAAAACGCACGAGACTTGTAGTTTTCTAAAATGTTTTCATTTTTGATGAGACGCTAAATAAAAGAAGCTTAATCGCCGGCAAACGAAAACCCGCGAATTCCCGTAAATCCCGGACTCGGCCCGTATAGTCAAAAGTATACAAAGAAACTACCCAGGGAGTAAACTCATTTCCCGAACGATTTTTTAAATTATTTTTTCACCACTAAAACGCATGAGACTTGTAGTTTTCAGGAATGCTTTCATTTTTGATGAGACGCTTAATGAAAGAAGTTTAATCGCCGGCAAACGAAAACCTGCGATTTCCCGTAAATCCCGGACTCGGCCCGTATAGGCAAATGTATACAAAGAAAGTACCCTGCGAGTAAACTCATTTCCAGAACAATTTTTTAAATTATTTTTTCACCACTAAAACGCACGAGACTTGTAGTTTTCCAAAATGTTTTCATTTCTGATGAGACGCTGAATAAAAGAAGTTTAATCGCCGGCAAACGAAAACCCGCGAATTCCCGTAAATCCCGGACTCGGCCCGTATAGTCAAAAGTATACAAAGAAAGTACCCAGGGAGTAAACTCATTTCCCGAACGATTTTTTAAATTATTTCTTCACCACTAAAACGCATGAGACTTGTAGTTTTTCAAAAATGTTTTCATTTTTGATGAGACGCTGAATAAAAGATGTTTAATCGCCGGCAACCGAAAACCCGCGATTTCCCGTAAATCCCGGACTCGGCCCGTATAGTCAAAAGTATACAAAGAAAGTACCCAGGGAGTATACTCATTTCCCGAACGATTTTTTAAATTATTTTTTCACCACTAAAACGCATGAGACTTGTAGTTTTCAAAAATGTTTTCATTTTTGATGAGACGCTGAATAAAAGAAGTTTAATCGCCGGCAAACGAAAACCTGCGATTTCCCGTAAATCCCGGACTCGGCCCGTATAGGCAAAAGTATACAAAGAAAGTACCCTGCGAGTAAACTCATTTCCAGAACGATGTTTTAAATTATTTTTTCACCACTAAAACGCACGAGACTTGTAGTTTTCTAAAATGTTTTCATTTTTGATGAGACGCTAAATAAAAGAAGCTTAATCGCCGGCAAACGAAAACCCGCGAATTCCCGTAAATCCCGGACTCGGCCCGTATAGTCAAAAGTATACAAAGAAACTACCCAGGGAGTAAACTCATTTCCCGAACGATTTTTTAAATTATTTTTTCACCACTAAAACGCATGAGACTTGTAGTTTTCAGGAATGCTTTCATTTTTGATGAGACGCTTAATGAAAGAAGTTTAATCGCCGGCAAACGAAAACCCGCGAATTCCCGTAAATCCCGGACTCGGCCCGTATAGTCAAAAGTATACAAAGAAAGTACCCAGGGAGTAAACTCATTTCCCGAACGATTTTTTAAATTATTTCTTCACCACTAAAACGCATGAGACTTGTAGTTTTTCAAAAATGTTTTCATTTTTGATGAGACGCTGAATAAAAGATGTTTAATCGCCGGCAACCGAAAACCCGCGATTTCCCGTAAATCCCGGACTCGGCCCGTATAGTCAAAAGTATACAAAGAAAGTACCCAGGGAGTATACTCATTTCCCGAACGATTTTTTAAATTATTTTTTCACCACTAAAACGCATGAGACTTGTAGTTTTCAAAAATGTTTTCATTTTTGATGAGACGCTGAATAAAAGAAGTTTAATCGCCGGCAAACGAAAACCTGCGATTTCCCGTAAATCCCGGACTCGGCCCGTATAGGCAAATGTATACGAAGAAAGTACCCTGCGAGTAAACACATTTCCAGAACGATTTTTTAAATTATTTTTTCACCACTAAAACGCACGAGACTTGTAATTTTCCAAAATGTTTTCATTTTTGATGAGACGCTGAATAAAAGAAGTTTAATCGCCGGCAAACGAAAACCCGCGAATTCCCGTAAATCCCGGACTCGGCCGGTATAGTCGAATGTATACAAAGAAAGTACCCAGGGAGTATACTCATTTCCCGAACGATTTTTTAAATTATTTTTTCACCACTAAAACGCATGAGACTTGTAGTTTTCAAAAATGTTTTCATTTTTGATGAGACGCCGAATAAAAGAAGTTTAATCGCCGGCAAACGAAAACCTGCGATTTCCCGTAAATCCCGGACTCGGCCCATATAGGCAAAAGTATACAAAGAAAGTACCCTGCGAGTAAACTCATTTCCAGAACGATGTTTTAAATTATTTTTTCACCACTAAAACGCACGAGACTTGTAGTTTTCTAAAATGTTTTCATTTTTGATGAGACGCTAAATAAAAGAAGCTTAATCGCCGGCAAACGAAAACCCGCGAATTCCCGTAAATCCCGGACTCGGCCCGTATAGTCAAAAGTATACAAAGAAACTACCCAGGGAGTAAACTCATTTCCCGAACGATTTTTTAAATTATTTTTTCACCACTAAAACGCATGAGACTTGTAGTTTTCAAAAATGTTTTCATTTTTGATGAGACGCTGAATAAAAGATGTTTAATCGCCGGCAACCGAAAACCCGCGATTTCCCGTAAATCCCGGACTCGGCCCGTATAGTCAAAAGTATACAAAGAAAGTACCCAGGGAGTAAACTCATTTCCCGAACGATTTTTTAAATTATTTTTTCACCACTAAAACGCATGAGACTTGTAGTTTTCAGGAATGTTTTCATTTTAAATGAGACGCTTAATGAAAGAAGTTTAATCGCCGGCAAACGAAAACCCGCGATTTCCCGTAAATCCCGGGCTTGGCCCGTATAGTCAAAAGTATACAAAGAAAGTACCCAGGGAGTAAACTCATTTCCCGAACGATTTTTTAAATTATTTTTTCACCACTAAAACGCATGAGACTTGTAGTTTTTAAAAATGTTTTCATTTTTGATGAGACGCTGAATAAAAGAAGTTTAATCGCCGGCAAACGAAAACCTGCGATTTCCCGTAAATCCCGGACTCGGCCCGTATAGGCAAATGTATACAAAGAAAGTACCCTGCGAGTAAACTCATTTCCAGAACGATTTTTTAAATTATTTTTTCACCACTAAAACGCACGAGACTTGTAGTTTTCCAAAATGTTTTCATTTTTGATGAGACGCTGAATAAAAGAAGTTTAATCGCCGGCAAACGAAAACCCGCGAATTCCCGTAAATCCCGGACTCGGCCCGTATAGTCGAATGTATATAAAGAAAGTACCCAGGGAGTATACTCATTTCCCGAACGATTTTTTAAATTATTTTTTCACCACTAAAACGCATGAGACTTGTAGTTTTCAAAAATGTTTTTATTTTTGATGAGACGCTGAATAAAAGAAGTTTAATCGCCGGCAAACGAAAACCCGCGAATTCCCGTAAATCCCGGACTCGGCCCACATAGTCAAAAGTATACAAAGAAACTACCCAGGGAGTAAACTCATTTCCCGAACGATTTTTCAAATTATTTTTCACCACTATAACGCATGAGACTTGTAGTTTTCAAAAATGTTTTCATTTTTGATGAGACGCTGAATAAAAGAAGTTTAATCGCCGGCAAACGAAAACCCGCGATTTCCCGTAAATCCCGTGCTTGGCCCGTATAGTCGAGTATATACAAAGAAAGTACCCTGTGAGTAAACTCATTTCCAGAACGATTTTTTAAATTATCTTTTCACCACTAAAACGCATGAGACTTGTAGTTTTCAAAAATGTTTTCATTTTTGATGAGACGCTGAATAAAAGATGTTTAATCGCCGGCAAACGAAAACCTGCGATTTCCCGTAAATCCCGGACTCGGCCCGTATAGGCAAATGTATACAAAGAAAGTACCCTGCGAGTAAACTCATTTCCAGAACAATTTTTTAAATTATTTTTTCACCACTAAAACGCACGAGACTTGTAGTTTTCAAAAATGTTTTCATTTTTGATGAGACGCTGAATAAAAGAAGTTTAATCGCCGGCAAACGAAAACCCGCGAATTCCCGTAAATCCCGGACTCGGCCCGTATAGTCAAAAATATACAAAGAAAGTACCCAGGGAGTAAACTCATTTCCCGAACGATTTTTTAAATTATTTCTTCACCACTACAACGCATGAGACTTGTAGTTTTTCAAAAATGTTTTCATTTTTGATGAGACGCTGAATAAAAGATGTTTAATCGCCGGCAACCGAAAACTCGCGATTTCCCGTAAATCCCGGACTCGGCCCGTATAGTGAAAAGTATACAAAGAAAGTACCCAGGGAGTATACTCATTTCCCGAACGATTTTTTAAATTATTTTTTCACCACTAAAACGCATGAGACTTGTAGTTTTCAAAAATGTTTTCATTTTTGATGAGACGCTGAATAAAAGAAGTTTAATCGCCGGCAAACGAAAACCTGCGATTTCCCGTAAATCCCTGACTCGGCCCGTATAGGCAAATGTATACAAAGAAAGTACCCTGCGAGTAAACTCATTTCCAGAACGATTTTTTAAATTATTTTTTCACCACTAAAACGCACGAGACTTGTAGTTTTCCAAAATGTTTTCATTTTTGATGAGACGCTGAATAAAAGAAGTTTAATCGCCGGCAAACGAAAACCCGCGAATTCCCGTAAATCCCGGACTCGGCCCGTATAGTCGAATGTATACAAAGAAAGTACCCAGGGAGTATACTCATTTCCCGAACGATTTTTTAAATTATTTTTTCACCACTAAAACGCATGAGACTTGTAGTTTTCAAAAATGTTTTCATTTTTGGTGAGACGCCGAATAAAAGAAGTTTAATCGCCGGCAAACGAAAACCTGCGATTTCCCGTAAATCCCGGACTCGGCCCGTATAGGCAAAAGTATAAAAAGAAATCACCCTGCGAGTAAACTCAATTCCAGAACGATGTTTTAAATTATTTTTTCACCACTAAAACGCACGAGACTTGTAGTTTTCCAAAATGTTTTCATTTTTGATGAGACGCTAAATAAAAGAAGCTTAATCGCCGGCAAACGAAAACCCGCGAATTCCCGTAAATCCCGGACTCGGCCCGTATAGTCAAAAGTATACAAAGAAACTACCCAGGGAGTAAACTCATTTCCCGAACGATTTTTTAAATTATTTTTTCACCACTAAAACGCATGAGACTTGTAGTTTTCAAAAATGTTTTCATTTTTGATGAGACGCTGAATAAAAGAAGTTTAATCGCCGGCAAACGAAAACCCGCGATTTCACGTAAATCCCGTGCTTGGCCCGTATAGTCGAGTATAACCAAAGAAAGTACCCTGTGAGTAAACTCATTTCCAGAACGATTTTTTAAATTATCTTTTCACCACTAAAACGCATGAGACTTGTAGTTTTCAAAAATGTTTTCATTTTTGATGAGACGCCGAATAAAAGAAGTTTAATCGCCGGCAAACGAAAACCTGCGATTTCCCGTAAATCCCGGACTCGGCCCGTATAGGCAAAAGTATAAAAAGAAAGTACCCTGCGAGTAAACTCATTTCCAGAACGATGTTTTAAATTATTTTTTCACCACTAAAACGCACGAGACTTGTAGTTTTCCAAAATGTTTTCATTTTTGATGAGACGCTAAATAAAAGAAGCTTAATCGTCGGCAAACAAAAACCCGCGAATTCCCGTAAATCCCGGACTCGGCCCGTATAGTCAAAAGTATACAAAGAAACTACCCAGGGAGTAAACTCATTTCCCGAACGATTTTTTAAATTATTTTTTCACCACTAAAACGCATGAGACTTGTAGTTTTCAAAAATGTTTTCATTTTTGATGAGACGCTGAATAAAAGAAGTTTAATCGCCGGCAAACGAAAACCCGCGATTTCACGTAAATCCCGTGCTTGGCCCGTATAGTCGAGTATATACAAAGAAAGTACCCTGTGAGTAAACTCATTTCCAGAACGATTTTTTAAATTATCTTTTCACCACTAAAACGCATGAGACTTGTAGTTTTCAAATATGTTTTCATTTTTGATGAGACGCTGAATAAAAGATGTTTAATCGCCGGCAACCGAAAACCCGCGATTTCCCGTAAATCCCGGACTCGGTCCGTATAGTCAAAAGTATACAAAGAAAGTACCCAGGGAGTAAACTCATTTCCCGAACGATTTTTTAAATTATTTTTTCACCACTAAAACGCATGAGACTTGTAGTTTTCAGGAATGCTTTCATTTTTAATGAGACGCTTAATGAAAGAAGTTTAATCGCCGGCAAACGAAAACCCGCGATTTCCCGTAAATCCCGGACTCGGCCCGTATAGTCAAAAGTACACAAAGAAAATACCCAGGGAGTAAACTCATTTCCCGAACGATCTTTTAAATTATCTTTTCACCACTAAAACGCACAAGACTTGTAGTTTTCCAAAATGTTTTCATTTTTGATGAGACGTTGAATAAAAGAAGTTTAATCGCCGGCAAACGAAAACCTGCGATTTCCCGTAAATCCCGGACTCGCCCCGTATAGGCAAAAGTATAGAAAGAAAGTACCCAGGGAGTAAAGTCATTTCCAGAACGATGTTTTAAATTATTTTTTCACCACTCAAACGCACGAGACTTGTAGTTTTCCAAAGTGTTTTCGTTTTTGATGAGACGCTAAATAAAAGAAGTTTAATCGCCGGCAAACGAAAACCCGCGAATTTCCGTAAATCCCGGACTCGGCCCGCATAGTCAAAAGTATACAAAGAAACTACCCAGGGAGTGAACTCATTTCCCGAACGATTTTTTAAATTATCTTTTCACCACTAAAACGCATGAGACTTGTAGTTTTCAAAAATGTTTTCATTTTTGATGAGACGCTGAATAAAATATGTTTAATCGCCGGCAACCGAAAACCCGCGATTTCCCGTAAATCCCGGACTCGGCCCGTATAGTCAAAAGTATACAAAGAAAGTACCCAGGGAGTAAACTCATTTCCCGAACGATTTTTTAAATTATTTTTTCACCACTAAAACGCATGAGACTTGTAGTTTTCAGGAATGCTTTCATTTTTGATGAGACGCTTAATGAAAGAAGTTTAATCGCCGGCAAACGTAAACCTGCGATTTCCCGTAAATCCCGGACTCGGCCCGTATAGTCAAAAGTATACAAAGAAAGTACCCAGGGAGTAAACTCATTTCCAGAACGATTTTTTAAATTATTTCTTCACCACTAAAACGCATGAGACTTGTAGTTTTTCAAAAATGTTTTCATTTTTGATGAGACGCTGAATAAAAGATGTTTAATCGCCGGCAACCGAAAACCCGCGATTTCCCGTAAATCCCGGACTCGGCCCGTATAGTCAAAAGTATACAAAGAAAGTACCCAGGGAGTATACTCATTTCCCGAACGATTTTTTAAATTATTTTTTCACCACTAAAACGCATGAGACTTGTAGTTTTCAAAAATGTTTTCATTTTTGATGAGATGCTGAATAAAAGAAGTTTAATCGCCGGCAAACGAAAACCTGCGATTTCCCGTAAATCCCGGACTCGGCCCGTATAGGCAAATGTATACAAAGAAAGTACCCTGCGAGTAAACTCATTTCCAGAACGATTTTTTAAATTATTTTTTCACCACTAAAACGCACGAGACTTGTAGTTTTCCAAAATGTTTTCATTTTTGATGAGACGCTGAATAAAAGAAGTTTAATCGCCGGCAAACGAAAACCCGCGAATTCCCGTAAATCCCGGACTCGGCCCGTATAGTCAGATGTATACAAAGAAAGTACCCAGGGAGTAAACTCATTTCCAGAACGATTTTTTAAATTATTTCTTCACCACTAAAACGCATGAGACTTGTAGTTTTTCAAAAATGTTTTCATTTTTGATGAGACGCTTAATGAAAGAAGTTTAATCGCCGGCAAACGTAAACCTGCGATTTCCCGTAAATCCCGGACGCGGCCCGTATAGGCAAATGTATACAAAGAAAGTACCCTGCGAGTAAACTCATTTCTAGAACGATTTTTTAAATTATTTTTTCACCGCTAAAACGCACGAGACTTGTAGTTTTCCAAAATGTTTTCATTTTTGATGAGACGCTGAATAAAAGAAGTTTAATCGCCGGCAAACGAAAACCCGCGAATTCCCGTAAATACCGGACTCGGCCCGTATAGTCAAAAGTATACAAAGAAAGTACCCAGGGAGTAAACTCATTTCCCGAACGATTTTTTAAATTATTTCTTCACCACTAAAACGCATGAGACTTGTAGTTTTTCAAAAATGTTTTCATTTTTGATGAGACGCTGAATAAAAGATGTTTAATCGCCGGCAACCGAAAACCCGCGATTTCCCGTAAATTCCGGACTCGGCCCGTATAGTCAAAAGTATACAAAAAAAGTACCCACGGAGTATACTCATTTCCCGAACGATTTTTTAAATTATTTTTTCACCACTAAAACGCATGAGACTTGTAGTTTTCAAAAATGTTTTCATTTTTGATGAGACGCTGAATAAAAGAAGTTTAATCGCCGGCAAACGAAAACCTGCGATTTCCCGTAAATCCCGGATTCGGCCCGTATAGGCAAATGTATACAAAGGAAGTACCCTGCGAGTAAACTCATTTCCAGAACGATTTTTTAAATTATTTTTTCACCACTAAAACGCACGAGACTTGTAGTTTTCCAAAATGTTTTCATTTTTGATGAGACGCTGAATAAAAGAAGTTTAATCGCCGGCAAACGAAAACCCGCGAATTTCCGTAAATCCTGGACTCGGCTCGTATAGTCGAATGTATACAAAGAAAGTACCCAGGGAGTATACTCATTTCCCGAACGATTTTTTAAATTATTTTTTCACCACTAAAACGCATGAGACTTGTAGTTTTCAAAAATGTTTTCATTTTTGATGAGATGCTGAATAAAAGAAGTTTAATCGCCGGCAAACGAAAACCTGCGATTTCCCGTAAATCCCGGACTCGGCCCGTATAGGCAAATGTATACAAAGAAAGTACCCTGCGAGTAAACTCATTTCCAGAACGATTTTTTAAATTATTTTTTCACCACTAAAACGCACGAGACTTGTAGTTTTCCAAAATGTTTTCATTTTTGATGAGACGCTGAATAAAAGAAGTTTAATCGCCGGCAAACGAAAACCCGCGAATTCCCGTAAATCCCGGACTCGGCCCGTATAGTCAGATGTATACAAAGAAAGTACCCAGGGAGTAAACTCATTTCCAGAACGATTTTTTAAATTATTTCTTCACCACTAAAACGCATGAGACTTGTAGTTTTTCAAAAATGTTTTCATTTTTGATGAGACGCTTAATGAAAGAAGTTTAATCGCCGGCAAACGTAAACCTGCGATTTCCCGTAAATCCCGGACTCGGCCCGTATAGGCAAATGTATACAAAGAAAGTACCCTGCGAGTAAACTCATTTCTAGAACGATTTTTTAAATTATTTTTTCACCGCTAAAACGCACGAGACTTGTAGTTTTCCAAAATGTTTTCATTTTTGATGAGACGCTGAATAAAAGAAGTTTAATCGCCGGCAAACGAAAACCCGCGAATTCCCGTAAATACCGGACTCGGCCCGTATAGTCAAAAGTATACAAAGAAAGTACCCAGGGAGTAAACTCATTTCCCGAACGATTTTTTAAATTATTTCTTCACCACTAAAACGCATGAGACTTGTAGTTTTTCAAAAATGTTTTCATTTTTGATGAGACGCTGAATAAAAGATGTTTAATCGCCGGCAACCGAAAACCCGCGATTTCCCGTAAATTCCGGACTCGGCCCGTATAGTCAAAAGTATACAAAAAAAGTACCCACGGAGTATACTCATTTCCCGAACGATTTTTTAAATTATTTTTTCACCACTAAAACGCATGAGACTTGTAGTTTTCAAAAATGTTTTCATTTTTGATGAGACGCTGAATAAAAGAAGTTTAATCGCCGGCAAACGAAAACCTGCGATTTCCCGTAAATCCCGGATTCGGCCCGTATAGGCAAATGTATACAAAGGAAGTACCCTGCGAGTAAACTCATTTCCAGAACGATTTTTTAAATTATTTTTTCACCACTAAAACGCACGAGACTTGTAGTTTTCCAAAATGTTTTCATTTTTGATGAGACGCTGAATAAAAGAAGTTTAATCGCCGGCAAACGAAAACCCGCGAATTCCCGTAAATCCTGGACTCGGCTCGTATAGTCGAATGTATACAAAGAAAGTACCCAGGGAGTATACTCATTTCCCGAACGATTTTTTAAATTATTTTTTCACCACTAAAACGCATGAGACTTGTAGTTTTCAAAAATGTTTTCATTTTTGATGAGACGCCGAATAAAAGAAGTTTAATCGCCGGCAAACGAAAACCTGCGATTTCCCGTAAATCCCGGATTCGGCCCGTATAGGCAAATGTATACAAAGAAAGTACCCTGCGAGTAAACTCATTTCCAGAACGATTTTTTAAATTATTTTTTCACCACTAAAACGCACGAGACTTGTAGTTTTCCAAAATGTTTTCATTTTTGATGAGACGCTGAATAAAAGAAGTTTAATCGCCGGCAAACGAAAACCCGCGAATTCCCGTAAATACCGGACTCGGCCCGTATAGTCAAAAGTATACAAAGAAAGTACCCAGGGAGTAAACTCATTTCCCGAACGATTTTTTAAATTATTTTTTCACCACTAAAACGCATGAGACTTGTAGTTTTTCAAAAATGTTTTCATTTTTGATGAGACGCTGAATAAAAGATGTTTAATCGCCGGCAACCGAAAACCCGCGATTTCCCGTAAATTCCGGACTCGGCCCGTATAGTCAAAAGTATACAAAGAAAGTACCCAGGGAGTATACTCATTTCCCGAACGATTTTTTAAATTATTTTTTCACCACTAAAACGCATGAGACTTGTAGTTTTCAAAAATGTTTTCATTTTTGATGAGACGCTGAATAAAAGAAGTTTAATCGCCGGCAAACGAAAACCTGCGATTTCCCGTAAATCCCGGATTCGGCCCGTATAGGCAAATGTATACAAAGAAAGTACCCTGCGAGTAAACTCATTTCCAGAACGATTTTTTAAATTATTTTTTCACCACTAAAACGCACGAGACTTGTAGTTTACCAAAATGTTTTCATTTTTGATGAGACGCTGAATAAAAGAAGTTTAATCGCCGGCAAACGAAAACCCGCGAATTCCCGTAAATCCTGGACTCGGCCCGTATAGTCGAATGTATACAAAGAAAGTACCCAGGGAGTATACTCATTTCCCGAACGATTTTTTAAATTATTTTTTCACCACTAAAACGCATGAGACTTGTAGTTTTCAAAAATGTTTTCATTTTTGATGAGACGCCGAATAAAAGAAGTTTAATCGCCGGCAAACGAAAACCTGCGATTTCCCGTAAATCCCGGATTCGGCCCGTATAGGCAAATGTATACAAAGAAAGTACCCTGCGAGTAAACTCATTTCCAGAACGATTTTTTAAATTATTTTTTCACCACTAAAACGCACGAGACTTGTAGTTTTCCAAAATGTTTTCATTTTTGATGAGACGCTGAATAAAAGAAGTTTAATCGCCGGCAACCGAAAACCAGCGATTTCCCGTAAATTCCGGACTCGGCCCGTATAGTCAAAAGTATACAAAGAAAGTACCCAGGGAGTATACTCATTTCCCGAACGATTTTTTAAATTATTTTTTCACCACTAAAACGCATGAGACTTGTAGTTTTCAAAAATGTTTTCATTTTTGATGAGACGCTGAATAAAAGAAGTTTAATCGCCGGCAAACGAAAACCTGCGATTTCCCGTAAATCCCGGATTCGGCCCGTATAGGCAAATGTATACAAAGAAAGTACCCTGCGAGTAAACTCATTTCCAGAACGATTTTTTAAATTATTTTTTCACCACTAAAACGCACGAGACTTGTAGTTTTCCAAAATGTTTTCATTTTTGATGAGACGCTGAATAAAAGAAGTTTAATCGCCGGCAAACGAAAACCCGCGAATTCCCGTAAATCCTGGACTCGGCCCGTATAGTCGAATGTATACAAAGAAAGTACCCAGGGAGTATACTCATTTCCCGAACGATTTTTTAAATTATTTTTTCACCACTAAAACGCATGAGACTTGTAGTTTTCAAAAATGTTTTCATTTTTGATAAGACGCCGAATAAAAGAAGTTTAATCGCCGGCAAACGAAAACCTGCGATTTCCCGTAAATCCCGGATTCGGCCCGTATAGGCAAATGTATACAAAGAAAGTACCCTGCGAGTAAACTCATTTCCAGAACGATTTTTTAAATTATTTTTTCACCACTAAAACGCACGAGACTTGTAGTTTTCCAAAATGTTTTCATTTTTGATGAGACGCTGAATAAAAGAAGTTTAATCGCCGGCAAACGAAAACCCGCGAATTCCCGTAAATCCCGGACTCGGCCCGTATAGTCGAATGTATACAAAGAAAGTACCCTGCGAGTAAACTCATTTCCACAACGATTTTTTAAATTATTTTTTCACCACTAAAACGCACGAGACTTGTAGTTTTCCAAAATGTTTTCATTTTTGATGAGACGCTGAATAAAAGAAGTTTAATCGCCGGCAAACGAAAACCCGCGAATTCCCGTAAATCCCGGACTCGGCCCGTATAGTCGAATGTATACAAAGAAAGTACCCAGGGAGTATACTCATTTCTTGAACGATTTTTTAAATTATTTTTTCACCACTAAAACGCATGAGACTTGTAGTTTTCAAAAATGTTTTCATTTTTGATGAGACGCCGAATAAAAGAAGTTTAATCGCCGGCAAACGAAAACCTGCGATTTCCCGTAAATCCCGGACTCGGCCCGTATAGGCAAATGTATACAAAGAAAGTACCCTGCGAGTAAACTCATTTTCAGAACGATTTTTTAAATTATCTTTTCACCACTAAAACGCACGAGACTTGTAGTTTTCCACAATGTTTTCATTTTTGATGAGACGCTGAATAAAAGAAGTTTAATCGCCGGCAAACGAAAACCCGCGAATTCCCGTAAATCCCGGACTCTGCCCGTATAGTCAAAAGTATACAAAGAAAGTACCCAGGGAGTAAACTCATTTCCCGAACGATTTTTTAAATTATTTTTTCACCACTAAAACGCATGAGACTTGTAGTTTTTCAAAAATGTTTTCATTTTTGATGAAACGCTGATTAAAAGAAGTTTAATCGCCGGCAAACGAAAACCCGCGACTTCCCGTAAATCCCGTGCTTGGCTCGTATAGTCGAGTATATACAAAGAAAGAACCCTGTGAGTAAATTCCTTTCCAGAGCGATTTTTTATAATATCTTTTCATCACTGAAACGCATGAGACTTGTAGTTTTCAAAAATGTTTTCATTTTTGATGAGATGCGGAATAAAAGAAGTTTAATCGCCGGCAAACGAAAACCCGCGATTTCCCGTAAATCCCGGACTCGGCCCTTATAGTCAGAAGTACACAAAGAAAATACCCAGGGAGTAAACTCATTTCCCGAACGATTTTTTAAATTATTTTTTCACCACTAAAACGTATGAGACTTGTAGTTTTCAAAAATGTTTTCATTTTTGATGAGACGCTGAATAAAAGAAGTTTAAACGCCGGCAAACGAAAACCTGCGATTTCCCGTAAATCCCGGACTCGGCCCGTATAGTCAAAAGTATACAAAGAAAGTACCCAGGGAGTAAACTCATTTCCAGAACGATTTTTTAAATTATCTTTTCACCACTAAAACGCATGAGACTTGTGGTTTTCAAAAATGTTTTCATTTTTGATGAGACGCGGAATAAAAGAAGTTTAATCGCCGGCAAACGAAAACCCGCGATTTCCCGTAAATCCCGGGCTTGGCCCGTATAGTCGAATATACACAAAGAAATTACCCTGTGAGTAACTTATTTCCAGAACGATTTTTTAAATTATCTTTTCACCACTAAAACGCATGAGACTTGTAGTTTTCCAAAATGTTTTCATTTTTGATGAGACGCGGAATAAAAATCGCCGGCAAACGAAAACCCGCGATTTCCCGTTAATCCCGGACTCGGCCCGCATAGTCAAAAGTATACAAAGAAAGTACCCAGGGAGTAAACTCATTTCCCGAACGATTTTTTAAATTACTTTTTCGCCACTAAAACGCATGAGACTTGTAGTTTTTAAAAATGTTTTCATTTTTGATGAAACGCTGAATAAAAGATGTTTAATCGCCGGCAAACAAAAACCAGCGATTTCCCGTAAATCACGGACTCGGCCCGTATAGTCAAAAGTATACAAAGAAAGTACCCAGGGAGTAAACTCATTTCCCAAACGATTTTTTAAATTATTTTTTCACCACTAAAACGCATGAGACTTGTAGTTTTCAGGAATGTTTTCATTTTTGATGAGACGCTTAATGAAAGGGGTTTAATCGCCGGAAACGAACACCCGCGATTTCTCGTAAATCCCGGGCTTGGCCCGTGTAGTCGTATGTATACAAAGAAAGTACCCTGTGAGTAAACTCATTTCCTGAACAATTTTTTAAATTATTTTTACACCACTAAAACGCATGAGACTTGTGGTTTTCAAAAATGTTTTCATTTTTGATGAGACGCGGAATAAAAGAAGTTTAATCGCCGGCAAACGAAAACCCGCGATTTCCCGCAAATCCCGGGCTTGGCTCGTATAGTCGAGTATATACAAAGAAAGAACCCTGTGAGTAAATTCCTTTCCAGAGCGATTTTTTATATTATCTTTTCATCACTGAAACGCATGAGACTTGTAGTTTACCAAAATGTTTTCATTTTTGATGAGACGCTGAATAAAAGAAGTTTAATCGCCGGCAAACGAAAACCCGCGAATTCCCGTAAATCCTGGACTCGGCCCGTATAGTCGAATGTATACAAAGAAAGTACCCAGGGAGTATACTCATTTCCCGAACGATTTTTTAAATTATTTTTTCACCACTAAAACGCATGAGACTTGTAGTTTTCAAAAATGTTTTCATTTTTGATGAGACGCCGAATAAAAGAAGTTTAATCGCCGGCAAACGAAAACCTGCGATTTCCCGTAAATCCCGGATTCGGCCCGTATAGGCAAATGTATACAAAGAAAGTACCCTGCGAGTAAACTCATTTCCAGAACGATTTTTTAAATTATTTTTTCACCACTAAAACGCACGAGACTTGTAGTTTTCCAAAATGTTTTCATTTTTGATGAGACGCTGAATAAAAGAAGTTTAATCGCCGGCAAACGAAAACCCGCGAATTCCCGTAAATCCCGGACTCGGCCCGTATAGTCGAATGTATACAAAGAAAGTACCCTGCGAGTAAACTCATTTCCAGAACGATTTTTTAAATTATTTTTTCACCACTAAAACGCACGAGACTTGTAGTTTTCCAAAATGTTTTCATTTTTGATGAGACGCTGAATAAAAGAAGTTTAATCGCCGGCAACCGAAAACCCGCGATTTCCCGTAAATTCCGGACTCGGCCCGTATAGTCAAAAGTATACAAAGAAAGTACCCAGGGAGTATACTCATTTCCCGAACGATTTTTTAAATTATTTTTTCACCACTAAAACGCATGAGACTTGTAGTTTTCAAAAATGTTTTCATTTTTGATGAGACGCTGAATAAAAGAAGTTTAATCGCCGGCAAACGAAAACCTGCGATTTCCCGTAAATCCCGGATTCGGCCCGTATAGGCAAATGTATACAAAGAAAGTACCCTGCGAGTAAACTCATTTCCAGAACGATTTTTTAAATTATTTTTTCACCACTAAAACGCACGAGACTTGTAGTTTTCCAAAATGTTTTCATTTTTGATGAGACGCTGAATAAAAGAAGTTTAATCGCCGGCAAACGAAAACCCGCGAATTCCCGTAAATCCTGGACTCGGCCCGTATAGTCGAATGTATACAAAGAAAGTACCCAGGGAGTATACTCATTTCCCGAACGATTTTTTAAATTATTTTTTCACCACTAAAACGCATGAGACTTGTAGTTTTCAAAAATGTTTTCATTTTTGATAAGACGCCGAATAAAAGAAGTTTAATCGCCGGCAAACGAAAACCTGCGATTTCCCGTAAATCCCGGATTCGGCCCGTATAGGCAAATGTATACAAAGAAAGTACCCTGCGAGTAAACTCATTTCCAGAACGATTTTTTAAATTATTTTTTCACCACTAAAACGCACGAGACTTGTAGTTTTCCAAAATGTTTTCATTTTTGATGAGACGCTGAATAAAAGAAGTTTAATCGCCGGCAAACGAAAACCCGCGAATTCCCGTAAATCCCGGACTCGGCCCGTATAGTCGAATGTATACAAAGAAAGTACCCTGCGAGTAAACTCATTTCCACAACGATTTTTTAAATTATTTTTTCACCACTAAAACGCACGAGACTTGTAGTTTTCCAAAATGTTTTCATTTTTGATGAGACGCTGAATAAAAGAAGTTTAATCGCCGGCAAACGAAAACCCGCGAATTCCCGTAAATCCCGGACTCGGCCCGTATAGTCGAATGTATACAAAGAAAGTACCCAGGGAGTATACTCATTTCTTGAACGATTTTTTAAATTATTTTTTCACCACTAAAACGCATGAGACTTGTAGTTTTCAAAAATGTTTTCATTTTTGATGAGACGCCGAATAAAAGAAGTTTAATCGCCGGCAAACGAAAACCTGCGATTTCCCGTAAATCCCGGACTCGGCCCGTATAGGCAAATGTATACAAAGAAAGTACCCTGCGAGTAAACTCATTTTCAGAACGATTTTTTAAATTATCTTTTCACCACTAAAACGCACGAGACTTGTAGTTTTCCACAATGTTTTCATTTTTGATGAGACGCTGAATAAAAGAAGTTTAATCGCCGGCAAACGAAAACCCGCGAATTCCCGTAAATCCCGGACTCTGCCCGTATAGTCAAAAGTATACAAAGAAAGTACCCAGGGAGTAAACTCATTTCCCGAACGATTTTTTAAATTATTTTTTCACCACTAAAACGCATGAGACTTGTAGTTTTTCAAAAATGTTTTCATTTTTGATGAGACGCTGATTAAAAGAAGTTTAATCGCCGGCAAACGAAAACCCGCGACTTCCCGTAAATCCCGTGCTTGGCTCGTATAGTCGAGTATATACAAAGAAAGAACCCTGTGAGTAAATTCCTTTCCAGAGCGATTTTTTATAATATCTTTTCATCACTGAAACGCATGAGACTTGTAGTTTTCAAAAATGTTTTCATTTTTGATGAGATGCGGAATAAAAGAAGTTTAATCGCCGGCAAACGAAAACCCGCGATTTCCCGTAAATCCCGGACTCGGCCCTTATAGTCAGAAGTACACAAAGAAAATACCCAGGGAGTAAACTCATTTCCCGAACGATTTTTTAAATTATTTTTTCACCACTAAAACGTATGAGACTTGTAGTTTTCAAAAATGTTTTCATTTTTGATGAGACGCTGAATAAAAGAAGTTTAAACGCCGGCAAACGAAAACCTGCGATTTCCCGTAAATCCCGGACTCGGCCCGTATAGTCAAAAGTATACAAAGAAAGTACCCAGGGAGTAAACTCATTTCCAGAACGATTTTTTAAATTATCTTTTCACCACTAAAACGCATGAGACTTGTGGTTTTCAAAAATGTTTTCATTTTTGATGAGACGCGGAATAAAAGAAGTTTAATCGCCGGCAAACGAAAACCCGCGATTTCCCGTAAATCCCGGGCTTGGCCCGTATAGTCGAATATATACAAAGAAATTACCCTGTGAGTAACTTATTTCCAGAACGATTTTTTAAATTATCTTTTCACCACTAAAACGCATGAGACTTGTAGTTTTCCAAAATGTTTTCATTTTTGATGAGACGCGGAATAAAAATCGCCGGCAAACGAAAACCCGCGATTTCCCGTTAATCCCGGACTCGGCCCGCATAGTCAAAAGTATACAAAGAAAGTACCCAGGGAGTAAACTCATTTCCCGAACGATTTTTTAAATTACTTTTTCGCCACTAAAACGCATGAGACTTGTAGTTTTTAAAAATGTTTTCATTTTTGATGAAACGCTGAATAAAAGATGTTTAATCGCCGGCAAACAAAAACCAGCGATTTCCCGTAAATCACGGACTCGGCCCGTATAGTCAAAAGTATACAAAGAAAGTACCCAGGGAGTAAACTCATTTCCCAAACGATTTTTTAAATTATTTTTTCACCACTAAAACGCATGAGACTTGTAGTTTTCAGGAATGTTTTCATTTTTGATGAGACGCTTAATGAAAGGGGTTTAATCGCCGGAAACGAACACCCGCGATTTCTCGTAAATCCCGGGCTTGGCCCGTGTAGTCGTATGTATACAAAGAAAGTACCCTGTGAGTAAACTCATTTCCTGAACAATTTTTTAAATTATTTTTACACCACTAAAACGCATGAGACTTGTGGTTTTCAAAAATGTTTTCATTTTTGATGAGACGCGGAATAAAAGAAGTTTAATCGCCGGCAAACGAAAACCCGCGATTTCCCGCAAATCCCGGGCTTGGCTCGTATAGTCGAGTATATACAAAGAAAGAACCCTGTGAGTAAATTCCTTTCCAGAGGGATTTTTTATATTATCTTTTCATCACTGAAACGCATGAGACTTGTAGTTTTCAAAAATGTTTTCATTTTTGATGAGATGCGGAATAAAAGAAGTTTAATCGCCGGCAAACGAAAACCCGCGATTTCCCGTAAATCCCGGACTCGGCCCGTATAGTCAGAAGTACACAAAGAAAGTACCCAGGGAGTAAACTCATTTCCAGAACGATTTTTTAAATTATCTTTTCACCACTAAAACGCATGAGACTTGTGGTTTTCAAAAATGTTTTCATTTTTGATGAGACGCTGAATAAAAGAAGTTTAAACGCCGGCAAACGAAAACCTGCGATTTCCCGTAAATCCCGGACTCGGCCCGTATAGTCAAAAGTATACAAAAAAAGTACCCAGGGAGTAAACTCATTTCCAGAACGATTTTTTAAATTATCTTTTCACCACTAAAACGCATGAGACTTGTGGTTTTCAAAAATGTTTTCATTTTTGATGAGACGCGGAATAAAAGAAGTTTAATTGCCGGCAAACGAAAACCCGCGATTTCCCGTAAATCCCGGGCTTGGCCCGTATAGTCGAATATATACAAAGAAATTACCCTGTGAGTAACTTATTTCCAGAACGATTTTTTAAATTATCTTTTCACCACTAAAACGCATGAGACTTGTAGTTTTCAAAAATGTTTTCATTTTTGATGAGACGCGGAATAAAAATCGCCGGCAAACGAAAACCCGCGATTTCCCGTTAATCCCGGACTCGGCCCGCATAGTCAAAAGTATACAAAGAAAGTACCCAGGGAGTAAACTCATTTCCCGAACGATTTTTTAAATTACTTTTTCGCCACTAAAACGCATGAGACTTGTAGTTTTTAAAAATGTTTTCATTTTTGATGAAACGCTGAATAAAAGATGTTTAATCGCCGGCAAACAAAAACCAGCGATTTCCCGTAAATCACGGACTCGGCCCGTATAGTCAAAAGTATACAAAGAAAGTACCCAGGGAGTAAACTCATTTCCCGAACGATTTTTTAACTTATTTTTTCACCACTAAAACGCATGAGACTTGTAGTTTTCAGGAATGTTTTCATTTTTGATGAGACGCTTAATGAAATGGGTTTAATCGCCGGAAACGAACACCCGCGATTTCCCGTAAATCCCGGGCTTGGCCCGTGTAGTCGAATGTATACAAAGAAAGTACCCTGTGAGTAAACTCATTTTCTGAACAATTTTTTAAATTATTTTTACACCACTAAAACGCATGAGACTTGTGGTTTTCAAAAATGTTTTCATTTTTGATGAGACGCGGAATAAAAGAAGTTTAATCGCCGGCAAACGAAAACCCGCGATTTCCCGTAAATCCCGGGCTTGGCTCGTATAGTCGAGTATATACAAAGAAAGAACCCTGTGAGTAAATTCCTTTCCAGAGCGATTTTTTATATTATCTTTTCATCACTGAAACGCATGAGACTTGTAGTTTTCAAAAATGTTTTCATTTTTGATGAGATGCGGAATAAAAGAAGTTTAATCGCCGGCAAACGAAAACCCGCGATTTCCCGTAAATCCCGGACTCGGCCCGTATAGTCAGAAGTACACAAAGAAAATACCCAGGGAGTAAACTCATTTCCCGAACGATTTTTTAAATTATTTTTTCACCACTAAAACGTATGAGACTTGTAGTTTTCAAAAATGTTTTCATTTTTGATGAGACGCTGAATAAAAGAAGTTTAAACGCCGGCAAACGAAAACCTGCGATTTCCCGTAAATCCCGGACTCTGCCCGTATAGTCAAAAGTATACAAAGAAAGTACCCAGGGAGTAAACTCATTTCCAGAACGATTTTTTAAATTATCTTTTCACCACTAAAACGCATGAGACTTGTGGTTTTCAAAAATGTTTTCATTTTTGATGAGACGCGGAATAAAAGAAGTTTAATCGCCGGCAAACGAAAACCCGCGATTTCCCGTAAATCCCGGGCTTGGCCCGTATAGTCGAATATATACAAAGAAATTACCCTGTGAGTAACTTATTTCCAGAACGATTTTTTAAATTATCTTTTCACCACTAAAACGCATGAGACTTGTAGTTTTCCAAAATGTTTTCATTTTTGATGAGACGCGGAATAAAAATCGCCGGCAAACGAAAACCCGCGATTTCCCGTTAATCCCGGACTCGGCCCGCATAGTCAAAAGTTTACAAAGGAAGTACCCAGGGAGTAAACTCATTTCCCGAACGATTTTTTAAATTACTTTTTCGCCACTAAAACGCATGAGACTTGTAGTTTTTAAAAATGTTTTCATTTTTGATGAAACGCTGAATAAAAGATGTTTAATCGCCGGCAAACAAAAACCAGCGATTTCCCGTAAATCACGGACTCGGCCCGTATAGTCAAAAGTATACAAAGAAAGTACCCAGGGAGTAAACTCATTTCCCGAACGATTTTTTAAATTATTTTTTCACCACTAAAACGCATGAGACTTGTAGTTTTCAGGAATGTTTTCATTTTTAATGAGACGCTTAATGAAAGGGGTTTAATCGCCGGAAACGAACACCCGCGATTTCTCGTAAATCCCGTGCTTGGCCCGTGTAGTCGAATGTATACAAAGAAAGTACCCTGTGAGTAAACTCATTTCCTGAACAATTTTTTAAATTATTTTTACACCACTAAAACGCATGAGACTTGTGGTTTTCAAAAATGTTTTCATTTTTGATGAGACGCGGAATAAAAGAAGTTTAATCGCCGGCAAACGAAAACCCGCGATTTCCCGTAAATCCCGGGCTTGGCTCGTATAGTCGAGTATATACAAAGAAAGAACCCTGTGAGTAAATTCCTTTCCAGAGCGATTTTTTATATTATCTTTTCATCACTGAAACGCATGAGACTTGTAGTTTTCAAAAATGTTTTCATTTTTGATGAGATGCGGAATAAAAGAAGTTTAATCGCCGGCAAACGAAAACCCGCGATTTCCCGTAAATCCCGGACTCGGCCCGTATAGTCAGAAGTACACAAAGAAAATACCCAGGGAGTAAACTCATTTCCCGAACGATTTTTTAAATTATTTTTTCACCACTAAAACGTATGAGACTTGTAGTTTTCAAAAATGTTTTCATTTTTGATGAGACGCTGAATAAAAGAAGTTTAAACGCCGGCAAACGAAAACCTGCGATTTCCCGTAAATCCCGGACTCGGCCCGTATAGTCAAAAGTATACAAAGAAAGTACCCAGGGAGTAAACTCATTTCCAGAACGATTTTTTAAATTATCTTTTCACCACTAAAACGCATGAGACTTGTGGTTTTCAAAAATGTTTTCATTTTTGATGAGACGCTGAATAAAAGAAGTTTAAACGCCGGCAAACGAAAACCTGCGATTTCCCGTAAATCCCGGACTCGGCCCGTATAGTCAAAAGTATACAAAAAAAGTACCCAGGGAGTAAACTCACTTCCAGAACGATTTTTTAAATTATCTTTTCACCACTAAAACGCATGAGACTTGTGGTTTTCAAAAATGTTTTCATTTTTGATGAGACGCGGAATAAAAGAAGTTTAATCGCCGGCAAACGAAAACCCGCGATTTCCCGTAAATCCCGGGCTTGGCCCGTATAGTCGAATATATACAAAGAAATTACCCTGTGAGTAACTTATTTCCAGAACGATTTTTTAAATTATCTTTTCACCACTAAAACGCATGAGACTTGTAGTTTTCAAAAATGTTTTCATTTTTGATGAGACGCGGAATAAAAATCGCCGGCAAACGAAAACCCGCGATTTCCCGTTAATCCCGGACTCGGCCCGCATAGTCAAAAGTATACAAAGAAAGTACCCAGGGAGTAAACTCATTTCCCGAACGATTTTTTAAATTACTTTTTCGCCAATAAAACGCATGAGACTTGTAGTTTTTAAAAATGTTTTCATTTTTGATGAAACGCTGAATAAAAGATGTTTAATCGCAGGCAAACAAAAACCAGCGATTTCCCGTAAATCACGGACTCGGCCCGTATAGTCAAAAGTATACAAAGAAAGTACCCAGGGAGTAAACTCATTTCCCGAACGATTTTTTAACTTATTTTTTCACCACTAAAACGCATGAGACTTGTAGTTTTCAGGAATGTTTTCATTTTTGATGAGAGGCTTAATGAAATGGGTTTAATCGCCGGAAACGAACACCCGCGATTTCCCGTAAATCCCGGGCTTGGCCCGTGTAGTCGAATGTATACAAAGAAAGTACCCTGTGAGTAAACTCATTTCCTGAACAATTTTTTAAATTATTTTTACACCACTAAAACGCATGAGACTTGTGGTTTTCAAAAATGTTTTCATTTTTGATGAGACGCGGAATAAAAGAAGTTTAATCGCCGGCAAACGAAAACCCGCGATTTCCCGTAAATCCCGGGCTTGGCTCGTATAGTCGAGTATATACAAAGAAAGAACCCTGTGAGTAAATTCCTTTCCAGAGCGATTTTTTATATTATCTTTTCATCACTGAAACGCATGAGACTTGTAGTTTTCAAAAATGTTTTCATTTTTGATGAGACGCGGAATAAAAATCGCCGGCAAACGAAAACCCGCGATTTCCCGTTAATCCCGGACTCGGCCCGCATAGTCAAAAGTATACAAAGAAAGTACCCAGGGAGTAAACTCATTTCCCGAACGATTTTTTAAATTACTTTTTCGCCAATAAAACGCATGAGACTTGTAGTTTTTAAAAATGTTTTCATTTTTGATGAAACGCTGAATAAAAGATGTTTAATCGCAGGCAAACAAAAACCAGCGATTTCCCGTAAATCACGGACTCGGCCCGTATAGTCAAAAGTATACAAAGAAAGTACCCAGGGAGTAAACTCATTTCCCGAACGATTTTTTAACTTATTTTTTCACCACTAAAACGCATGAGACTTGTAGTTTTCAGGAATGTTTTCATTTTTGATGAGAGGCTTAATGAAATGGGTTTAATCGCCGGAAACGAACACCCGCGATTTCCCGTAAATCCAGGGCTTGGCCCGTGTAGTCGAATGTATACAAAGAAAGTACCCTGTGAGTAAACTCATTTCCTGAACAATTTTTTAAATTATTTTTACACCACTAAAACGCATGAGACTTGTGGTTTTCAAAAATGTTTTCATTTTTGATGAGACGCGGAATAAAAGAAGTTTAATCGCCGGCAAACGAAAACCCGCGATTTCCCGTAAATCCCGGGCTTGGCTCGTATAGTCGAGTATATACAAAGAAAGAACCCTGTGAGTAAATTCCTTTCCAGAGCGATTTTTTATATTATCTTTTCATCACTGAAACGCATGAGACTTGTAGTTTTCAAAAATGTTTTCATTTTTGATGAGATGCGGAATAAAAGAAGTTTAATCGCCGGCAAACGAAAACCCGCGATTTCCCGTAAATCCCGGACTCGGCCCGTATAGTCAGAAGTACACAAAGAAAATACCCAGGGAGTAAGCTCATTTCCCGAACGATTTTTTAAATTATTTTTTCACCACTAAAACGTATGAGACTTGTAGTTTTCAAAAATGTTTTCATTTTTGATGAGACGCTGAATAAAAGAAGTTTAAACGCCGGCAAACGAAAACCTGCGATTTCCCGTAAATCTCGGACTCGGCCCGTATAGTCAAAAGTATACAAAGAAAGTACCCAGGGAGTAAACTCATTTCCAGAACGATTTTTTAAATTATCTTTTCACCACTAAAACGCATGAGACTTGTGGTTTTCAAAAATGTTTTCATTTTTGATGAGACGCGGAATAAAAGAAGTTTAATCGCCGGCAAACGAAAACCCGCGATTTCCCGTAAATCCCGGGCTTGGCCCGTATAGTCGAATATATACAAAGAAATTACCCTGTGAGTAACTTATTTCCAGAACGATTTTTTAAATTATCTTTTCACCACTAAAACGCATGAGACTTGTAGTTTTCAAAAATGTTTTCATTTTTGATGAGACGCGGAATAAAAATCGCCGGCAAACGAAAACCCGCGATTTCCCGTTAATCCCGGACTCGGCCCGCATAGTCAAAAGTATACAAAGAAAGTACCCAGGGAGTAAACTCATTTCCCGAACGATTTTTTAAATTACTTTTTCGCCACTAAAACGCATGAGACTTGTAGTTTTTAAAAATGTTTTCATTTTTGATGAAACGCTGAATAAAAGATGTTTAATCGCCGGCAAACAAAAACCAGCGATTTCCCGTAAATCACGGACTCGGCCCGTATAGTCAAAAGTATACAAAGAAAGTACCCAGGGAGTAAACTCATTTCCTGAACAATTTTTTAAATTATTTTTACACCACTAAAACGCATGAGACTTGTGGTTTTCAAAAATGTTTTCATTTTTGATGAGACGCGGAATAAAAGAAGTTTAATCGCCGGCAAACGAAAACCCGCGATTTCCCGTAAATCCCGGGCTTGGCTCGTATAGTCGAGTATATACAAAGAAAGAACCCTGTGAGTAAATTCCTTTCCAGAGCGATTTTTTATATTATCTTTTCATCACTGAAACGCATGAGACTTGTAGTTTTCAAAAATGTTTTCATTTTTGATGAGATGCGGAATAAAAGAAGTTTAATCGCCGGCAAACGAAAACCCGCGATTTCCCGTAAATCCCGGACTCGGCCCGTATAGTCAGAAGTACACAAAGAAAATACCCAGGGAGTAAGCTCATTTCCCGAACGATTTTTTAAATTATTTTTTCACCACTAAAACGTATGAGACTTGTAGTTTTCAAAAATGTTTTCATTTTTGATGAGACGCTGAATAAAAGAAGTTTAAACGCCGGCAAACGAAAACCTGCGATTTCCCGTAAATCTCGGACTCGGCCCGTATAGTCAAAAGTATACAAAGAAAGTACCCAGGGAGTAAACTCATTTCCAGAACGATTTTTTAAATTATCTTTTCACCACTAAAACGCATGAGACTTGTGGTTTTCAAAAATGTTTTCATTTTTGATGAGACGCGGAATAAAAGAAGTTTAATCGCCGGCAAACGAAAACCCGCGATTTCCCGTAAATCCCGGGCTTGGCCCGTATAGTCGAATATATACAAAGAAATTACCCTGTGAGTAACTTATTTCCAGAACGATTTTTTAAATTATCTTTTCACCACTAAAACGCATGAGACTTGTAGTTTTCAAAAATGTTTTCATTTTTGATGAGACGCGGAATAAAAATCGCCGGCAAACGAAAACCCGCGATTTCCCGTTAATCCCGGACTCGGCCCGCATAGTCAAAAGTATACAAAGAAAGTACCCAGGGAGTAAACTCATTTCCCGAACGATTTTTTAAATTACTTTTTCGCCACTAAAACGCATGAGACTTGTAGTTTTTAAAAATGTTTTCATTTTTGATGAAACGCTGAATAAAAGATGTTTAATCGCCGGCAAACAAAAACCAGCGATTTCCCGTAAATCACGGACTCGGCCCGTATAGTCAAAAGTATACAAAGAAAGTACCCAGGGAGTAAACTCATTTCCCGAACGATTTTTTAAATTATTTTTTCACCACTAAAACGCATGAGACTTGTAGTTTTCAGGAATGTTTTCATTTTTGATGAGACGCTTAATGAAAGGGGTTTAATCGCCGGAAACGAACACCCGCGATTTCCCGTAAATCCCGGGCTTGGCCCGTGTAGTCGAATGTATACAAAGAAAGTACCCTGTGAGTAAACTCATTTCCTGAACAATTTTTTAAATTATTTTTACACCACTAAAACGCATGAGACTTGTAGTTTTCAAAAATGTTTTCATTTTTGATGAGACGCTTAATGAAAGGTGTTTAATCGCCGGAAACGAACACCCGCGATTTGGCGTAAATCCCGGGCTTGGCCCGTATAGTCGAATGTATAAAAAGAAAGTACCCAGGGAGTAAACTCATTTCCCGAACGATTTTTTAAATTATTTTTTCACCACTAAAACGCATGAGACTTGTAGTTTTCAAAAATGTTTTCATTTTTGATGAGACTCTTAATGAAAGAGGTTTAATCGCCGGCAAACGAAAACCCGCGATTTCCCGTTAATCACAGGCTTGGCCCGTATAGTCAAATGTATACAAAGAAAGTACCCTGTGAGTAAACTCA
Source organism: Hydractinia symbiolongicarpus (assembly GCF_029227915.1). Classification (NCBI taxonomy): domain Eukaryota; kingdom Metazoa; phylum Cnidaria; class Hydrozoa; order Anthoathecata; family Hydractiniidae; genus Hydractinia; species Hydractinia symbiolongicarpus. Next base: position 31,400,087 of record NC_079878.1, on the reverse strand, counting down.
TTTCTCGAACGATTTTTTAAATTATTTTTTCACCACTAAAACGCATGAGACTTGTAGTTTTCAAAAATGTTTTCATTTTTGATGAGACGCTGAATAAAAGAAGTTTAAACGCCGGCAAACAAAAACCTGCGATTTCCCGTAAATCCCGGACTCGGCCCGTATAGTCAAAAGTATACAAAGAAAGTACCCAGGGAGTAAACTCATTTCCAGAACGATTTTTTAAATTATCTTTTCAACACTAAAACGCATGAGACTTGTAGTTTTCAAAAATGTTTTCATTTTTGATGAGACGCGGAATAAAAATCGCCGGCAAACGAAAACCCGCGATTTCCCGTTAATCCCGGAGTCGGCCCGCATAGTCAAAAGTATACAAAGAAAGTACCCAGGGAGTAAACTCATTTCCCGAACGATTTTTTAAATTACTTTTTCGCCACTAAAACGCATGAGACTTGTAGTTTTTAAAAATGTTTTCATTTTTGATGAAACGCTGAATAAAAGAAGTTTAATCGCCGGCAAACGAAAACCCGCGATTTCCCGTAAATCCCGGGCTTGGCCGTATAGTCGAATATATACAAAGAAATTACCCTGTGAGTAACTTATTTCCAGAACGATTTTTTAAATTATCTTTTCACCACTAAAACGCATGAGACTTGTAGTTTTCAAAAATGTTTTCATTTTTGATGAGACGCGGAATAAAAATCGCCGGCAAACGAAAACCCCCGATTTCCCGTTAATCCCGGACTCGGCCCGCATAGTCAAAAGTATACAAAGAAAGTACCCAAGGAGTAAACTCATTTCCCGAACGATTTTTTAAATTACTTTTTCGCCACTAAAACGCATGAGACTTGTAGTTTTTAAAAATGTTTTCATTTTTGATGAAACGCTGAATAAAAGATGTTTAATCGCCGGCAAACAAAAACCAGCGATTTCCCGTAAATCACGGACTCGGCCCGTATAGTCAAAAGTATACAAAGAAAGTACCCAGGGAGTAAACTCATTTCCCGAACGATTTTTTAAATTATTTTTTCACCACTAAAACGCATGAGACTTGTAGTTTTCAGGAATGTTTTCATTTTTGATGAGACGCTTAATGAAAGGGGTTTAATCGCCGGAAACGAACACCCGCGATTTCCCGTAAATCCTGGGCATGGCCCGTGCAGTCGAATGTATACAAAGAAAGTACCCTGTGAGTAAACTCATTTCCTGAACAATTTTTTAAATTATTTTTACACCACTAAAACGCACGAGACTTGTAGTTTTCCAAAATGTTTTCATTTTTGATGAGACTCTTAATGAAAGAGGTTTAATCGCCGGCAAACGAAAACCCGCGATTTCCCGTTAATCCCGGGCTTGGCCCGTATAGTCGAATGTATACAAAGAAAGTACCCTGTGAGTAAACTCATTTCTCGAACGATTTTTTAAATTATTTTTTCACCACTAAAACGCATGAGACTTGTAGTTTTTCAAAAATGTTTTCATTTTTGATGAGACGCTGATTAAAAGAAGTTTAATCGCCGGCAAACGAAAACCCGCGACTTCCCGTAAATCCCGTGCTTGGCTCGTATAGTCGAGTATATACAAAGAAAGAACCCTGTGAGTAAATTCCTTTCCAGAGCGATTTTTTATATTATCTTTTCATCACTAAAACGCATGAGACTTGTAGTTTTCAAAAATGTTTTCATTTTTGATGAGATGCGGAATAAAAGAAGTTTAATCGCCGGCAAACGAAAACCCGCGATTTCCCGTAAATCCCGGACTCGGCCTGTATAGTCAAAAGTACACAAAGAAAATACCCAGGGAGTAAACTCTTTTCCCGAACGATTTTTTAAATTATTTTTTCACCACTAAAACGTATGAGACTTGTAGTTTTCAAAAATGTTTTCATTTTTGATGAGACGCTGAATAAAAGAAGTTTAATCGCCGGCAAACGAAAACCTGCGATTTCCCGTAAATCCCGGACTCGGCCCGTATAGTCAAAAGTATACAAAGAAGGTACCCAGGGAGTAAACTCATTTCCAGAACGATTTTTTAAATTATCTTTTCACCACTAAAACGCATGAGACTTGTGGTTTTCAAAAATGTTTTCATTTTTGATGAGACGCGGAATAAAAGAAGTTTAATCGCCGGCAAACGAAAACACGCGATTTCCCGTAAATCCCGGGCTTGGCCCGTATAGTCGAATATATACAAAGAAATTACCCTGTGAGTAACTTATTTCCAGAACGATTTTTTAAATTATCTTTTCACCACTAAAACGCATGAGACTTGTAATTTCAAAAATGTTTTCATTTTTGATGAGACGCGGAATAAAAGAAGTTTAATCGCCGGCAAACGAAAACCCGCGATTTCCCGTTAATCCCGGACTCGGCCCGTATAGTCAAAAGTATACAAAGAAAGTACCCAGAGAGTAAACTCATTTCCGGAACGATTTTTGAAATTACTTTTTCGCCACTAAAACGCATGAGACTTGTAGTTTTTAAAAATGTTTTCATTTTTGATGAGACGCTGAATAAAAGATGTTTAATCGCCGGCAAACGAAAACCAGCGATTTCCCGTTAATCCCGGACTCGGCCCGTATAGTCAAAAGTATACAAAGAAAGTACCCAGGGAGTAAACTCATTTCCCGAACGGTTTTTTAAATTATTTTTTCACCACTAAAACGCATGAGACTTGTAGTTTTCAGGAATGTTTTCATTTTTGATGAGACGCTTAATGAAAGGGGTTTAATCGCCGGAAACGAACACCCGCGATTTCCCGTAAATCACGGGATTGGCCCGTGTAGTCGAATGTATACAAAGAAAGTACCCTGTGAGTAAACTCATTTCCTGAACAATTTTTTAAATTATTTTTTCACCACTAAAACGCATGAGACTTGTAGTTTTCAAAAATGTTTTCATTTTTGATGAGACGCTTAATGAAAGGGGTTTAATCGCCGGCAAGCGAAAACCCGCGATTTCCCCTAAATCCCGGACTCGGCCCGTATAGTCAAAAGTATAAAAAGAAAGTACCCAGGGAGTAAACTCATTTCCGGAACGATTTTTTAAATTAATTTTTCACCACTAAAACGCATGAGACTTGTAGTTTTCAAAAATGTTTTCATTTTTGATGAGACTCTTAATGAAAGAGGTTTAATCGCCGGCAAACGAAAACCCGCGATTTCCCCTAAATCGCGGACTCGGCCCGTATAGTCAAAAGTATACAAAGAAAGTACCCAGGGAGTAAACTCATTTCCCGGCCCGTATAGGTAAAAGTATACAAAGAAAGTACCCTGCGAGTAAACTCATTTCCAGAACGATTTTTTAAATTATTTTTCCACCACTAAAACGCACGAGACTTGTAGTTTTCCAAAATGTTTTCATTTTTGATGAGACGCTGAATAAAAGAAGTTTAATCGCCGGCAAACGAAAACCCGCGATTTCCCGTTAATCCCGGACTCGGCCCGTGTAGTCGAATGTATACAAAGAAAGTACCCTGTGAGTAAACTCATTTCCTAAACAATTTTTTATATTATTTTTTCACCACTAAAACGCATGAGACATGTAGTTTTCAAAAATGTTTTCATTTTTGATGAGACGCTTAATGAAAGGGGTTTAATCGCCGGCAAGCGAAAACCCGCGATTTCCCCTAAATCCCGGACTCGGCCCGTATAGTCAAAAGTATGAAAAGAAAGTACCCAGGGAGTAAACTCATTTCCCGAACGATTTTTTAAATTAATTTTTCACCACTAAAACGCATGAGACTTGTAGTTTTCAAAAATGTTTTCATTTTTGATGAGACTCTTAATGAAAGAGGTTTAATCGCCGGCAAACGAAAACCCGCGATTTCCCCTAAATCCCGGACTCGGCCCGTATAGTCAAAAGTATACAAACAAAGTACCCAGGGAGTAAACTCATTTCCCGGCCCGTATAGGCAAAAGTATACAAAGAAAGTACCCTGCGAGTAAACTCATTTCCAGAACGATTTTTTAAATTATTTTTCCACCACTAAAACGCACGAGACTTGTAGTTTTCCAAAATGTTTTCATTTTTGATGAGACGCTGAATAAAAGAAGTTTAATTGCCGGCAAACGAAAACCCGCGAATTCCCGTAGATCCCGGACTCGGCCCGTATAGTCAAAAGTATACAAAGAAGGTACCCAGGGAGTAAACTCATTTCCAGAACGATTTTTTAAATTATCTTTTCACCACTAAAACGCATGAGACTTGTGGTTTCAAAAATGTTTTCATTTTTGATGAGACGCGGAATAAAAGAAGTTTAATCGCCGGCAAACGAAAACCCGCGATTTCCCGTAAATCCCGGGATTGGCCCGTATAGTCGAATATATACAAAGAAATTACCCTGTGAGTAACTTATTTCCAGAACGATTTTTTAAATTATCTTTTCACCACTAAAACGCATGAGACTTGTAGTTTTCAAAAATGTTTTCATTTTTGATGAGACGCGGAATAAAAGAAGTTTAATCGCCGGCAAACGAAAACCCGCGATTTCCCGTCAATCCCGGACTCGGCCCGTATAGTCAAAAGTATACAAAGAAAGTACCCAGGGAGTAAACTCACTTCCCGAACGATTTTTTAAATTATCTTTTCACCACTAAAACGCATGAGACTTGTGGTATTTAAAAATGTTTTCATTTTTGATGAGACGCGGAATAAAAGAAGTTTAATCGCCGGCAAACGAAAACCCGCGATTTCCCGTAAATCCCGGGCTTGGCCCGTATAGTCGAATATATACAAAGAAATTACCCTGTGAGTAACTTATTTCCAGAACGATTTTTTAAATTATCTTTTCACCACTAAAACGCATGAGACTTGTAGTTTTCAAAAATGTTTTCATTTTTGATGAGACGCGGAATAAAAGAAGTTTAATCGCCGGCAAACGAAAACCCGCAATTTCCCGTTAATCCTGGACTCGGCCCGTATAGTCAAAAGTATACAAAGAAAGTACCCAGGGAGTAAACTCATTTCCCGAGCGATTTTTTATATTACTTTTTCGCCACTAAAACGCATGAGACTTGTAGTTTTTAAAAATGTTTTCATTTTTGATGAGACGCTGAATAAAAGATGTTTAATCGCCGGCAAACGAAAACCAGCGATTTCCCGTAAATCCCGGACTCGGCCCGTATAGTCAAAAGTATACAAAGAAAGTACCCAGGGAGTAAACTCATTTCCCGAACGATTTTTTAAATTATTTTTTCACCACTAAAACGCATGAGACTTGTAGTTTTCAGGAATGTTTTCATTTTTGATGAGACGCGTAATGAAAGGGGTTTAATCGCAGGAAACGAACACCCGCGATTTCCCGTAAATCCCGGGATTGGCCCGTGTAGTCGAATGTATACAAAGAAAGTACCCTGTGAGTAAACTTATTTCCTGAACAATTTTTTAAATTATTTTTTCACCACTAAAACGCATGAGACTTGTAGTTTTCAAAAATGTTTTCATTTTTGATGAGACTCTTAATGAAAGAGGTTTAATCGCCGGCAAACGAAAACCCGCGATTTCCCGTTAATCCCGGACTCGGCCCGTATAGTCAAAAGTATAAAAAGAAAGTACCCAGGGAGTAAACTCATTTCCCGAACGATTTTTTAAATTATTTTTTCACCACTAAAACGCATGAGACTTGTAGTTTTCAAAAATGTTTTGATTTTTGATGAGACTCTTAATGAAAGAGGTTTAATCGCCGGCAAACGAAAACCCGCGATTTCCCCTAAATCCCGGACTCGGTCCGTATAGTCAAAAGTATACAAAGAAAGTACCAAGGGAGTAAACTCATTTCCCGGCCCGTATAGGCAAAAGTATACAAAGAAAGTAACCTGCGAGTAAACTCATTTCCAGAACGATTTTTTAAATTATTTTTCCACCACTAAAACGCATGAGACTTGTAGTTTTCAAAAATGTTTTCATTTTTGATGAGACGCGGAATAAAAGAAGTTTAATCGCCGGCAAACGAAAACCCGCGATTTCCCGTCAATCCCGGACTCGGCCCGTATAGTCAAAAGTATACAAAGAAAGTACCCAGGGAGTAAACTCACTTCCCGAACGATTTTTTAAATTATCTTTTCACCACTAAAACGCATGAGACTTGTGGTATTTAAAAATGTTTTCATTTTTGATGAGACGCGGAATAAAAGAAGTTTAATCGCCGGCAAACGAAAACCCGCGATTTCCCGTAAATCCCGGGCTTGGCCCGTATAGTCGAATATATACAAAGAAATTACCCTGTGAGTAACTTATTTCCAGAACGATTTTTTAAATTATCTTTTCACCACTAAAACGCATGAGACTTGTAGTTTTCAAAAATGTTTTCATTTTTGATGAGACGCGGAATAAAAGAAGTTTAATCGCCGGCAAACGAAAACCCGCAATTTCCCGTTAATCCTGGACTCGGCCCGTATAGTCAAAAGTATACAAAGAAAGTACCCAGGGAGTAAACTCATTTCCCGAGCGATTTTTTAAATTACTTTTTCGCCACTAAAACGCATGAGACTTGTAGTTTTTAAAAATGTTTTCATTTTTGATGAGACGCTGAATAAAAGATGTTTAATCGCCGGCAAACGAAAACCAGCGATTTCCCGTAAATCCCGGACTCGGCCCGTATAGTCAAAAGTATACAAAGAAAGTACCCAGGGAGTAAACTCATTTCCCGAACGATTTTTTAAATTATTTTTTCACCACTAAAACGCATGAGACTTGTAGTTTTCAGGAATGTTTTCATTTTTGATGAGACGCGTAATGAAAGGGGTTTAATCGCAGGAAACGAACACCCGCGATTTCCCGTAAATCCCGGGATTGGCCCGAGTAGTCGAATGTATACAAAGAAAGTACCCTGTGAGTAAACTTATTTCCTGAACAATTTTTTAAATTATTTTTTCACCACTAAAACGCATGAGACTTGTAGTTTTCAAAAATGTTTTCATTTTTGATGAGACTCTTAATGAAAGAGGTTTAATCGCCGGCAAACGAAAACCCGCGATTTCCCCTAAATCCCGGACTCGGTCCGTATAGTCAAAAGTATACAAAGAAAGTACCCAGGGAGTAAACTCATTTCCCGGCCCGTATAGGCAAAAGTATACAAAGAAAGTAACCTGCGAGTAAACTCATTTCCAGAACGATTTTTTAAATTATTTTTCCACCACTAAAACGCATGAGACTTGTAGTTTTCAAAAATGTTTTCATTTTTGATGAGACGCGGAATAAAAGAAGTTTAATCGCCGGCAAACGAAAACCCGCGATTTCCCGTCAATCCCGGACTCGGCCCGTATAGTCAAAAGTATACAAAGAAAGTACCCAGGGAGTAAACTCACTTCCCGAACGATTTTTTAAATTATCTTTTCACCACTAAAACGCATGAGACTTGTGGTATTTAAAAATGTTTTCATTTTTGATGAGACGCGGAATAAAAGAAGTTTAATCGCCGGCAAACGAAAACCCGCGATTTCCCGTAAATCCCGGGCTTGGCCCGTATAGTCGAATATATACAAAGAAATTACCCTGTGAGTAACTTATTTCCAGAACGATTTTTTAAATTATCTTTTCACCACTAAAACGCATGAGACTTGTAGTTTTCAAAAATGTTTTCATTTTTGATGAGACGCGGAATAAAAGAAGTTTAATCGCCGGCAAACGAAAACCCGCAATTTCCCGTTAATCCTGGACTCGGCCCGTATAGTCAAAAGTATACAAAGAAAGTACCCAGGGAGTAAACTCATTTCCCGAGCGATTTTTTAAATTACTTTTTCGCCACTAAAACGCATGAGACTTGTAGTTTTTAAAAATGTTTTCATTTTTGATGAGACGCTGAATAAAAGATGTTTAATCGTCGGCAAACGAAAACCAGCGATTTCCCGTAAATCCCGGACTCGGCCCGTATAGTCAAAAGTATACAAAGAAAGTACCCAGGGAGTAAACTCATTTCCCGAACGATTTTTTAAATTATTTTTTCACCACTAAAACGCATGAGACTTGTAGTTTTCAGGAATGTTTTCATTTTTGATGAGACGCGTAATGAAAGGGGTTTAATCGCAGGAAACGAACACCCGCGATTTCCCGTAAATCCCGGGATTGGCCCGAGTAGTCGAATGTATACAAAGAAAGTACCCTGTGAGTAAACTTATTTCCTGAACAATTTTTTAAATTATTTTTTCACCACTAAAACGCATGAGACTTGTAGTTTTCAAAAATGTTTTCATTTTTGATGAGACTCTTAATGAAAGAGGTTTAATCGCCGGCAAACGAAAACCCGCGATTTCCCGTTAATCCCGGACTCGGCCCGTATAGTCAAAAGTATAAAAAGAAAGTACCCAGGGAGTAAACTCATTTCCCGAACGATTTTTTAAATTATTTTTTCACCACTAAAACGCATGAGACTTGTAGTTTTCAAAAATGTTTTCATTTTTGATGAGACTCTTAATGAAAGAGGTTTAATCGCCGGCAAACGAAAACCCGCGATTTCCCCTAAATCCCGGACTCGGTCCGTATAGTCAAAAGTATACAAAGAAAGTACCCAGGGAGTAAACTCATTTCCCGGCCCGTATAGGCAAAAGTATACAAAGAAAGTAACCTGCGAGTAAACTCATTTCCAGAACGATTTTTTAAATTATTTTTCCACCACTAAAACGCACCAGACTTGTAGTTTTCCAAAATGTTTTCATTTTTGATGAGACGCTGAATAAAAGAAGTTTAATCGCCGGCAAATGAAAACCCGCGAATTCCCGTAGATCCCGGACTCGGCCCGTATAGTCAAAAGTATACAAAGAAGGTACCCAGGGAGTAAACTCATTTCCAGAACGATTTTTTAAATTATCTTTTCACCACTAAAACGCATGAGACTTGTGGTTTTCAAAAATGTTTTCATTTTTGATGAGACGCGGAATAAAAGAAGTTTAATCGCCGGCAAACGAAAACCCGCGATTTCCCGTAAATCCCGGGCTTGGCCCGTATAGTCGAATATATACAAAGAAATTACCCTGTGAGTAACTTATTTCCAGAACGATTTTTTAAATTATCTTTTCACCACTAAAACGCATGAGACTTGTAGTTTTCAAAAATGTTTTCATTATTGATGAGACGCGGAATAAAAGAAGTTTAATCGCCGGCAAACGAAAACCCGCGATTTCCCGTTAATCCCGGACTCGGCCCGTATAGTCAAAAGTATACAAAGAAAGTACCCAGGGAGTAAACTCATTTCCCGAACGATTTTTTAAATTACTTTTTCACCACTAAAACGCATGAGACTTGTAGTTTTCAGGAATGTTTTCATTTTTGATGAGACGCTTAATGAAAGGGGTTTAATCGCCGGAAACGAACACCCGCGATTTCCCGTAAATCCCGGGATTGGCCCGTGTAGTCGAATGTATACAAAGAAAGTACCCTGTGAGTAAACTCATTTCCTGAACAATTTTTTAAATTATTTTTTCACCACTAAAACGCATGAGACTTGTAGTTTTCCAAAATGTTTTCATTTTTGATGAGACGCGGAATAAAAGAAGTTTAATCGCCGGCAAACGAAAACCCGCGATTTCCCGTAAATCCCGGGCTTGGCCCGTATAGTCGAATATATACAAAGAAATTACCCTGTGAGTAACTTATTTCCAGAACGATTTTTTAAATTATCTTTTCACCACTAAAACGCATGAGACTTGTAGTTTTCAAAAATGTTTTCATTTTTGATGAGACGCGGAATAAAAGAAGTTTAATCGCCGGCAAACGAAAACCCGCGATTTCCCGTTAATCCCGGACTCGGCCCGTATAGTCAAAAGTATACAAAGAAAGTACCCAGGGAGTAAACTCATTTCCCGAACGATTTTTTAAATTACTTTTTCGCCACTAAAACGCATGAGACTTGTAGTTTTTAAAAATGTTTTCATTTTTGATGAGACGCTGAATAAAAGATGTTTAATCGCCGGCAAACGAAAACCAGCGATTTCCCGTAAATCCCGGACACGGCCCGTATAGTCAAAAGTATACAAAGAAAGTACCCAGGGAGTAAACTCATTTCCCGAACGATTTTTTAAATTATCTTTTCACCACTAAAACGCATGAGACTTGTAGTTTTCAAAAATGTTTTCATTTTTGATGAGACGCGGAATAAAAGAAGTTTAATCGCCGGCAAACGAAAACCCGCGATTTCCCGTAAATCCCGGGCTTGGCCCGTATAGTCGAATATATACAAAGAAATTACCCTGTGAGTAACTTATTTCCAGAACGATTTTTTAAATTATCTTTTCACCACTAAAACGCATGAGACTTGTAGCTTTCAAAAATGTTTTAATTTTTGATGAGACGCGGAATAAAAGAAGTTTAATCGCCGGCAAACGAAAACCCGCGATTTCCCGTTAATCCCGGACTCGGTCCGTATAGTCAAAAGTATACAAAGAAAGTACCCAGGGAGTAAACTCATTTCCCGAACGATTTTTTAAATTACTTTTTCGCCACTAAAACGCATGAGACTTGTAGTTTTTAAAAATGTTTTCATTTTTGATGAGACGCTGAATAAAAGATGTTTAATCGCCGGCAAACGAAAACCAGCGATTTCCCGTAAATCCCGGACTCGGCCCGTATAGTCAAAAGTATACAAAGAAAGTACCCAGGGAATAAACTCATTTCCCGAACGATTTTTTAAATTATTTTTTCACCACTAAAACGCATGAGACTTGTAGTTTTCAGGAATGTTTTCATTTTTGATGAGACGCTTAATGAAAGGGGTTTAATCGCCGGAAACGAACACCCGCGATTTCCCGTAAATCCCGGGATTGGCCCGTGTAGTCGAATGTATACAAAGAAAGTACCCTGTGAGTAAACTCATTTCCTGAACAATTTTTTAAATTATTTTTTCACCACTAAAACGCATGAGACTTGTAGTTTTCCAAAATGTTTTCATTTTTGATGAGACGCTGAATAAAAGAAGTTTAATCGCCGGCAAACGAAAACCCGCGAATTCCCGTAGATCCCGGACTCGGCCCGTATAGTCAAAAGTATACAAAGAAGGTACCCAGGTAGTAAACTCATTTCCAGAACGATTTTTTAAATTATCTTTTCACCACTAAAACGCATGAGACTTGTGGTTTTCAAAAATGTTTTCATTTTTGATGAGACGCGGAATAAAAGAAGTTTAATCGCCGGCAAACGAAAACCCGCGATTTCCCGTAAATCCCGGGCTTGGCCCGTATAGTCGAATATATACAAAGAAATTACCCTGTGAGTAACTTATTTCCAGAACGATTTTTTAAATTATCTTTTCACCACTAAAACGCATGAGACTTGTAGTTTTCAAAAATGTTTTCATTTTTAATGAGACGCGGAATAAAAGAAGTTTAATCGCCGGCAAACGAAAACCCGCGATTTCCCGTTAATCCCGGACTCGGCCCGTATAGTCAAAAGTATACAAAAAAGTATCCAGGGAGTAAACTCATTTCCCGAACGATTTTTTAAATTACTTTTTCGCCACTAAAACGCATGAGACTTGTAGTTTTTAAAAATGTTTTCATTTTTGATGAGACGCTGAATAAAAGATGTTTAATCGCCGGCAAACGAAAACCAGCGATTTCCCGTAAATCCCGGACTCGGCCCGTATAGTCAAAAGTATACAAAGAAAGTACCCAGGGAGTAAACTCATTTCCCGAACGATTTTTTAAATTATTTTTTCACCACTAAAACGCATGAGACTTGTAGTTTTCAGGAATGTTTTCATTTTTAATGAGACGCTTAATGAAAGGGGTTTAATCGCCGGAAACGAACACCCGCGATTTCCCGTAAATCCCGGGATTGGCCCGTGTAGTCGAATGTATACAAAGAAAGTACCCTGTGAGTAAACTCATTTCCTGAACAATTTTTTAAATTATTTTTTCACCACTAAAACGCATGAGACTTGTAGTTTTCAAAAATGTTTTCATTTTTGATGAGACGCTTAATGAAAGGGGTTTAATCGCCGGAAACGAACACCCGCGATTTCCCGTAAATCCCGGGCTTGGCCCGTATAGTCGAATGTATAAAAAGAAAGTACCCAGGGAGTAAACTCATTTCCCGAACGATTTTTTAAATTATTTTTTCACCACTAAAACGCATGAGACTTGTAGTTTTCAAAAATGTTTTCATTTTTGATGAGACGCTTAATGAAAGGGGTTTAATCGCCGGAAACGAACACCCGCGATTTCCCGTAAATCCCGGGCTTGGCCCGTATAGTCGAATGTACAAAAAGAAAGTACCCAGGGAGTAAACTCATTTCCCGAACAATTCTTTAAATTATTTTTTCACCACTAAAACGCATGAGACTTGTAGTTTTCAAAAATGTTTTCATTTTTGATGAGACTCTTAATGAAAGAAGTTTAATCGCCGGCAAACGAAAACCCGCGATTTCCCGTTAATCCCGGGCTTGGCCCGTATAGTCGAATGTATACAAAGAAAGTACCCTGTGAGTAAACTCATTTCTCGAACGATTTTTTAAATTATTTTTTCACCACTAAAACGCATGAGACTTGTAGTTTTCAAAAATGTTTTCATTTTTGATGAGACGCTGAATGAAAGAAGTTTAATCGCCGGCAAACTAAAACCCGCAATTTCCCGTAAATCCCGGGCTTGGCCCGTATAGTCGAATGTATACAAAAAAAGTACCCTGTGAGTAAATTCCTTTCCAGAGCGATTTTTTATATTTACGGGAAATCGCGGGTTTTCGTTTGCCGGCGATTAAACATCTTTTATTAAGCGTCTCATCAAAAATGAAAACATTTTTGAGAAATGAGTTTACTCCCTGGGTATTTTCTTTGTGTACTTTTGACTATACGGGCCGAGTCCGGGATTTACGGCAAATCGCGGGTTTTCGTTTGCCGGCGATTAAACATCTCTCATTAAGCGTATTATCAAAAATGGAAACATTCCTGAAAACTACAAGTCTCATGCGTTTTAGTGGTGAAAAAATAATTTAAAAAATCGTTCGGGAAATGATTTAACTCCCTGGGTACTTTCTTTGTATACTTTTGACTATGCGGGCCGAGTCCGGGATTTAGGGGAAATCGCGGGTTTTCGTTTGCCGGCGATTAAACATCTTTTATTAAGCGTCTCATCAAAAATGAAAACATTTTTGAAAACTACAAGTCTCATGCGTTTTAGTGGTGAAAAGATAATTTAAAAAATCGTTCTGGAAATGAGTTTACTCTCAGGGTACTTTCTTTGTATATACTCGACTATACGGGCCAAGCACGGGATTTACGGGAAATCGCGGGTTTTCGTTTGCCGGCGATTAAACTTCTTTTATTCAGCGTCTCATCAAAAATGAAAACATTCCTGAAAACTAGAAGTCTCATGCGTTTTAGTGGTGAAAAAATAATTTAAAAAATCGTTCGGAAAATGGGTTTACTCCCTGGGTACTTTCTTTGTATACTTTTGACTATACGGGCCGATTCCGGGTTTTACGGGAAATCGCGGGTTTTCGTTTGCCGGCGATTAAACATCTTTTATTCAGCGTCTCATCAAAAATGAAAACATTTTTGGAAACTACAAGTCTCATGCGTTTTAGTGGTGAAAAGATAATTTAAAAAATCGTTCTGGAAATGAGTTTACTCCCTGCGAATTTTCTTTGTATACTTTTGACTATACGGGCCAAGTCCGGGATTTACGGGAATTCGCGGGTTTTCGTTTGCCGGCAATTTAAACTTCCTTTATTCAGCGTCTCATCAAAAATGAGAACGTTTTTTAAAACTACAAGTCTCATACGTTTTAGTGGTGAAAAATTAATTTAAAAAATCGTTTGGGAAATGAGTTTACTCCCTGGGTATTTTCTTTGTATACTTTTGACTACACGGGCCAAGTCCGGGATTTACTGGAAATCGCGGGTTTTCGTTTTCCGGCGATTAAACATCTTTTATTCAGCGTCTCATCAAAAATGAAAACATTTTTGAAAACTACAAGTCTCATGCGTTTTAGTGGTGAAAAAATAATTTAAAAAATCGTTCGGGAAATGAGTTTACACCCTGGGTACTTTCTTTGTATACTTTTGACTATACGGGCCGAGTCCGGGATTTACGGGAAATCGCGGGTTTTCGTTTGCCGGCGATTAAACATCTTTTATTCAGCGTCTCATCAAAAATGAAAACATTTTAAAAAACTACAAGTCTCATGCGTTTTAGTGGTGAAAAGATAATTTAAAAAATCGTTCTGGAAAGGAGTTTACTCCCTGCGTATTTTCTTTGTATACTTTTGACTATACGGGCCGAGTCCTGGATTTACGGGAATTCGCGGGTTTTCGTTTGCCGGCGATTAAACTTCTTTTATTCAGCGTCTCATCAAAAATGAAAACATTTTTGAAAACTACCAGTCTCATACGTTTTAGTGGTGAAAAAATAATTTAAAAAATCGTTCGGGAAATGAGTTTACTCCCTGGGTATTTTCTTTGTATAATTTTGACTATACGGGCCAAGTCCGGGATTTACGGGAAATCGCGGGTTTTCGTTTTCCGGCGATTAAACATCTTTTATTCAGCGTCTCATCAAAAATGAAAACATTTTTGAAAACTACAAGTCTCATGCGTTTTAGTGGTGAAAAGATAATTTAAAAAATCGTTCTGGAAATGAGTTTACTCCCTGCGTATTTTCTTTGTATACTTTTGACTATACGGGCCAAGTCCGGGATTTACGGGAAATCGCGGGTTTTCGTTTTCCGGCGATTAAACATCTTTTATTCAGCGTCTCATCAAAAATGAAAACATTTTTGAAAACTACAAGTCTCATGCGTTTTAGTGGTGAAAAGATAATTTAAAAAATCGTTCTGGAAATGAGTTTACTCCCTGCGTATTTTCTTTGTATACTTTTGACTATACGGGCCAAACCCGGGATTTACGGGAATTCGCGGGTTTTCGTTTGCCGGCGATTAAACTTCTTTTATTCAGCGTCCCATCAAAAATGAAAACGTTTTTGAAAACTACAAGTCTCATACGTTTTAGTGGTGAAAAAATAATTTAAAAAATCGTTCGGGAAAAGAGTTTACTCCCTGGGTATTTTCTTTGTATACTTTTGACTATACGGGCCAAGGTCGGGATTTACGGGAAATCGCGGGTTTTCGTTTTCCGGCGATTAAACATCTTTTATTCAGCGTCTCATCAAAAATGAAAACATTTTTGAAAACTACAAGTCTCATGCGTTTTAGTGGTGAAGAAATAATTTAAAAAATCGTTCGGGAAATGAGTTTACTCCCTGGGTACTTTCTTTGTATACTTTTGACTATACGAGCCGAGTCCGGGATTTACGGGAAATCGCAGGTTTTTGTTTGCCGGCGATTAAACATCTTTTATTCAGCGTCTCATCAAAAATGAAAACATTTTTAAAAACTACAAGTCTCATGCGTTTTAGTGGTGAAAAGATAATTTAAAAAATCGTTCGGGAAATGAGTTTACTCCCTGCTTATTTTCTTTGTTTACTTTTGACTATACGGGCCAAACCCGGGATTTACGGGAATTCGCGGGTTTTCGTTTGCCGGCGATTAAACTTCTTTTATTCAGCGTCACATCATAAATGAAAACGTTTTTGAAAACTACAAGTCTCATACGTTTTAGTGGTGAAAAAATATTTTAAAAAATCGTTCGGGAAATGAGTTTACTCCCTGGGTATTTTCTTTGTATACTTTTGACTATACGGGCCAAGGTCGGGATTTACGGGAAATCGCGGGTTTTCGTTTTCCGGCGATTAAACATCTTTTATTCAGCGTCTCATCAAAAATGAAAACATTTTTGAAAACTACAAGTCTCATGCGTTTTAGTGGTGAAGAAATAATTTAAAAAATCGTTCGGGAAATGAGTTTACTCCCTGGGTACTTTCTTTGTATACTTTTGACTATACGGGCCGAGTCCGAGATTTACGGGAAATCGCAGGTTTTTGTTTGCCGGCGATTAAACATCTTTTATTCAGCGTCTCATCAAAAATGAAAACATTTTTAAAAACTACAAGTCTCATGCGTTTTAGTGGTGAAAAGATAATTTAAAAAATCGTTCTGGAAAGGAGTTTACTCCCTGCGTATTTTCTTTGTATACTTTTGACTATACGGGCCGAGTCCGGGATTAACGGGAATTCGCGGGTTTTCGTTTGCCGGCGATTAAACTTCTTCTATTCAGCGTCTCATCAAAAATGAAAACATTTTTGAAAACTACAAGTCTCATACGTTTTAGTGGTGAAAAAATAACTTAAAAAATCGTTCTGGAAAGGAGTTTACTCCCTGCGTATTTTCTTTGTATACTTTTGACTATACGACCCGAGTCCGGGATTTACGGGAAATCGCGGGTTTTCGTTTGCCGGCGATTAAACATCTTTTATTCAGCGTCTCATCAAAAATGAAAACATTTTTAAAAACTACAAGTCTCATGCGTTTTAGTGGTGAAAAGATAATTTAAAAAATCGTTCTGGAAATGAGTTTACTCCCTGCGTGTTTTCTTTGTATACTTTTGACTATACGGGCCGAGTCCGGGATTTACGGGAATTCGCGGGTTTTCGTTTGCCGGCGATTAAACTTCTTTTATTCAGCGTCTCATCAAAAATGAAAACATTTTTGAAAACTACAAGTCTCGTGCGTTTTAGTGGTCAAAAGATAATTTAAACAATCGTTCTGGAGATGAGTTTACTCGCAGGGTAATTTCTTTGTATACTTTTGACTATACGGGCCGAGTCCGGGATTTACGGGAAATCGCGGGTTTTCGTTTGCCGGCGATTAAACTTCTTTTATTCAGCGTCTCATCAAAAATGAAAATATTTTTGAAAACTACAAGTCTCATACGTTTTAGAGGTGAAAAAATAATTTAAAAAATCGTTCGGGAAATGAGTTTACTCACTGGGTATTTTCTTTGTATACTTTTGACTATACGGGCCGAGTCCGGGATGTACGGGAAATTGCGGGTTTTCGTTTGCCGGCGATTAAACTTCTTTTATTCCGCGTCTCATCAAAAATGAAAACATTTTTGAAACCTACAAGTCTCATGCGTTTTAGTGGTGAAAAGATAATTTAAAAAATCGTTCTGGAAATGAGTTTACTCACAGAGTACTTTCTTTGTATATACTCGTCTATACGGGCCAAGCACGGGATTTACGGAAAATCGCGGGTTTTCGTTTTCCGGCGATTAAACATCTTTTATTCAGCGTCTCATCAAAAATGAAAACATTTTTGAAAACTACAAGTCACGTGCGTTTTAGTGGTGAAATGATAATTTAAACAATCGTTCTGGAGATGAGTTTACTCGCAGGGTACTTTCTTTGTATACTTTTGACTATACGGGCCGAGTCCGGGATTTACGGGAAATCGCGGGTTTTCGTTTGCCGGCGATTAAACTTCTTTTATTCAGCGTCTCATCAAAAATGAAAATATTTTTGAAAACTACAAGTCTCATACGTTTTAGTGGTGAAAAAATAATTTAAAAAATCGTTCCGGAAATGAGTTTACTCCCTGGGTATTTTCTTTGTATACTTTTGACTATACGGGCCGAGTCCGGGATTTACGGGAAATCGCGGGTTTTCGTTTGCCGGCGATTAAACTTCTTTTATTCCGCGTCTCATCAAAAATGAAAACATTTTTGAAACCTACAAGTCTCATGCGTTTTAGTGGTGAAAAGATAATTTAAAAAATCGTTCTGGAAATGAGTTTACTCACAGAGTACTTTCTTTGTATATACTCGTCTATACGGGCCAAGCACGGGATTTACCTAAAATCGCGGGTTTTCGTTTTCCGGCGATTAAACATCTTTTATTCAGCGTCTCATCAAAAATGAAAACATTTTTGAAAACTACAAGTCTCATGCGTTTTAGTGGTGAAAAGATAATTTTAAAAAATCGTTCTGGAAATGAGTTTACTCCCTGGGTACTTTCTTTTTATACATTCGACTATACGGGCCAAGCCTGGGATTTTCGGGAAATCGCGGGTTTTCGTTTGCCGGCGATTAAACCTCTTTCATCAAGCGTCTCATCAAAAATGAAAACATTTTTAAAAACTACAAGTCTCATGCGTTTTAGTGGTGAAAAAATAATTTAAAAAATCGTTCGGGAAATGAATTTACTTCCTGAGTACTTTCTTTGAATACTTTGTACTATACGGGCCGAGTCCGGGATTTACGGGAAATCGCGGGTTTTCGTTTGCCGGCGATTAAACTTCTTTTATTCAGCGTCTCATCAAAAATGAAAACATTTTTGAAAACTACAAGTCTCATACGTTTTAGTGGTGAAAAAATAATTTAAAAAATCGTTCGGGAAATGCGTTTACTCCCTGGGTATTTTTTTTGTATACTTTTGACTATACGGGCCAAGTCCGGGATTTACGGGAAATTGCGGGTTTTCGTTTTCCGGCGATTAAACATCTTTTATTCAGCGTCTCATCAAAAATGAAAACATTTTTGAAACTACAAGTCTCATGCGTTTTAGTGGTGAAAAAATAATTTAAAAAATCTTTCGGGAAATGAGTTTACTTCCTGGGTACTTTCTTTGTATACTTTTGACTATACGAGCCGAGTCCGGGATTTACGGGAAATCGCGGGTTTTCGTTTGCCGGCGATTAAACATCTTTTATTCAGCGTCTCATCAAAAATGAAAACATTTTTAAAAACTACAAGTCTCATGCGTTTTAGTGGTGAAAAGATAATTTAAAAAATCGTTCTGGAAATGAGTTTACTCCCTGCGTATTTTCTTTGTATACTTTTGACTATACGGGCCGAGTCCGGGATTTACGGGAATTCGCGGGTTTTCGTTTGCCGGCGATTAAACTTCTTTTATTCAGCGTCTCATCAAAAATGAAAACATTTTTGAAAACTACAAGTCTCATACGTTTTAGTGGTGAAAAAATAATTTAAAAAATCGTTCGGGAAATGAGTTTACTCCCTGGGTATTTTCTTTGTATACTTTTGACTATACGGGCCGAGTCCGGGATTTACGGGAAATCGCGGGTTTTCGTTTGCCGGCGATTAAACTTCTTTTATTCCGCGTCTCATCAAAAATGAAAACATTTTTGAAACCTACAAGTCTCATGCGTTTTAGTGGTGAAAAGATAATTTAAAAAATCGTTCTGGAAATGAGTTTACTCACAGAGTACTTTCTTTGTATATACTCGTCTATACGGGCCAAGCACGGGATTTACGGAAAATCGCGGGTTTTCGTTTTCCGGCGATTAAACATCTTTTATTCAGCGTCTCATCAAAAATGAAAACATTTTTGAAAACTACAAGTCTCATGCGTTTTAGTGGTGAAAAGATAATTTTAAAAAATCGTTCTGGAAATGAGTTTACTCCCTGGGTAATTTCTTTTTATACATTCGACTATACGGGCCAAGCCTGGGATTTTCGGGAAATCGCGGGTTTTCGTTTGCCGCCGATTAAACCTCTTTCATCAAGCGTCTCATCAAAAATGAAAACATTTTTAAAAACTACAAGTCTCATGCGTTTTAGTGGTGAAAAAATAATTTAAAAAATCGTTCGGGAAATGAATTTACTTCCTGAGTACTTTCTTTGAATACTTTGTACTATACGGGCCGAGTCCGGGATTTACGGGAAATCGCGGGTTTTCGTTTGCGGGCGATTAAACTTCTTTTATTCCGCGTCTCATCAAAAATGAAAACATTTTTGAAAACTACAAGTCTCATACGTTTTAGTGGTGAAAAAATAATTTAAAAAATCGTTCGGGAAATGCGTTTACTCCCTGGGTATTTTTTTGTATACTTTTGACTATACGGGCAAGTCCGGGATTTACGGGAAATTGCGGGTTTTCGTTTTCCGGCGATTAAACATCTTTTATTCAGCGTCTCATCAAAAATAAAAACATTTTTGAAACTACAAGTCTCATGCGTTTTAGTGGTGAAAAAATAATTTAAAAAATCGTTCGGGAAATGAGTTTACTTCCTGGGTACTTTCTTTGTATACTTTTGACTATACGAGCCGAGTCCGGGATTTACGGGAAATCGCGGGTTTTCGTTTGCCGGCGATTAAACATCTTTTATTCAGCGTCTCATCAAAAATGAAAACATTTTTAAAAACTACAAGTCTCATGCGTTTTAGTGGTGAAAAGATAATTTAAAAAATCGTTCTGGAAATGAGTTTACTCCCCGCGTATTTTCTTTGTATACTTTTGACTATACGGGCCGAGTCCGGGATTTACGGGAATTCGCGGGTTTTCGTTTGCCGGCGATTAAACTTCTTTTATTCAGCGTCTCATCAAAAATGAAAACATTTTTGAAAACTACAAGTCTCGTGCGTTTTAGTGGTGAAAAGATAATTTAAACAATCGTTCTGGAGATGAGTTTACTCTCAGGGTAATTTCTTTGTATACTTTTGACTATACGGGCCGAGTCCGGGAGTTACGTGAAATCGCGGGTTTTCGTTTGCCGGCGATTAAACTTCTTTTATTCAGCATCTCATCAAAAATGAAAATATTTTTGAAAACTACAAGTCTCATACGTTTTAGTGGTGAAAAAATAATTTAAAAAATCGTTCGGGAAATGAGTTTACTCCCTGGGTATTTTCTTTGTATACTTTTGACTATACGGGCCGAGTCCGGGATTTACGGGAAATCGCGGGGTTTCGTTTGCCGGCGATTAAACTTCTTTTATTCCGCATCTCATCAAAAATGAAAACATTTTTGAAAACTACAAGTCTCATGCGTTTTAGTGGTGAAAAGATAATTTTAAAAAATCGTTCTGGAAATGAGTTTACTCCCTGGGTACTTTCTTTGTATACATTCGACTATACCGGCCAAGCCTGGGATTTACGGGAAATCGCGGGTTTTCGTTTGCCGGCGATTAAACCTCTTTCATCAAACGTCTCATCAAAAATGAAAACATTTTTAAAAACTACAAGTCTCATGCGTTTTAGTGGTGAAAAAATAACTTAAAAAATCGTTCGGGAAATGAATTTACTTCCTGAGTACTTTCTTTGAATACTTTGTACTATACGGGCCGAGTCCGGGATTTACGGGAAATTGCGGGTTTTCGTTTGCCGGCGATTAAACTTCTTTTATTCAGCGTCTCATCAAAAATGAAAACATTTTTTGAATACTACAAGTCTCATGCGTTTTAGTGGTGAAAAAATAATTTAAAGAATCGTTCGGGAAATGAGTTTACTCCCTGGGTACTTTCTTTGTATATTTCTGGCTACACGGGCAGTGTCCGGGATTTACGGGAATTCGCGGGTTTTCGTTTGCCGGCGATTAAACTTCTTTTATTCAGCGTCTCATCAAAAATGAAAACATTTTTGAAAACTACAAGTCTCATGCGTTTTAGTGCTGAAACAATAACTTAAAAAAACGTTCGGGAAATGCGTTTACTCCCTGGGTACTTTCTTTGTATACATTCGACTATACGGGCCAAGCCGGGATTTACGTGAAATCGCGGGTTTTCGTTTGCCGGAGATTAAACTTCTTTTATTCAGCGTCTTATCAAAAATGAAAACATTTTTGAAAACTACAAGTCTCATGCGTTTTAGTGGTGAAAAAATAATTTAAAAAATCGTTCGGGAAATGAGTTTACTCCCTGGGTACTTTCTTTGTATACTTTTGACTATACGGGCCGAGTCCGGGATTTACGGGAAATCGCGGGTTTTCGTTTGCTGGCGATTAAACTTCTTTTATTCCGCGTCTCATCAAAAATGAAAACATTTTTGAAAACTACAAGTCTCATGCGTTTCAATGGTGAAAAGATAATTTAGAAAATCGTTCTGTAAATGAGTTTACTCACAGGGTAATTTCTTCGTATATATTCGACTATACGGGCCAAGCCCGGGATTTACGGGAAATCGCGGGTTTTCGTTTGCCGGCGATTAAACTTCTTTTATTCAGCGTCTCATCAAAAATGAAAACATTTTTGAAAACTACAAGTCTCATGCGTTTTTGTTGTGAAAAAATAATTTAAAAAATCGTTCGAGAAATGAGTTTACTCCCTGGGTACTTTCTTTGTATACTTTTGACTATACGGGCCGAGTCCGGGATTTACGGGAAATCGCGGGTTTTCGTTTGCTGGCGATTAAACTTCTTTTATTCCGCGTCTCATCAAAAATGAAAACATTTTTGAAAACTACAAGTCTCATGCGTTTTAGTGGTGAAATGATAATTTAAAAAATCGTTCTGTAAATGAGTTTACTCACAGGGTAATTTCTTCGTATGTATTCGACTATACGGGCCAAGTCCGGGATTTACGGGAATGCGCGGGTTTTCGTTTGCCGGCGATTAAACTTCTTTTATTCAGCGTCTCATCAAAAATGAAAACATTTTTTGAATACTACAAGTCTCATGCGTTTTAGTGGTGAAAAAATAATTTAAAGAATCGTTCGGGAAATGAGTTTACTCCCTGGGTACTTTCTTTGTATATTTCTGGCTACACGGGCAGTGTCCGGGATTTACGGGAATTCGCGGGTTTTCGTTTGCCGGCGATTAAACTTCTTTTATTCCGCGTCTCATCAAAAATGAAAACATTTTTGAAAACTACAAGTCTCATGCGTTTTAGTGCTGAAACAATAACTTAAAAAAACGTTCGGGAAATGCGTTTACTCCCTGGGTACTTTCTTTGTATACATTCGACTATACGGGCCAAGCCGGGATTTACGTGAAATCGCGGGTTTTCGTTTGCCGGAGATTAAACTTCTTTTATTCAGCGTCTCATCAAAAATGAAAACATTTTTGAAAACTACAAGTCTCATGCGTTTTAGTGGTGAAAAAATAATTTAAAAAATCGTTCGGGAAATGAGTTTACTCCCTGGGTACTTTCTTTGTATACTTTTGACTATACGGGCCGAGTCCGGGATTTACGGGAAATCGCGGGTTTTCGTTTGCTGGCGATTAAACTTCTTTTATTCCGCGTCTCATCAAAAATGAAAACATTTTTGAAAACTACAAGTCTCATGCGTTTTAATGGTGAAAAGATAATTTAGAAAATCGTTCTGTAAATGAGTTTACTCACAGGGTAATTTCTTCGTATATATTCGACTATACGGGCCAAGCCCGGGATTTACGGGAAATCGCGGGTTTTCGTTTGCCGGCGATTAAACTTCTTTTATTCAGCGTCTCATCAAAAATGAAAACATTTTTGAAAACTACAAGTCTCATGCGTTTTTGTTGTGAAAAAATAATTTAAAAAATCGTTCGAGAAATGAGTTTACTCCCTGGGTACTTTCTTTGTATACTTTTGACTATACGGGCCGAGTCCGGGATTTACGGGAAATCGCGGGTTTTCGTTTGCTGGCCATTAAACTTCTTTTATTCCGCGTCTCATCAAAAATGAAAACATTTTTGAAAACTACAAGTCTCATGCGTTTTAGTGGTGAAATGATAATTTAAAAAATCGTTCTGTAAATGAGTTTACTCACAGGGTAATTTCTTCGTATGTATTCGACTATACGGGCCAAGTCCGGGATTTACGGGAATGCGCGGGTTTTCGTTTGCCGGCGATTAAACTTCTTTTATTCAGCGTCTCATCAAAAATGAAAACATTTTTGAAAACTACAAGTCTCATGCGTTTTTGTTGTGAAAAAATAATTTAAAAAATCGTTCGGGATTTGAGATTACTCCCTGGGTACTTTCTTTGTATATACTCGACTATACGGGCGAAGCACGGGATTTACGGAAAATCGCGGGTTTTCGTTTTCCGGCGATTAAACATCTTTTATTCAGCGTCTCATCAAAAATGAAAACATTTTTGAAAACTGCAAGTCTCATGCGTTTTAGTGGTGAAAAGATAATTTTAAAAAATCGTTCTGGAAATGAGTTTACTCCCTGGGTACTTTCTTTGTATACTTTTGGCTATACGAGCCGAGTCCGGGATTTACGGGAATTCGCAGGTTATCGTTTGCCGGCGATTAAACTTCTTTTATTCAGCGTCTCATCAAAAATGAAAACATTTTTGAAAACTACAAGTCTCATGCGTTTTAGTGGTGAAAAGATAATTTTAAAAAATCGTTCTGGAAATGAGTTTACTCCCTGGGTACTTTCTTTGTATACTTTTGGCTATACGGGCCGAGTCCGGGATTTACGGGAATGCGCGGGTTTTCGTTTGCGGGCGATTAAACATCTTTTATTCAGCGTCTCATCAAAAATGAAAACATTTTTTAAAACTACAAGTCTCATGCGTTTTTGTTGTGAAAAAATAATTGAAAAAATCGTTCGTGATTTGAGATTACTCCCTGGGTACTTTCTTTGTATACATTCGACTATACGGGCCAAGCCCGGGATTTACGGGAAATCGCGGGTTTTCGTTTGCCGGCGATTAAACTTCTTTTATTCAGCGTCTCATCAAAAATGAAAACATTTTTGAAAACTGCAAGTCTCATGCGTTTTAGTGGTGAAAAAATAACTTAAAAAATCGTTCGGGAAATGTATTTACTTCCTGAGTACTTTTTTTGTATACTTTGTACTATACGGGCCGAGTCCGGGATTTACGTGAAATCGCGGGTTTTCGTTTGCCGGAGATTAAACCTCTCTCATTAAGCGTCTCATCAAAAATGAAAACATTTTTGAAAACTACAAGTCTCATGCGTTTTAGTGGTGAAAAGATAATTTTAAAAAATCGTTCTGGAAATGAGTTTACTCCCTGGGTACTTTCTTTGTATACATTTGACTATACGGGCCAAGCCTGGGATTTACGGGAAATAGCGGGTTTTCGTTTGCCGGCGATTAAACCTCTTTCATCAAGCGTCTCATCAAAAATGAAAACATTTTTAAAAACTACAAGTCTCATGCGTTTTAGTGGTGAAAAAATAACTTAAAAAATCGTTTGGGAAATGAATTTACTTCCTGAGTACTTTCTTTGTATACTTTGTACTATACGGGCCGAGTCCGGGATTTACGGGAAATCGCGGGTTTTCGTTTGCCGGCGATTAAACTTCTTTTATTCAGCGTCTCATCAAAAATGAAAACATTTTTGAAAACTACTAGTCTCATGCGTTTTAGTGGTAAAAAAATAATTTAAAAAATCGTTCGGGAACTGAGTTTACTCCCTGGGTACTTTCTTTGTATACTTTTGACTATACGGGCCGAGTCCGGGATTTACGGGAAATCGCGGGTTTTCATTTGCTGGCGATTAAACTTCTTTTATTCCGCGTCTCATCAAAAATGAAAACATTTTTGAAAACTACAAGTCTCATGTGTTTTAGTGGTGAAAAGATAATTTAAAAAATCGTTCTGGAAATGAGTTTACTCACAGGGTAATTTCTTCGTATATATTCGACTATACGGGCCAAGCCCGGGATTTACGGGAAATCGCGGGTTTTCGTTTGCCGGCGATTAAACTTCTTTTATTCAGCGTCTCATCAAAAATGAAAACATTTTTGAAAACTACAAGTCTCATGCGTTTTTGTTGTGAAAAAATAATTTAAAAAATCGTTCGAGAAATGAGTTTACTCCCTGGGTACTTTCTTTGTATACTTTTGACTATACGGGCCGAGTCCGGGATTTACGGGAAATCGCGGGTTTCGTTTGCTGGCGATTAAACTTCTTTTATTCCGCGTCTCATCAAAAATGAAAACATTTTTGAAAACTACAAGTCTCATGCGTTTTAGTGGTGAAAAGATAATTTAAAAAATTGTTCTGTAAATGAGTTTACTCACAGGGTAATTTCTTTGTATACTTTTGACTATACGGGCCGAGTCCGGGATTTACGGGAATGCGCGGGTTTTCGTTTGCCGGCGATTAAACTTCTTTTATTCAGCGACTCATCAAAAATGAAAACATTTTTTAAAACTACAAGTCTCATGCGTTTTTGTTGTGAAAAAATAATTGAAAAAATCGTTCGGGATTTGAGATTACTCCCTGGGTACTTTCTTTGTATACATTTGACTATACGGGCCAAGCCTGGGATTTACGGGAAATCGCGGGTTTTCATTTGCCGGCGATTAAACCTTTTTTTCATTAAGCGTCTCATCAAAAATGAAAATATTTTTAAAAACTACAAGTCTCATGCGTTTTAGTGGTGAAAAAATAACTTAAAAAATCGTTCGAGAAATGAGTTTACTCCCTGGGTACTTTCTTTGTATACTTTTGATTATACGGGCCGAGTCCGGGATTTACGGGAAATCGCGGGTTTCGTTTGCTGGCGATTAAACTTCTTTTATTCCGCGTCTCATCAAAAATGAAAACATTTTTGAAAACTACAAGTCTCATGCGTTTTAGTGGTGAAAAGATAATTTAAAAAATTGTTCTGTAAATGAGTTTACTCACAGGGTAATTTCTTTGTATACTTTTGACTATACGGGCCGAGTCCGGGATTTACGGGAATGCGCGGTTTTTCGTTTGCCGGCGATTAAACTTCTTTTATTCAGCGTCTCATCAAAAATGAAAACATTTTTTAAAACTACAAGTCTCATGCGTTTTTGTTGTGAAAAAATAATTGAAAAAATCGTTCTGGAAATGAGTTTACTCCCTGGGTACTTTCTTTGTATACTTTTGGCTATACGGGCCGAGTCCGGGATTTACGGGAATGCGCGGGTTTTCGTTTGCGGGCGATTAAACTTCTTTTATTCAGCGACTCATCAAAAATGAAAACATTTTTTAAAACTACAAGTCTCATGCGTTTTTGTTGTGAAAAAATAATTGAAAAAATCGTTCGGGATTTGAGATTACTCCCTGGGTACTTTCTTTGTATACATTTGACTATACGGGCCAAGCCTGGGATTTACGGGAAATCGCGGGTTTTCATTTGCCGGCGATTAAACCTTTTTCATTAAGCGTCTCATCAAAAATGAAAATATTTTTAAAAACTACAAGTCTCATGCGTTTTAGTGGTGAAAAAATAACTTAAAAAATCGTTCGGAAATGAATTTACTTCCTGAGTACTTTCTTTGTATACTTTGTACTATACGGGCCGAGTCCGGGATTTACGGGAAATCGCGGGTTTTCGTTTGCCGGCGATTAAACTTCTTTTATTCAGCGTCTCATCAAAAATGAAAACATTTTTGAAAACTATAAGTCTCATGCGTTTTAGTGGTGAAAAAAATTTTAAAAAATCGTTCGGGAAATGAGTTTACTCCCTGGGTACTTTCTTTGTATACTTTTGACTATACGGGCCGAGTCTGGGATTTACGGGAAATCGCGGGTTTTCGTTTGCTGGCGATTAAACTTCTTTTATTCCGCGTCTCATCAAAAATGAAAACATTTTTGAAAACTACAAGTCTCATGCGTTTTAATGGTGAAAAGATAATTTAGAAAATCGTTCTGTAAATGAGTTTACTCACAGGGTAATTTCTTCGTATATATTCGACTATACGGGCCAAGCCCGGGATTTACGGGAAATCGCGGGTTTTCGTTTGCCGGCGATTAAACTTCTTTTATTCAGCGTCTCATCAAAAATAAAAACATTTTTAAAAACTACAAGTCTCATGCGTTTTTGTTGTGAAAAAATAATTTAAAAAATCGTTTGAGAAATGAGTTTACTCCCTGGGTACTTTCTTTGTATACTTTTGACTATACGGGCTAAGTCCGGGATTTACGGGAATGCGCGGGTTTTCGTTTGCCGGCGATTAAACTTCTTTTATTCAGCGTCTCATCAAAAATGAAAACATTTTTGAGAACTACAAGTCTCATGCGTTTTAGTGGTGAAAAAAT
This sequence comes from Hydractinia symbiolongicarpus, assembly GCF_029227915.1. Taxonomy (NCBI): domain Eukaryota; kingdom Metazoa; phylum Cnidaria; class Hydrozoa; order Anthoathecata; family Hydractiniidae; genus Hydractinia; species Hydractinia symbiolongicarpus. The sequence continues at coordinate 31,372,558 of NC_079878.1, read as the reverse complement.
AATTTAAAAAATCGTTCGGGAAATGAGTTTACTCCCTGGGTATTTTCTTTGTATACTTTTGACTATACGGGCCGAGTCTGGGATTTACGGGAAATCGCGGGTTTTCGTTTGCCGGCGATTAAACTTCTTTTATTCCGCGTCTCATCAAAAATGAAAACATTTTTGAAAACTACAAGTCTCATGCGTTTTAGTGGTGAAAAGATAATATAAAAAATCGTTCTGGAAAGGAGTTTACTCACAGGGTACTTTCTTTGTATATACTCGACTATACGGGCCAAGCACGGGATTTACGGAAAATCGCGGGTTTTCGTTTTCCGGCGATTAAACATCTTTTATTCAGCGTCTCATCAAAAATGAAAACATTTTTGAAAACTGCAAGTCTCATGCGTTTTAGTGGTGAAAAGATAATTTTAAAAAATCGTTCTGGAAATGAGTTTACTCCCTGGGTACTTTCTTTGTATACTTTTGGCTATACGGGCCGAGTCCGGGATTTACGGGAATGCGCGGGTTTTCGTTTGCGGGCGATTAAACTTCTTTTATTCAGCGTCTCATCAAAAATGAAAACATTTTTGAAAACTACAAGTCTCATGCGTTTTTGTTGTGAAAAAATAATTTAAAAAATCGTTCGGGATTTGAGATTACTCCCTGGGTACTTTCTTTGTATACATTCGACTATACGGGCCAAGCCTGGGATTTACGGGAAATCGCGGGTTTTCGTTTGCCGGCGATTAAACCTCTTTCATTAAGCGTCTCATCAAAAATGAAAACATTTTTAAAAACTACAAGTCTCATGCGTTTTAGTGGTGAAAAGATAATTTAAAAAATCGTTCTGGAAATGAGTTTACTCACAGGGTACTTTCTTTGTATATACTCGACTATACGGGCTAAGCACGGGATTTACGGAAAATTGCGGGTTTTCGTTTTCCGGCGATTAAACATCTTTTATTCAGCGTCTCATCAAAAATGAAAACATTTTTGAAAACTACAAGTGTCATGCGTTTTAGTGGTGAAAAAATAATTTAAAAAATCGTTCGGGAAATGGGTTTACTCCCAGGGTACTTTCTTTGTATACTTTTGACTATACGGGCCGAGTCCGGGATTTACGGGAAATCGCGGGTTTTCGTCTGCTGGCGATTAAACTTCTTTTATTCCGCGTCTCATCAAAAATGAAAACATTTTTGAAAACTACAAGTCTCATGCGTTTTAGTGGTGAAAAGATAATTTAAAAAATCGTTCTGGAAATGAGTTTACTCACAGGGTAATTTCTTCGTATATACTCGACTATACGGGCCAAGCCCGGGATTTACGGGAAATCGCGGGTTTTCGTTTGCTGGCGATTAAACTTCTTTTATTCCGCGTCTCATCAAAAATGAAAACATTTTTGAAAACTACAAGTCTCATGCGTTTTAGTGGTGAAAAGATAATTTAAAAAATCGTTCTGGAAATGAGTTTACTCACAGGGTAATTTCTTCGTATATACTCGACTATACGGGCCAAGCCCGGGATTTACGGGAAATCGCGGGTTTTCGTTTGCCGGCGATTAAACTTCTTTTATTCAGCGTCTCATCAAAAATGAAAACATTTTTGAAAACTACAAGTGTCATGCGTTTTAGTGGTGAAAAAATAATTTAAAAAATCTTTCGGGAAATGAGTTTACTCCCTGGATGCTTTCTTTGTATACTTTTGGCTATACAGGCCGAGTCCGGGATTTACGGGAATGCGCGGGTTTTCGTTTGCCGGCGATTAAACTTCTTTTATTCAGCGTCTCATCAAAAATGAAAACATTTTTGAAAACTACAAGTCTCATCCGTTTTTGTTGTGAAAAAATAATTTAAAAAATCGTTCGGGATTTGAGATTACTCACTGGGTACTTTCTTTGTATACTTTTGGCTATGCGAGCCGTGTCCGGGATTTACGGGAATTCGCGGGTTATCGTTTGCCGGCGATTAAACTTCTTTTATTCAGCGTCTCATCAAAAATGAAAACATTTTTGAAAACTACAAGTCTCATGCGTTTTAGTGGTGAAAAAATAATTTAAAAAATCGTTCGGGAAATGAGTTTACTCCCTGGGTATTTTCTTTGTATACTTTTGACTATACGGGCCGAGTCCGGGATTTACGGGAAATCGCGGGTTTTCGTTTGCCGGCGATTAAACTTCTTTTATTCTGCGTCTCTACAAAAATGAAAACATTTTTGAAAATTACAAGTCTCATGCGTTTTAGTGGTGAAAAGATAATTTAAAAAATCGTTCTGGAAATGAGTTTACTCACAGGGTACTTTCTTTGTATATACTCGACTATACGGGCTAAGCACGGGATTTACGGAAAATCGCGGGTTTTCGTTTTCCGGCGATTAAACTTCTTTTATTCAGCGTCTCATCAAAAATGAAAACATTTTTGAAAACTACAATTCTCATCCGTTTTTGTTGTGAAAAAATAATTTAAAAAATCGTTCGGGATTTGAGATTACTCCCTGGGTACTTTCTTTGTATACATTCGACTATACGGGCCAAGCCTGTGATTTACAGGAAATCGCAGGTTTTCGTTTGCCAGCGATTAAACCTCTTTCATCAAGCGTCTCATCAAAAATGAAAACATTTTTAAAAACTACAAGTCTCATGCGTTTTAGTGGTGAAAAAATAACTTAAAAAATCGTTCGGGAAATGAATTTACTTCCTGAGTACTTTCTTTGTATACTTTGTACTATACGGGCCGAGTCCGGGATTTACGGGAAATCGCGGGTTTTCGTTTGCCGGCGATTAAACCTCTTTCATCAAGCGTCTCATCAAAAATGAAAACATTTTTGAAAACTACAAGTCTTATGCGTTTTAGTGGTGAAAAGATAATTTTAAAAAATCGTTCGGGAAATGCGTTTACTCCCTGGGTACTTTCTTTGTATACATTCGACTATACGGGCCAAGCCCGGGATTTACGTGAAATCGCGGGTTTTCGTTTGCCGGAGATTAAACCTCTCTCATTAAGCGTCTCATCAAAAATGAAAACATTTTTGAAAAGTACAAGTCTCATGCGTTTTAGTGGCGAAAAAATAATTTAAAAAATCGTTCGGGAAATGAGTTTACTCCCTGGGTACTTTCTTTGTATACTTTTGACTATATGGGCCGAGTCCGGGTTTTACGGGAAATCGCGGGTTTTCGTTTGCCGGCGATTAAACTTCTTTTATTCCGCGTCTCATCAAAAATGAAAACATTTTTGAAAACTACAAGTCTCATGCGTTTTAGTGGTGAAAAGATAATTTAAAAAATCGTTCTGGAAATGAGTTTACTCCCTGGGTACTTTCTTTGTATACATTCGACTATACGGGCCAAGCCTGGGATTTACGGGAAATCGCGGGTTTTCGTTTGCCGGCGATTAAACCTCTTTCTTGAAGCGTCTCATCAAAAATGAAAACATTTTTGAAAACTACAAGTGTCATGCGTTTTAGTGGTGAAAAGATAATTTAAAAAATCGTTCTGGAAATGAGTTTACTCACAGGGTACTTTCTTTGTATATACTCGACTATACGGGCTAAGCACGGGATTTACGGAAAATCGCGGGTTTTCGTTTTCCGGCGATTAAACATCTTTTATTCAGCGTCTCATCAAAAATGAAAACATTTTTGAAAACTACAAGTGTCATGCGTTTTAGTGGTGAAAAAATAATTTAAAAAATCGTTCGAGAGATGAGTTTACTCCCTGGATGCTTTCTTTGTATACTTTTGGCTATACGGGCCGAGTCCGGGATTTACGGAAATGCGCGGGTTTTCGTTTGCCGGCGATTAAACTTCTTTTATTCAGCGTCTCATCAAAAATGAAAACATTTTTGAAAACTACAAGTCTCATCCGTTTTTGTTGTGAAGAAATAATTTAAAAAATCGTTCGGGATTTGAGATTACTCACTGGGTACTTTCTTTGTATACTTTTGGCTATACGAGCCGAGTCCGGGATTTACAGGAATTCGCGGGTTATCGTTTGCCGGCGATTAAACTTCTTTTATTCAGCGTCTCATCAAAAATGAAAACATTTTTGAAAACTACAAGTCTCATGCGTTTTAGTGGTGAAAAAATAATTTAAAAAATCGTTCGGAAAATGAGTTTACTCCCTGGGTATTTTCTTTGTATACTTTTGACTATACGGGCCGAGTCCGGGATTTACGGGAATTCGCGGGTTTTTGTTTGCCGGCGATTAAACTTCTTTTATTCCGCGTCTCATCAAAAATGAAAACATTTTTGAAAACTACAAGTCTCATGCATTTTAGTGGTGAAAAGATAATTTAAAAAATCGTTCTGGAAATGAGTTTACTCACCGGGTACTTTCTTTGTATATACTCGACTATACGGGCTAAGCACGGGATTTACGGAAAATCGCGGGTTTTCGTTTTCCGGCGATTAAACATCTTTTATTCAGCGTCTCATCAAAAATAAAAACATTTTTGAAAACTACAAGTATCATGCGTTTTAGTGGTGAAAAGATAATTTTAAAAAATCGTTCTGGAAATGAGTTTCCTCCCTGTGTACTTTCTTTGTATACTTTTGGCTATACGGGCCGAGTCCGGGATTTACGGGAATGCGCGGGTTTTCGTTTCCGGGCAATTAAACTTCTTTTATTCAGCGTCTCATCAAAAATGAAAACATTTTTGAAAACTACAAGTCTCATGCGTTTTTGTTGTGAAAAAATAATTTAAAAAATCGTTCGGGATTTGAGATTACTCCCTGGGTACTTTCTTTGTATACTTTTAGCTATACGAGCCGAGTCCGGGATTTACGGGAATTCGCGGGTTATCGTTTGCCGGCGATTAAACTTCTTTTATTCAGCGTCTCATCAAAAATGAAAACATTTTTGAAAACTACAAGTCTCATGCGTTTTAGTGGTGAAAAAATAATTTAAAAAATCGTTCGGGAAATGAGTTTACTCCCTGGGTATTTTTTTTGTATACTTTTGACTATACGGGCCGAGTCCGGGATTTACGGGAAATCGCGGGTTTTCGTTTGCCGGCGATTAAACTTCTTTTATTCCGCGTCTCATCAAAAATGAAAACATTTTTGAAAACTACAAGTCTCATGCGTTTTAGTGGTGAAAAAATAATTTAAAAAATCGTTCTGGAAATGAGTTTACTCACAGGGTACTTTCTTTGTATATACTCGACTATACGGGCCAAGCACGGGATTTACGGAAAATCCCTGGTTTTCGTTTTCCGGCGATTAAACATCTTTTATTCAGCGTCTCATCCAAAATGAAAACATTTTTGAAAACTACAAGTCTCATGCGTTTTAGTGGTGAAAAGATAATTATAAAAAATCGTTCTGGAAATGAGTTTACTCCCTGGGTACTTTCTTTGTATACATTCGACTATACGGGCCAAGCCTGGGATTTACGGGAAATCGCGGGTTTTCGTTTGCCAGCGATTAAACCTCTTTCATCAAGCGTCTCATCAAAAATGAAAACATTTTTAAAAACTACAAGTCTCATGCGTTTTAGTGGTGAAAAAATAACTTAAAAAATCGTTCGGGAAATGAATTTACTTCCTGAGTACTTTCTTTGTATACTTTGTACTATACGGGCCGAGTCCGGGATTTACGGGAAATCGCGGGTTTTCGTTTGCCGGCGATTAAACCTCTTTCATCAAGCGTCTCATCAAAAATGAAAACATTTTTGAAAACTACAAGTCTCATGCGTTTTAGTGGTGAAAAGATAATTTTAAAAAATCGTTCGGGAAATGCGTTTACTCCCTGGGTACTTTCTTTGCATACATTCGACTATACGGGCCAAGCCCGGGATTTACGTGAAATCGCGGGTTTTCGTTTGCCGGAGATTAAACCTCTCTCATTAAGCGTCTCATCAAAAATGAAAACATTTTTGAAAACTACAAGTCTCATGCGTTTTAGTGGCGAAAAAATAATTTAAAAAATCGTTCGGGAAATGAGTTTACTCCCTGGGTACTTTCTTTGTATACTTTTGACTATATGGGCCGAGTCCGGGTTTTACGGGAAATCGCGGGTTTTCGTTTGCCGGCGATTAAACTTCTTTTATTCCGCGTCTCATCAAAAATGAAAACATTTTTGAAAACTACAAGTCTCATGCGTTTTAGTGGTGAAAAGATAATTTAAAAAATCGTTCTGGAAATGAGTTTACTCCCTGGGTACTTTCTTTGTATACATTCGACTATACGGGTCAAGCCTGGGATTTACGGGAAATCGCGGGTTTTCGTTTGCCGGCGATTAAACCTCTTTCTTGAAGCGTCTCATCAAAAATGAAAACATTTTTGAAAACTACAAGTGTCATGCGTTTTAGTGGTGAAAAAATAATTTAAAAAATCGTTCGGGAAATGAGTTTACTCCCTGGGTACTTTCTTTGTATACTTTTGACTATACGGGCCGAGTCCGGGATTTACGGGAAATCGCAGGTTTTCGTTTGCCGGCGATTAAACTTCTTTTATTCGGCGTCTCATCAAAAATGAAAACATTTTTAAAAACTACAAGTCTCATGCGTTTTAGTGGTGTAAAAATAATTTAAAAAATCGTTCGGGAAATGAGTTTACTCCCTGGGTACTTTCTTTGTATACTTTTGACTATACGGGCCGAGTCCGGGATTTACGGGAAATCGCGGGTTTTCGTTTGCTGGCGATTAAACTTCTTTTATTCCGCGTCTCATCAAAAATGAAAACATTTTTGAAAACTACAAGTCTCATGCGTTTTAATGGTGAAAAGATAATTTAAAAAATCGTTCTGTAAATGAGTTTACTCCCAGGGTAATTTCTTCGTATATATTCGACTATACGGGCCAAGCCCGGGATTTACGGGAAATCGCGGGTTTTCGTTTGCCGGCGATTAAACTTCTTTTATTCAGCGTCTCATCAAAAATGAAAACATTTTTGAAAACTACAAGTCTCATGCGTTTTTGTTGTGAAAAAAATAATTTAAAAAATCGTTCGAGAAATGAGTTTACTCCCTGGGTACTTTCTTTGTATACTTTTGACTATACGGGCCGAGTCCGCGATTTACGGGAAATCGCGGGTTTTCGTTTGCTGGCGATTAAACTTCTTTTATTCCGCGTCTCATCAAAAATGAAAACATTTTTGAAAACTACAAGTCTCATGCGTTTTAGTGGTGAAATGATAATTTAAAAAATCGTTCTGTAAATGAGTTTACTCACAGGGTAATTTCTTCGTATGTATTCGACTATACGGGCCAAGTCCGGGATTTACGGGAATGCGCGGGTTTTCGTTTGCCGGCGATTAAACTTCTTTTATTCAGCGTCTCATCAAAAATGAAAACATTTTTGAAAACTACAAGTCTCATGCGTTTTTGTTGTGAAAAAATAATTTAAAAAATCGTTCGGGATTTGAGATTACTCCCTGGGTACTTTCTTTGTATACTTTTGGCTATAAGAGCCGAGTCCGGGATTTACGGGAATTCGCGGGTTATCGTTTGCCGGCGATTAAACTTCTTTTATTCAGCGTCTCATCAAAAATGAAAACATTTTTGAAAACTACAAGTCTCATGCGTTTTAGTGGTGAAAAAATAATTTAAAAAATCGTTCGGGAAATGAGTTTACTCCCTGGGTATTTTCTTTGTATACTTTTGACTATACGGGCCGAGTCTGGGATTTACGGGAAATCGCGGGTTTTCGTTTGCCGGCGATTAAACTTCTTTTATTCCGCGTCCCATCAAAAATGAAAACATTTTTGAAAACTACAAGTCTCATGCGTTTTAGTGGTGAAAAGATAATATAAAAAATCGTTCTGGAAAGGAGTTTACTCACAGGGTAATTTCTTTGTATATACTCGACTATACGGGCCAAGCACGGGATTTACGGAAAATCGCGGGTTTTCGTTTTCCGGCGATTAAACATCTTTTATTCAGCGTCTCATCAAAAATGAAAACATTTTTGAAAACTGCAAGTCTCATGCGTTTTAGTGGTGAAAAGATAATTTTAAAAAATCGTTTTGGAAATGAGTTTACTCCCTGGGTACTTTCTTTGTATACTTTTGGCTATACGGGCCGAGTCCGGGATTTACGGGAATGCGCGGGTTTTCGTTTGCGGCCGATTAAACTTCTTTTATTCAGCGTCTCATCAAAAATGAAAACATTTTTGAAAACTACAAGTCTCATGCGTTTTTGTTGTGAAAAAATAATTTAAAAAATCGTTCGGGATTTGAGATTACTCCCTGGGTACTTTCTTTGTATACATTCGACTATACGGGCCAAGCCTGGGATTTACGGGAAATCGCGGGTTTTCGTTTGCCGGCGATTAAACCTCTTTCATTAAGCGTCTCATCAAAAATGAAAACATTTTTAAAAACTACAAGTCTCATGCGTTTTAGTGGTGAAAAGATAATTTAAAAAATCGTTCTGGAAATGAGTTTACTCACAGGGTACTTTCTTTGTATATACTCGACTATACGGGCTAAGCACGGGATTTACGGAAAATTGCGGGTTTTCGTTTTCCGGCGATTAAACATCTTTTATTCAGCGTCTCATCAAAAATGAAAACATTTTTGAAAACTACAAGTGTCATGCGTTTTAGTGGTGAAAAAATAATTTAAAAAATCGTTCGGGAAATGAGTTTACTCCCTGGGTACTTTCTTTGTATACTTTTGACTATACGGGCCGAGTCCGGGATTTACGGGAAATCGCGGGTTTTCGTTTGCTGGCGATTAAACTTCTTTTATTCAGCGTCTCATCAAAAATGAAAACATTTTTGAAAACTACAAGTGTCATGCGTTTTAGTGGTGAAAAAATAATTTAAAAAATCTTTCGGGAAATGAGTTTACTCCCTGGATGCTTTCTTTGTATACTTTTGGCTATATAGGCCGAGTCCGGGATTTACGTGAAATCGCGGGTTTTCGTTTGCCGGAGATTAAACCTCTCTCATTAAGCGTCTCATCAAAAATGAAAACATTTTTGAAAACTACAAGTCTCATGCGTTTTAGTGGCGAAAAAATAATTTAAAAAATCGTTCTGGAAATGAGTTTACTCACAGGGTACTTTCTTTGTATATACTCGACTATACGGGCTAAGCACGGGATTTACGGAAAATCGCGGGTTTTCGTTTTCCGGCGATTAAACATCTTTTATTCAGCGTCTCATCAAAAATGAAAACATTTTTGAAAACTACAAGTCTCATGCGTTTTAGTGGTGAAAAGATAATTTAAAAAATCGTTCTGGAAATGAGTTTACTCACAGGGTACTTTCTTTGTATATACTCGACTATACGGGCTAAGCACGGGATTTACGGAAAATTGCGGGTTTTCGTTTTCCGGCGATTAAACATCTTTTATTCAGCGTCTCATCAAAAATGAAAACATTTTTGAAAACTACAAGTGTCATGCGTTTTAGTGGTGAAAAAATAATTTAAAAAATCGTTCGGGAAATGAGTTTACTCCCTGGGTACTTTCTTTGTATACTTTTGACTATACGGGCCGAGTCCGGGATTTACGGGAAATCGCGGGTTTTCGTTTGCTGGCGATTAAACTTCTTTTATTCCGCGTCTCATCAAAAATGAAAACATTTTTGAAAACTACAAGTCTCATGCGTTTTAGTGGTGAAAAGATAATTTAAAAAATCGTTCTGGAAATGAGTTTACTCACAGGGTAATTTCTTCGTATATACTCGACTATACGGGCCAAGCCCGGGATTTACGGGAAATCGCGGGTTTTCGTTTGCCGGCGATTAAACTTCTTTTATTCAGCGTCTCATCAAAAATGAAAACATTTTTGAAAACTACAAGTGTCATGCGTTTTAGTGGTGAAAAAATAATTTAAAAAATCTTTCGGGAAATGAGTTTACTCCCTGGATGCTTTCTTTGTATACTTTTGGCTATACAGGCCGAGTCCGGGATTTACGTGAAATCGCGGGTTTTCGTTTGCCGGAGATTAAACCTCTCTCATTAAGCGTCTCATCAAAAATGAAAACATTTTTGAAAACTACAAGTCTCATGCGTTTTAGTGGCGAAAAAATAATTTAAAAAATCGTTCTGGAAATGAGTTTACTCACAGGGTACTTTCTTTGTATATACTCGACTATACGGGCTAAGCACGGGATTTACGGAAAATCGCGGGTTTTCGTTTTCCGGCGATTAAACATCTTTTATTCAGCGTCTCATCAAAAATGAAAACATTTTTGAAAACTACAAGTCTCATGCGTTTTAGTGGTGAAAAGATAATTTAAAAAATCGTTCTGGAAATGAGTTTACTCACAGGGTACTTTCTTTGTATATACTCGACTATACGGGCTAAGCACGGGATTTACGGAAAATCGCGGGTTTTCGTTTTCCGGCGATTAAACATCTTTTATTCAGCGTCTCATCAAAAATGAAAACATTTTTGAAAACTACAAGTCTCATCCGTTTTTGTTGTGAAAAAATAATTTAAAAAATCGTTCGGGATTTGAGATTACTCACTGGGTACTTTCTTTGTATACTTTTGGCTATGCGAGCCGAGTCCGGGATTTACGGGAATTCGCGGGTTATCGTTTGCTGGCGATTAAACTTCTTTTATTCAGCGTCTTATCAAAAATGAAAACATTTTTGAAAACTATAAGTCTCATGCGTTTTAGTGGTGAAAAAATAATTTAAAAAATCGTTCGGGAAATGAGTTTACTCCCTGGGTATTTTCTTTGTATACTTTTGACTATACGGGCCGAGTCCAAGATTTACGGGAAATCGCGGGTTTTCGTTTGCCGGCGATTAAACTTCTTTTATTCCGCGTCTCATCAAAAATGAAATTATTTTTGAAAACTACAAGTCTCATGCGTTTTAGTGGTGAAAAGATAATTTAAAAAATCGTTCTGGAAATGAGTTTACTCACAGGGTACTTTCTTTGTATATACTCGACTATACGGGCTAAGCACGGGATTTACGGAAAATCGCGGGTTTTCGTTTTCCGGCGATTAAACATCTTTTATTCAGCGTCTCATCAAAAATGAAAACATTTTTGAAAACTACAAGTGTCATGCGTTTTAGTGGTGAAAAAATAATTTAAAAAATCGTTCGAGAGATGAGTTTACTCCCTGGATGCTTTCTTTGTATACTTTTGGCTATACGGGCCGAGTCCGGGATTTACGGGAATGCGCGGGTTTTCGTTTGCCGGCGATTAAACTTCTTTTATTCAGCGTCTCATCAAAAATGAAAACATTTTTGAAAACTACAAGTCTCATCCGTTTTTGTTGTGAAGAAATAATTTAAAAAATCGTTCGGGATTTGAGATTACTCACTGGGTACTTTCTTTGTATACTTTTGGCTATACGAGCCGAGTCCGGGATTTACAGGAATTCGCGGGTTATCGTTTGCCGGCGATTAAACTTCTTTTATTCAGCGTCTCATCAAAAATGAAAACATTTTTGAAAACTACAAGTCTCATGCGTTTTAGTGGTGAAAAAATAATTTAAAAAATCGTTCGGAAAATGAGTTTACTCCCTGGGTATTTTCTTTGTATACTTTTGACTATACGGGCCGAGTCCGGGATTTACGGGAATTCGCGGGTTTTTGTTTGCCGGCGATTAAACTTCTTTTATTCCGCGTCTCATCAAAAATGAAAACATTTTTGAAAACTACAAGTCTCATGCATTTTAGTGGTGAAAAGATAATTTAAAAAATCGTTCTGGAAATGAGTTTACTCACAGGGTACTTTCTTTGTATACTTTTGACTATACAGGCCGAGTCCGGGATTTACGGAAAATTGCGGGTTTTCGTTTTCCGGCGATTAAACATCTTTTATTCAGCGTCTCATCAAAAATGAAAACATTTTTGAAAACTACAAGTATCATGCGTTTTAGTGGTGAAAAGATAATTTTAAGAAATCGTTCTGGAAATGAGTTTACTCCCCGTGTACTTTCTTTGTATACTTTTGGCTATACGGGCCGAGTCCGGGATTTACGGAAATGCGCGGGTTTTCGTTTGCGGGCAATTAAACTTCTTTTATTCAGCGTCTCATCAAAAATGAAAACATTTTTGAAAACTACAAGTCTCATGCGTTTTTGTTGTGAAAAAATAATTTAAAAAATCGTTCGGGATTTGAGATTACTCCCTGGGTACTTTCTTTGTATACTTTTAGCTATACGAGCCGAGTCCGGGATTTACGGGAATTCGCGGGTTATCGTTTGCCGGCGATTAAACTTCTTTTATTCAGCGTCTCATCAAAAGTGAAAACATTTTTGAAAACTACAATTCTCATGCGTTTTAGTGGTGAAAAGATAATTTAAAAAATCGTTCGGGATTTGAGATTACTCCCTGGGTACTTTCTTTGTATACTTTTAGCTATACGAGCCGAGTCCGGGATTTACGGGAATTCGCGGGTTATCGTTTGCCGGCGATTAAACTTCTTTTATTCAGCGTCTCATCAAAAGTGAAAACATTTTTGAAAACTACAAGTCTCATGCGTTTTAGTGGTGAAAAGATAATTTTAAAAAATCGTTCGGGAAATGCGTTTACTCCCTGGGTACTTTCTTTGTATACATTCGACTATACGGGCCAAGCCCGGGATTTACGTGAAATCGCGGGTTTTCGTTTGCCGGAGATTAAACCTCTCTCATTAAGCGTCTCATCAAAAATGAAAACATTTTTGAAAACTACAAGTCTCATGCGTTTTAGTGGCGAAAAAATAATTTAAAAAATCGTTCGGGAAATGAGTTTACTCCCTGGGTACTTTCTTTGTATACTTTTGACTATACGGGCCGAGTCCGGGTTTTACGGGAAATCGCGGGTTTTCGTTTGCCGGCGATTAAACTTCTTTTATTCCGCGTCTCATCAAAAATGAAAACATTTTTGAAAACTACAAGTCTCATGCGTTTTAGTGGTGAAAAGATAATTTAAAAAATCGTTCTGGAAATGAGTTTACTCCCTGGGTACTTTCTTTGTATACATTCGACTATACGGGCCAAGCCTGGGATTTACGGGAAATCGCGGGTTTTCGTTTGCCGGCGATTAAACCTCTTTCTTGAAGCGTCTCATCAAAAATGAAAACATTTTTGAAAACTACAAGTGTCATGCGTTTTAGTGGTGAAAAAATAATTTAAAAAATCGTTCGGGAAATGAGTTTACTCCCTGGGTACTTTCTTTGTATACTTTTGACTATACGGGCCGAGTCCGGGATTTACGGGAAATCGCGGGTTTTCGTTTGCCGGCGATTAAACTTCTTTTATTCGGCGTCTCATCAAAAATGAAAACATTTTTAAAAACTACAAGTCTCATGCGTTTTAGTGGTGTAAAAATAATTTAAAAAATCGTTCGGGAAATGAGTTTACTCCCTGGGTACTTTCTTTGTATACTTTTGACTATACGGGCCGAGTCCGGGATTTACGGGAAATCGCGGGTTTTTGTTTGCTGGCGATTAAACTTCTTTTATTCCGCGTCTCATCAAAAATGAAAACATTTTTGAAAACTACAAGTCTCATGCGTTTTAGTGGTGAAAAGATAATTTAGAAAATCGTTCTGTAAATGAGTTTACTCACAGGGTAATTTCTTCGTATATATTCGACTATACGGGCCAAGCCCGGGATTTACGGGAAATCGCGGGTTTTCGTTTGCCGGCGATTAAACTTCTTTTATTCAGCGTCTCATCAAAAATGAAAACATTTTTGAAAACTACAAGTCTCATGCGTTTTTGTTGTGAAAAAATAATTTAAAAAATCGTTCGAGAAATGAGTTTACTCACAGGGTAATTTCTTCGTATGTATTCGACTATACGGGAGCAAGTCCGGGATTTACGGGAATGCGCGGGTTTTCGTTTGCCGGCGATTAAACTTTTTTTATTCAGCGTCTCATCAAAAATGAAAACATTTTTGAAAACTACAAGTCTCATGCGTTTTTGTTGTGAAAAAATAATTTAAAAAATCGTTCGGGATTTGAGATTACTCCCTGGGTACTTTCTTTGTATACTTTTGGCTATACGAGCCGAGTCCGGGATTTACGGGAATTCGCGGGTTATCGTTTGCCGGCGATTAAACTTCTTTTATTCAGCGTCTCATCAAAAATGAAAACATTTTTGAAAACTACAAGTCTCATGCGTTTTAGTGGCGAAAAAATAATTTAAAAAATCGTTCGGGAAATGAGTTTACTCCCTGGGTATTTTCTTTGTATACTTTTGACTATACGGGCCGAGTCTGGGATTTACGGGAAATCGCGGGTTTTCGTTTGCCGGCGATTAAACTTCTTTTATTCCGCGTCTCATCAAAAATGAAAACATTTTTGAAAACTACAAGTCTCATGCGTTTTAGTGGTGAAAAGATAATTTAAAAAATCGTTCTGGAAATGAGTTTACTCACAGGGTACTTTCTTTGTATATACTCGACTATACGGGCTAAGCACGGGATTTACGGAAAATCGCGGGTTTTCGTTTTCCGGCGATTAAACATCTTTTATTCAGCGTCTCATCAAAAATGAAAACATTTTTGAAAACTACAAGTGTCATGCGTTTTAGTGGTGAAAAAATAATTTAAAAAATCGTTCGAGAGATGAGTTTACTCCCTGGATGCTTTCTTTGTATACTTTTGGCTATACGGGCCGAGTCCGGGATTTACGGGAATGCGCGGGTTTTCGTTTGCCGGCGATTAAACTTCTTTTATTCAGCGTCTCATCAAAAATGAAAACATTTTTGAAAACTACAAGTCTCATCCGTTTTTGTTGTGAAGAAATAATTTAAAAAATCGTTCGGGATTTGAGATTACTCACTGGGTACTTTCTTTGTATACTTTTGGCTATACGAGCCGAGTCCGGGATTTACAGGAATTCGCGGGTTATCGTTTGCCGGCGATTAAACTTCTTTTATTCAGCGTCTCATCAAAAATGAAAACATTTTTGAAAACTACAAGTCTCATGCGTTTTAGTGGTGAAAAAATAATTTAAAAAATCGTTCGGAAAATGAGTTTACTCCCTGGGTATTTTCTTTGTATACTTTTGACTATACGGGCCGAGTCCGGGATTTACGGGAATTTGCGGGTTTTTGTTTGCCGGCGATTAAACTTCTTTTATTCCGCGTCTCATCAAAAATGAAAACATTTTTGAAAACTACAAGTCTCATGCATTTTAGTGGTGAAAAGATAATTTAAAAAATCGTTCTGGAAATGAGTTTACTCACAGGGTACTTTCTTTGTATATACTCGACTATACGGGCTAAGCACGGGATTTACGGAAAATTGCGGGTTTTCGTTTTCCGGCGATTAAACATCTTTTATTCAGCGTCTCATCAAAAATGAAAACATTTTTGAAAACTACAAGTATCATGCGTTTTAGTGGTGAAAAGATAATTTTAAAAAATCGTTCTGGAAATGAGTTTACTCCCTGTGTACTTTCTTTGTATACTTTTGGCTATACGGGCCGAGTCCGGGATTTACGGAAATGCGCGGGTTTTCGTTTGCGGGCAATTAAACTTCTTTTATTCAGCGTCTCATCAAAAATGAAAACATTTTTGAAAACTACAAGTCTCATGCGTTTTTGTTGTGAAGAAATAATTTAAAAAATCGTTCGGGATTTGAGATTACTCCCTGGGTACTTTCTTTGTATACTTTTAGCTATACGAGCCGAGTCCGGGATTTACGGGAATTCGCGGGTTATCGTTTGCCGGCGATTAAACTTCTTTTATTCAGCGTCTCATCAAAAGTGAAAACATTTTTGAAAACTACAAGTCTCATGCGTTTTAGTGGTGAAAAGATAATTTAAAAAATCGTTCGGGATTTGAGATTACTCCCTGGGTACTTTCTTTGTATACTTTTAGCTATACGAGCCGAGTCCGGGATTTACGGGAATTCGCGGGTTATCGTTTGCCGGCGATTAAACTTCTTTTATTCAGCGTCTCATCAAAAGTGAAAACATTTTTGAAAACTACAAGTCTCATGCGTTTTAGTGGTGAAAAGATAATTTTTAAAAATCGTTCGGGAAATGCGTTTACTCCCTGGGTACTTTCTTTGTATACATTCGACTATACGGGCCAAGCCCGGGATTTACGTGAAATCGCGGGTTTTCGTTTGCCGGAGATTAAACCTCTCTCATTAAGCGTCTCATCAAAAATGAAAACATTTTTGAAAACTACAAGTCTCATGCGTTTTAGTGGCGAAAAAATAATTTAAAAAATCGTTCGGGAAATGAGTTTACTCCCTGGGTACTTTCTTTGTATACTTTTGACTATACGGGCCGAGTCCGGGTTTTACGGGAAATCGCGGGTTTTCGTTTGCCGGCGATTAAACTTCTTTTATTCCGCGTATCATCAAAAATGAAAACATTTTTGAAAACTACAAGTCTCATGCGTTTTAGTGGTGAAAAGATAATTTAAAAAATCGTTCTGGAAATGAGTTTACTCCCTGGGTACTTTCTTTGTATACATTCGACTATACGGGCCAAGCCTGGGATTTACGGGAAATCGCGGGTTTTCGTTTGCCGGCGATTAAACCTCTTTCTTGAAGCGTCTCATCAAAAATGAAAACATTTTTGAAAACTACAAGTGTCATGCGTTTTAGTGGTGAAAAAATAATTTAAAAAATCGTTCTGTAAATGAGTTTACTCACAGGGTAATTTCTTCGTATATATTCGACTATACGGGCCAAGCCCGGGATTTACGGGAAATCGCGGGTTTTCGTTTGCCGGCGATTAAACTTCTTTTATTCAGCGTCTCATCAAAAATGAAAACATTTTTGAAAACTACAAGTCTCCTGCGTTTTTGTTGTGAAAAAATAATTTAAAAAATCGTTCGAGAAATGAGTTTACTCCCTGGGTACTTTCTTTGTATACTTTTGACTATACGGGCCGAGTCCGGGATTTACGGGAAATCGCGGGTTTTCGTTTGCTGGCGATTAAACTTCTTTTATTCCGCGTCTCATCAAAAATGAAAACATTTTTGAAAACTACAAGTCTCATGCGTTTTAGTGGTGAAAAGATAATTTAAAAAATCGTTCTGTAAATGAGTTTACTCACAGGGTAATTTCTTCGTATGTATTCGACTATACGGGCCAAGTCCGGGATTTACGGGAATGCGCGGGTTTTCGTTTGCCGGCGATTAAACTTTTTTTATTCAGCGTCTCATCAAAAATAAAAACTTTTTTGAAAACTACAAGTCTCATGCGTTTTTGTTGTGAAAAAATAATTTAAAAAATCGTTCGGGATTTGAGATTACTCCCTGGGTACTTTCTTTGTATACTTTTGGCTATACGAGCCGAGTCCGGGATTTACGGGAATTCGCGGGTTATCGTTTGCCGGCGATTATACTTCTTTTATTCAGCGTCTCATCAAAAATGAAAACATTTTTGAAAACTACAAGTCTCATGCGTTTTAGTGGTGAAAAAATAATTTAAAAAATCGTTCGGGAAATGAGTTTACTCCCTGGGTATTTTCTTTGTATACTTTTGACTATACGGGCCGAGTCTGGGATTTACGGGAAATCGCGGGTTTTCGTTTGCCGGCGATTAAACTTCTTTTATTCCGCGTCTCATCAAAAATGAAAACATTTTTGAAAACTACAAGTCTCATGCGTTTTAGTGGTGAAAAGATAATTATAAAAAATCGTTCTGGAAATGAGTTTACTCCCTGGGTACTTTCTTTGTATACATTCGACTATACGGGCCAAGCCTGGGATTTACGGGAAATCGCGGGTTTTCGTTTGCCGGCGATTAAACCTCTTTTATCAAGCGTCTCATCAAAAATGAAAACATTTTTAAAAACTACAAGTCTCATGCGTTTTAGTGGTGAAAAAATAACTTAAAAAATCGTTCTGGAAATGAGTTTACTCCCTGGGTACTTTCTTTGTATACATTCGACTATACGGGCCAAGCCTGGGATTTACGGGAAATCGTGGGTTTTCGTTTGCCGGCGATTAAACCTCTTTCTTGAAGCGTCTCATCAAAAATGAAAACATTTTTGAAAACTACAAGTGTCATGCGTTTTAGTGGTGAAAAAATAATTTAAAAAATCGTTCGGGAAATGAGTTTACTCCCTGGGTACTTTCTTTTTATACTTTTGACTATACGGGCCGAGTCCTGGATTTACGGGAAATCGCGGGTTTTCGTTTGCCGGCGATTAAACTTCTTTTATTCGGCGTCTCATCAAAAATGAAAACATTTTTAAAAACTACAAGTCTCATGCGTTTTAGTGGTGTAAAAATAATTTAAAAAATCGTTCGGGAAAAGAGTTTACTGCCTGGGTACTTTCTTTGTATACTTTTGACTATACGGGCCGAATCCGGGATTTACGGGAAATCGCGGGTTTTCGTTTGCTGGCGATTAAACTTCTTTTATTCCGCGTCTCATCAAAAATGAAAACATTTTTGAAAACTACAAGTCTCATGCGTTTTAGTGGTGAAAAGATAATTTAGAAAATCGTTCTGTAAATGAGTTTACTCACAGGGTAATTTCTTCGTATATATTCGACTATACGGGCCAAGCCCGGGATTTACGGGAAATCGCGGGTTTTCGTTTGCCGGCGATTAAACTTCTTTTATTCAGCGTCTCATCAAAAATGAAAACATTTTTGAAAACTACAAGTCTCATGCGTTTTTGTTGTGAAAAAATAATTTAAAAAATCGTTCGAGAAATGAGTTTACTCCCTGGGTACTTTCTTTGTATACTTTTGACTATACGGGCCGAGTCCGGGATTTACGGGAAATCGCGGGTTTTCGTTTGCTGGCGATTAAACTTCTTTTATTCCGCGTCTCATCAAAAATGAAAACATTTTTGAAAACTACAAGTCTCATGCGTTTTAGTGGTGAAAAGATAATTTAAAAAATCGTTCTGTAAATGAGTTTACTCACAGGGTAATTTCTTCGTATGTATTCGACTATACGGGCCAAGTCCGGGATTTACGGGAATGCGCGGGTTTTCGTTTGCCGGCGATTAAACTTCTTTTATTCAGCGTCTCATCAAAAATGAAAACATTTTTGAAAACTACAAGTCTCATGCGTTTTTGTTGTGAAAAAATAATTTAAAAAATCGTTCGGGATTTGAGATTACTCCCTGGGTACTTTCTTTGTATACTTTTGGCTATACGAGCCGAGTCCGGGATTTACGGGAATTCGCGGGTTATCGTTTGCCGGCGATTAAACTTCTTTTATTCAGCGTCTCATCAAAAATGAAAACATTTTTGAAAACTACAAGTCTCATGCGTTTTAGTGGTGAAAAAATAATTTAAAAAATCGTTCGGGAAATGAGTTTACTCCCAGGGTATTTTCTTTGTATACTTTTGACTATACGGGCCGAGTCTGGGATTTACGGGAAATCGCGGGTTTTCGTTTGCCGGCGATTAAACTTCTTTTATTCCGCGTCTCATAAAAAATGAAAACATTTTTGAAAACTACAAGTGTCATGCGTTTTAGTGGTGAAAAAATAATTTAAAAAATCGTTCGGGAAATGAGTTTACTCCCTGGATGCTTTCTTTGTATACTTTTGGCTATACGGGCCGAGTCCGGCATTTACGGGAATGCGCGGGTTTTCGTTTGCCGGCGATTAAACTTCTTTTATTCAGCGTCTCATCAAAAATGAAAACATTTTTGAAAACTACAATTCTCATCCGTTTTTGTTGTGAAAAAATAATTTAAAAAATCGTTCGGGATTTGAGATTACTCACTGGGTACTTTCTTTGTATACTTTTGGCTATACGAGCCGAGTCCAGAATTTACGGGAATTCGCGGGTTATCGTTTGCCGGCGATTAAACTTCTTTTATTCAGCGTCTCATCAAAAATGAAAACATTTTTGAAAACTACAAGTCTCATGCGTTTTAGTGGTGAAAAAATAATTTAAAAAATCGTTCGGGAAATGAGTTTACTCCCTGGGTATTTTCTTTGTATACTTTTGACTATACGGGCCGAGTCCGGGATTTACGGGAAATCGCGGGTTTTCGTTTGCCGGCGATTAAACTTCTTTTATTCCGCGTCTCATCAAAAATGAAAACATTTTTGAAAACTACAAGTCTCATGCGTTTTAGTGGTGAAAAGATAATTTAAAAAATCGTTCTGGAAATGAGTTTACTCACTGGGTACTTTCTTTGTATATACTCGACTATACGGGCTAAGCACAGGATTTACGGAAAATCGCGGGTTTTCGTTTTCCGGCAATTAAACATCTTTTATTCAGCGTCTCATCAAAAATGAAAACATTTTTGAAAACTACAAGTGTCATGCGTTTTAGTGGTGAAAAAATAATTTAAAAAATCGTTCGGGAAATGAGTTTACTCCCTGGATGCTTTCTTTGTATACTTTTGGCTATACGGGCCGAGTCCGGGATTTACGGGAATGCGCGGGTTTTCGTTTGCCGGCGATTAAACTTCTTTTATTCAGCGTCTCATCAAAAATGAAAACATTTTTGAAAACTACAAGTCTCATCCGTTTTTGTTGTGAAAAAATAATTTAAAAAATCGTTCGGGATTTGAGATTACTCACTGGGTACTTTCTTTGTATACTTTTGGCTATACGAGCCGAGTCCGGGATTTACAGGAATTCGCGGGTTATCGTTTGCCGGCGATTAAACTTCTTTTATTCAGCGTCTCATCAAAAATGAAAACATTTTTGAAAACTACAAGTCTCATGCGTTTTAGTGGTGAAAAAATAATTTAAAAAATCGTTCGGAAAATGAGTTTACTCCCTGGGTATTTTCTTTGTATACTTTTGACTATACGGGCCGAGTCCGGGATTTACGGGAAATCGCGGGTTTTTGTTTGCCGGCGATTAAACTTCTTTTATTCCGCGTCTTATCAAAAATGAAAACATTTTTGAAAACTACAAGTCTCATGCATTTTAGTGGTGAAAAGATAATTTAAAAAATCGTTCTGGAAATGAGTTTACTCACTGGGTACTTTCTTTGTATATACTCGACTATACGGGCTAAGCACGGGATTTACGGAAAATCGCGTTTTTTCGTTTTTCGGCGATTAAACATCTTTTATTCAGCGTCTCATCAAAAATGAAAACATTTTTGAAAACTACAAGTGTCATCGGTCTTTGTTGTGAAAAAATAATTTAAAAAATCGTTCGGGATTTGAGATTACTCACTGGGTACTTTCTTTGTATACTTTTGGCTATACGAGCCGAGTCCGGGATTTACAGGAATTCGCGGGTTATCGTTTGCCGGCGATTAAACTTCTTTTATTCAGCGTCTCATCAAAAATGAAAACATTTTTGAAAACTACAAGTCTCATGCGTTTTAGTGGTGAAAAAATAATTTAAAAAATCGTTCGGAAAATGAGTTTACTCCCTGGGTATTTTCTTTGTATACTTTTGACTATACGGGCCGAGTCCGGGTTTTACGGGAAATCGCGGGTTTTTGTTTGCCGGCGATTAAACTTCTTTTATTCCGCGTCTCATCAAAAATGAAAGCATTTTTGAAAACTACAAGTCTCATGCATTTTAGTGGTGAAAAGATAATTTAAAAAATCGTTCTGGAAATGAGTTTACTCACAGGGTACTTTCTTAGTATATACTCGACTATACGGGCTAAGCACGGGATTTACGGAAAATCGCGGGTTTTCGTTTTCCGGCGATTAAACATCTTTTATTCAGCGTCTCATCAAAAATGAAAACATTTTTGAAAACTACAAGTATCATGCGTTTTAGTGGTGAAAAGATAATTTTAAAAAATCGTTCTGGAAATGAGTTTACTCCCTGGGTACTTTTTTTGTATACTTTTGGCTATACGGGCCGAGTCCGGGATTTACGGGAATGCGCGGGTTTTCGTTTGCGGGCAATTAAACTTCTTTTATTCAGCGTCTCATCAAAAATGAAAACATTTTTGAAAACTACAAGTCTCATGCGTTTTTGTTGTGAAAAAATAATTTAAAAAATCGTTCGGGATTTGAGATTACTCCCTGGGTACTTTCTTTGTATACTTTTAGCTATACGAGCCGAGTCCGGGATTTACGGGAATTCGCGGGTTATCGTTTGCCGGCGATTAAACTTCTTTTATTCAGCGTCTCATCAAAAATGAAAACATTTTTGAAAACTACAAGTCTCATGCGTTTTAGTGGTGAAAAGATAATTATAAAAAATCGTTCTGGAAATGAGTTTACTCCCTGGGTACTTTCTTTGTATACATTCGACTATACGGGCCAAGCCTGGGATTTACGGGAAATCGCGGGTTTTCGTTTGCCGGCGATTAAACCTCTTTCATCAAGCGTCTCATCAAAAATGAAAACATTTTTAAAAACTACAAGTCTCATGCGTTTTAGTGGTGAAAAAATAACTTAAAAAATCGTTCGGGAAATGAATTTACTTCCTGAGTACTTTCTTTGTATACTTTGTACTATACGGGCCGAGTCCGGGATTTACGGGAAATCGCGGGTTTTCGTTTGCCAGGGATTAAACTTCTTTTATTCAGCGTCTCATCAAAAGTGAAAACATTTTTGAAAACTACAAGTCTCATGCGTTTTAGTGGTGAAAAGATAATTTTAAAAAATCGTTCTGGAAATGAGTTTACTCCCTGGGTACTTTCTTTGTATACATTCGACTATACGGGCCAAGCCTGGGATTTACGGGAAATTGCGGGTTTTCGTTTGCCGGCGATTAAACCTCTTTTATTCAGCGTCTCATCAAAAATGAAAACATTTTTGAAAACTACAAGTCTCATGCGTTTTAGTGGTGAAACAATAACTTAAAAAATCGTTCGGGAAATGCGTTTACTCCCTGGGTACTTTCTTTGTATACATTCGACTATACGGGCCAAGCCCGGGATTTACGTGAAATCGCGGGTTTTCGTTTGCCGGAGACTAAACCTCTCTCATTAAGCGTCTCATCAAAAATGAAAACATTTTTGAAAACTACATGTCTCATGCGTTTTAGTGGCGAAAAAATAATTTAAAAAATCGTTCGGGAAATGAGTTTACTCCCTGGGTATTTTCTTTGTATACTTTTGACTATACGGGCCGAGTCCGGGATTTACGGGAAATCGCGGGTTTTCGTTTGCCGGCGATTAAACTTCTTTTATTCCGCGTCTCATCAAAAATGAAAACATTTTTGAAAACTACAAGTCTCATGCGTTTTAGTGGTGAAAAAATAACTTAAAAAATCGTTCGGGAAATGAATTTACTTCCTGAGTACTTTCTTTGTATACTTTGTACTATACGAGCCGAGTCCGGGATTTACGGGAAATTGCGGGTTTTCGTTTGCCGGCGATTAAACTTCTTTTATTCAGCGTCTCATCAAAAGTGAAAACATTTTTGAAAACTACAAGTCTCATGCGTTTTAGTGGTGAAAAGATAATTTTAAAAAATCGTTATGGAAATGAGTTTACTCCCTGGGTACTTTCTTTGTATACATTCGACTATACGGGCCAAGCCTGGGATTTACGGGAAATCGCGGGTTTTCGTTTCCCGGCGATTAAACCTCTTTTATTCAGCGTCTCATCAAAAATGAAAACATTTTTGAAAACTACAAGTCTCATGCGTTTTAGCGGTGAAACAATAACTTAAAAAATCGTTCGGGAAGTGCGTTTACTCCCAGGGTGCTTTCTTTGTATACATTCGACGATACGGGCCAAGCCCGGGATTTACGTGAAATCGCGGGTTTTCGTTTGCCGCAGATTAAACCTCTCTCATTAAGCGTCTTATCAAAAATGAAAACATTTTTGAAAACTACAAGTGTCATGCGTTTTAGTGGCGAAAAAATATTTTAAAAAATCGTTCGGGAAATGAGTGTACTCCCTGGGTACTTTCTTTGTATACTTTTGACTATACGGGCCGAGTCCGGTTTTTACGGGAAATTGCGGGTTTTCGTTTGCCGGCGATTAAACTTCTTTTATTCCGCGTCTCATCAAAAATGAAAACATTTTTGAAAACTACAAGTCTCATGCGTTTTAGTGGTGAAAAGATAATTTAAAAAATCGTTCTGGAAATAAGTTTACTCCATGGGTACTTTCTTTGTATACATTCGACTATACGGGCCAAGCCTGGGATTTACGGGAAATCGCGGGTTTTCGTTTGCCGGCGATTAAACCTCTTTCTTGAAGCGTCTCATCAAAAATGAAAACATTTTTGAAAACTACAAGTGTCATGCGTTTTAGTGGTGAAAAAATAATTTAAAAAATCCTTCGGGAAATGAGTTTACTCCCTGGGCACTTTCTTTTTATACTTTTGACTATACGGGCCGAGTCCGGGATTTACGGGAAATCGCGGGTTTTCGTTTGCCGGCGATTAAACTTCTTTTATTCGGCGTCTCATCAAAAATGAAAACATTTTTAAAAACTACAAGTCTCATGCGTTTTAGTGGTGAAAAAATAATTTAAAAAATCGTTCGGGAAATGAGTTTCTCCCTGGGTACTTTCTTTGTATACTTTTGACTATACGGGCCGAGTCCGGGATTTACGGGAAATCGCGGGTTTTCGTTTGCTGGCGATTAAACTTCTTTTATTCCGCGTCTCATCAAAAATGAAAACATTTTTGAAAACTACAAGTCTCATGCGTTTTAGTGGTGAAAAAATAATTTAAAAAATCGTTCGGAAAATGAGTTTACTCCCTGGATACTTTCTTTGTATACTTTTGGCTATACGGGCCGAGTCCGGGATTTACGGGAATGCGGGGGTTTTCGTTTGCCGGCGATTAAACTTCTTTTATTCAGCGTTTCATCAAAAATAAAAACATTTTTGAAAACTACAAGTCTCATGCGTTTTAGTGGTGAAAAAATAACTTAAAAAATCGTTCGGGAAATGAATTTACTTCCTGAGTACTTTCTTTGTATACTTTGTACTATACGGGCCGAGTCCGGGATTTACGGGAAATCGCGGGTTTTCGTTTGCCGGCGATTAAACTTCTTTTATTCCGCGTCTCATCAAAAATGAAAACATTTTTGAAAACTACAAGTCTCATGCGTTTTAGTGGTGAAAAAATAACTTAAAAAATCGTTCGGGAAATGAATTTACTTCCTGAGTACTTTCTTTGTATACTTTGTACTATACGAGCCGAGTCCGGGATTTACGGGAAATCGCGGGTTTTCGTTTGCCGGCGATTAAACTTCTTTTATTCAGCGTCTCATCAAAAGTGAAAACATTTTTGAAAACTACAAGTCTCATGCGTTTTAGTGGTGAAAAGATAATTTTAAAAAATCGTTCTGGAAATGAGTTTACTCCCTGGGTACTTTCTTTGTATACATTCGACTATACGGGCCAAGCCTGGGATTTACGGGAAATCGCGGGTTTTCGTTTGCCGGCGATTAAACCTCTTTTATTCAGCGTCTCATCAAAAATGAAAACATTTTTGAAAACTACAAGTCTCATGCGTTTTAGCGGTGAAACAATAACTTAAAAAATCGTTCGGGAAATGCGTTTACTCCCAGGGTGCTTTCTTTGTATACATTCGACGATACGGGCCAAGCCCGGGATTTACGTGAAATCGCGGGTTTTCGTTTGCCGGAGATTAAACCTCTCTCATTAAGCGTCTTATCAAAAATGAAAACATTTTTGAAAACTACAAGTCTCATGCGTTTTAGTGGCGAAAAAATATTTTAAAAAATCGTTCGGGAAATGAGTGTACTCCCTGGGTACTTTCTTTGTATACTTTTGACTATACGGGCCGAGTCCGGGTTTTACGGGAAATTGCGGGTTTTCGTTTGCCGGCGATTAAACTTCTTTTATTCCGCGTCTCATCAAAAATGAAAACATTTTTGAAAACTACAAGTCTCATGCGTTTTAGTGGTGAAAAGATAATTTAAAAAATCGTTCTGGAAATGAGTTTACTCCCTGGGTACTTTCTTTGTATACATTCGACTATACGGGCCAAGCCTGGGATTTACCGGAAATCGCGGGTTTTCGTTTGCCGGCGATTAAACCTCTTTCTTGAAGCGTCTCATCAAAAATGAAAACATTTTTGAAAACTACAAGTGTCATGCGTTTTAGTGGTGAAAAAATAATTTAAAAAATCGTTCGGGAAATGAGTTTACTCCCTGGGCACTTTCTTTTTATACTTTTGACTATACGGGCCGAGTCCGGGATTTACGGGAAATCGCGGGTTTTCGTTTGCCGGCGATTAAACTTCTTTTATTCGGCGTCTCATCAAAAATGAAAACATTTTTAAAAACTACAAGTCTCATGCGTTTTAGTGGTGAAAAAATAATTTAAAAAATCGTTCGGGAAATGAGTTTCTCCCTGGGTACTTTCTTTGTATACTTTTGACTATACGGGCCGAGTCCGGGATTTACGGGAAATCGCGGGTTTTCGTTTGCTGGCGATTAAACTTCTTTTATTCCGCGTCTCATCAAAAATGAAAACATTTTTGAAAACTACAAGTCTCATGCGTTTTAGTGGTGAAAAAATAATTTAAAAAATCGTTCGGGAAATGAGTTTACTCCCTGGATACTTTCTTTGTATACTTTTGGCTATACGGGCCGAGTCCGGGATTTACGGGAATGCGGGGGTTTTCGTTTGCCGGCGATTAAGCTTCTTTTATTCAGCGTTTCATCAAAAATAAAAACATTTTTGAAAACTACAAGTCTCATGCGTTTTTGTGGTGAAAAAATAACTTAAAAAATCGTTCGGGAAATGAATTTACTTCCTGAGTACTTTCTTTGTATACTTTGTACTATACGGGCCGAGTCCGGGATTTACGGGAAATCGCGGGTTTTCGTTTGCCGGCGATTAAACTTCTTTTATTTAGCGTCTCATCAAAAATGAAAACATTTTTGAAAACTACAAGTCTCATGCGTTTTAGTGGTGAAAAAATAATTTAAAAAATCGTTCGGGAAATGAGTTTACTCCCTGGATACTTTCTTTGTATACTTTTGGCTATACGGGCCGAGTCCGGGATTTACGGGAATGCGGGGGTTTTCGTTTGCCGGCGATTAAACTTCTTTTATTCAGCGTCTCATCAAAAATGAAAACATTTTTGAAAACTACAAGTCTCATGCGTTTTTGTTGTGAACAAATAATTTAAAAAATCGTTCGGGATTAGAGATTACTCCCTGGGTACTTTCTTTGTATACTTTTGGCTATACGAGCCGAGTCCGGGATTTACGGGAATTCACGGGTTTTCGTTTTCCGGCGATTAAACATCTTTTATTCAGCGTCTCATCAAAAATGAAAACATTTTTGAAAACTACAAGTCTCATGTGTTTTAGTGGTGAAAAGATAATTTTAAAAAATCGTTCTGGAAATGAGTTTACTCCCTGGGTACTTTCTTTGTATACATTCGACTATACGGGCCAAGCCTGGGAATTACGGGAAATCGCGGGTTTTTGTTTGCCGGCGATTAAACCTCTTTCATCAAGCGTCTCATCAAAAATGAAAACATTTTTAAAAAATACAAGTCTCATGCGTTTTAGTGGTGAAAAAATAATTTAAAAAATCGTTCGGGAAATGAGTTTCTCCCTGGGTACTTTCTTTGTATACTTTTGACTATACGGGCCGAGTCCGGGATTTACGGGAAATCGCGGGTTTTCGTTTGCTGGCGATTAAACTTCTTTTATTCCGCGTCTCATCAAAAATGAAAACATTTTTGAAAACTACAAGTCTCATGCGTTTTAGTGGTGAAAAAATAAATTAAAAAATCGTTCGGGAAATGAGTTTACTCCCTGGATACTTTCTTTGTATACTTTTGGCTATACGGGCCGAGTCCGGGATTTACGGGAATGCGGGGGTTTTCGTTTGCCGGCGATTAAACTTCTTTTATTCAGCGTCTCATCAAAAATGAAAACATTTTTGAAAACTTCAAGTCTCGTGCGTTTTAGTGGTGAAAAAATAACTTAAAAAATCGTTCGGGAAATGAATTTACTTCCTGAGTACTTTCTTTGTATACTTTGTACTATACGGGCCGAGTCCGGGATTTACGGGAAATCGCGGGTTTTCGTTTGCCGGCGATTAAACTTCTTTTATTCAGCGTCTCATCAAGAATGAAAACATTTTTGAAAACTACAAGTCTCATGCGTTTTAGTGGTGAAAAAATAATTTAAAAAATCGTTCGGGAAATGAATTTACTCCCTGGGTACTTTCTTTGTATACTTCTGGCTATACGGGCAGTGTCCGGGTTTACGGGAATTCGCGGGTTTTCGTTTGCCGGCGATTAAACTTCTTTTATTCAGCGTCTCATCAAAAATTAAAACATTTTTGAAAACTACAAGTCTCATGCGTTTTAGTGGTGAAACAATAACTTAAAAAATCGTTCGGGAAATGCCTTTACTCCCTGGGTACTTTCTTTGTATACATTCAACTATACGGGCCAAGTCCGGGATTTACGGGAAATCGCGGGTTTTCGTTTGCCGGCGAATAAACTTCTTTTATTCAGCGTCTCATCAAAAATTAAAACATTTTTGAAAACTACAAGTCTCATGCGTTTTAGTGGTGAAAAATAATTTAAAAAATCGTTCGGGAAATGAGTTTACTCCCTGGATACTTTCTTTGTATACTTTTGGCTATACGGGCCGAGTCCGGGATTTACGGGAATGCGGGGGTTTTCGTTTGCCGGCGAATAAACTTCTTTTATTCAGCGTCTCATCAAAAATGAAAACATTTTTGAAAACTACAAGTCTCATGCGTTTTTGTTGTGAACAAATAATTTAAAAAATCGTTCGGGATTAGAGATTACTCCCTGGGTACTTTCTTTGTATACTTTTGGCTATACGAGCCGAGTCCGGGATTTACGGAAATTCACGGGTTTTCGTTTTCCGGCGATTAAACATCTTTTATTCAGCGTCTCATCAAAAATGAAAACATTTTTGAAAACTACAAGTCTCATGTGTTTTAGTGGTGAAAAGATAATTTTAAAAAATCGTTCTGGAAATGAGTTTACTCCCTGGGTACTTTCTTTGTATACATTCGACTATACGGGCCAAGCCTGGGAATTACGGGAAATCGCGGGTTTTCGTTTGCCGGCGATTAAACCTCTTTCATCAAGCGTCTCATCAAAAATGAAAACATTTTTAAAAAATACAAGTCTCATGCGTTTTAGTGGTGAAAAAATAATTTAAAAAGTCGTTCGGGCAATGAGTTTCTCCCTGGGTACTTTCTTTGTATACTTTTGACTATACGGGCCGAGTCCGGGATTTACGGGAAATCGCGGGTTTTCGTTTGCTGGCGATTAAACTTCTTTTATTCCGCGTCTCATCAAAAATGAAAACATTTTTGAAAACTACAAGTCTCATGCGTTTTATTGGTGAAAAAATAAATTAAAAAATCGTTCGGGAAATGAGTTTACTCCCTGGATACTTTCTTTGTATACTTTTGGCTATACGGGCCGAGTCCGGGATTTACGGGAATGCGGGGGTTTTCGTTTGCCGGCGATTAAACTTCTTTTATTCAGCGTCTCATCAAAAATGAAAACATTTTTGAAAACTACAAGTCTCATGCGTTTTAGTGGTGAAAAAATAACTTAAAAAATCGTTCGGGAAATGAATTTACTTCCTGAGTACTTTCTTTGTATACTTTGTACTATACGGGCCGAGTCCGGGATTTACGGGAAATCGCAGGTTTTCGTTTGCCGGCGATTAAACTTCTTTTATTCAGCGTCTCATCAAAAATGAAAACATTTTTGAAAACTACAAGTCTCATGCGTTTTAGTGGTGAAAAAATAATTTAAAAAATCGTTCGGGAAATGAATTTACTCCCTGGGTACTTTCTTTGTATACTTCTGGCTATACGGGCAGTGTCCGGGTTTACGGGAATTCGCGGGTTTTCGTTTGCCGGCGATTAAACTTCTTTTATTCAGCGTCTCATCAAAAATTAAAACATTTTTGAAAACTACAAGTCTCATGCGTTTTAGTGGTGAAACAATAACTTAAAAAATCGTTCGGGAAATGCGTTTACTCCCTGGGTACTTTCTTTGTATACATTCAACTATACGGGCCAAGCCCGGGATTTACGTGAAATCGCGGGTTTTCGTTTGCCGGAGAATAAACCTCTCTCATTAAAAGTCTCATCAAAAATGAAAACATTTTTGAAAACTACAAGTGTCATGCGTTTTAGTGGTGAAAAAATAATTTAAAAAATCGTTCGGGAAATGAGTTTACTCCCTGGATACTTTCTTTGTATACTTTTGGCTATACGGGCCGAGTCCGGGATTTACGGGAATGCGGGGGTTTTCGTTTGCCGGCGATTAAACTTCTTTTATTCAGCGTCTCATCAAAAATGAAAACATTTTTGAAAACTACAAGTCTCATGCGTTTTTGTTGTGAACAAATAATTTAAAAAATCGTTCGGGATTAGAGAGTACTCCCTGGGTACTTTCTTTGTATACTTTTGGCTATACGAGCCGAGTCCGGGATTTACGGGAATTCACGGGTTTTCGTTTTCCGGCGATTAAACATCTTTTATTCAGCGTCTCATCAAAAATGAAAACATTTTTGAAAACTACAAGTCTCATGTGTTTTAGTGGTGAAAAGATAATTTTAAAAAATCGTTCTGGAAATGAGTTTACTCCCTGGGTACTTTCCTTGTATACATTCGACTATACGGGCCAAGCCTGGGAATTACGGGAAATCGCGGGTTGTCGTTTGCCGGCGATTAAACCTCTTTCATCAAGCGTCTCATCAAAAATGAAAACATTTTTAAGAAATACAAGTCTCATGCGTTTTAGTGGTGAAAAAATAATTTAAAAAATCGTTCGGGAAATGAATTTACTTCCTGAGTACTTTCTTTGTATACTTTGTACTATACGGGCCGAGTCCGGGATTTACGGGAAATCGCGGGTTTTCGTTTGCCGGCGATTAAACTTCTTTTATTCAGCGTCTCATCAAAAATGAAAACATTTTTGAAAACTACAAGTCTCATGCGTTTTAGTGGTGAAAAAATAATTTAAAAAATCGTTCGGGAAATGAGTTTACTCCCTGGGTACTTTCTTTGTATACTTCTGGCTATACGGGCAGTGTCCGGGATTTACGGGAATTCGCGGGTTTTCGTTTGCCGGCGATTAAACTTCTTTTATTCAGCGTCTCATCAAAAATGAAAACATTTTTGAAAACTACAAGTCTCATGCGTTTTAGTGGTGAAACAATAACTTAAAAAATCGTTCGGGAAATGCGTTTACTCCCTGGGTACTTTCTTTGTATACATTCGACTATACGGGCCAAGCCCGGGATTTACGGGAAATCGCGGGTTTTCGTTTGCCGGAGATTAAACCTCTCTCATTAAGCGTCTCATCAAAAATGAAAACATTTCTGAAAACTACAAGTCTCATGCGTTTTAGTGGTGAAAAGATAATTTTAAAAAATCGTTCTGGAAATGAGTTTACTCCCTGGGTACTTTCTTTGTATACATTCGACTATACGGGCTAAGCCTGGGATTTACGGGAAATCGCGGGTTTTCGTTTGCCGGCGATTAAACCTCTTTCATCAAGCGTCTCATCAAAAATGAAAACATTTTTAAAAACTACAAGTCTCATGCGTTTTAGTGGTGAAAAAATAATTTAAAAAAACGTTCGGGAAATGAGTTTACTCCCTGGGTACTTTCTTTGTATACTTCTGGCTATACGGGCAGTGTCCGGGATTTACGGGAAATCGCAGGTTTTCGTTTGCCGGCGATTAAACTTCTTTCAATCAGCGTCTCATCAAAAATGAAAACATTTTTGAAAACTACAAGTCTCATGTGTTTTAGTGGTGAAAAGATAATTTTAAAAAATCGTTCTGGAAATGAGTTTACTCCCTGGGTACTTTCTTTGTATACATTCGACTATACGGGCCAAGCCTGGGAATTACGGGAAATCGCGGGTTTTCGTTTGCCGGCGATTAAACCTCTTTCATCAAGCGTCTCATCAAAAATGAAAACATTTTTAAAAAATATAAGTCTCATGCGTTTTAGTGGTGAAAAAATAATTTAAAAAATCGTTCGGGAAATGAGTTTCTCCCTGGGTACTTTCTTTGTATACTTTTGAGTATACGGGCCGAGTCCGGGATTTACGGGAAATCGCGGGTTTTCGTTTGCTGGCGATTAAACTTCTTTTATTCCGCGTCTCATCAAAAATGAAAACATTTTTGAAAACTACAAGTCTCATGCGTTTTAGTGGTGAAAAAATAAATTAAAAAATCGTTCGGGAAATGAGTTTACTCCCTGGATACTTTCTTTGTATACTTTTGGCTATACGGGCCGAGTCCGGGATTTACGGGAATGCGGGGGTTTTCGTTTGCTGGCGATTAAACTTCTTTTATTCAGCGTCTCATCAAAAATGAAAACATTTTTGAAAACTACAAGTCTCATGCGTTTTAGTGGTGAAAAAATAACTTAAAAAATCGTTCGGGAAATGAATTTACTTCCTGAGTACTTTCTTTGTATACTTTGTACTATACGGGCCGAGTCCGGGATTTACGGGAAATCGCGGGTTTTCGTTTGCCGGCGATTAAACTTCTTTTATTCAGCGTCTCATCAAAAATGAAAACATTTTTGAAAACTACAAGTCTCATGCGTTTTAGTGGTGAAAAAATAATTTAAAAAATCGTTCGGGAAATGAATTTACTCCCTGGGTACTTTCTTTGTATACTTCTGGCTATACGGGCAGTGTCCGGGTTTACGGGAATTCGCGGGTTTTCGTTTGCCGGCGATTAAACTTCTTTTATTCAGCGTCTCATCAAAAATTAAAACATTTTTGAAAACTACGAGTCTCATGCGTTTTAGTGGTGAAACAATAACTTAAAAAATCGTTCGGGAAATGCGTTTACTCCCTGGGTACTTTCTTTGTATACATTCAACTATACGGGCCAAGCCCGGGATTTACGTGAAATCGCGGGTTTTCGTTTGCCGGAGAATAAACCTCTCTCATTAAACGTCTCATCAAAAATGAAAACATTTTTGAAAACTACAAGTGTCATGCGTTTTAGTGGTGAAAAAATAATTTAAAAAATCGTTCGGGAAATGAGTTTACTCCCTGGATACTTTCTTTGTATACTTTTGGCTATACGGGCCGAGTCCGGGATTTACGGGAATGCGGGGGTTTTCGTTTGCCGGCGATTAAACTTCTTTTATTCAGCGTCTCATCAAAAATGAAAACATTTTTGAAAACTACAAGTCTCATGCGTTTTTGTTGTGAACAAATAATTTAAAAAATCGTTCGGGATTAGAGAGTACTCCCTGGGTACTTTCTTTGTATACTTTTGGCTATACGAGCCGAGTCCGGGATTTACGGGAATTCACGGGTTTTCGTTTTCCGGCGATTAAACATCTTTTATTCAGCGTCTCATCAAAAATGAAAACATTTTTGAAAACTACAAGTCTCATGTGTTTTAGTGGTGAAAAGATAATTTTAAAAAATCGTTCTGGAAATGAGTTTACTCCCTGGGTACTTTCTTTGTATACATTCGACTATACGGGCCAAGCCTGGGAATTACGGGTAATCGCGGGTTTTCGTTTGCCGGCGATTAAACCTCTTTCATCAAGCGTCTCATCAAAAATGAAAACATTTTTAAAAAATGCAAGTCTCATGCGTTTTAGTGGTGAAAAAATAATTTAAAAAATCGTTCGGGAAATGAATTTACTTCCTGAGTACTTTCTTTGTATACTTTGTACTATACGGGCCGAGTCCGGGATTTACGGGAAATCGCGGGTTTTCGTTTGCCGGCGATTAAACTTCTTTTATTCAGCGTCTCATCAAAAATGAAAACATTTTTGAAAACTACAAGTCTCATGCGTTTTAGTGGTGAAAAAATAATTTAAAAAATCGTTCGGGAAATGAGTTTACTCCCTGGGTACTTTCTTTGTATACTTCTGGCTATACGGGCAGTGTCCGGGATTTACGGGAATTCGCGGGTTTTCGTTTGCCGGCGATTAAACTTCTTTTATTCAGCGTCTCATCAAAAATGAAAACATTTTTGAAAACTACAAGTCTCATTCGTTTTAGTGGTGAAACAATAACTTAAAAAATCGTTCGGGAAATGCGTTTACTCCCTGGGTACTTTCTTTGTATACATTTGACTATACGGGCCAAGCCCGGGATTTACGGGAAATCGCGGGCTTTCGTTTGCCGGAGATTAAACCTCTCTCATTAAGCGTCTCATCAAAAATGAAAACATTTCTGAAAACTACAAGTCTCATGCGTTTTAGTGGTGAAAAGACAATTTTAAAAAATCGTTCTGGAAATGAGTTTACTCCCTGGGTACTTTCTTTGTATACATTCGACTATACGGGCTAAGCCTGGGATTTACGGGAAATCGCGGGTTTTCGTTTGCCGGCGATTAAACCTCTTTCATCAAGCGTCTCATCAAAAATGAAAACATTTTTAAAAACTACAAGTGTCATGCGTTTTAGTGGTGAAAAAATAATTTAAAAAAACGTTCGGGAAATGAGTTTACTCCCTGGGTACTTTCTTTGTATACTTCTGGCTATACGGGCAGTGTCCGGGATTTACGGGAATTCGCAGGTTTTCGTTTGCCGGCGATTAAACTTCTTTTATTCAGCGTCTCATCCAAAATGAAAATATTTTTGAAAACTACAAGTCTCATGCGTTTTAGTGGTGAAACAATAACTTAAAAAATCGTTCGGGAAATGCGTTTACTCCCTGGGTACTTTCTTTGTATACATTCGACAATACGGGCCAAGCCCGGGATTTACGTGAAATCGCGGGTTTTCATTTGCCGGAGATTAAACCTCTCTCATTAAGCGTCTCATGAAAAATGAAAGCATTTTTGAAAACTACAAGTCTCATGCGTTTTAGTGGCGAAAAAATAATTTAAAAAATCGTTCGGGAAATGAGTTTACTCCCTGGGTACTTTCTTTGTATACTTTTGACTATACGGGCCGAGTCCGGGTTTTACGGGAAATCGCGGGTTTTCGTTTGCCGGCGATTAAACTTCTTTTATTCCGCGTCTCATCAAAAATGAAAACATTTTTGAAAACTACAAGTTTCATGCGTTTTAGTGTTGAAAAGATAATTTAAAAAATCGTTCTGGAAATGAGTTTACTCCCTGGGTACTTTCTTTGTATACATTCGACTATACGGGCCAAGCCTGGGATTTATGGGAAATCGCGGGTTTTCGTTTGCCGGCGATTAAACCTCTTTCATCAAGCGTCTCATCAAAAATGAAAACATTTTTAAAAACTACAAGTCTCATGCGTTTTAGTGGTGAAAAAACAACTTAAAAAATCGTTCGGGAAATGAATTTACTTCCTGAGTACTTTCTTTGTATACTTTGTACTATACGGGCCGAGTCCGGGATTTACGGGAAATCGCGGGTTTTCGTTTGCCGGCGATTAAACTTCTTTTATTCAGCGTCTCATCAAAAATGAAAACATTTTTGAAAACTACAAGTCTCATGCATTTTAGTGGTGAAAAAATAATTTAAAAAATCGTTCGGGAAATGAGTTTACTCCCTGGGTACTTTCTTTGTATACTTCTGGCTATACGGGCAGTGTCCGGGATTTACGGGAATTCGCGGGTTTTCGTTTGCCGGCAATTAAACTTCTTTTATTCAGCGTCTCATCAAAAATGAAAACATTTTTGAAAACTACAAGTCTCATGCGTTTTAGTGGTGAAACAATAACTTAAAAAATCGTTCGGGAAATGCGTTTACTCCCTGGGTACTTTCTTTGTATAAATTCGACTATACGGGCCAAGCCCGGGATTTACGTGAAATCGCGGGTGTTCGTTTGCCGGAGATTAAACCTCTCTCATTAAGCGTCTCATCAAAAATGAAAACATTTCTGAAAACTACAAGTCTCATGCGTTTTAGTGGTGAAAAGACAATTTTAAAAAATCGTTCTGGAAATGAGTTTACTCCCTGGGTACTTTCTTTGTATACATTCGACTATACGGGCTAAGCCTGGGATTTACGGGAAATTGCGGGTTTTCGTTTGCCGGCGATTAAACCTCTTTCATCAAGCGTCTCATCAAAAATGAAAACATTTTTAAAAACTACAAGTGTCATGCGTTTTAGTGGTGAAAAAATAATTTAAAAAAACGTTCGGGAAATGAGTTTACTCCCTGGGTACTTTCTTTGTATACTTCTGGCTATACGGGCAGTGTCCGGGATTTACGGGAATTCGCAGGTTTTCGTTTGCCGGCGATTAAACTTCTTTTATTCAGCGTCTCATCCAAAATGAAAATATTTTTGAAAACTACAAGTCTCATGCGTTTTAGTGGTGAAACAATAACTTAAAAAATCGTTCGGGAAATGCGTTTACTCCCTGGGTACTTTCTTTGTATACATTCGACAATACGGGCCAAGCCCGGGATTTACGTGAAATCGCGGGTTTTCATTTGCCGGAGATTAAACCTCTCTCATTAAGCGTCTCATGAAAAATGAAAGCATTTTTGAAAACTACAAGTCTCATGCGTTTTAGTGGCGAAAAAATAATTTAAAAAATCGTTCGGGAAATGAGTTTACTCCCTGGGTACTTTCTTTGTATACTTTTGACTATACGGGCCGAGTCCGGGTTTTACGGGAAATCGCGGGTTTTCGTTTGCCGGCGATTAAACTTCTTTTATTCCGCGTCTCATCAAAAATGAAAACATTTTTGAAAACTACAAGTTTCATGCGTTTTAGTGTTGAAAAGATAATTTAAAAAATCGTTCTGGAAATGAGTTTACTCCCTGGGTACTTTCTTTGTATACATTCGACTATACGGGCCAAGCCTGGGATTTATGGGAAATCGCGGGTTTTCGTTTGCCGGCGATTAAACCTCTTTCATCAAGCGTCTCATCAAAAATGAAAACATTTTTAAAAACTACAAGTCTCATGCGTTTTAGTGGTGAAAAAACAACTTAAAAAATCGTTCGGGAAATGAATTTACTTCCTGAGTACTTTCTTTGTATACTTTGTACTATACGGGCCGAGTCCGGGATTTACGGGAAATCGCGGGTTTTCGTTTGCCGGCGATTAAACTTCTTTTATTCAGCGTCTCATCAAAAATGAAAACATTTTTGAAAACTACAAGTCTCATGCATTTTAGTGGTGAAAAAATAATTTAAAAAATCGTTCGGGAAATGAGTTTACTCCCTGGGTACTTTCTTTGTATACTTCTGGCTATACGGGCAGTGTCCGGGATTTACGGGAATTCGCGGGTTTTCGTTTGCCGGCAATTAAACTTCTTTTATTCAGCGTCTCATCAAAAATGAAAACATTTTTGAAAACTACAAGTCTCATGCGTTTTAGTGGTGAAACAATAACTTAAAAAATCGTTCGGGAAATGCGTTTACTCCCTGGGTACTTTCTTTGTATAAATTCGACTATACGGGCCAAGCCCGGGATTTACGTGAAATCGCGGGTTTTCGTTTGCCGGCGATTAAACCTCTTTCATCAAGCGTCTCATCAAAAATGAAAACATTTTTAAAAACTAAAAGTCTCATGCGTTTTAGTGGTGAAAAAATAATTTAAAAAATCGTTCGGGAAATGAGTTTACTCCCTGGGTACTTTCTTTGTATACTTCTGGCTATACGGGCAGTGTCCGGGATTTACGGGAATTCGCGGGTTTTCGTTTGCCGGCAATTAAACTTCTTTTATTCAGCGTCTCATCAAAAATGAAAACATTTTTGAAAACTACAAGTCTCATGCGTTTTAGTGGTGAAACAAAAACTTAAAAAATCGTTCGGGAAATGCGTTTACTCCCTGGGTACTTTCTTTGTATACATTCGACTATACGGGCCAAGCCCGGGATTTACGTGAAATCGCGGGTTTTCGTTTGCCGGCGATTAAACCTCTTTCATCAAGCGTCTCATCAAAAATGAAAACATTTTTAAAAACTACAAGTCTCATGCGTTTTAGTGGTGAAAAAATAATTTAAAAAATCGTTCGGGAAATGTGTTTACTCCCTGGGTACTTTCTTTGTATACTTCTGGCTATACGGGCAGTGTCCGGGATTTACGGGAATTCGCGGGTTTTCGTTTGCCGGCGATTAAACTTCTTTTATTCAGCGTCTCATCCAAAATGAAAACATTTTTGAAAACTACAAGTCTCATGCGTTTTAGTGGTAAAACAATAACTTAAAAAATCGTTCGGGAAATGAGTTTACTCCCTGGGTACTTTCTTTGTATACATTCGACTATACGGGCCAAGCCTGGGACTTACGGGAAATCGCGGGTTTTCGTTTGCCGGCGATTAAACCTCTTTCTTGAAGCGTCTCATCAAAAATGGAAACATTTTTAAAAACTACAAGTCTCATGCGTTTTAGTGGTGAAAAAATAACTTAAAAAATCGTTCGGGAAATGAGTTTACTCCCTGGGTACTTTCTTTGTATACTTTTGACTATACGGGCCGAGTCCGGGTTTTACGGGAAATCGCGGGTTTTCGTTTGCCGGCGATTAAACTTCTTTTATTCCGTGTCTTATCAAAAATGAAAACATTTTTGAAAACTACAAGTCTCATGCGTTTTAGTGTTGAAAAAATAATTTAAAAAATCGTTCTGGAAATGAGTTTACTCCCTGGGTACTTTCTTTGTATACATTCGACTATACGGGCCAAGCCTGGGACTTACGGGAAATCGCGGGTTTTCGTTTGCCGGCGATTAAACCTCTTTCTTGAAGCGTCTCATCAAAAATGGAAACATTTTTAAAAACTACAAGTCTCATGCGTTTTAGTGGTGAAAAAATAACTTAAAATATCGTTCGGGAATTGAATTTACTTCCTGAGTACTTTCTTTGTATACTTTGTACTATAAGGGCTGAGTCCGGGATTTACGGGAAATCGCGGGTTTTCGTTTGCCGGCAATTAAACTTCTTTTATTCAGCGTCTCATCAAAAATGAAAACATTTTTGAAAACTACAAGTCTCATGCGTTTTAGTGGTAAAACAATAACTTTAAAAATTGTTCGGGAAATGCGTTTACTCCCTGGGTACTTTCTTTGTATACATTCGACTATACGGGCGAAGCCCGGGATATACGTGAAATCGCGGGTTTTCGTTTGCCGGCGATTAAACCTCTTTCATCAAGCGTCTCATCAAAAATGAAAATATTTTTGAAAACTACAAGTCTCATGCGTTTTAGTGGTGAAACAATAACTTAAAAAATCGTTCGGGAAATGCGTTTACTCCCTGGGTACTTTCTTTGTATACATTCGACTATACGGGCCAAGCCCGGGATTTACGTGAAATCGCGGGTTTTCGTTTGCCGGAGATTAAACCTCTCTCATTAAGCGTCTCATGAAAAATGAAAACATTTTTGAAAACTACAAGTCTCATGCGTTTTAGTGGTGAAAAAATAATTTAAAAAATCGTTCGAGAAATGAGTTTACTCCCTGGGTACTTTCTTTGTATACATTCGACTATACGGGCTAAGCCTGGGATTTACGGGAAATCGCGGGTTTTCGTTTGCCGGCGATTAAACCTCTTTCATCAAGCGTCTCATCAAAAATGAAAACATTTTTAAAAACTACAAGTCTCATGCGTTTTAGTGGTGAAAAAATAATTTAAAAAATCGTTCGGGAAATGAGTTTACTCCCTGGGTACTTTCTTTGTATACTTCTGGCTATACGGGCAGTGTCCGGGATTTACGGGAAATCGCAGGTTTTCGTTTGCCGACGATTAAACTTCTTTTATTCCGCGTCTCATCAAAAATGAAAACATTTTTGAAAACTACAAGTCTCATGCGTTTTAGTGGTGAAAAGATAATTTAAAAAATCGTTCTGGAAATGAGTTTACTAACAGGGTACTTTCCTTGTATATACTCGACTATACGGGCCAAGCACGGGATTTACGGAAAATCGCGGGTTTTCGTTTTCCGGCGATTAAACATCTTTTATTCAGCGTCTCATCAAAAATGAAAACATTTTTGAAAACTACAAGTCTCATGCGTTTTAGTGGTGAAAAGATAATTTTAAAAAATCGTTCTGGAAATGAGTTTACTCCCTGGGTACTTTCTTTGTATACATTCGACTATACGGGCCAAGCCCGGGATTTACGTGAAATCGCGGGTTTTCGTTTGCCGGAGATTAAACCTCTCTCATTAAGCGTCTCATCAAAAATGAAAACATTTTTGAAAACTACAAGTCTCATGCGTTTTAGTGGTGAAAAGATAATTTTAAAAAATCATTCTGGAAATGAGTTTACTCCCTGGGTACTTTCTTTGTAAACATTGGACTATACCGGCTAAGCCTGGGATTTACGGGAAATCGCGGGTTTTCGTTTGCCGGCGATTAAACTTCTTTTATTCAGCGTCTCATCAAAAATGAAAACATTTTTGAAAACAACAAGTCTCATGCGTTTTAGTGGTGAAACAATAACTTAAAAAATCGTTCGGGAAATGCATTTACTCCCTGGGTACTTTCTTTGTATACATTCGACTATACGGGCCAAGCCCGGCATTTACGTGAAATCGCGGGTTTTCGTTTGCCGGCGATTAAACTTCTTTTATTCAGCGTCTCATCCAAAATGAAAACATTTTTGAAAACTACAAGTCTCATGCGTTTTAGTGGTAAAAAAATAATTTAAAAAATCGTTCGGGAAATGAGTTTACTCCCTGGGTATTTTCTTTGTATGCTTTTGACTATACGGGCCGAGTCCGGGATTTACGGGAAATCGCGGGTTTTCGTTTGCCGGCGATTAAACTTCTTTTATTCTGCGTCTCATCAAAAATGAAAACAATTTTGAAAACTACAAGTCTCATGCGTTTTAGTGGTGAAAAGATAATTTAAAAAATCGTTCTGGAAATGAGTTTACTCACAGGGTACTTTCTTTGTATATACTCGACTATACGGGCCAAGCACGGGATTTACGGAAAATCGCGGGTTTTCGTTTTCCGGCGATTAAACATCTTTTATTCTGCGTCTCATCAAAAATGAAAACATTTTTGCAAACTACAAGTCTCATGCGTTTTAGTGGTGAAAAGATAATTTTAAAAAATCGTTCTGGAAATGAGTTTACTCCCTGGGTACTTTCTTTGTATACATTCGACTATACGGGCCAAGCCTGGGATTTACGGGAAATCGCGGGTTTTCGTTTGCCGGCGATTAAACCTCTTTCATTAAGCGTCTCATCAAAAATGAAAACATTTTTAAAAACTACAAGTCTCATGCATTTTAGTGGTGAAAAAATAACTTAAAAAATCGTTCAGGAAATGAATTTACTTCCTGAGTACTTCCTTTTCATACTTTGTACTATACGGGCCGAGTCCGGGATTTACGGGAAATCGCGGGTTTTCGTTTGCCAGCGATTAAACTTCTTTTATTCAGCGTCTCATCAAAAATGAAAACATTTTTGAAAACTACAAGTCTCATGCGTTTTAGTGGTGAAAAAATAATTTAAAAAATCGTTCGGGAAATGAGTTTACTCCCTGGGTACTTTCTTTGTATACTTTTGACTATACGGGCCGAGTCCGGGATTTACGGGAAATCGCGAGTTTTCGTTTGCCGGCGATTAAACTTCTTTTATTCAGCGTCTCATCAAAAATGAAAACATTTTTGAAAACTACAAGTCTCATGCGTTTTAGTGGTGAAAAGATAATTTTAAAAAATCGTTCTGGAAATGAGTTTACTCCCTGGGTACTTTCTTTGTATACATTCGACTATGCGGGCCAAGCCTGGGATTTACGGGAAATCACGGGTTTTCGTTTGCCGGCGATTAAACCTCTTTCATCAAGCATCTCATCAAAAATGAAAACATTTTTAAAAACTACAAGTCTCATGCGTTTTAGTGGTGAAACAATAACCTAAAAAATCGTTCGGGAAATGCGTTTACTCCCTGGGTATTTTCTTTGTATACTTTCGACTATACGGGCCAAGCCCGGGATTTACGTGAAATCGCGGGTTTTCGTTTGCCGGAGATTAAACCTCTCTCATTAAGCGTCTCATCAAAAATGAAAACATTTTTGAAAACTACAAGTCTCATGCGTTTTAGTGGCGAGAATATAATTTAAAAATCGTTCGGGAAATGAGTTTACTCCCTGGGTACTTTCTTTGTATACATTCGACTATACGGGCCAAGCCCGGGATTTACGTGAAATCGCGGGTTTTCGTTTGCCGGAGATTAAACCTCTCTCATTAAGCGTCTCATCAAAAATGAAAACATTTTTGAAAACTACAAGTCTCATGCGTTTTAGTGGCGAAAAAATAATTTAAAAAATCGTTCGGGAAATGAGTTTACTCCCTGGGTACTTTCTTTGTATACTTTTGACTATACGGGCCGAGTCCGGGATTTACGGGAAATCGCGGGTTTTCGTTTGCCGGCGATTAAACCTCTCTCATTAAGCGTCTCATCAAAAATGAAAACATTTTTGAAAACTACAAGTCTCATGCGTTTTAGTGGTGAAAAGATAATTTTAAAAAATCGTTCTGGAAATGAGTTTACTCCCTGGGTACTTTCTTTGTATACATTCGACTATGCGGGCCAAGCCTGGGATTTACGGGAAATCGCGGGTTTTCGTTTGCCGGCGATTAAACCTCTTTCATCAAGCATCTCATCAAAAATGAAAACATTTTTAAAAACTACAAGTCTCATGCGTTTTAGTGGTGAAACAATAACCTAAAAAATCGTTCGGGAAATGCGTTTACTCCCTGGGTATTTTCTTTGTATACTTTCGACTATACGGGCCAAGCCTGGGATTTACGTGAAATCGCGGGTTTTCGTTTGCCGAAGATTAAACCTCTCTCATTAAGCGTCTCATCAAAAATGAAAACATATTTGAAAACTACAAGTCTCATGCGTTTTAGTGGCGAGAATATAATTTAAAAATCGTTCGGGAAATGAGTTTACTCCCTGGGTACTTTCTTTGTATACATTCGACTATACGGGCCAAGCCCGGGATTTACGTGAAATCGCGGGTTTTCGTTTGCCGGAGATTAAACCTCTCTCATTAAGCGTCTCATCAAAAATGAAAACATTTTTGAAAACTAAAAGTCTTATGCGTTTTAGTGGCGAAAAAATGATTTAAAAAATCGTTCGGGAAATGAGTTTACTCCCTGGGTACTTTCTTTGTATACTTTTGACTATACGGGCCGAGTCCGGGATTTACGGGAAATCGCGGGTTTTCGTTTGCCGGCGATTAAACTTCTTCTATTCCGCGTCTCATCAAAAATGAAAACATTTTTGAAAACTACAAGTCTCATGCCTTTTAGTGGTGAAAAGATAATTTAAAAAATCGTTCTGGAAATGAGTTTACTCACAGGGTAATTTCTTCGTATATATTCGACTATACGAGCCAAACCCGGGATTTACGTGAAATCGCGGGTTTTCGTTTGCCGGAGATTAAACCCCTCTCATTAAGCGTCTCATCAAAAATGAAAACATTTTTGAAAACTACAAGTCTCGTGCGTTTTAGTGGTGAAAAGATAATTTAAAAAATCGTTCGGGAAATGATTTTACTCGATGGGTATTTTCTTTGTATACTTTTGACTATACGGGCCGAGTCCGGGATTTACGGGAAATCGCGGGTTTTCGTTTGCCGGCGATTAAACTTCTTTTATTCCGCGTCTCATCAAAAATGAAAACATTTTTGAAAACTACAAGTCTCATGCGTTTTAGTGGTGATAAGATAATTTAAAAAATCGTTCTGGAAATGAGTTTACTCCCTGGGTACTTTCTTTGTATACATTCGACTATACGGGCCGAGTCCGGGATTTTCGGGAAATCGCGGGTTTTCGTTTGCCGGCGATTAAACTTCTTTTATTCCGCGTCTCATCAAAAATGAAAACATTTTTGAAAACTACAAGTGTCATTCGTTTTAGTGGCGAAAAAATAAATTAAAAAATCGTTCGGGAAATGAGTTTACTCGCAGGGTACTTTCTTTGTATACTTTTGACTATACAGGCCGAGTCCAGGATTTACGCGAAATCGCGGGTTTCCGTTTGCCGGCGATTAAAATTCTTTTATTCAGCGTCTCATCAAAAATGAAACCATTTTTGAAAACTAAAAGTCTCATGCGTTTTAGTGGTGAAAAGATAATTTAAAAAATCGTTCTGGAAATGAGTTTACTCGCAGGGTACTTTCTTTGTATACTTTTGACTATACAGGCCGAGTCCAGGATTTACAGGAAATCGAGGGTTTTCGTTTGCCGGCGATTAAACTTCTTTTATTCAGCGTCTCATCAAAAATGAAAACATTTTTGAAAACTACAAGTCTCATGCGTTTTAGTGATGAAAAAATACTTTAAAAAATCGTTCGGGAAATGAGTTTACTCCCTGGGTATTTTCTTTGTATACTTTTGACTTTACGGGCCGAGTCCGGGATTTACGGGAAATCGCGGGTTTTCGTTTGCCGGCGATTAAACTTCTTTTATTCCGCGTCCCATCAAAAATGAAAACATTTTTGAAGACTACAAATCTCATGCGTTTTAGTGGTGAAA
Organism: Hydractinia symbiolongicarpus; assembly: GCF_029227915.1. Taxonomy (NCBI): domain Eukaryota; kingdom Metazoa; phylum Cnidaria; class Hydrozoa; order Anthoathecata; family Hydractiniidae; genus Hydractinia; species Hydractinia symbiolongicarpus. The sequence goes on along the minus strand of NC_079878.1, from coordinate 31,328,491 downwards.
GGATAATTTAAAAAATCGTTTGGGATTTGAGATTACTCCCTGGGTACTTTCTTTGTATACTTTTGGCTATACGAGCCGAGTCCGGGATTTACGGGAATTCGCGGGTTATCGTTTGCCGGCGATTAAACTTCTTTTATTCAGCGTCTCATCAAAAATGAAAACATTTTTGAAAACTAAAAGTCTCATGCGTTTTAGTGGTGAAAAGATAATTTAAAAAATCGTTCTGGAAATGAGTTTACTCGCAGGGTACTTTGTTTGTATACTTTTGACTATACAGGCCGAGTCCGGGATTTACGGGAAATCGCGGGTTTTCATTTGCCGGCGATTAAACTTCTTTTATTCAGCGTCTCATCAAAAATGAAAACATTTTTGAAAACTACAAGTCTCATGCGTTTTAGTGATGAAAAAATACTTTAAAAAACCGTTCGGGAAATTAGTTTACTCCCTGGGTATTTTCTTTGTATACTTTTGACTATACGGGCCGAGTCCGGGATTTACGGGAAATCGCGGGTTTTCGTTTGCCGGCGATTAAACTTCTTTTATTCAGCGTCTAATCAAAAATGAAAACAATTTTGAAAACTACAAGTCTCATGCGTTTTAGTGGTGAAAAGATAATTTAAAAAATCGTTCTGGAAATGAGTTTACTCGCAGGGTACTTTCTTTGTATACTTTTGACTATACAGGCCGAGTCCGGGATTTACGGGAAATCGCGGGTTTTCGTTTGCCGGCGATTAAACTTCTTTTATTCCGCGTCTCATCAAAAATGAAAACATTTTTGAAGTCTACAAATCTCATGCGTTTTAGTGGTGAAAGGATAATTTAAAAAATCGTTCTGGAAATGAGTTTACTCACAGGGTACTTTCTTTGTATATACTCGACTATAAGGGCCAAGCATGGGATTTACGGGAAATCGCGGGTTTTCGTTTGCCGGCGATTAAACATCTTTTATTCAGCGTCTCATCAAAAATGAATACTTTTTTGAAAACTACAAGTCTCATGCGTTTTAGTGGTGAAAAAATAACTTAAAAAATCGTTCGGGAAATGAGTTTACTTCCTGAGTACTTTCTTTGTATACTTTGTACTATACGGGCCGAGTCCGGGATTTACGGGAAATTGCAGGTTTTCGTTTGCCGGCGATTAAACTTCTTTTATTCAGCGTCTCATCAAAAATGAAAACATTTTTGAAGACTACAAGTCTCATGCGTTTTAGTGGTGAAAGGATAATTTAAAAAATCGTTCTGAAAATGAGTTTACTCACAGGTTACTTTCTTTGTATATACTCGACTATACGGGCCAAGCACGGGATTTACGGGAAATCGCGGGTTTTCGTTTTCCGGCGATTAAACATCTTTTATTCAGCGTCTCATCAAAAATGAAAACATTTTTGAAAACTACAAGTCTCATGCGTTTTAGTGGTGAAAAGATAATTTTAAAAAATCGTTCTGGAAATGAGTTTACTCCCTGGGTACTTTCTTTGTATACATTCGACTATACGGGCCAAGCCTGGGATTTACGGGAAATCGCGGATTTTCGTTTGCTGGCGATTAAACCTCTTTCATTAAACGTCTCATCAAAAATGAAAATATTTTTAAAAACTACAAGTCTCATGCGTTTTAGTGGTGAAAAAATAACTTAAAAAATCATTCGGGAAATGAGTTTACTTCCTGAGTACTTTCTTTGTATACTTTGTACTATACGGGCCGAGTCCGGGATTTACGGGAAATCGCGGGTTTTCGTTTGCCGGCGATTAAACTTCTTTTATTCAGCGTCTCATCAAGAATAGAATCATTTTTGAAAACTACAAATTTCATGCGTTTTAGTGGTGAAAAAATAATTTAAAAAATTGTTCGGGAAATGCGTTTACTCCCTGGGTACTTTCTTTGTATACATTCGACTATACGGGCCAAGCCCGGGATTTACGTGAAATCGCGGGTTTTCGTTTACCGGAGATTAAGCCTCTCCCATTAACCGTGTCATCAAAAATGAAAACATTTTTGAAAACTACAAGTCTCATGCGTTTTAGTGGTGAAAAAATAATTTAAAAATTCGATCGAGAAATGAGTTTACTCACTGGGTACTTTCTTTGTATACATTCGAAAATAAGGGCCAAGCCCGGGATTTACGGGAAATCGCGGGTTTTCGTTTGCCGGCGATTAAACTTCTCTCATTAAGCGTCTCATCAAAAATGAAAACATTTTTGAAAACTACAAGTTTCATGCGTTTTAGTGTTGAAAAGATAATTTAAAAAATCGTTCTGGAAATGAGTTTACTCCCTGGGTACTTTCTTTGTATACATTCGACTATACGGGCCAAGCCTGGGATTTAGGGGAAATCGCGGGTTTTCGTTTGCCGGCGATTAAACCTCTTTCATCAAGCGTCTCATCAAAAATGAAAACATTTTTAAAAACTACAAGTCTCATGCGTTTTAGTGGTGAAAAAATAACTTACAAAATCGTTCGGGAAATGAATTTACTTCCTGAGTACTTTCTTTGTATACTTTGTACTATACGGGCCGAGTCCGGGATTTACGGGAAATCGCGGGTTTTCGTTTGCCGGCGATTAAACTTCTTTTATTCAGCGTCTCATCAAAAATGAAAACATTTTTGAAAACTACAAGTCTCATGCGTTTTAGTGGTGAAAAAATAATTTAAAAAATCGTTCGGGAAATGAGTTTACTCCCTGGATACTTTCTTTGTATACTTTTGGGTATACGGGCCGAGTCCGGGATTTACGGGAATGCGGGGAGTTTCGTTTGCCGGCGATTAAACCTCTTTCTTGAAGCGTCTCATCAAAAATGGAAACATTTTTAAAAACTACAAGTCTCATGCGTTTTAGTGGTGAAAAAATAACTTAAAATATAGTTCGGGAATTGAATTTACTTCCTGAGTACTTTCTTTGTATACTTTGTACTATACGGGCCGAGTCCGGGATTTACGGGAAATCGCGGGTTTTCGTTTGCCGGCAATTAAACTTCTTTTATTCAGCGTCTCATCAAAAATGAAAACATTTTTGAAAACTACAAGTCTCATGCGTTTTAGTGGTGAAAAAATAATTTAAAAAATCGTTCGGGAAATGAGTTTACTCCCTGGGTACTTTCTTTGTATACTTTTGACTATACGGGCCGAGTCCGGGATTTACGGGAAATCGCGGGTTTTCGTTTGCTGGCGATTAAACTTCTTTTATTCCGCGTCTCATCAAAAATTAAAACATTTCTGAAAACTACAAGTCTCATGCGTTTTAGTGGTGAAAAAATAATTTAAAAAATCGTTCGGGAAATGAGTTTACTCCCTGGATACTTTCTTTGTATACTTTTGGCTATACGGGACGAGTCCGGGATTTACGGGAATGCGGGGAGTTTCGTTTGCCGGCGATTAAACTTCTTTTATTCAGCGTCTCATCAAAAATGAAAACATTTTTGAAAACTACAAGTCTCATGCGTTTTAGTGGTGAAAAAATAATTTAAAAAATCGTTCGGGAAATGAGTTTACTCCCTGGGTATTTTCTTTGTATACTTTTGACTATACGGGCCGAGTCCGGGATTTACGTGAAATCGCGGGTTTTCGTTTGCCGGAGATTAAACCTCTCTCATTAAGCGTCTCATCAAAAATGAAAACATTTTTAAAAACTACAAGTCTCATGCGTTTTAGTGGTGAAACAATAACCTAAAAAATCGTTCAGGAAATGCGTTTACTCCCTGGGTATTTTCTTTGTATACTTTCGACTATACGGGCCAAGCCCGGGATTTACGTGAAATCGCGGGTTTTCGTTTGCCGAAGATTAAACCTCTCTCATTAAGCGTCTCATCAAAAATGAAAACATATTTGAAAACTACAAGTCTCATGCGTTTTAGTGGCGAGAATATAATTTAAAAATCGTTCGGGAAATGAGTTTACTCCCTGGGTACTTTCTTTGTATACATTCGACTATACGGGCCAAGCCCGGGATTTACGTGAAATCGCGGGTTTTCGTTTGCCGGAGATTAAACCTCTCTCATTAAGCGTCTCATCAAAAATGAAAACATTTTTGAAAACTAAAAGTCTTATGCGTTTTAGTGGCGAAAAAATGATTTAAAAAATCGTTCGGGAAATGAGTTTACTCCCTGGGTACTTTCTTTGTATACTTTTGACTATACGGGCCGAGTCCGGGATTTACGGGAAATCGCGGGTTTTCGTTTGCCGGCGATTAAACTTCTTCTATTCCGCGTCTCATCAAAAATGAAAACATTTTTGAAAACTACAAGTCTCATGCCTTTTAGTGGTGAAAAGATAATTTAAAAAATCGTTCTGGAAATGAGTTTACTCACAGGGTAATTTCTTCGTATATATTCGACTATACGAGCCAAACCCGGGATTTACGTGAAATCGCGGGTTTTCGTTTGCCGGAGATTAAACCCCTCTCATTAAGCGTCTCATCAAAAATGAAAACATTTTTGAAAACTACAAGTCTCGTGCGTTTTAGTGGTGAAAAGATAATTTAAAAAATCGTTCGGGAAATGATTTTACTCCCTGGGTATTTTCTTTGTATACTTTTGACTATACGGGCCGAGTCCGGGATTTACGGGAAATCGCGGGTTTTCGTTTGCCGGCGATTAAACTTCTTTTATTCCGCGTCTCATCAAAAATGAAAACATTTTTGAAAGCTACAAGTCTCATGCGTTTTAGTGGTGATAAGATAATTTAAAAAATCGTTCTGGAAATGAGTTTACTCCCTGGGTACTTTCTTTGTATACATTCGACTATACGGGCCGAGTCCGGGATTTTCGGAAAATCGCGGGTTTTCGTTTGCCGGCGATTAAACTTCTTTTATTCCGCGTCTCATCAAAAATGAAAACATTTTTGAAAACTACAAGTGTCATTCGTTTTAGTGGCGAAAAAATAAATTAAAAAATCGTTCGGGAAATGAGTTTACTCGCAGGGTACTTTCTTTGTATACTTTTGACTATACAGGCCGAGTCCAGGATTTACGCGAAATCGCGGGTTTCCGTTTGCCGGCGATTAAAATTCTTTTATTCAGCGTCTCATCAAAAATGAAACCATTTTTGAAAACTAAAAGTCTCATGCGTTTTAGTGGTGAAAAGATAATTTAAAAAATCGTTCTGGAAATGAGTTTACTCGCAGGGTACTTTCTTTGTATACTTTTGACTATACAGGCCGAGTCCAGGATTTACAGGAAATCGAGGGTTTTCGTTTGCCGGCGATTAAACTTCTTTTATTCAGCGTCTCATCAAAAATGAAAACATTTTTGAAAACTACAAGTCTCATGCGTTTTAGTGGCGAGAATATAATTTAAAAATCGTTCGGGAAATGAGTTTACTCCCTGGGTACTTTCTTTGTATACATTCGACTATACGGGCCAAGCCCGGGATTTACGTGAAATCGCGGGTTTTCGTTTGCCGGAGATTAAACCTCTCTCATTAAGCGTCTCATCAAAAATGAAAACATTTTTGAAAACTACAAGTCTCATGCGTTTTAGTGGCGAAAAAATAATTTAAAAAATCGTTCGGGAAATGAGTTTACTCCCTGGGTACTTTCTTTGTATACTTTTGACTATACGGGCCGAGTCCGGGATTTACGGGAAATCGCGGGTTTTCGTTTGCCGGCGATTAAACCTCTCTCATTAAGCGTCTCATCAAAAATGAAAACATTTTTGAAAACTACAAGTCTCATGCGTTTTAGTGGTGAAAAGATAATTTTAAAAAATCGTTCTGGAAATGAGTTTACTCCCTGGGTACTTTCTTTGTATACATTCGACTATGCGGGCCAAGCCTGGGATTTACGGGAAATCGCGGGTTTTCGTTTGCCGGCGATTAAACCTCTTTCATCAAGCATCTCATCAAAAATGAAAACATTTTTAAAAACTACAAGTCTCATGCGTTTTAGTGGTGAAACAATAACCTAAAAAATCGTTCGGGAAATGCGTTTACTCCCTGGGTATTTTCTTTGTATACTTTCGACTATACGGGCCAAGCCCGGGATTTACGTGAAATCGCGGGTTTTCGTTTGCCGAAGATTAAACCTCTCTCATTAAGCGTCTCATCAAAAATGAAAACATATTTGAAAACTACAAGTCTCATGCGTTTTAGTGGTGAAAAGATAATTTAAAAAATCGTTCTGGAAATGAGTTTACTCCCTGGGTACTTTCTTTGTATACATTCGACTATACGGGCCAAGCCCGGGATTTACGTGAAATCGCGGGTTTTCGTTTGCCGGAGATTAAACCTCTCTCATTAAGCGTCTCATCAAAAATGAAAACATTTTTGAAAACTAAAAGTCTTATGCGTTTTAGTGGCGAAAAAATGATTTAAAAAATCGTTCGGGAAATGAGTTTACTCCCTGGGTACTTTCTTTGTATACTTTTGACTATACGGGCCGAGTCCGGGATTTACGGGAAATCGCGGGTTTTCGTTTGCCGGCGATTAAACTTCTTCTATTCCGCGTCTCATCAAAAATGAAAACATTTTTGAAAACTACAAGTCTCATGCCTTTTAGTGGTGAAAAGATAATTTAAAAAATCGTTCTGGAAATGAGTTTACTCACAGGGTAATTTCTTCGTATATATTCGACTATACGAGCCAAACCCGGGATTTACGTGAAATCGCGGGTTTTCGTTTGCCGGAGATTAAACCCCTCTCATTAAGCGTCTCATCAAAAATGAAAACATTTTTGAAAACTACAAGTCTCGTGCGTTTTAGTGGTGAAAAGATAATTTAAAAAATCGTTCGGGAAATGATTTTACTCCCTGGGTATTTTCTTTGTATACTTTTGACTATACGGGCCGAGTCCGGGATTTACGGGAAATCGCGGGTTTTCGTTTGCCGGCGATTAAACTTCTTTTATTCCGCGTCTCATCAAAAATGAAAACATTTTTGAAAACTACAAGTCTCATGCGTTTTAGTGGTGATAAGATAATTTAAAAAATCGTTCTGGAAATGAGTTTACTCCCTGGGTACTTTCTTTGTATACATTCGACTATACGGGCCGAGTCCGGGATTTTCGGAAAATCGCGGGTTTTCGTTTGCCGGCGATTAAACTTCTTTTATTCCGCGTCTCATCAAAAATGAAAACATTTTTGAAAACTACAAGTGTCATTCGTTTTAGTGGCGAAAAAATAAATTAAAAAATCGTTCGGGAAATGAGTTTACTCGCAGGGTACTTTCTTTGTATACTTTTGACTATACAGGCCGAGTCCAGGATTTACGCGAAATCGCGGGTTTCCGTTTGCCGGCGATTAAAATTCTTTTATTCAGCGTCTCATCAAAAATGAAACCATTTTTGAAAACTAAAAGTCTCATGCGTTTTAGTGGTGAAAAGATAATTTAAAAAATCGTTCTGGAAATGAGTTTACTCGCAGGGTACTTTCTTTGTATACTTTTGACTATACAGGCCGAGTCCAGGATTTACAGGAAATCGAGGGTTTTCGTTTGCCGGCGATTAAACTTCTTTTATTCAGCGTCTCATCAAAAATGAAAACATTTTTGAAAACTACAAGTCTCATGCGTTTTAGTGATGAAAAAATACTTTAAAAAATCGTTCGGGAAATGAGTTTACTCCCTGGGTATTTTCTTTGTATACTTTTGACTTTACGGGCCGAGTCCGGGATTTACGGGAAATCGCGGGTTTTCGTTTGCCGGCGATTAAACTTCTTCTATTCCGCGTCTCATCAAAAATGAAAACATTTTTGAAAACTACAAGTCTCATGCCTTTTAGTGGTGAAAAGATAATTTAAAAAATCGTTCTGGAAATGAGTTTACTCACAGGGTAATTTCTTCGTATATATTCGACTATACGAGCCAAACCCGGGATTTACGTGAAATCGCGGGTTTTCGTTTGCCGGAGATTAAACCCCTCTCATTAAGCGTCTCATCAAAAATGAAAACATTTTTGAAAACTACAAGTCTCGTGCGTTTTAGTGGTGAAAAGATAATTTAAAAAATCGTTCGGGAAATGATTTTACTCCCTGGGTATTTTCTTTGTATACTTTTGACTATACGGGCCGAGTCCGGGATTTACGGGAAATCGCGGGTTTTCGTTTGCCGGCGATTAAACTTCTTTTATTCCGCGTCTCATCAAAAATGAAAACATTTTTGAAAACTACAAGTCTCATGCGTTTTAGTGGTGATAAGATAATTTAAAAAATCGTTCTGGAAATGAGTTTACTCCCTGGGTACTTTCTTTGTATACATTCGACTATACGGGCCGAGTCCGGGATTTTCGGAAAATCGCGGGTTTTCGTTTGCCGGCGATTAAACTTCTTTTATTCCGCGTCTCATCAAAAATGAAAACATTTTTGAAAACTACAAGTGTCATTCGTTTTAGTGGCGAAAAAATAAATTAAAAAATCGTTCGGGAAATGAGTTTACTCGCAGGGTACTTTCTTTGTATACTTTTGACTATACAGGCCGAGTCCAGGATTTACGCGAAATCGCGGGTTTCCGTTTGCCGGCGATTAAAATTCTTTTATTCAGCGTCTCATCAAAAATGAAACCATTTTTGAAAACTAAAAGTCTCATGCGTTTTAGTGGTGAAAAGATAATTTAAAAAATCGTTCTGGAAATGAGTTTACTCGCAGGGTACTTTCTTTGTATACTTTTGACTATACAGGCCGAGTCCAGGATTTACAGGAAATCGAGGGTTTTCGTTTGCCGGCGATTAAACTTCTTTTATTCAGCGTCTCATCAAAAATGAAAACATTTTTGAAAACTACAAGTCTCATGCGTTTTAGTGATGAAAAAATACTTTAAAAAATCGTTCGGGAAATGAGTTTACTCCCTGGGTATTTTCTTTGTATACTTTTGACTTTACGGGCCGAGTCCGGGATTTACGGGAAATCGCGGGTTTTCGTTTGCCGGCGATTAAACTTCTTTTATTCCGCGTCTCATCAAAAATGAAAACATTTTTGAAGACTACAAATCTCATGCGTTTTAGTGGTGAAAGGATAATTTAAAAAATCGTTTGGGATTTGAGATTACTCCCTGGGTACTTTCTTTGTATACTTTTGGCTATACGAGCCGAGTCCGGGATTTACGGGAATTCGCGGGTTATCGTTTGCCGGCGATTAAACTTCTTTTATTCAGCGTCTCATCAAAAATGAAAACATTTTTGAAAACTAAAAGTCTCATGCGTTTTAGTGGTGAAAAGATAATTTAAAAAATCGTTCTGGAAATGAGTTTACTCGCAGGGTACTTTGTTTGTATACTTTTGACTATACAGGCCGAGTCCAGGATTTACGGGAAATCGCGGGTTTTCATTTGCCGGCGATTAAACTTCTTTTATTCAGCGTCTCATCAAAAATGAAAACATTTTTGAAAACTACAAGTCTCATGCGTTTTAGTGATGAAAAAATACTTTAAAAAACCGTTCGGGAAATTAGTTTACTCCCTGGGTATTTTCTTTGTATACTTTTGACTATACGGGCCGAGTCCGGGATTTACGGGAAATCGCGGGTTTTCGTTTGCCGGCGATTAAACTTCTTTTATTCAGCGTCTAATCAAAAATGAAAACAATTTTGAAAACTACAAGTCTCATGCGTTTTAGTGGTGAAAAGATAATTTAAAAAATCGTTCTGGAAATGAGTTTACTCGCAGGGTACTTTCTTTGTATACTTTTGACTATACAGGCCGAGTCCGGGATTTACGCGAAATCGCGGGTTTCCGTTTGCCGGCGATTAAAATTCTTTTATTCAGCGTCTCATCAAAAATGAAAACATTTTTGAAAACTAAAAGTCTCATGCGTTTTAGTGGTGAAAAGATAATTTAAAAAATCGTTCTGGAAATGAGTTTACTCGCAGGGTACTTTCTTTGTATACTTTTGACTATACAGGCCGAGTCCGGGATTTACGGGAAATCGCGGGTTTTCGTTTGCCGGCGATTAAACTTCTTTTATTCAGCGTCTCATCAAAAATGAAAACATTTTTGAAAACTACAAGTCTCATGCGTTTTAGTGATGAAAAAATACTTTAAAAAATCGTTCGGGAAATGAGTTTACTCCCTGGGTATTTTCTTTGTATACTTTTGACTTTACGGGCCGAGTCCGGGATTTACGGGAAATCGCGGGTTTTCGTTTGCCGGCGATTAAACTTCTTTTATTCCGCGTCTCATCAAAAATGAAAACATTTTTGAAGTCTACAAATCTCATGCGTTTTAGTGGTGAAAGGATAATTTAAAAAATCGTTCTGGAAATGAGTTTACTCACAGGGTACTTTCTTTGTATATACTCGACTATAAGGGCCAAGCATGGGATTTACCGGAAATCGCGGGTTTTCGTTTGCCGGCGATTAAACATCTTTTATTCAGCGTCTCATCAAAAATGAATACTTTTTTGAAAACTACAAGTCTCATGCGTTTTAGTGGTGAAAAAATAACTTAAAAAATCGTTCGGGAAATGAGTTTACTTCCTGAGTACTTTCTTTGTATACTTTGTACTATACGGGCCGAGTCCGGGATTTACGGGAAATTGCAGGTTTTCGTTTGCCGGCGATTAAACTTCTTTTATTCAGCGTCTCATCAAAAATGAAAACATTTTTGAAGACTACAAGTCTCATGCGTTTTAGTGGTGAAAGGATAATTTAAAAAATCGTTCTGAAAATGAGTTTACTCACAGGTTACTTTCTTTGTATATACTCGACTATACGGGCCAAGCACGGGATTTACGGGAAATCGCGGGTTTTCGTTTTCCGGCGATTAAACATCTTTTATTCAGCGTCTCATCAAAAATGAAAACATTTTTGAAAACTACAAGTCTCATGCGTTTTAGTGGTGAAAAGATAATTTTAAAAAATCGTTCTGGAAATGAGTTTACTCCCTGGGTACTTTCTTTGTATACATTCGACTATACGGGCCAAGCCTGGGATTTACGGGAAATCCCGGATTTTCGTTTGCTGGCGATTAAACCTCTTTCATTAAACGTCTCATCAAAAATGAAAACATTTTTAAAAAGTACAAGTCTCATGCGTTTTAGTGGTGAAAAAATAACTTAAAAAATCATTCGGGAAATGAGTTTACTTCCTGAGTACTTTCTTTGTATACTTTGTACTATACGGGCCGAGTCCGGGATTTACGGGAAATCGCGGGTTTTCGTTTGCCGGCGATTAAACTTCTTTTATTCAGCGTCTCATCAAGAATAGAATCATTTTTGAAAACTACAAATTTCATGCGTTTTAGTGGTGAAAAAATAATTTAAAAAATTGTTCGGGAAATGCGTTTACTCCCTGGGTACTTTCTTTGTATACATTCGACTATACGGGCCAAGCCCGGGATTTACGTGAAATCGCGGGTTTTCGTTTACCGGAGATTAAGCCTCTCCCATTAACCGTCTCATCAAAAATGAAAACATTTTTGAAAACTACAAGTCTCATGCGTTTTAGTGGTGAAAAAATAATTTAAAAATTCGATCGAGAAATGAGTTTACTCACTGGGTACTTTCTTTGTATACATTCGAAAATAAGGGCCAAGCCCGGGATTTACGGGAAATCGCGGGTTTTCGTTTGCCGGCGATTAAACTTCTCTCATTAAGCGTCTCATCAAAAATGAAAACATTTTTGAAAACTACAAGTTTCATTCGTTTTAGTGTTGAAAAGATAATTTAAAAAATCGTTCTGGAAATGAGTTTACTCCCTGGGTACTTTCTTTGTATACATTCGACTATACGGGCCAAGCCTGGGATTTACGGGGAAATCGCGGGTTTTCGTTTGCCGGCGATTAAACCTCTTTCATCAAGCGTCTCATCAAAAATGAAAACATTTTTAAAAACTACAAGTCTCATGCGTTTTAGTGGTGAAAAAATAACTTACAAAATCGTTCGGGAAATGAATTTACTTCCTGAGTACTTTCTTTGTATACTTTGTACTATACGGGCCGAGTCCGGGATTTACGGGAAATCGCGGGTTTTCGTTTGCCGGCGATTAAACTTCTTTTATTCAGCGTCTCATCAAAAATGAAAACATTTTTGAAAACTACAAGTCTCATGCGTTTTAGTGGTGAAAAAATAATTTAAAAAATCGTTCGGGAAATGAGTTTACTCCCTGGATACTTTCTTTGTATACTTTTGGCTATACGGGCCGAGTCCGGGATTTACGGGAATGCGGGGAGTTTCGTTTGCCGGCGATTAAACCTCTTTCTTGAAGCGTCTCATCAAAAATGGAAACATTTTTAAAAACTACAAGTCTCATGCGTTTTAGTGGTGAAAAAATAACTTAAAATATCGTTCGGGAATTGAATTTACTTCCTGAGTACTTTCTTTGTATACTTTGTACTATACGGGCCGAGTCCGGGATTTACGGGAAATCGCGGGTTTTCGTTTGCCGGCAATTAAACTTCTTTTATTCAGCGTCTCATCAAAAATGAAAACATTTTTGAAAACTACAAGTCTCATGCGTTTTAGTGGTGAAAAAATAATTTAAAAAATCGTTCGGGAAATGAGTTTACTCCCTGGGTACTTTCTTTGTATACTTTTGACTATACGGGCCGAGTCCGGGATTTACGGGAAATCGCGGGTTTTCGTTTGCTGGCGATTAAACTTCTTTTATTCCGCGTCTCATCAAAAATTAAAACATTTCTGAAAACTACAAGTCTCATGCGTTTTAGTGGTGAAAAAATAATTTAAAAAATCGTTCGGGAAATGAGTTTACTCCCTGGATACTTTCTTTGTATACTTTTGGCTATACGGGCCGAGTCCGGGATTTACGGGAATGCGGGGAGTTTCGTTTGCCGGCGATTAAACTTCTTTTATTCAGCGTCTCATCAAAAATGAAAACATTTTTGAAAACTACAAGTCTCATGCGTTTTAGTGGTGAAAAAATAATTTAAAAAATCGTTCGGGAAATGAGTTTACTCCCTGGGTATTTTCTTTGTATACTTTTGACTATACGGGCCGAGTCCGGGATTTACGGGAAATCGCGGGTTTTCGTTTGCCGGCGATTAAACTTCTTTTATTCCGCGTCTCATCAAAAATGAAAACATTTTTAATAACTACAAGTCTCATGCGTTTTAGTGGTGAAAAGATAATTTAAAAAATCGTTCTGGAAATGAGTTTACTCACAGGGTACTTTCTTTGTATATACTCGACTATACGGGCCAAGCACGGGATTTACGGAAAATCGTGGGTTTTCGTTTGCTGGCGATTAAACTTCTTTTATTCCGCGTCTCATCAAAAATTAAAACATTTCTGAAAACTACAAGTCTCATGCGTTTTAGTGGTGAAAAAATAATTTAAAAAATCGTTCGGGAAATGAGTTTACTCCCTGGATACTTTCTTTGTATACTTTTGGCTATACGGGCCGAGTCCGGGATTTACGGGAATGCGGGGAGTTTCGTTTGCCGGCGATTAAACTTCTTTTATTCAGCGTCTCATCAAAAATGAAAACATTTTTGAAAACTACAAGTCTCATGCGTTTTAGTGGTGAAAAAATAATTTAAAAAATCGTTCGGGAAATGAGTTTACTCCCTGGGTATTTTCTTTGTATACTTTTGACTATACGGGCCGAGTCCGGGATTTACGGGAAATCGCGGTTTTTCGTTTGCCGGCGATTAAACTTCTTTTATTCCGCGTCTCATCAAAAATGAAAACATTTTTAATAACTACAAGTCTCATGCGTTTTAGTGGTGAAAAGATAATTTAAAAAATCGTTCTGGAAATGAGTTTACTCACAGGGTACTTTCTTTGTATATACTCGACTATACGGGCCAAGCACGGGATTTACGGAAAATCGTGGGTTTTCGTTTTCCGGCGATTAAACATCTTTTATTCAGCGTCTCATCAAAAATGAAAACATTTTGGAAAACTACAAGTGTCATGCGTTTTAGTGGTGAAAAGATAATTTTAAAAAATCGTTCTGGAAATGAGTTTACTCCCTGGGTACTTTCTTTGTATACATTCGACTATACGGGCTAAGCCTGGGATTTACGGGAAATCGCGGGTTTTCGTTTGCCGGCGATTAAACTTCTTTTATTCAGCGTCTCATCAAAAATGAAAACATTTTTGAAAACTACAAGTCTCATGCGTTTTAGTGGCGAAAAAATAATGTAAAAAATCGTTCGGGAAATGAGTTTACTCCCTGGGTACTTTCTTTGTATACTTCTGGCTATACGGGCAGTGTCCGGGATTTACGGGAATTCGCGGGTTTTCGTTTGCCGGCGATTAAACTTCTTTTATTCAGCGTCTCATCAAAAATGAAAACATTTTTGAAAACTACAAGTCTCATGCGTTTTAGTGGTGAAACAATAACTTAAAAAATCGTTCAGGAAATGCGTTTACTCCCTGGGTACTTTCTTTGTATACATTCGACTATACAGGCCAAGCCCGGGATTTACGTGAAATCGCGGGTTTTCGTTTGCCGGAGATTGAACCTCTCTCATTAAGCGTCTCATCAAAAATGAAAACATTTTTGAAAACTAAAAGTCTCATGCGTTTTAGTGGTGAAAAGATAATTTAAAAAATCGTTCTGGAAATGAGTTTACTCGCAGGGTACTTTCTTGTATACTTTTGACTATACAGGCCGAGTCCGGGATTTACGGGAAATCGCGGGTTTTCGTTTGCCGGCGATTAAACTTCTTTTATTCAGCGTCTCATCAAAAATGAAAACATTTTTGAAAACTACAAGTCTCATGCGTTTTAGTGGTGAAAAGATAATTTTAAAAAATCGTTCTGGAAATCAGTTTACTCCCTGGGTACTTTCTTTGTATACATTCGACTATACGGGCTAAGCCTGGGATTTACGGGAAATCGCGGGTTTTCGTTTGCCGGCGATTAAACTTCTTTTATTCAGCGTCTCATCAAAAATGAAAACATTTTTGAAAACTACAAGTCTCATGCGTTTTAGTGGCGAAAAAATAATGTAAAAAATCGTTCGGGAAATGAGTTTACTCCCTGGGTACTTTCTTTGTATACTTCTGGCTATACGGGCAGTGTCCGGGATTTACGGGAATTCGCGGGTTTTCGTTTGCCGGCGATTAAACTTCTTTTATTCAGCGTCTCATCAAAAATGAAAACATTTTTGAAAACTACAAGTCTCATGCGTTTTAGTGGTGAAACAATAACTTAAAAAATCGTTCAGGAAATGCGTTTACTCCCTGGGTACTTTCTTTGTATACATTCGACTATACGGGCCAAGCCCGGGATTTACGTGAAATCGCGGGTTTTCGTTTGCCGGAGATTAAACCTCTCTCATTAAGCGTCTCATCAAAAATGAAAACATTTTTGAAAACTAAAAGTCTCATGCGTTTTAGTGGTGAAAAGATAATTTAAAAAATCGTTCTGGAAATGAGTTTACTCGCAGGGTACTTTCTTTGTATACTTTTGACTATACAGGCCGAGTCCGGGATTTACGGGAAATCGCGGGTTTTCGTTTGCCGGCGATTAAACTTCTTTTATTCAGCGTCTCATCAAAAATGAAAACATTTTTGAAAACTAAAAGTCTCATGCGTTTTAGTGGTGAAAAGATAATTTTAAAAAATCGTTTTGGAAATGAGTTTACTCCCTGGGTACTTTCTTTGTATACATTCGACTATACGGGCTAAGCCTGGGATTTACGGGAAATCGCGGGTTTTCGTTTGCCGGCGATTAAACCTCTTTCATCAAGCGTCTCATCAAAAATGAAAACATTTTTAAAAACTACAAGTCTCATGCGTTTTAGTGGCGAAAAAATAATGTAAAAAATCGTTCGGGAAATGAGTTTACTCCCTGGGTACTTTCTTTGTATACTTCTGGCTATACGGGCAGTGTCCGGGATTTACGGGAATTCGCGGGTTTTCGTTTGCCGGCGATTAAACCTCTTTTATTCAGCGTCTCATCAAAAATGAAAACATTTTTGAAAACTACAAGTCTCATGCGTTTTAGTGGTGAAACAATAACTTAAAAAATCGTTCAGGAAATGCGTTTACTCCCTGGGTACTTTCTTTGTATACATTCGACTATACGGGCCAAGCCCGGGATTTACGTGAAATCGCGGGTTTTCGTTTGCCGGAGATTAAACCTCTCTCATTAAGCGTCTCATCAAAAATGAAAACATTTTTGAAAACTAAAAGTCTCATGCGTTTTAGTGGTGAAAAGATAATTTAAAAAATCGTTCTGGAAATGAGTTTACTCGCAGGGTACTTTCTTTGTATACTTTTGACTATACAGGCCGAGTCCGGGATTTACGGGAAATCGCGGGTTTTCGTTTGCCGGCGATTAAACTTCTTTTATTCAGCGTCTCATCAAAAATGAAAACATTTTTGAAAACTACAAGTCTCATGCGTTTTAGTGGTGAAACAATAACTTAAAAAATCGTTCAGGAAATGCGTTTACTCCCTGGGTACTTTCTTTGTATACATTCGACTATACGGGCCAAGCCCGGGATTTACGTGAAATCGCGGGTTTTCGTTTGCCGGAGATTAAACCTCTCTCATTAAGCGTCTCATCAAAAATGAAAACATTTTTGAAAACTAAAAGTCTCATGCGTTTTAGTGGTGAAAAGATAATTTAAAAAATCGTTCTGGAAATGAGTTTACTCGCAGGGTACTTTCTTTGTATACTTTTGACTATACAGGCCGAGTCCGGGATTTACGGGAAATCGCGGGTTTTCGTTTGCCGGCGATTAAACTTCTTTTATTCAGCGTCTCATCAAAAATGAAAACATTTTTGAAAACTAAAAGTCTCATGCGTTTTAGTGGTGAAAAGATAATTTTAAAAAATCGTTTTGGAAATGAGTTTACTCCCTGGGTACTTTCTTTGTATACATTCGACTATACGGGCTAAGCCTGGGATTTACGGGAAATCGCGGGTTTTCGTTTGCCGGCGATTAAACCTCTTTCATCAAGCGTCTCATCAAAAATGAAAACATTTTTAAAAACTACAAGTCTCATGCGTTTTAGTGGTGAAAAAATAATTTAAAAAATCGTTCGGGAAATGAGTTTACTCCCTGGGTACTTTCTTTGTATACTTCTGGCTATACGGGCAGTGTCCGGGATTTACGGGAATTCGCGGGTTTTCGTTTGCCGGCGATTAAACTTCTTTTATTCAGCGTCTCATCAAAAATGAAAATATTTTTGAAAACTACAAGTCTCATGCGTTTTAGTGGTGAAACAATAACTTAAAAAATCGTTCGGGAAATGCGTTTACTCCCTGGGTACTTTCTTTGTATACATTCGACTATACGGGCCAAGCCCGGGATTTACGTGAAATCGCGGGTTTTCGTTTGCCGGAGATTAAACCTCTCTCATTAAGCGTCTCATGAAAAATGAAAACATTTTTGAAAACTACAAGTCTCATGCGTTTTTGTTGTGAAAAAATAATTTAAAAAATCGTTCGGGATTTGAGATTACTCCCTGGGTACTTTCTTTTTATACTTTTGGCTATACGAGCCGAGTCCGGAATTTACGGGAATTCGCGGGTTATCGTTTGCCGGCGATTAAACTTCTTTTATTCAGCGTCTCATCCAAAATGAAAACATTTTTGAAAACTACAAGTCTCATGCGTTTTAGTGGTGAAAAGATAATTTAAAAAATCGTTCTGGAAATGAGTTTACTAACAGGGTACTTTCCTTGTATATACTCGACTATACGGGCCAAGCACGGGATTTACGGAAAATCGCGGGTTTTCGTTTTCCGGCGATTAAACATCTTTTATTCAGCGTCTCATCAAAAATGAAAACATTTTTGAAAACTACAAGTCTCATGCGTTTTAGTGGTGAAAAGATAATTTTAAAAAATCGTTCTGGAAATGAGTTTACTCCCTGGGTACTTTCTTTGTATACATTCGACTATACGGGCCAAGCCCGGGATTTACGTGAAATCGCGGGTTTTCGTTTGCCGGATATTAAACCTCTCTCATTAAGCGTCTCATCAAAAATGAAAACATTTTTGAAAACTACAAGTCTCATGCGTTTTAGTGGTGAAAAGATAATTTTAAAAAATCATTCTGGAAGTGGTGAAACAATAACTTAAAAAATCGTTCGGGAAATGCGTTTACTCCCTGGGTACTTTCTTTGTATACATTCGACTATACGGGCCAAGCCCGGGATTTACGTGACATCGCGGGTTTTCGTTTTCCGGAGATTAAACTTCTCTCATTAAGCGTCTCATCAAAAATGAAAACATTTTTGAAAACTACAAGTCTCATGCGTTTTAGTGGTGAAAAGATAATTTTAAAAAATCGTTCTGGAAATGAGTTTACTCCCTGGGTACTTTCTTTGTATACATTCGACTATGCGGGCCAAGCCCGGGATTTACGGGAAATCGCGGGTTTTCGTTTGCCGGCATTTAAACCTCTTTCATCAAGCATCTCATCAAAAATGAAAACATTTTTAAAAACTACAAGTCTCATGCGTTTTAGTGGTGAAACAATAACCTAAAAAATCGTTCGGGAAATGCGTTTACTCCCTGGGTATTTTCTTTGTATACTTTCGACTATACGGGCCAAGCCCGGGATTTACGTGAAATCGCGGGTTTTCGTTTGCCGGAGATTAAACCTCTCTCATTAAGCGTCTCATCAAAAATGAAAACATTTTTGAAAACTACAAGTCTCATGCGTTTTAGTGGCGAGAATATAATTTAAAAATCGTTCGGGAAATGAGTTTACTCCCTGGGTAGTTTCTTTGTATACATTCGACTATACGGGCCTAGCCCGGGATTTACGTGAAATCGCGGGTTTTCGTTTGCCGGAGATTAAACCTCTCTCATTAAGCGTCTCATCAAAAATGAAAACATTTTTGAAAACTACAAGTCTCATGCGTTTTAGTGGTGAAAAGATAATTTTAAAAAATCGTTCTGGAAATGAGTTTACTCCCTGGGTACTTTCTTTGTATACATTCGACTATGCGGGCCAAGCCTGGGATTTACGGGAAATCGCGGGTTTTCGTTTGCCGGCGATTAAACCTCTTTCATCAAGCATCTCATCAAAAATGAAAACATTTTTAAAAACTACAAGTCTCATGCGTTTTAGTGGTGAAACAATAACCTAAAAAATCGTTCGGGAAATGCGTTTACTCCCTGGGTATTTTCTTTGTATACTTTCGACTATACGGGCCAAACCCAGGATTTACGTGAAATCGCGGGTTTTCGTTTGCCGGAGATTAAACCTCTCTCATTAAGGGTCTCATCAAAAATGAAAACATTTTTGAAAACTACAAGTCTCATGCGTTTTAGTGGCGAGAATATAATTTAAAAATCGTTCGGGAAATGAGTTTACTCCCTGGGTACTTTCTTTGTATACATTCGACTATACGAGTCAACCCCGAGATTTACGTGAAATCGCGGGTTTTCGTTTGCCGGAGATTAAACCTCTCTCGTTAAGCGTCTCATCAAAAATGAAAACATTTTTGAAAACTACAAGTCTCATGCGTTTTAGTGGCGAAAAAAATGATTTAAAAAATCGTTCGGGAAATGAGTTTACTCCCTGGGTACTTTCTTTGTATACTTTTGACTATACGGGCCGAGTCCGGGATTTACGGGAAATCGCGGGTTTTCGTTTGCCGGCGATTAAACTTCTTCTATTCCGCGTCTCATCAAAAATGAAAACATTTTTGAAAACTACAAGTCTCATGCCTTTTAGTGGTGAAAAGATAATTTAAAAAATCGTTCTGGAAATGAGTTTACTCACAGGGTAATTTCTTCGTATATATTCGACTATACGAGCCAAACCCGGGATTTACGTGAAATCGCGGGTTTTCGTTTGCCGGAGATTAAACCCCTCTCATTAAGCGTCTCATCAAAAATGAAAACATTTTTGAAAACTACAAGTCTCATGCGTTTTAGTGGCGAGAATATAATTTAAAAATCGTTCGGGAAAAGAGTTTACTCCCTGGGTACTTTCTTTGTATACATTCGACTATACGAGCCAAGCCCGGGATTTACGTGAAATCGCGGGTTTTCGTTTGCCGGAGATTAAACCTCTCTCATTAAGCGTCGCATCAAAAATGAAAACATTTTTGAAAACTACAAGTCTCATGCGTTTTAGTGGCGAAAAAATGATTTAAAAAATCGTTCGGGAAATGAGTTTACTCCCTGGATACTTTCTTTGTATACTTTTGGCTATACGGGCCGAGTCCGGGATTTACGGGAATGCGCGGGTTTTCGTTTGCCGGCGATTAAACTTCTTTTATTCAGCGTCTCATCAAAAATGAAAACATTTTTGAAAACTACAAGTCTCATGCGTTTTTGTTGTGAAAAAATAATTTAAAAAATCGTTCGGGATTTGAGATTACTCCCTGGGTACTTTCTTTGTATACTTTTGGCTATACGAGCCGAGTCCGGGATTTACGGGAATTCGCGGGTTATCGTTTGCCGGCGATTAAACTTCTTTTATTCAGCGTCTCATCAAAAATGAAAACAATTTTGAAAACTACAAGTCTCATGCGTTTTAGTGCTGAAAAGATAATTTAAAAAATCGTTGTGGAAATGAGTTTACTCGCAGGGTACTTTCTTTGTATACTTTTGACTATACAGGCCGAGTCCAGGATTTACGGGAAATCGCGGGTTTTCGTTTGCCGGCGATTAAACTTCTTTTATTCAGCGTCTCATCAAAAATGAAAACATTTTTGAAAACTACAAGTCTCATGCGTTTTAGTGATGAAAAAATACTTTAAAAAATCGTTCGGGAAATGAGTTTACTCCCTGGGTATTTTCTTTGTATACTTTTGACTTTACGGGCCGAGTCCGGGATTTACGGGAAATCGCGGGTTTTCGTTTGCCGGCGATTAAACTTCTTTTATTCCGCGTCTCATCAAAAATGAAAACATTTTTGAAGACTACAAATCTCATGCGTTTTAGTGGTGAAAGGATAATTTAAAAA
The DNA here is from genome assembly GCF_029227915.1 of Hydractinia symbiolongicarpus. NCBI lineage: Eukaryota > Metazoa > Cnidaria > Hydrozoa > Anthoathecata > Hydractiniidae > Hydractinia > Hydractinia symbiolongicarpus. The sequence goes on along the minus strand of NC_079878.1, from coordinate 31,307,729 downwards.
ATCGTTTGGGATTTGATATTACTCCCTGGGTACTTTCTTTGTATACTTTTGGCTATACGAGCCGAGTCCGAGATTTACGGGAATTCGCGGGTTATCGTTTGCCGGCGATTAAACTTCTTTTATTCAGCGTCTCATCAAAAATGAAAACAATTTTGAAAACTACAAGTCTCATGCGTTTTAGTGGTGAAAAGATAATTTAAAAAATCGTTCTGGAAATGAGTTTACTCGCAGGGTACTTTCTTTGTATACTTTTGAGTATACAGGCCGAGTCCGGGATTTACGCGAAATCGCGGGTTTCCGTTTGCCGGCGATTAAAATTCTTTTATTCAGCGTCTCATCAAAAATGAAAACATTTTTGAAAACTAAAAGTCTCATGCGTTTTAGTGGTGAAAAGATAATTTAAAAAATCGTTCTGGAAATGAGTTTACTCGCAGGGTACTTTCTTTGTATACTTGTGACTATACAGGCCGAGTCCGGGATTTACGGGAAATCGCGGGTTTTCGTTTGCCGGCGATTAAACTTCTTTTATTCAGCGTCTCATCAAAAATGAAAACATTTTTGAAAACTACAAGTCTCATGCGTTTTAGTGATGAAAAAATACTTTAAAAAATCGTTCGGGAAATGAGTTTACTCCCTGGGTATTTTCTTTGTATACTTTTGACTTTACGGGCCGAGTCCGGGATTTACGGGAAATCGCGGGTTTTCGTTTGCCGGCGATTAAACTTCTTTTATTCAGCGTCTCATCAAAAAAATGAAAACAATTTTGAAAACTACAAGTCTCATGCGTTTTAGTGGTGAAAAGATAATTTAAAAAATCGTTCTGGAAATGAGTTTACTCGCAGGGTACTTTCTTTGTATACTTTTGACTATACAGGCCGAGCCCGGGATTTACGCGAAATCGCGGGTTTCCGTTTGCCGGCGATTAAAATTCTTTTATTCAGCGTCTCATCAAAAATGAAAACATTTTTGAAAACTAAAAGTCTGATGCGTTTTAGTGGTGAAAAGATAATTTAAAAAATCGTTCTGGAAATGAGTTTACTCGCAGGGTACTTTCTTTGTATACTTTTGACTATACAGGCCAAGGCTGGGATTTACGGGAAATCGCGGGTTTTCGTTTGCCGGCGATTAAACCTCTTTCATCAAGCATCTCATCAAAAATGAAAACATTTTTAAAAACTACAAGTCTCATGCGTTTTAGTGGTGAAACAATAACCTAAAAAATCGTTCGGGAAATGCGTTTACTCCCTGGGTAATTTCTTTGTATACTTTCGACTATACGGGCCAAGCCCGGGATTTACGTGAAATCGCGGGTTTTCGTTTGCCGGAGATTAAACCTCTCTCATTAAGCGTCTCATCAAAAATGAAAACATTTTTGAAAACTACAAGTCTCATGCGTTTTAGTGGCGAGAATATAATTTAAAAATAGTTCGGGAAATGAGTTTACTCCCTGGGTACTTTCTTTGTATACATTCGACTATACGAGCCAAGCCCGGGATTTACGTGAAATCGCGGGTTTTCGTTTGCCGGAGATTAAACCTCTCTCATTAAGCGTCTCATCAAAAATGAAAACATTTTTGAAAACTACAAGTCTCATGCGTTTTAGTGCTGAAAAGATAATTTAAAAAATCGTTGTGGAAATGAGTTTACTCGCAGGGTACTTTCTTTGTATACTTTTGACTATACAGGCCGAGTCCAGGATTTACGGGAAATCGCGGGTTTTCGTTTGCCGGCGATTAAACTTCTTTTATTCAGCGTCTCATCAAAAATGAAAACATTTTTGAAAACTACAAGTCTCATGCGTTTTAGTGATGAAAAAATACTTTAAAAAATCGTTCGGGAAATGAGTTTACTCCCTGGGTATTTTCTTTGTATACTTTTGACTTTACGGGCCGAGTCCGGGATTTACGGGAAATCGCGGGTTTTCGTTTGCCGGCGATTAAACTTCTTTTATTCCGCGTCTCATCAAAAATGAAAACATTTTTGAAGACTACAAATCTCATGCGTTTTAGTGGTGAAAGGATAATTTAAAAAATCGTTTGGGATTTGATATTACTCCCTGGGTACTTTCTTTGTATACTTTTGGCTATACGAGCCGAGTCCGAGATTTACGGGAATTCGCGGGTTATCGTTTGCCGGCGATTAAACTTCTTTTATTCAGCGTCTCATCAAAAATGAAAACAATTTTGAAAACTACAAGTCTCATGCGTTTTAGTGGTGAAAAGATAATTTAAAAAATCGTTCTGGAAATGAGTTTACTCGCAGGGTACTTTCTTTGTATACTTTTGAGTATACAGGCCGAGTCCGGGATTTACGCGAAATCGCGGGTTTTCGTTTGCCGGCGATTAAACTTCTTTTATTCAGCGTCTCATCAAAAATGAAAACATTTTTGAAAACTACAAGTCTCATGCGTTTTAGTGATGAAAAAATACTTTAAAAAATCGTTCGGGAAATGAGTTTACTCCCTGGGTATTTTCTTTGTATACTTTTGACTTTACGGGCCGAGTCCGGGATTTACGGGAAATCGCGGGTTTTCGTTTGCCGGCGATTAAACTTCTTTTATTCCGCGTCTCATCAAAAATGAAAACATTTTTGAAGACTACAAATCTCATGCGTTTTAGTGGTGAAAGGATAATTTAAAAAATCGTTTGGGATTTGATATTACTCCCTGGGTACTTTCTTTGTATACTTTTGGCTATACGAGCCGAGTCCGAGATTTACGGGAATTCGCGGGTTATCGTTTGCCGGCGATTAAACTTCTTTTATTCAGCGTCTCATCAAAAATGAAAACAATTTTGAAAACTACAAGTCTCATGCGTTTTAGTGGTGAAAAGATAATTTAAAAAATCGTTCTGGAAATGAGTTTACTCGCAGGGTACTTTCTTTGTATACTTTTGAGTATACAGGCCGAGTCCGGGATTTACGCGAAATCGCGGGTTTCCGTTTGCCGGCGATTAAAATTCTTTTATTCAGCGTCTCATCAAAAATGAAAACATTTTTGAAAACTAAAAGTCTCATGCGTTTTAGTGGTGAAAAGATAATTTAAAAAATCGTTCTGGAAATGAGTTTACTCGCAGGGTACTTTCTTTGTATACTTGTGACTATACAGGCCGAGTCCGGGATTTACGGGAAATCGCGGGTTTTCGTTTGCCGGCGATTAAACTTCTTTTATTCAGCGTCTCATCAAAAATGAAAACATTTTTGAAAACTACAAGTCTCATGCGTTTTAGTGATGAAAAAATACTTTAAAAAATCGTTCGGGAAATGAGTTTACTCCCTGGGTATTTTCTTTGTATACTTTTGACTTTACGGGCCGAGTCCGGGATTTACGGGAAATCGCGGGTTTTCGTTTGCCGGCGATTAAACTTCTTTTATTCAGCGTCTCATCAAAAAAATGAAAACAATTTTGAAAACTACAAGTCTCATGCGTTTTAGTGGTGAAAAGATAATTTAAAAAATCGTTCTGGAAATGAGTTTACTCGCAGGGTACTTTCTTTGTATACTTTTGACTATACAGGCCGAGCCCGGGATTTACGCGAAATCGCGGGTTTCCGTTTGCCGGCGATTAAAATTCTTTTATTCAGCGTCTCATCAAAAATGAAAACATTTTTGAAAACTAAAAGTCTGATGCGTTTTAGTGGTGAAAAGATAATTTAAAAAATCGTTCTGGAAATGAGTTTACTCGCAGGGTACTTTCTTTGTATACTTTTGACTATACAGGCCGAGCCCGGGATTTACGCGAAATCGCGGGTTTCCGTTTGCCGGCGATTAAAATTCTTTTATTCAGCGTCTCATCAAAAATGAAAACATTTTTGAAAACTAAAAGTCTGATGCGTTTTAGTGGTGAAAAGATAATTTAAAAAATCGTTCTGGAAATGAGTTTACTCGCAGGGTACTTTCTTTGTATACTTTTGACTATACAGGCCGAGCCCGGGATTTACGCGAAATCGCGGGTTTCCGTTTGCCGGCGATTAAAATTCTTTTATTCAGCGTCTCATCAAAAATGAAAACATTTTTGAAAACTAAAAGTCTGATGCGTTTTAGTGGTGAAAAGATAATTTAAAAAATCGTTCTGGAAATGAGTTTACTCGCAGGGTACTTTCTTTGTATACTTTTGACTATACAGGCCAAGGCTGGGATTTACGGGAAATCGCGGGTTTTCGTTTGCCGGCGATTAAACCTCTTTCATCAAGCATCTCATCAAAAATGAAAACATTTTTAAAAACTACAAGTCTCATGCGTTTTAGTGGTGAAACAATAACCTAAAAAATCGTTCGGGAAATGCGTTTACTCCCTGGGTAATTTCTTTGTATACTTTCGACTATACGGGCCAAGCCCGGGATTTACGTGAAATCGCGGGTTTTCGTTTGCCGGAGATTAAACCTCTCTCATTAAGCGTCTCATCAAAAATGAAAACATTTTTGAAAACTACAAGTCTCATGCGTTTTAGTGGCGAGAATATAATTTAAAAATAGTTCGGGAAATGAGTTTACTCCCTGGGTACTTTCTTTGTATACATTCGACTATACGAGCCAAGCCCGGGATTTACGTGAAATCGCGGGTTTTCGTTTGCCGGAGATTAAACCTCTCTCATTAAGCGTCTCATCAAAAATGAAAACATTTTTGAAAACTACAAGTCTCATGCGTTTTAGTGCTGAAAAGATAATTTAAAAAATCGTTGTGGAAATGAGTTTACTCGCAGGGTACTTTCTTTGTATACTTTTGACTATACAGGCCGAGTCCAGGATTTACGGGAAATCGCGGGTTTTCGTTTGCCGGCGATTAAACTTCTTTTATTCAGCGTCTCATCAAAAATGAAAACATTTTTGAAAACTACAAGTCTCATGCGTTTTAGTGATGAAAAAATACTTTAAAAAATCGTTCGGGAAATGAGTTTACTCCCTGGGTATTTTCTTTGTATACTTTTGACTTTACGGGCCGAGTCCGGGATTTACGGGAAATCGCGGGTTTTCGTTTGCCGGCGATTAAACTTCTTTTATTCCGCGTCTCATCAAAAATGAAAACATTTTTGAAGACTACAAATCTCATGCGTTTTAGTGGTGAAAGGATAATTTAAAAAATCGTTTGGGATTTGATATTACTCCCTGGGTACTTTCTTTGTATACTTTTGGCTATACGAGCCGAGTCCGAGATTTACGGGAATTCGCGGGTTATCGTTTGCCGGCGATTAAACTTCTTTTATTCAGCGTCTCATCAAAAATGAAAACAATTTTGAAAACTACAAGTCTCATGCGTTTTAGTGGTGAAAAGATAATTTAAAAAATCGTTCTGGAAATGAGTTTACTCGCAGGGTACTTTCTTTGTATACTTTTGAGTATACAGGCCGAGTCCGGGATTTACGCGAAATCGCGGGTTTCCGTTTGCCGGCGATTAAAATTCTTTTATTCAGCGTCTCATCAAAAATGAAAACATTTTTGAAAACTAAAAGTCTCATGCGTTTTAGTGGTGAAAAGATAATTTAAAAAATCGTTCTGGAAATGAGTTTACTCGCAGGGTACTTTCTTTGTATACTTGTGACTATACAGGCCGAGTCCGGGATTTACGGGAAATCGCGGGTTTTCGTTTGCCGGCGATTAAACTTCTTTTATTCAGCGTCTCATCAAAAATGAAAACATTTTTGAAAACTACAAGTCTCATGCGTTTTAGTGATGAAAAAATACTTTAAAAAATCGTTCGGGAAATGAGTTTACTCCCTGGGTATTTTCTTTGTATACTTTTGACTTTACGGGCCGAGTCCGGGATTTACGGGAAATCGCGGGTTTTCGTTTGCCGGCGATTAAACTTCTTTTATTCAGCGTCTCATCAAAAAAATGAAAACAATTTTGAAAACTACAAGTCTCATGCGTTTTAGTGGTGAAAAGATAATTTAAAAAATCGTTCTGGAAATGAGTTTACTCGCAGGGTACTTTCTTTGTATACTTTTGACTATACAGGCCGAGCCCGGGATTTACGCGAAATCGCGGGTTTCCGTTTGCCGGCGATTAAAATTCTTTTATTCAGCGTCTCATCAAAAATGAAAACATTTTTGAAAACTAAAAGTCTGATGCGTTTTAGTGGTGAAAAGATAATTTAAAAAATCGTTCTGGAAATGAGTTTACTCGCAGGGTACTTTCTTTGTATACTTTTGACTATACAGGCCAAGGCTGGGATTTACGGGAAATCGCGGGTTTTCGTTTGCCGGCGATTAAACCTCTTTCATCAAGCATCTCATCAAAAATGAAAACATTTTTAAAAACTACAAGTCTCATGCGTTTTAGTGGTGAAACAATAACCTAAAAAATCGTTCGGGAAATGCGTTTACTCCCTGGGTAATTTCTTTGTATACTTTCGACTATACGGGCCAAGCCCGGGATTTACGTGAAATCGCGGGTTTTCGTTTGCCGGAGATTAAACCTCTCTCATTAAGCGTCTCATCAAAAATGAAAACATTTTTGAAAACTACAAGTCTCATGCGTTTTAGTGGCGAGAATATAATTTAAAAATAGTTCGGGAAATGAGTTTACTCCCTGGGTACTTTCTTTGTATACATTCGACTATACGAGCCAAGCCCGGGATTTACGTGAAATCGCGGGTTTTCGTTTGCCGGAGATTAAACCTCTCTCATTAAGCGTCTCATCAAAAATGAAAACATTTTTGAAAACTACAAGTCTCATGCGTTTTAGTGCTGAAAAGATAATTTAAAAAATCGTTGTGGAAATGAGTTTACTCGCAGGGTACTTTCTTTGTATACTTTTGACTATACGGGCCGAGTCCGGGATTTACGGGAAATCGCGGGTTTTCGTTTGCCGGCGATTAAACTTCTTCTATTCCGCGTCTCATCAAAAATGAAAACATTTTTGAAAACTACAAGTCTCATGCCTTTTAGTGGTGAAAAGATAATTTAAAAAATCGTTCTGGAAATGAGTTTACTCACAGGGTAATTTCTTCGTATATATTCGACTATACGAGCCAAACCCGGGATTTACGTGAAATCGCGGGTTTTCGTTTGCCGGAGATTAAACCCCTCTCATTAAGCGTCTCATCAAAAATGAAAACATTTTTGAAAACTACAAGTCTCGTGCGTTTTAGTGGTGAAAAGATAATTTAAAAAATCGTTCGGGAAATGAGTTTACTCCCTGGGTATTTTCTTTGTATACTTTTGACTATACGGGCCGAGTCCGGGATTTACGGGAAATCGCGGGTTTTCGTTTGCCAGCGATTAAACTTCTTTTATTCCGCGTCTCATCAAAAATGAAAACATTTTTGAAAAGTACAAGTCTCATGCGTTTTAGTGGTGATAAGATAATTTAAAAAATCGTTCTGGAAATGAGTTTCCTCCCTGGGTACTTTCTTTATATACATTTGACTATACGGGCCGAGTCCGGGATTTTCGGGAAATCGCGGGTTTTCGTTTGCCGGCGATTAAACTTCTTTTATTCCGCGTCTCATCAAAAATGAAAACATTTTTGAAAACTACAAGTGTCATGCGTTTTAGTGGCGAAAAAATAAATTAAAAAATCGTTCGGGAAATGAGTTTACTCCCTGGATACTTTCTTTGTATACTTTTGGCTATACGGGCGGAGTCCGGGATTTACGGGAATGCGCGGGTTTTCGTTTGCCGGCGATTAAACTTCTTTTATTCAGCGTCTCATCAAAAATGAAAACATTTTTGAAAACTACAAGTCTCATGCGTTTTTGTTGTGAAAAAATAATTTAAAAAATCGTTCGGGATTTGAGATTACTCCCTGGGTACTTTCTTTGTATACTTTTGGCTATACGAGCCGAGTCCGGGATTTACGGGAATTCGCGGGTTATCGTTTGCCGGCGATTAAACTTCTTTTATTCAGCGTCTCATCAAAAATGAAAACAATTTTGAGAACTACAAGTCTCATGCGTTTTAGTGCTGAAAAGATAATTTAAAAAATCGTTCTGGAAATGAGTTTACTCGCAGGGTACTTTCTTTGTATTCTTTTGACTATACAGGCCGAGTCCAGGATTTACGGGAAATCGCGGGTTTTCGTTTGCCGGCGATTAAACTTCTTTTATTCAGCGTCTCATCAAAAATGAAAACATTTTTGAAAACTACAAGTCTCATGCGTTTTACTGATGAAAAAATACTTTAAAAAATCGTTCGGGAAATGAGTTTACTCCCTGGGTATTTTCTTTGTATACTTTTGACTTTACGGGCCGAGTCCGGGATTTACGGGAAATCGCGGGTTTTCGTTTGCCGGCGATTAAACTTCTTTTATTCCGCGTCTCATCAAAAATGAAAACATTTTTGAAGACTACAAATCTCATGCGTTTTAGTGGTGAAAGGATAATTTAAAAAATCGTTTGGGATTTGAGATTACTCCCTGGGTACTTTCTTTGTATACTTTTGGCTATACGTGCCGAGTCCGGGATTTACGGGAATTCGCGGGTTATCGTTTGCCGGCGATTAAACTTCTTTTATTCAGCGTCTCATCAAAAATGAAAACAATTTTGAAAACTACAAGTCTCATGCGTTTTAGTGGTGAAAAGATAATTTAAAAAATCGTTCTGGAAATGAGTTTACTCGCAGGGTACTTTCTTTGTATACTTTTGAGTATACAGGCCGAGTCCGGGATTTACGCGAAATCGCGGGTTTCCGTTTGCCGGCGATTAAAATTCTTTTATTCAGCGTCTCATCAAAAATGAAAACATTTTTGAAAACTAAAAGTCTCATGCGTTTTAGTGGTGAAAAGATAATTTAAAAAATCGTTCTGGAAATGAGTTTACTCGCAGGGTACTTTCTTTGTATACTTTTGACTATACAGGCCGAGTCCGGGATTTACGGGAAATCGCGGGTTTTCGTTTGCCGGCGATTAAACTTCTTTTATTCAGCGTCTCATCAAAAATGAAAACATTTTTGAAAACTACAAGTCTCATGCGTTTTAGTGATGAAAAAATACTTAAAAAAATCGTTCGGGAAATGAGTTTACTCCCTGGGTATTTTCTTTGTATACTTTTGACTTTACGGGCCGAGTCCGGGATTTACGGGAAATCGCGGGTTTTCGTTTGCCGGCGATTAAACTTCTTTTATTCAGCGTCTCATCAAAAAAATGAAAACAATTTTGAAAACTACAAGTCTCATGCGTTTTAGTGGTGAAAAGATAATTTAAAAAATCGTTCTGGAAATGAGTTTACTCGCAGGGTACTTTCTTTGTATACTTTTGACTATACAGGCCGAGTCCGGGATTTACGCGAAATCGCGGGTTTCCGTTTGCCGGCGATTAAAATTCTTTTATTCAGCGTCTCATCAAAAATGAAAACATTTTTGAAAACTAAAAGTCTCATGCGTTTTAGTGGTGAAAAGATAATTTAAAAAATCGTTCTGGAAATGAGTTTACTCGCAGGGTACTTTCTTTGTATACTTTTGACTATACAGGCTGAGTCCGGGATTTACGGGAAATCGCGGGTTTTCGTTTGCCGGCGATTAAACTTCTTTTCTTCAGCGTCTCATCAAAAATGAAAACATTTTTGAAAACTACAAGTCTCATGCGTTTTAGTGATGAAAAAATACTTTAAAAAATCGTTCGGGAAATGAGTTTACTCCCTGGGTATTTTCTTTGTATACTTTTGACTTTACGGGCCGAGTCCGGGATTTACGGGAAATCGCGGGTTTTCGTTTGCCGGCGATTAAACTTCTTTTATTCAGCGTCTCATCAAAAATGAAAACATTTTTGAAAACTACAAGTCTCATGCGTTTTAGTGATGAAAAAATACTTTAAAAAATCGTTCGGGAAATGAGTTTACTCCCTGGGTATTTTCTTTGTATACTTTTGACTTTACGGGCCGAGTCCGGGATTTACGGGAAATCGCGGGTTAGGGTCACCTAAATATGAAAGGGACTTCAATATTGTCTCGGAACTTTCTACAGGTGATTGAGGATTGACACAAAAAACCTGTCGAAATTTACGACACAGATCCACCGAACACTGCCTCAGATACTTTTGATTCAACATATGATATTTTCACTCTACGTCGCAGTAACATGTGTAACTTGATAGTCGGTCATTTGAACGTAAACTCGTTGCGAAACAAGTTCGAAGCAATTGATTTAACTTTCAAGCACAATATTGATGTTCTGCTTCTAACTGAAACGAAAATAGATGAATCGTTCACTGATGCTCAATTTAAGTTAGATAATTACGCAATTCTGAGGAAAGATAGAAATGGACATGGTGGCGGTATTTTACTCTATATAAATGAAAATATTCCCTTCAAAGTGTTGCGAAAATATACTTTACCGGATGATATCGAAGTTTTAGTTGTCGAAATAAATCTTCGAAAACGCAAATGGCTTTTAATCGGTGCATATAAACCACCGTTACAAAAAAATTACTACTTTTTAACTCAAATCGCAAATGTATTGATTTCACATCTCAACTATCACGAAAACATCATAATTATGGGTGATTTAAACATGGAAATAAGTGACACAGATTTCGATAACTTCATTTCAACATACGACCTCCATAGACTAATCAAATCACCAACCTGCTTGAAGTCAAGTACTTCGCCTTCTTGCATTGATCACATATTAACAAATCAACCAAATTTCTGTAAAAATAGTGTAACAATCGAAACTGGCATATCAGATTGGCATTTATTTGTTGGAAGTGTGATGAGAATGAACGTGATTAAAGGCGACCCAATTGTGAAACACTAAAGAAATTACAACAAAATTGACTACTTTGATTTTGAAAGAACATTATCAATGAACTTTTTGAAATTACTTGAGAACAATTACGACTTTAACCAATTCAATTTATGCATCACGTCTACGCTAAACCATTTTGCACCATTGAAAAAGAAAATACTAAGATTCAATAACGCACCTTTTATCACCAAGGAGCTTCCCAAAGCTATTATGCACAGATCCAAACTTCGTCGCATATATAACAAATCACGATCAAAAGAAAATTGGTCCAACTTCACTAGACAGAGAAACTACTGTGTTTCCTTATTACGAAAAACCAGACGTTCGTATTTCAAGGGTTTACGTATGACAAGCATTACTGATAATAAAAAGTTCTGGAAGTCTGTCAAGCCATTGTTTTCAAACGTTAGTTATAACACCAACAAAATTATCTTAATCGAGAAAGAAAAGATAGTCACCGACGAACAAAAATTATGCAAAATCTTCAATGAATATTACACCAACATCACGAAAAATTTACCAATCAAACCAAACGATGATACACATACAGCAACCATTCACGATGCAATCCACTCGTATACTAATCACATCAGTATTTTGAAAATTCGTGAAAATGTGGGTTATGATGAAAAGTTCTATTTTTCGCTGGTTGAACAGCCTGATGTTCTCAAAGTCATCAAAGACATGGATGCAAAGAAATCTTCTGTTAGTGGTGATTTTCCAGTTTTTATGTTAAAAAAGTTTATTCATATCTTTGTTCCTATCCTCACTAATATTATAAATTTTTGTTTACAGTCTAATATTTTTCCTGATGATTTAAAACTTGCAGAGGTTATACCTGTTTTTAAGAAGGATGACTGTAATGATAAGGAGAACTATAGACCTGTTAGCTTGCTTCCCTGTTTATCAAAGGTTTTTGAAAGAATTATTCTTAATCAAATGCACACTTTTATGCATGACAAACTCAGCCCTCATCTATCAGGCTTCAGAAAGGGTTATAATACACAATATGCTCTCATTCGAATGATTGAACAATGGAAAAGCACACTTGATAATAAGGGTGTAGTTGGAGCAGTGCTAATGGACCTTTCAAAAGCTTTTGATACTATCAACCATGATTTGCTTATTGCAAAGCTGCATGCCTATGGTTTTTCTGAATCTTCTTTATTATTTATTCACTCATACTTGAAAAATCGTTTTCAGAGAACCAGAATAAATTCTTCTTTTAGCGAATGGCTTCCTCTTCAAGTTGGAGTTCCACAAGGATCAATCTTAGGACCTCCTTTCTTCAATTATTCTATAAACGATTTATTCTGGTTCATTATTCAATCATCCCTTTGCAACTTTGCAGATGATAACACCTTATATGCTTGTGATAATTCATTAGAAGATGTAAAACAAACACTGCTTACTAATTTGGTCATAGTTAATAATTGGTTTTATGAAAATTACTTAGCAATAAATTTGAAAAAGTATCAATATATTGTATTAGGTCATCACGATGAAAGTTTGATATTTAACCATTTGAAAATTGCGTGTAAATCGTCTGTAGTGCTTCTTGGTGTTACGATTGACTCGAGACTAAACTTTCATTCGCATGTCAAAAACATCTGTAATAAGGCTAGTAGGAAACTCAACGTGCTTCAAAGGATATCTTCCTTTTTGACACCCAAGATGAAGCGCTTTCTCTTCAATTCATTTATTTTGTCTCAGTTTTCTTACTGTCCCTTAGTATGGATGTTTTGTGGAAAAGTTGCGAATAATCGAATCAATCGTATTCATGAACGTAGTCTAAGAATCATACAGGACGATATAAATGGCAGTTACGATGAACTTTTATCTTTATGTAATGTTAAAAATATTCACATCATCAATTTACAGAATTTAATGAAAGAGGTTTACAAATTTTTAAATGGATTGTCACCTCTATATATGAACGAGATATTTTCTGTTAGGGAAAACAAGTACAACCTTCGTTGCTTTAATTTGATCAGGCAACCAACTTGTCGGACAACGTACTATGGCTTAAATACTTTATCAAATATTGCAGGGAAGCTATGAATATCTGTGCCTGACGCTACAAAGAATGCTCCTTCTCTCGAAGCCTTCCGTAGCTCAATAAAATTTTGGGAAGGTGATGTTTGCACCTGTAAAATATGCATGGATATACCATACATATTTTAACTTTACTTATTTATTTATTTATTTATTTTTCTTATTTTTTATCGCTGTTTGCCTTGTTTTACGTTTTGTTGTCGATTTAAATTAGTTATTTAAATACTATTGTATCTATCGACGTTAAATAAAGAGAAAATCAAAAAAATCAAAAAAAATCGACTATACGGGCCAAGCACGGGATTTACGGGAAATCGCGGGTTTTCGTTTTCCGGCGATTAAACATCTTTTATTCAGCGTCTCATCAAAAATGAAAACATTTTTGAAAACTACAAGTCTCATGCGTTTTAGTGGTGAAAAGATAATTTTAAAAAATCGTTCTGGAAATGAGTTTACTCCCTGGGTACTTTCTTTGTATACATTCGACTATCCGGGCCAAGCCTGGGATTTACGGGAAATCGCGGATTTTCGTTTGCTGGCGATTAAACCTCTTTCATTAAACGTCTCATCAAAAATGAAAACATTTTTAAAAACTACAAGTCTCATGCGTTTTAGTGGTGAAAAAATAACTTAAAAAATCATTCGGGAAATGAGTTTACTTCCTGAGTACTTTCTTTGTATACTTTGTACTATACGGGCCGAGTCCAGGATTTACGGGAAATCGCGGGTTTTCGTTTGCCGGCGATTAAACTTCTTTTATTCAGCGTCTCATCAAGAATAGAATCATTTTTGAAAACTACAAGTTTCATGCGTTTTAGTGGTGAAAAAATAATTTAAAAAATCGTTCGGGAAATGCGTTTACTCCCTGGGTACTTTCTTTGTATACATGCGACTATACGGGCCAAGCCCGGGATTTACGTGAAATCGCGGGTTTTCGTTTACCGGAGATTAAGCCTCTCCCATTAACCGTCTCATCAAAAATGAAAACATTTTTGAAAACTACAAGTCTCATGCGTTTTAGTGGCGAAAATATAATTTAAAAAATCGTTCGGGAAATGAGTTTACTCCCTGGGTACTTTCTTTGTATACTTTTGACTATACGGGCCGAGTCCGGGATTTACGGGAAATCGCGGGTTTTCGTTTGCCGGCGATTAAACTTCTTTTATTCCGCGTCTCATCAAAAATGAAAACATTTTTGAAAACTACAAGTCTCATGCGTTTTAGTGGTGAAAAGATAATTTAAAAAATCGTTCTGGAAATGAGTTTACTCAGAGGGTAATTTCTTCGTATATATTCGAATATACGGGCCAAGCCCGGGATTTACGGGAAATCGCGGGTTTTTGTTTGTCGGCGATTAAACTTCTTTTATTCCGCGTCTCATCAAAAATGAAAACATTTTTGAAAACTACAAGTCTCATGCGTTTTAGTGATGAAAAAATACTTTAAAAAATCGTTCGGGAAATGAGTTTACTCCCTGGGTATTTTCTTTGTATACTTTTGACTATACGGGCCGAGCCCGGGATTTACGGGAAGTCGCGGGTTTTCGTTTGCCGGCGATTAAACTTCTTTTATTCAGCGTCTCATCAAAAATGAAAACATTTTTGAAGACTACAAGTCTGATGCGTTTTAGTGGTGAAAGGATAATTTAAAAAATCGTTCTGGAAATGAGTTTACTCACAGGTTACTTTCTTTGTATATACTCGAATATACGGGCCAAGCACGGGATTTACGGGAAATCGCGGGTTTTCGTTTGCCGGCGATTAAACTTCTTTCAATCAGCGTCTCATCAAAAATGAAAACATTTTTGAAAACTACAAGTCTCATGCGTTTTAGTGGTGAAAAGATAATTTAAAAAATCTTTCTGGAAATGAGTTTACTCACAGGGTACTTTCTTTGTATATACTCGACTATACGGGCCAAGCACGGGATTTATGGGAAATCGCGGGTTTTCGTTTTCCGGCGATTAAACATCTTTTATTCAGCGTCTCATCAAAAATGAAAACATTTTTGAAAACTACAAGTCTCATGCGTTTTAGTGGTGAAAAGATAATTTAAAAAATCGTTCTGGAAATGAGTTTACTCACAGGGTAATTTCTTCGTATATAATGGACTATACGGGCCAAGCCCGGGATTTACGGGAAATCGCGGGTTTTTGTTTGTCGGCGATTAAACTTCTTTTATTCAGCGTCTCATCAAAAATGAAAACATTTTTGAAAACTACAAGTGTCTTGCGTTTTAGTGGTGAAAAAATAATTTAAAAAATCGTTCGGGAAATGAGTTTACTCCCTGGGTACTTTCTTTGTATACTTTTGGCTATACGGGCCGAGTCCGGGATTTACGGGAATGCGCGGGTTTTCGTTTGCCGGCGATTAAACTTCTTTTATTCAGCGTCTCATCAAAAATGAAAACATTTTTGAAAACTACAAGTCTCATGCGTTTTTGTTGTGAAAAAATATCGTAAATAATCGCTCGGGAATTGAAATTACTCCCTGGGTACTTTCTTTGTATACTTTTGGCTATACGAGCCGAGTCCGGGATTTTCAGGAATTTGCGGGTTATCGTTTGCCGGCGATTAAACTTCTTTTATTCAGCCTCTCATCAAAAATGAAAACATTTTTGAAAACTACAAGTCTCATGCGTTTTAGTGGTGAAAAGATAATTTAAAAAATCGTTCTGGAAATGAGTTTACTCACAGGGTATTTTCTTTGTATATACTCGACTTTACGGGCCAAACACGGGAAAACTACAAGTCTCATGCGTTTTAGTGGTGAAAAGATAATTTAAAAAATCGTTCTGGAAAGGAGTTTACTCACAGGGTAATTTCTTCGTATATATTCGACTATACGGGCCAAGCCCGGGATTTACGGGAAATCGCGGGTTTTTGTTTGCCGGCGATTAAACTTCTTTTATTCCGCGTCTCATCAAAAATGAAAACATTTTTGAAAACTACAAGTCTCATGCGTTTTAGTGGTGAAAAAATAACTTAAAAAATCGTTCGGGAAATGAATTTACTTCCTGAGTACTTTCTTTGTATACTTTGTACTATACGGGCCGAGTCCGGGATTTACGGGAAATCGCGGGTTTTCGTTTGCCGGCGATTAAACTTCTTTTATTCCGCGTCTCATCAAAAATGAAAACATTTTTGAAAACTACAAGTCTCATGCGTTTTAGTGGTGAAAAAATAACTTAAAAAATCGTTCGGGAAATGAATTTACTTCCTGAGTACTTTCTTTGTATACTTTGAACTATGCGAGCCGAGTCCGGGATTTACGGGAAATCGCGGGTTTTCGTTTGCCGGCGATTAAACTTCTTTTATTCAGCGTCTCATCAAAAGTGAAAACATTTTTGAAAACTACAAGTCTCATGCGTTTTAGTGGTGAAAAGATAATTTTAAAAATCGTTCTGGAAATGAGTTTACTCCCTGGGTACTTTCTTTGTATACATTCGACTATACGGGCCAAGCCTGGGATTTACGGGAAATCGCGGGTTTTCGTTTGCCGGCGATTAAACCTCTTTTATTCAGCGTCTCATCAAAAATGAAAACATTTTTGAAAACTACAAGTCTCATGCGTTTTAGCGGTGAAACAATAACTTAAAAAATCGTTCGGGAAATGCGTTTACTCCCAGGGTGCTTTCTTTGTATACATTCGACGATACGGGCCAAGCCCGGGATTTACGGGAAATCGCGGGTTTTTGTTTGCCGGCGATTAAACTTCTTTTATTCAGCGTCTCATCAAAAATGAAAACATTTTTGAAAACTACAAGTGTCATGCGTTTTAGTGGTGAAAAAATAATTTAAAAAATCGTTCGGGAAATGAGTTTACTCCCTGGGTACTTTCTTTGTATACTTTTGGCTATACGGGCCGAGTCCGGGATTTACGGGAATGCGCGGGTTTTCGTTTGCCGGCGATTAAACTTCTTTTATTCAGCGTCTCATCAAAAATGAAAACATTTTTGAAAACTACAAGTCTCATGCGTTTTTGTTGTGAAAAAATAATTTAAAAAATCGTTCGGGAATTGAAATTACTCCCTGGGTACTTTCTTTGTATACTTTTGATTATACAGGCCGAGTTCGGGATTTACGGAAAATCGCGGGTTTTCGTTTGCCGGCGATTAAACTTCTTTTATTCCGCGTCTCATCAAAAATGAAAACATTTTTGAAAACTACAAGTCTCATGCGTTTTAGTGGTGAAAAAATAATTCAAAAAATCGTTTGGGAAATGAGTTTACTCCCTTGCTATTTTCTTTGTATAATATTGACTATACGGGCCGAGTCCGGGATTTATGGGAAATCGCGGGTTTTTGTTTGCCAGCGATTAAACTTCTTTTATTCCGCGTCTCATCAAAAATGAAAACATTTTTAAAAATTACAAGTCTCATGCGTTTTAGTGGAGAAAAGATAATTTCAAAATTCGTTCTGGAAATGAATGTACTGACAGGGTACTTTCTTTGTATACATTCGACTATACGGGCCAAGCCCGGGATTTACAAGAAATCGCGGGTTTTCGTTTGCCGGCGATTAAACTTCTTTTATTCAGCGTCTCATCAAAAATGAAAACATTTTTGAAGACTGCAAGTCTCATGCGTTTTAGTGGTGAAAAGATAATTTAAAAAATCGTTCTGGAAATGAGTTTACTCGCAGGGTACTTTCTTTGTATACTTTTGACTATACAGGCCGAGTTCGCGATTTACAGGAAATCGCGGGTTTTAGTTTGCCCGCGATTAAACTTCTTTTATTCCGCGTCTCATCAAAAATGAAAACATTTTTGAAAACTACAAGTCTCATGCGTTTTAGTGATGAAAAAATACTTTAAAAAGTCGTTCGGGAAATGAGTTTAATCCCTTGCTATTTTCTTTGTATACTTTTGACTATACGGCCGAGTCCGGGATTTACGGGAAATCGCGGGTTTTCGTTTGCCGGCGATTAAACTTCTTTTATTCCGCGTCTCATCAAAAATGAAAACATTTTTGAAGACTACAAGTCTCATGCGTTTTAGTGGTGAAAAGGTAATTTAAAAAATCGTTCTGGAAATGAGTTTACTCTCAGGGTACTTTCTTTGTATATACTCGACTTTACGGGCCAAGCACGGGAAAACTACAAGTCTCATGCGTTTTAGTGGTGAAAAAATAATTTAAAAAATCGTTTGGGAAATGAGTTTACTCCCTGGGTACTTTCTTTGTATACTTTTGACTATACGGGCCGAGTCCAGGATTTACGGGAAATCGCGGGTTTTCGTTTGCCGGCGATTAAACTTCTTTTATTCCGCGTCTCATCAAAAATGAAAACATTTTTGAAAACTACAAGTCTCATGCGTTTTAGTGGTGAAAAAATAATTCAAAAAATCGTTCGGGAAATGAGTTTACTCCCTTGGTACTTTCTTTGTATACTATTGACTATATGGGCCGAGTCCGGGATTTACGGGAAATCGCGGGTTTTCGTTTGCCGGCGATTAAACTTCTTTTATTCCGCGTCTCATCAAAAATGAAAACATTTTTAAAAATTACAAGTCTCATGCGTTTTAGTGGTGAAAAGATAATTTAAAAAATCGTTCTGGAAAGGAGTTTACTCACAGGGTAATTTCTTCGTATATATTCGACTATACGAGCCAAGCCCGGGATTTACGGGAAATTGCGGGTTTTTGTTTGCCGGCGATTAAACTTCTTTTATTCAGCGTCTCATCAAAAATGAAAACATTTTTGAAAACTACAAGTGTCATGCGTTTTAGTGGTGAAAAAATAATTTAAAAAATCGTTCGGGAAATGAGTTTACTCACTGGGTACTTTCTTTGTATACTTTTGGCTATACGGGCCGAGTCCGGGATTTACGGGAATGCGCGGGTTTTCGTTTGCCGGCGATTAAACTTCTTTTATTCAGCGTCTCATCAAAAATGAAAACATTTTTGAAAACTACAAGTCTCATGCGTTTTTGTTGTGAAAAAATAATTTAAAAAATCGTTCGGGAATTGAAATTACTCCCTGGGTACTTTCTTTGTATAGTTTTGGCTATACGAGCCGAGTCCGGGATTAACAAGAATTCGCGGGTTATCGTTTGCCGGCGATTAAACTTCTTTTATTCAGCCTCTCATCAAAAATGAAAACATTTTTGAAAACTACAAGTCTCATGCGTTTTAGTGGTGAAAAGATAATTTAAAAAATCGTTCTGGAAATGCGTTTACTCGCAGGGTACTTTCTTTGTATACTTTTGATTATACAGGCCGAGTGGGGGATTTACGGGAAATCGCGGGTTTTCGTTTGCCGGCGATTAAACTTCTTTTATTCCGCGTCTCATCAAAAATGAAAACATTTTTGAAAACTACAAGTCTCATGCGTTTTAGTGGTGAAAAAATAATTCAAAAAATCGTTCGGGAAATGAGTTTACTCCCTTGGTATTTTCTTTGTATAATATTGACTATACGGGCCGAGTCCGGGATTTATGGGAAATCGCGGGTTTTCGTTTGCCAGCGATTAAACTTCTTTTATTCCGCGTCTCATCAAAAATGAAAACATTTTTAAAAATTACAAGTCTCATGCGTTTTAGTGGAGAAAAGATAATTTCAAAATTCGTTCTGGAAATGAGTGTACTGACAGGGTACATTCTTTGTATACATTCGACTATACGGGCCAAGCCCGGGATTTACGAGAATGCGCGGGTTTTCGTTTGCCGGCGATTAAACTTCTTTTATTCAGTGTCTCATCAAAAATGAAAACATTTTTGAAAACTACAAGTCTCATGCGTTTTTGTTGTGAAAAAATAATTTAAGTAATCGTTCGGGAATTGAAATTACTCCCTGGGTACTTTCTTTGTATACTTTTGGCTATACGAGCCGAGTCCGGGATTTTCGGGAATTCGCGGGTTATCGTTTGCCGGCGATTAAACTTCTTTTATTCAGCGTCTCATCAAAAATGAAAACATTTTTGAAAACTACAAGTCTCATGCGTTTTAGTGGTGAAAAAATAATTCAAAAAATCGTTCGGGAAATGAGTTTACTCCCTTGGTATTTTCTTTGTATAATATTGACTATACGGGCCGAGTCCGGGATTTATGGGAAATCGCGGGTTTTCGTTTGCCAGCGATTAAACTTCTTTTATTCCGCGTCTCATCAAAAATGAAAACATTTTTAAAAATTACAAGTCTCATGCGTTTTAGTGGAGAAAAGATAATTTCAAAATTCGTTCTGGAAATGAGTGTACTGACAGGGTACATTCTTTGTATACATTCGACTATACGGGCCAAGCCCGGGATTTACGAGAATGCGCGGGTTTTCGTTTGCCGGCGATTAAACTTCTTTTATTCAGTGTCTCATCAAAAATGAAAACATTTTTGAAAACTACAAGTCTCATGCGTTTTTGTTGTGAAAAAATAATTTAAGTAATCGTTCGGGAATTGAAATTACTCCCTGGGTACTTTCTTTTTATACTTTTGGCTATACGAGCCAAGTCCGGGATTTTCGGGAATTCGCGGGTTATCGTTTGCCGGCGATTAACCTTCTTTTATTCAGCGTCTCATCAAAAATGAAAACATTTTTGAAGACTGCAAGTCTCATGCGTTTTAGTGGTGAAAAGATAATTTAAAAAATCGTTCTGAAAATGAGTTTACTCGCAGGGTACTTTCTTTGTATACTTTTGACTATACAGGCCGAGTTCGCGATTTACGGGAAATCGCGGGTTTTAGTTTGCCGGCGATTAAACTTCTTTTATTCCGTGTCTCATCAAAAATGAAAACATTTTTGAAAACTACAAGTCTCATGCGTTTTAGTGATGAAAAAATACTTTAAAAAATCGTTCTGGAAATGAGTTTACTCCCTGGGTATTTTCTTTGTATACTTTTGACTATACGGGCCGAGTCCGGGATTTACGGGAAGTCGCGGGTTTTTGTTTGCCGGCGATTAAACTTCTTTTATTCAGCGTCTCATCAAAAATGAAAACATTTTTGAAGACTACAAGTCTCATGCGTTTTAGTGGTGAAAGGATAATTTAAAAAATCGTTCTGGAAATGAGTTTACTCACAGTTTACTTTCTTTGTATATACTCGAATATACGGGCCAAGCACGGGATTTACGGGAAATCGCGGGTTTTCGTTTGCCGGCGATTAAACTTCTTTCAATCAGCGTCTCATCAAAAATGAAAACATTTTTGAAAACTACAAGTCTCATGCGTTTTAGTGGTGTAAAGATAATTTAAAAATCGTTCTGGAAATGAGTTTACTCACAGGGTACTTTCTTTGTATATACTCGACTATACGGGCCAAGCACGGGATTTACGGGAAATCGCGGGTTTTCGTTTTCCGGCGATTAAACATCTTTTATTCAGCGTCTCATCAAAAATGAAAACATTTTTGAAAACTACAAGTCTCATGCGTTTTAGTGGTGAAAAGATAATTTAAAAAATCGTTCTGGAAATGAGTTTACTCACAGGGTAATTTCTTCGTATATATTGGACTATACGGGCCAAGCCCGGGATTTACGGGAAATCGCGGGTTTTTGTTTGTCGGCGATTAAACTTCTTTTATTCAGCGTCTCATCAAAAATGAAAACATTTTTGAAAACTACAAGTCTCATGCGTTTTAGTGATGAAAAAATACTTTAAAAAGTCGTTCAGGAAATGAGTTTAATCCCTTGCTATTTTCTTTGTATACTTTTGACTATACGGCCGAGTCCGGGATTTACGGGAAATCGCGGGTTTTCGTTTGCCGGCGATTAAACTTCTTTTATTCCGCGTCTCATCAAAAATGAAAACATTTTTGAAGACTACAAGTCTCATGCGTTTTAGTGGTGAAAAGGTAATTTAAAAAATCGTTCTGGAAATGAGTTTACTCTCAGGGTACTTTCTTTGTATATACTCGACTTTACGGGCCAAGCACGGGAAAACTACAAGTCTCATGCGTTTTAGTGGTGAAAAAATAATTTAAAAAATCGTTTGGGAAATGAGTTTACTCCCTGGGTACTTTCTTTGTATACTTTTGACTATACGGGCCGAGTCCAGGATTTACGGGAAATCGCGGGTTTTCGTTTGCCGGCGATTAAACTTCTTTTATTCCGCGTCTCATCAAAAATGAAAACATTTTTAAAAACTACAAGTCTCATGCGTTTTAGTGGTGAAAAAATAATTCAAAAAATCGTTCGGGAAATGAGTTTACTCCCTTGGTACTTTCTTTGTATACTATTGACTATATGGGCCGAGTCCGGGATTTACGGGAAATCGCGGGTTTTCGTTTGCCGGCGATTAAACTTCTTTTATTCCGCGTCTCATCAAAAATGAAAACATTTTTAAAAATTACAAGTCTCATGCGTTTTAGTGGTGAAAAGATAATTTAAAAAATCGTTCTGGAAAGGAGTTTACTCACAGGGTAATTTCTTCGTATATATTCGACTATACGGGCCAAGCCCGGGATTTACGGGAAATTGCGGGTTTTTGTTTGCCGGCGATTAAACTTCTTTTATTCAGCGTCTCATCAAAAATGAAAACATTTTTGAAAACTACAAGTGTCATGCGTTTTAGTGGTGATAAAATAATTTAAAAAATCGTTCGGGAAATGAGTTTACTCACTGGGTACTTTCTTTGTATACTTTTGGCTATACGGGCCGAGTCCGGGATTTACGGGAATGCGCGGGTTTTCGTTTGCCGGCGATTAAACTTCTTTTATTCAGCGTCTCATCAAAAATGAAAACATTTTTGAAAACTACAAGTCTCATGCGTTTTTGTTGTGAAAAAATAATTTAAAAAATCGTTCGGGAATTGAAATTACTCCCTGGGTACTTTCTTTGTATAGTTTTGGCTATACGAGCCGAGTCCGGGATTAACAAGAATTCGCGGGTTATCGTTTGCCGGCGATTAAACTTCTTTTATTCAGCCTCTCATCAAAAATGAAAACATTTTTGAAAACTACAAGTCTCATGCGTTTTAGTGGTGAAAAGATAATTTAAAAAATCGTTCTGGAAATGCGTTTACTCGCAGGGTACTTTCTTTGTATACTTTTGATTATACAGGCCGAGTGCGGGATTTACGGGAAATCGCGGGTTTTCGTTTGCCGGCGATTAAACTTCTTTTATTCCGCGTCTCATCAAAAATGAAAACATTTTTGAAAACTACAAGTCTCATGCGTTTTAGTGGTGAAAAAATAATTCAAAAAATCGTTCGGGAAATGAGTTTACTCCCTTGGTATTTTCTTTGTATAATATTGACTATACGGGCCGAGTCCGGGATTTATGGGAAATCGCGGGTTTTCGTTTGCCAGCGATTAAACTTCTTTTATTCCGCGTCTCATCAAAAATGAAAACATTTTTAAAAATTACAAGTCTCATGCGTTTTAGTGGAGAAAAGATAATTTCAAAATTCGTTCTGGAAATGAGTGTACTGACAGGGTACATTCTTTGTATACATTCGACTATACGGGCCAAGCCCGGGATTTACGAGAATGCGCGGGTTTTCGTTTGCCGGCGATTAAACTTCTTTTATTCAGTGTCTCATCAAAAATGAAAACATTTTTGAAAACTACAAGTCTCATGCGTTTTTGTTGTGAAAAAATAATTTAAGTAATCGTTCGGGAATTGAAATTACTCCCTGGGTACTTTCTTTGTATACTTTTGGCTATACGAGCCGAGTCCGGGATTTTCGGGAATTCGCGGGTTATCGTTTGCCGGCGATTAAACTTCTTTTATTCAGCGTCTCATCAAAAATGAAAACATTTTTGAAGACTGCAAGTCTCATGCGTTTTAGTGGTGAAAAGATAATTTAAAAAATCGTTCTGAAAATGTGTTTACTCGCAGGGTACTTTCTTTGTATACTTTTGACTATACAGGCCGAGTTCGCGATTTACGGGAAATCGCGGGTTTTAGTTTGCCGGCGATTAAACTTCTTTTATTCCGTGTCTCATCAAAAATGAAAACATTTTTGAAAACTACAAGTCTCATGCGTTTTAGTGATGAAAAAATACTTTAAAAAATCGTTCGGGAAATGAGTTTACTCCCTGGGTATTTTCTTTGTATACTTTTGACTATACGGGCCGAGTCCGGGATTTACGGGAAGTCGCGGGTTTTCGTTTGCCGGCGATTAAACTTCTTTTATTCAGCGTCTCATCAAAAATGAAAACATTTTTGAAGACTACAAGTCTCATGCGTTTTAGTGGTGAAAGGATAATTTAAAAAATCGTTCTGGAAATGAGTTTACTCACAGGTTACTTTCTTTGTATATACTCGAATATACGGGCCAAGCACGGGATTTACGGGAAATCGCGGGTTTTCGTTTGCCGGCGATTAAACTTCTTTCAATCAGCGTCTCATCAAAAATGAAAACATTTTTGAAAACTACAAGTCTCATGCGTTTTAGTGGTGTAAAGATAATTTAAAAATCGTTCTGGAAATGAGTTTACTCACAGGGTACTTTCTTTGTATATACTCGACTATACGGGCCAAGCACGGGATTTACGGGAAATCGCGGGTTTTCGTTTTCCGGCGATTAAACATCTTTTATTCAGCGTCTCATCAAAAATGAAAACATTTTTGAAAACTACAAGTCTCATGCGTTTTAGTGGTGAAAAGATAATTTAAAAAATCGTTCTGGAAATGAGTTTACTCACAGGGTAATTTCTTCGTATATATTGGACTATACGGGCCAAGCCCGGGATTTACGGGAAATCGCGGGTTTTTGTTTGTCGGCGATTAAACTTCTTTTATTCAGCGTCTCATCAAAAATGAAAACATTTTTGAAAACTACAAGTGTCATGCGTTTTAGTGGTGAAAAAATAATTTAAAAAATCGTTCGGGAAATGAGTTTACTCCCTGGGTACTTTCTTTGTATACTTTTGGCTATACGGGCCGAGTCCGGGATTTACGGGAATGCGCGGGTTTTCGTTTGCCGGCGATTAAACTTCTTTTATTCAGCGTCTCATCAAAAATGAAAACATTTTTGAAAACTACAAGTGTCATGCGTTTTAGTGGTGAAAAAATAATTTAAAAAATCGTTTGGGAAATGAGTTTACTCCCTGGGTACTTTCTTTGTATACTTTTGGCTATACGGGCCGAGTCCGGGATTTACGGGAATGCGCGGGTTTTCGTTTGCCGGCGATTAAACTTCTTTTATTTAGCGTCTCATCAAAAATGAAAACATTTTTGAAAACTACAAGTCTCATGCGTTTTTGTTGTGAAAAAATAATTTAAATAATCGTTCGGGAATTGAAATTACTCCCTGGGTACTTTCTTTGTATACTTTTGGCTATACGAGCCGAGTCCGGGATTTTCGGGAATTCGCGGGTTATCGTTTGCCGGCGATTAAACTTCTTTTATTCAGCGTCTCATCAAAAATGAAAACATTTTTGAAGACTGCAAGTCTCATGCGTTTTAGTGGTGAAAAGATAATTTAAAAAATCGTTCTGGAAATGAGTTTACTCACAGGTTACTTTCTTTGTATATACTCGAATATACGGGCCAAGCACGGGATTTACGGGAAATCGCGGGTTTTCGTTTGCCGGCGATTAAACTTCTTTCAATCAGCGTCTCATCAAAAATGAAAACATTTTTGAAAACTACAAGTCTCATGCGTTTTAGTGGTGTAAAGATAATTTAAAAATCGTTCTGGAAATGAGTTTACTCACAGGGTACTTTCTTTGTATATACTCGACTATACGGGCCAAGCACGGGATTTACGGGAAATCGCGGGTTTTCGTTTTCCGGCGATTAAACATCTTTTATTCAGCGTCTCATCAAAAATGAAAACATTTTTGAAAACTACAAGTCTCATGCGTTTTAGTGGTGAAAAGATAATTTAAAAAATCGTTCTGGAAATGAGTTTACTCACAGGGTAATTTCTTCGTATATATTGGACTATACGGGCCAAGCCCGGGATTTACGGGAAATCGCGGGTTTTTGTTTGTCGGCGATTAAACTTCTTTTATTCAGCGTCTCATCAAAAATGAAAACATTTTTGAAAACTACAAGTGTCATGCGTTTTAGTGGTGAAAAAATAATTTAAAAAATCGTTCGGGAAATGAGTTTACTCCCTGGGTACTTTCTTTGTATACTTTTGGCTATACGGGCCGAGTCCGGGATTTACGGGAATGCGCGGGTTTTCGTTTGCCGGCGATTAAACTTCTTTTATTCAGCGTCTCATCAAAAATGAAAACATTTTTGAAAACTACAAGTCTCATGCGTTTTAGTGGTGAAAAAATAATTTAAAAAATCGTTCTGGAAATGAGTTTACTCAGAGGGTAATTTCTTCGTATATATTCGAACATACGGGCTAAGCCCGGGATTTACGGGAAATCGCGGGTTTTTGTTTGTCGGCGATTAAACTTCTTTTATTCAGCGTCTCATCAAAAATGAAAACATTTTTGAAAACTACAAGTGTCATGCGTTTTAGTGGTGAAAAAATAATTTAAAAAATCGTTTGGGAAATGAGTTTACTCCCTGGGTACTTTCTTTGTATACTTTTGGCTATACGGGCCGAGTCCGGGATTTACGGGAATGCGCGGGTTTTCGTTTGCCGGCGATTAAACTTCTTTTATTCAGCGTCTCATCAAAAATGAAAACATTTTTGAAAACTACAAGTCTCATGCGTTTTTGTTGTGAAAAAATAATTTAAATAATCGTTCGGGAATTGAAATTACTCCCTGGGTACTTTCTTTGTATACTTTTGGCTATACGAGCCGAGTCCGGGATTTTCGGGAATTCGCGGGTTATCGTTTGCCGGCGATTAAACTTCTTTTATTCAGCGTCTCATCAAAAATGAAAACATTTTTGAAGACTGCAAGTCTCATGCGTTTTAGTGGTGAAAAGATAATTTAAAAAATCGTTCTGGAAATGAGTTTACTCGCAGGGTACTTTCTT
Organism: Hydractinia symbiolongicarpus; assembly: GCF_029227915.1. Lineage (NCBI taxonomy): Eukaryota > Metazoa > Cnidaria > Hydrozoa > Anthoathecata > Hydractiniidae > Hydractinia > Hydractinia symbiolongicarpus. Next base: position 31,281,176 of record NC_079878.1, on the reverse strand, counting down.
TGTATACTTTTGACTATAGAGGCCGAGTTTGCGATTTACGGGAAATCTCGGGTTTTCGTTTGCCGGCGATTAAACTTCTTTTATTCCGCGTCTCATCAAAAATGAAAACATTTTTGAAAACTACAAGTCTCATGCGTTTTAGTGATGAAAAAATACTTTAAAAAATCGTTCGGGAAATGAGTTTACTCCCTGGGTATTTTCTTTGTATACTTTTGACTATACGGGCCGAGTCTGGGATTTACGGGAAGTCGCGGGTTTTCGTTTGCCGGCGATTAAACTTCTTTTATTCAGCGTCTCATCAAAAATGAAAACATTTTTGAAAACTACAAGTCTCATGCGTTTTAGTGGTGAAAGGATAATTTAAAAAATCGTTCTGGAAATGAGTTTACTCACAGGGTACTTTCGTTGTATATACTCGACTATACGGGCCAAGCACGGGATTTACGGGAAATCGCGGGTTTTCGTTTTCCGGCGATTAAACATCTTTTATTCAGCGTCTCATCAAAAATGAAAACATTTTTAAAAACTACAAGTCTCATGCGTTTTAGTGGTGAAAAGATAATTTAAAAAATCGTTCTGGAAATGAGTTTACTCACAGGGTAATTTCTTCGTATATATTGGACTATACGGGCCAAGCCCGGGATTTACGGGAAATCGCGGGGTTTTTTTTGTCGGCGATTAAACTTCTTTTATTCAGCGTCTCATCAAAAATGAAAACATTTTTAAAAACTACAAGTGTCTTGCGTTTTAGTGGTGAAAAAATAATTTAAAAAATCGTTCGGGAAATGAGTTTACTCCCTGGGTACTTTCTTTGTATACTTTTGGCTATACGGGCCGAGTCCGGGATTTACGGGAATGCGCGGGTTTTCGTTTGCCGGCGATTAAACTTCTTTTATTCAGCGTCTCATCAAAAATGAAAACATTTTTGAAAACTACAAGTCTCATGCGTTTTAGTGGTGAAAAGATAATTTAAAAAATCTTTCTTGAAATGAGTTTACTCACAGGGTACTTTCTTTGTATATACTCGACTATACGGGCCAAGCACGGGATTTACGGGAAATCGCGGGTTTTCGTTTTCCGGCGATTAAACATCTTTTATTCAGCGTCTCATCAAAAATGAAAACATTTTTAAAAACTACAAGTCTCATGCGTTTTAGTGGTGAAAAGATAATTTAAAAAATCGTTCTGGAAATGAGTTTACTCACAGGGTAATTTCTTCGTATATATTGGACTATACGGGCCAAGCCCGGGATTTACGGGAAATCGCGGGTTTTTGTTTGTCGGCGATTAAACTTCTTTTATTCAGCCTCTCATCAAAAATGAAAACATTTTTAAAAACTACAAGTGTCTTGCGTTTTAGTGGTGAAAAAATAATTTAAAAAATCGTTCGGGAAATGAGTTTACTCCCTGGGTACTTTCTTTGTATACTTTTGGCTATACGGGCCGAGTCCGGGATTTACGGGAATGCGCGGGTTTTCGTTTGCCGGCGATTAAACTTCTTTTATTCAGCGTCTCATCAAAAATGAAAACATTTTTGAAAACTACAAGTCTCATGCGTTTTTGTTGTGAAAAAATAATGTAAATAATCGTTCGGGAATTGAAATTACTCCCTGGGTACTTTCTTTGTATACTTTTGGCTATACGAGCCGAGTCCGGGATTTTCGGGAATTCGCGGGTTATCGTTTGCCGGCGATTAAACTTCTTTTATTCAGCCTCTCATCAAAAATGAAAACATTTTTAAAAACTACAAGTCTCATGCGTTTTAGTGGTGAAAAGATAATTTAAAAAATCGTTCTGGAAATGAGTTTACTCGCAGGGTACTTTCTTTGTATACTTTTGACTATACAGGCCGAGTTCGCGATTAACGGGAAATCGCGGGTTTTCGTTTGCCGGCGATTAAACTTCTTTTATTCCGCGTCTCATCAAAAATGAAAACATTTTTGAAAACTACAAGTCTTATGCGTTTTAGTGGTGAAAAAATAATTCAAAAATTCGTTCTGGAAATGAGTTTACTCACAGGGTACTTTCTTCGTATACATTCGACTATACGGGCCAAGCCCAGGATTTACGGGAAATCGCGGGTTTTTTGTTTGCCGGCGATTAAACCTCTTTCATTAAGCGTCTCATCAAAAATTAAAACATTTTTGAAAACTACAAGTCTCATGCGTTTTAGTGATGAAAAAAAACTTTAAAAAATCGTTCGGGAAATGAGTTTAATCCCTGGCTATTTTCTTTGTATACTTTTGACTATACGGCCGAGTCCGGGATTTACGGGAAATCGCGGGTTTTCGTTTGCCGGCGATTAAACTTCTTTTATTCCGCGTCTCATCAAAAATGAAAACATTTTTGAAGACTACAAGTCTCATGCGTTTTAGTGGTGAAAAGATAATTTAAAAAATCGTTCTGGAAAGGAGTTTACTTACAGGGTAATTTCTTCGTATATATTCGACTATACGGGCCAAGCCTGGGATTTACGAGAAATCGCGGGTTTTTGTTTGCCGGCGATTAAACTTCTTTTATTCAGCGTCTCATCAAAAATGAAAACATTTTTGAAAACTACAAGTGTCATGCGTTTTAGTGGTGAAAAAATAATTTAAAAAATCGTTCGGGAAATGAGTTTACTCCCTGGGTACTTTCTTTGTATACCTTTGGCTATACGGGCCGAGTCCAGGATTTACGGGAATGCGCGGGTTTTCGTTTGCCGGCGATTAAACTTCTTTTATTCAGCGTCTCATCAAAAATGAAAACATTTTTGAAAACTACAAGTCTCATGCGTTTTTGTTGTGAAAAAATAATTTAAAAAATCGTTCGGGAATTGAAATTACTCCCTGGGTATTTTCTTTGTATAGTTTTGGCTATACGAGCCGAGTCCGGGATTAACAAGAATTCGCGGGTTATCGTTTGCCGGCGATTAAACTTCTTTTATTCAGCCTTTCATCAAAAATGAAAACATTTTTGAAAACTACAAGTCTCATGCGTTTTAGTGGTGAAAAGATAATTTAAAAAATCGTTCTGGAAATGCGTTTACTCGCAGGGTACTTTCTTTGTATACTTTTGATTATACAGGCCGAGTTCGGGATTTACGGGAAATCGCGGGTTTTCGTTTGCCGGCGATTAAACTTCTTTTATTCCGCGTCTCATCAAAAATGAAAACATTTTTGAAAACTACAAGTCTCATGCGTTTTTGTTGTGAAAAAATAATTTAAAAAATCGTTCGGGAATTGAAATTACTCCCTGGGTATTTTCTTTGTATAGTTTTGGCTATACGAGCCGAGTCCGGGATTAACAAGAATTCGCGGGTTATCGTTTGCCGGCGATTAAACTTCTTTTATTCAGCCTTTCATCAAAAATGAAAACATTTTTGAAAACTACAAGTCTCATGCGTTTTAGTGGTGAAAAGATAATTTAAAAAATCGTTCTGGAAATGCGTTTACTCGCAGGGTACTTTCTTTGTATACTTTTGATTATACAGGCCGAGTTCGGGATTTACGGGAAATCGCGGGTTTTCGTTTGCCGGCGATTAAACTTCTTTTATTCCGCGTCTCATCAAAAATGAAAACATTTTTGAAAACTACAAGTCTCATGCGTTTTAGTGGTGAAAAAATAATTCAAAAAATCGTTCGGGAAATGAGTTTACTCCCTTGGTATTTTCTTTGTATAATATTGACTATACGGGCCGAGTCCGGGATTTATGGGAAATCGCGGGTTTTCGTTTGCCAGCGATTAAACTTCTTTTATTCCGCGTCTCATCAAAAATGAAAACATTTTTAAAAATTTCAAGTCTCATGCGTTTTAGTGGAGAAAAGATAATTTCAAAATTCGTTCTGGAAATGAGTGTACTGACAGGGTACTTTCTTTGTATACATTCGACTATACGGGCCAAGCCCGGGATTTACGGGAATGCGCGGGTTTTCGTTTGCCGGCAATTAAACTTCTTTTATTCAGCGTCTCATCAAAAATGAAAACATTTTTGAAAACTACAAGTCTCATGCGTTTTTGTTGTGAAAAAATAATTTAAATAATCGTTCGGGAATTGAAATTACTCCCTGGGTACTTTCTTTGTATACTTTTGGCTATACGAGCCGAGTCCGGGATTTTCGGGAATTCGCGGGTTATCGTTTGCCGGCGATTAAACTTCTTTTATTCAACGTCTCATCAAAAATGAAAACATTTTTGAAGACTGCAAGTCTCATGCGTTTTTGTTGTGAAAAAATAATTTAAAAAATCGTTCGGGAATTGAAATTACTCCCTGGGTATTTTCTTTGTATAGTTTTGGCTATACGAGCCGAGTCCGGGATTAACAAGAATTCGCGGGTTATCGTTTGCCGGCGATTAAACTTCTTTTATTCAGCCTTTCATCAAAAATGAAAACATTTTTGAAAACTACAAGTCTCATGCGTTTTAGTGGTGAAAAGATAATTTAAAAAATCGTTCTGGAAATGCGTTTACTCGCAGGGTACTTTCTTTGTATACTTTTGATTATACAGGCCGAGTTCGGGATTTACGGGAAATCGCGGGTTTTCGTTTGCCGGCGATTAAACTTCTTTTATTCCGCGTCTCATCAAAAATGAAAACATTTTTGAAAACTACAAGTCTCATGCGTTTTAGTGGTGAAAAAATAATTCAAAAAATCGTTCGGGAAATGAGTTTACTCCCTTGGTATTTTCTTTGTATAATATTGACTATACGGGCCGAGTCCGGGATTTATGGGAAATCGCGGGTTTTTGTTTGCCAGCGATTAAACTTCTTTTATTCCGCGTCTCATCAAAAATGAAAACATTTTTAAAAATTTCAAGTCTCATGCGTTTTAGTGGAGAAAAGATAATTTCAAAATTCGTTCTGGAAATGAGTGTACTGACAGGGTACTTTCTTTGTATACATTCGACTATACGGGCCAAGCCCGGGATTTACGGGAATGCGCGGGTTTTCGTTTGCCGGCAATTAAACTTCTTTTATTCAGCGTCTCATCAAAAATGAAAACATTTTTGAAAACTACAAGTCTCATGCGTTTTTGTTGTGAAAAAATAATTTAAATAATCGTTCGGGAATTGAAATTACTCCCTGGGTTCTTTCTTTGTATACTTTTGGCTATACGAGCCGAGTCCGGGATTTTCGGGAATTCGCGGGTTATCGTTTGCCGGCGATTAAACTTCTTTTATTCAGCGTCTCATCAAAAATGAAAACATTTTTGAAGACTGCAAGTCTCATGCGTTTTAGTGGTGAAAAGATAATTTAAAAAATCGTTCTGGAAATGAGTTTACTCGCAGGGTACTTTCTTTGTATACTTTTGACTATACAGGCCGAGTTCGCGATTTACGGTAAATCGCGGGTTTTAGTTTGCCGGCGATTAAACTTCTTTTATTCCGCGTCTCATCAAAAATGAAAACATTTTTGAAAACTACAAGTCTCATGCGTTTTAGTGATGAAAAAATACTTTAAAAAATCGTTCGGGAAATGAGTTTAATCCCTGGCTATTTTCTTTGTATACTTTTGACTATACGGCCGAGTCCGGGATTTACGGGAAATCGCGGGTTTTCGTTTGCCGGCGATTAAACTTCTTTTATTCCGCGTCTCATCAAAAATGACAACATTTTTGAAGAATACAAGTCTCATGCGTTTTAGTGGTGAAAAGATAATTTAAAAAATCGTTCTGGAAATGAGTTTACTCACAGGGTACTTTCTTTGTATATACTCGACTTTACGGGCCAAGCACGGGAAAACTACAAGTCTCATGCGTTTTAGTGGTGAAAAAATAATTTAAAAAATCGTTTGGGAAATGAGTTTACTCCCTGGGTACTTTCTTTGTATACTTTTGACTATACGGGCCGAGTCCAGGATTTACGGGAAATCGCGGGTTTTCGTTTGCCGGCGATTAAACTTCTTTTATTCCGCGTCTCATCAAAAATGAAAACATTTTTAAAAACTACAAGTCTCATGCGTTTTAGTGGTGAAAAAATAATTCAAAAAATCGTTCGGGAAATGAGTTCACTCCCTTGGTACTTTCTTTGTATACTATTGACTATATGGGCCGAGTCCGGGATTTACGGGAAATCGCGGGTTTTCGTTTGCCGGCGATTAAACTTCTTTTATTCCGCGTCTCATCAAAAATGAAAACATTTTTAAAAATTATAAGTCTCATGCGTTTTAGTGGTGAAAAGATAATTTAAAAAATCGTTCTGGAAAGGAGTTTACTAACAGGGTAATTTCTTCGTATATATTCGACTATACGGGCCAAGCCCGGGATTTACGGGAAATCGCGGGTTTTTGTTTGCCGGCGATTAAACTTCTTTTATTCAGCGTCTCATCAAAAATGAAAACATTTTTGAAAACTACAAGTGTCATGCGTTTTAGTGGTGAAAAAATAATTTAAAATATCGTTCGGGAAATGAGTTTACTCCCTGGGTACTTTCTTTGTATACTTTTGGCTATACGGGCCGAGTCCGGGATTTACGGGAATGCGCGGGTTTTCGATTGCCGCCGATTAAACTTCTTTTATTCAGCGTCTCATCAAAAATGAAAACATTTTTGAAAACTACAAGTCTCATGCGTTTTTGTTGTGAAAAAATAATTTAAAAAATCGTTCGGGAATTGAAATTACTCCCTGGGTATTTTCTTTGTATAGTTTTGGCTATACGAGCCGAGTCCGGGATTAACAAGAATTCGCGGGTTATCGTTTGCCGGCGATTAAACTTCTTTTATTCAGCCTTTCATCAAAAATGAAAACATTTTTGAAAACTACAAGTCTCATGCGTTTTAGTGGTGAAAAGATAATTTAAAAAATCGTTCTGGAAATGCGTTTACTCGCAGGGTACTTTCTTTGTATACTTTTGATTATACAGGCCGAGTTCGGGATTTACGGGAAATCGCGGGTTTTCGTTTGCCGGCGATTAAACTTCTTTTATTCCGCGTCTCATCAAAAATGAAAACATTTTTGAAAACTACAAGTCTCATGCGTTTTAGTGGTGAAAAAATAATTCAAAAAATCGTTCGGGAAATGAGTTTACTCCCTTGGTATTTTCTTTGTATAATATTGACTATACGGGCCGAGTCCGGGATTTATGGGAAATCGCGGGTTTTTGTTTGCCAGCGATTAAACTTCTTTTATTCCGCGTCTCATCAAAAATGAAAACATTTTTAAAAATTTCAAGTCTCATGCGTTTTAGTGGAGAAAAGATAATTTCAAAATTCGTTCTGGAAATGAGTGTACTGACAGGGTACTTTCTTTGTATACATTCGACTATACGGGCCAAGCCCGGGATTTACGGGAATGCGCGGGTTTTCGTTTGCCGGCAATTAAACTTCTTTTATTCAGCGTCTCATCAAAAATGAAAACATTTTTGAAAACTACAAGTCTCATGCGTTTTTGTTGTGAAAAAATAATTTAAATAATCGTTCGGGAATTGAAATTACTCCCTGGGTTCTTTCTTTGTATACTTTTGGCTATACGAGCCGAGTCCGGGATTTTCGGGAATTCGCGGGTTATCGTTTGCCGGCGATTAAACTTCTTTTATTCAGCGTCTCATCAAAAATGAAAACATTTTTGAAGACTGCAAGTCTCATGCGTTTTAGTGGTGAAAAGATAATTTAAAAAATCGTTCTGGAAATGAGTTTACTCGCAGGGTACTTTCTTTGTATACTTTTGACTATACAGGCCGAGTTCGCGATTTACGGTAAATCGCGGGTTTTAGTTTGCCGGCGATTAAACTTCTTTTATTCCGCGTCTCATCAAAAATGAAAACATTTTTGAAAACTACAAGTCTCATGCGTTTTAGTGATGAAAAAATACTTTAAAAAATCGTTCGGGAAATGAGTTTAATCCCTGGCTATTTTCTTTGTATACTTTTGACTATACGGCCGAGTCCGGGATTTACGGGAAATCGCGGGTTTTCGTTTGCCGGCGATTAAACTTCTTTTATTCCGCGTCTCATCAAAAATGACAACATTTTTGAAGAATACAAGTCTCATGCGTTTTAGTGGTGAAAAGATAATTTAAAAAATCGTTCTGGAAATGAGTTTACTCACAGGGTACTTTCTTTGTATATACTCGACTTTACGGGCCAAGCACGGGAAAACTACAAGTCTCATGCGTTTTAGTGGTGAAAAAATAATTTAAAAAATCGTTTGGGAAATGAGTTTACTCCCTGGGTACTTTCTTTGTATACTTTTGACTATACGGGCCGAGTCCAGGATTTACGGGAAATCGCGGGTTTTCGTTTGCCGGCGATTAAACTTCTTTTATTCCGCGTCTCATCAAAAATGAAAACATTTTTAAAAACTACAAGTCTCATGCGTTTTAGTGGTGAAAAAATAATTCAAAAAATCGTTCGGGAAATGAGTTCACTCCCTTGGTACTTTCTTTGTATACTATTGACTATATGGGCCGAGTCCGGGATTTACGGGAAATCGCGGGTTTTCGTTTGCCGGCGATTAAACTTCTTTTATTCCGCGTCTCATCAAAAATGAAAACATTTTTAAAAATTATAAGTCTCATGCGTTTTAGTGGTGAAAAGATAATTTAAAAAATCGTTCTGGAAAGGAGTTTACTAACAGGGTAATTTCTTCGTATATATTCGACTATACGGGCCAAGCCCGGGATTTACGGGAAATCGCGGGTTTTTGTTTGCCGGCGATTAAACTTCTTTTATTCAGCGTCTCATCAAAAATGAAAACATTTTTGAAAACTACAAGTGTCATGCGTTTTAGTGGTGAAAAAATAATTTAAAATATCGTTCGGGAAATGAGTTTACTCCCTGGGTACTTTCTTTGTATACTTTTGGCTATACGGGCCGAGTCCGGGATTTACGGGAATGCGCGGGTTTTCGATTGCCGCCGATTAAACTTCTTTTATTCAGCGTCTCATCAAAAATGAAAACATTTTTGAAAACTACAAGTCTCATGCGTTTTTGTTGTGAAAAAATAATTTAAAAAATCGTTCGGGAATTGAAATTACTCCCTGGGTACTTTCTTTGTATAGTTTTGGCTATACGAGCCGAGTCCGGGATTAACAAGAATTCGCGGGTTATCGTTTGCCGGCGATTAAACTTCTTTTATTCAGCCTCTCATCAAAAATGAAAACATTTTTGAAAACTACAAGTCTCATGCGTTTTAGTGGTGAAAAGATAATTTAAAAAATCGTTCTGGAAATGCGTTTACTCGCAGGGTACTTTCTTTGTATACTTTTGATTATACAGGCCGAGTTCGGGATTTACGGGAAATCGCGGGTTTTTGTTTGCCGGCGATTAAACTTCTTTTATTCCGCGTCTCATCAAAAATGAAAACATTTTTGAAAACTACAAGTCTCATGCGTTTTAGTGGTGAAAAAATAATTCAAAAAATCGTTCGGGAAATGAGTTTACTCCCTTGGTATTTTCTTTGTATAATATTGACTATACGGGCGAGTCCGGGATTTATGGGAACTCGCGGGTTTTCGTTTGCCAGCGATTAAACTTCTTTTATTCCGCGTCTCATCAAAAATGAAAACATTTTTAAAAATTACAAGTCTCATGCGTTTTAGTGGAGAAAAGATAATTTCAAAATTCGTTCTGGAAATGAGTGTACTGACAGGGTACTTTATTTGTATACATTCGACTATACGGGCCAAGCCCGGGATTTACGAGAATGCGCGGGTTTTCGTTTGCCGGCGATTAAACTTCTTTCATTCAGCGTCTCATCAAAAATGAAAACATTTTTGAAGACTGCAAGTCTCATGCGTTTTAGTGGTGAAAAGACAATTTAAAAAATCGTTCTGGAAATGAGTTTACTCGCAGGGTACTTTCTTTGTATACTTTAGACTATACAGGCCGAGTTCGCGATTTACGGGAAATCGCGGGTTTTAGTTTGCCGGCGATTAAACCTCTTTCATTAAGCGTCTCATCAAAAATGAAAACATTTTTGAAGACTGCAAGTCTCATGCGTTTTAGTGGTGAAAGGATAATTTAAAAAATCGGTCTGGAAATGAGTTTACTCACAGGTTACTTTCTTTGTATATACTCGAATATACGGGCCAAGCACGGGATTTACGGGAAATCGCGGGTTTTCGTTTGCCGGCGATTAAACTTCTTTCAATCAGCGTCTCATCAAAAATGAAAACATTTTTGAAAACTACAAGTCTTATGCGTTTTAGTGGTGAAAAGATAATTTAAAAAATCGTTCTGGAAATGAGTTTACTCACAGGGTACTTTCTTTGCATATACTCGACTATACGGGCCAAGCACGGGATTTACGGGAAATCGCGGGTTTTCGTTTTCCGGCGATTAAACATCTTTTATTCAGCGTCTCATCAAAAATGAAAACATTTTTGAAAACTACAAGTCTCATGCGTTTTAGTGGTGAAAAGATAATTTAAAAAATCGTTCTGGAAATGAGTTTACTCACAGGGTAATTTCTTCGTATATATTGGACTATACGGGCTAAGCCCGGGATTTACGGGAAATCGCGGGTTTTTGTTTGTCGGCGATTAAACTTCTTTTATTCAGCGTCTCATCAAAAATGAAAACATTTTTGAAAACTACAAGTGTCATGCGTTTTAATGGTGAAAAAATAATTTAAAAAATCGTTCGGGAAATGAGTTTACTCCCTGGGTACTTTCTTTGTATACTTTTGGTTATACGGGCCGAGTCCGGGATTTACGGGAATGCGCGGGTTTTCGTTTTCCGGCGATTAAACTTCTTTTATTCAGCGTCTCATCAAAAATGAAAACATTTTTGAAAACTACAAGTCTCATGCGTTTTTGTTGTGAAAAAATAATTTAAATAATCGTTCGGGAATTGAAATTACTCCCTGGGTACTTTCTTTGTATACTTTTGGCTATACGAGCCGAGTCCGGGATTTTCGGGAATTCGCGGGTTATCGTTTGCCGGCGATTAGAAATCTTTTATTCTGCGTCACATCAAAAATGAAAACATTTTTGAAAACTACAAGTCTCATGCGTTTTAGTGGTGAAAAGATAATTTAAAAAATCATTCTGGAAATAAGTTTACTCACAGGGTACTTTCTTTGTATATACTCGACTTTACGGGCCAAGCATGGGAAAACTACAAGTCTCATGCGTTTTAGTGGTGAAAAAATAATTTAAAAAATCGTTTGGGAAATGAGTTTACTCCCTGGGTACTTTCTTTGTATACTTTTGACTATACGGGCCGAGTCCAGGATTTACGGGAAATCGCGGGTTTTTTGTTTGCCGGCGATTAAACCTCTTTCATTAAGCGTCTCATCAAAAATGAAAACATTTTTGAAAACTACAAGTCTCATGCGTTTTAGTGATGAAAAAATACTTTAAAAAATCGTTCGGGAAATGAGTTTAATCCCTGAGTATTTTCTTTGTAAACTTTTGACTATACGGCCGAGTCCGGGATTTACGGGAAATCGCGGGTTTTCGTTTGCCGGCGATTAAACTTCTTTTATTCCGCGTCTCATCGAAAATGAAAATATTTTTGAAGACTACAAGTCTCATGCGTTTTAGTGATGAAAAGATAATTTAAAAAATCGTTCTGGAAATGAGTTTACTCACAGGGTACTTTCTTTGTATGTACTCGACTTTACGGGCCAAGCACGGGAAAACTACAAGTCTCATGCGTTATAGTGGTGAAAAAATAATTTAAAAAATCGTTCGGGAAATGAGTTTACTCCCTGGGTACTTTCTTTGTATACTTTTGACTATACGGGCCGAGTCCGGGATTTACGGGAAATCGCGGGTTTTTGTTTGCCGGCGATTAAACTTCTTTTATTCAGCGTCTCATCAAAAATGAAAACATTTTTGAAAACTACAAGTGTCATGCGTTTTAGTGGTGAAAGAATAATTTAAAAAATCGTTCGGGAAATGAGTTTACTCCCTGGGTACTTTCTTTGTATACTTTTGGCTATACGGGCCGAGTCCGGGATTTACGGGAATGCGCGGGTTTTCGTTTGCCGGCGATTAAACTTCTTTTATTCAGCGTCTCATCAAAAATGAAAACATTTTTGAAAACTACAAGTCTCATGCGTTTTTGTTGTGAAAAAATAATTTAAAAAATCGTTCGGGATTTGAAATTACTCCCTGGGTACTTTCTTTGTATAGTTTTGGCTATACGAGCCGAGTCCGGGATTTACGGGAATTCGCGGGTTATCATTTGCCGGCGATTAAACTTCTTTTATTCAGCCTCTCATCAAAAATGAAAACATTTTTGAAAACTACAAGTCTCATGCGTTTTAGTGGTGAAAAGATAATTTAAAAAATCGTTCGGGAAATGAGTTTACTCCCTTGGTACTTTCTTTGTATACTATTGACTATATGGGCCGAGTCCGGGATTTACGGGAAATCGCGGGTTATCATTTGCCGGCGATTAAACTTCTTTTATTCAGCCTCTCATCAAAAATGAAAACATTTTTGAAAACTACAAGTCTCATGCGTTTTAGTGGTGAAAAGATAATTTAAAAAATCGTTCGGGAAATGAGTTTACTCCCTTGGTACTTTCTTTGTATACTATTGACTATATGGGCCGAGTCCGGGATTTACGGGAAATCGCGGGTTTTCGTTTGCCGGCGATTAAACTTCTTTTATTCCGCGTCTCATCAAAAATGAAAACATTTTTAAAAATTACAAGTCTCATGCGTTTTAGTGGTGAAAAGATAATTTAAAAAATCGTTCTGGAAATGAGTTTACTCCCTGGGTACTTTCTTTGTATACTTTTGGCTATACGGGCCGAGTCCGGGATTTATGGGAATGCGCGGGTTTTCGTTTGCCGGCGATTAAACTTCTTTTATTCAGCGTCTCATCAAAAATGAAAACATTTTTGAAAACTACAAGTCTCATGCGTTTTTGTTGTGAAAAAATAATTTAAAAAATCGTTCGGGAATTGAAATTACTCCCTGGGTACTTTCTTTGTATAGTTTTGGCTATACGAGCCGAGTCCGGGATTTACGGGAATTCGCGGGTTATCGTTTGCCGGCGATTAAACTTCTTTTATTCAGCCTCTCATCAAAAATGAAAACATTTTTGAAAACTACAAGTCTCATGCGTTTTAGTGGTGAAAAAATAATTCAAAAAATCGTTCGGGAAATGAGTTTACTCCCTTGGTATTTTCTTTGTATAATATTGACTATACGGGCCGAGTCCGGGATTTACGGGAAATCGCGGGTTTTCGTTTGCCGGCGATTAAACTTCTTTTATTCCGCGTCTCATCAAAATTGAAAACATTTTTAAAAATTACAAGTCTCATGCGTTTTAGTGGTGAAAAGATAATTTCAAAATTCCTTCTGGAAATGAGTGTACTGACAGGGTACTTTCTTTGTATACATTCGACTATACGGGCCAAGCCCGGGATTTACGGGAAATCGCGGGTTTTTTGTTTGCCGGCGATTAAACCTCTTTCATTAAGCGTCTCATCAAAAATGAAAACATTTTTGAAAACTACAAGTCTCATGCGTTTTAGTGATGAAAAAATACTTTAAAAAATCGTTCGGGAAATGAGTTTAATCCCTGAGTATTTTTTTTGTATAATTTTGACTATACGGCCGAGTCCGGGATTTACGGGAAATCGCGGGTTTTCGTTTGCCGGCGATTAAACTTCTTTTATTCCGCGTCTCATCAAAAATGAAAACATTTTTGAAGACTACAAGTCTCATGCGTTTTAGTGATGAAAAGATAATTTAAAAAATCGTTCTGGAAATGAGTTTACTCACAGGGTACTTTCTTTGTATGTACTCGATTTTACGGGCCAAGCACGGGAAAACTACAAGTCTCATGCGTTTTAGTGGTGAAAAAATAATTTAAAAAATCGTTCGGGAAATGAGTTTACTCCCTGGGTACTTTCTTTGTATACTTTTGACTATACGGGCCGAGTCCGGGATTTACGGGAAATCGCGGGTTTTTGTTTGCCGGCGATTAAACTTCTTTTATTCAGCGTCTCATCAAAAATGAAAACATTTTTGAAAACTACAAGTGTCATGCGTTTTAGTGGTGAAAAAATAATTTAAAAAATCGTTCGGGAAATGAGTTTACTCCCTGGGTACTTTCTTTGTATACTTTTGGCTATACGGGGCGAGTCCGGGATTTACGGGAATGCGCGGGTTTTCGTTTGCCGGCGATTAAACTTCTTTTAAACAGCGTCTCATCAAAAATGAAAACATTTTTGAAAACTACAAGTCTCATGCGTTTTTGTTGTGAAAAAATAATTTAAAAAATCGTTCTGGAATTGAAATTACTCCCTGGATACTTTCTTTGTATAGTTTTGGCTATACGAGCCGAGTCCGGGATTTACGGGAATTCGCGGGTTATATTTTGCCGCCGATTAAACTTCTTTTATTCAGCCTCTCATCAAAAATGAAAACATTTTTAAAAACTACAAGTCTCATGCGTTTTAGTGGTGAAAAGATAATTTAAAAAATCGTTCTGGAAATGCGTTTACTCGCAGGGTACTTTCTTTGTATACTTTTGATTATACAGGCCGAGTTCGGGATTTACAGGAAATCGCGGGTTTTCGTTTGCGGGCGATTAAACTTCTTTTATTCCGCGTCTCATCAAAAATGAAAACATTTTTGAAAACTACAAGTCTCATGCGTTTTAGTGATGAAAAAATACTTTAAAAAATCGTTCGGGAAATGAGTTTAATCCCTGAGTATTTTCTTTGTATACTTTTGACTATACGGCCGAGTCCGGGATTTACGGGAAATCGCGGGTTTTCGTTTGCCGGCGATTAAACTTCTTTTATTCCGCGTCTCATCAAAAATGAAAACATTTTTGAAGACTACAAGTCTCATGCGTTTTAGTGATGAAAAGATAATTTAAAAAATCGTTCTGGAAATGAGTTTACTCACAGGGTACTTTTTTTGTATGTACTCGACTTTACGGGCCAAGCACGGGAAAACTACAAGTCTCATGCGTTTTAGTGGTGAAAAAATAATTTAAAAAATCGTTCGGGAAATGAGTTTACTCCCTGGGTACTTTCTTTGTATACTTTTGACTATACGGGCCGAGTCCGGGATTTACATGAATTCGCGGGTTTTCGTTTGCCGGCGATTAAACTTCTTTTATTCCGGGTCTCATCAAAAATGAAAACATTTTTGAAAACTACAAGTCTCATGTGTTTTAGTGGTGAAAAAATAATTCAAAAAATCGTTCGGGAAATGAGTTTACTCCCTTGGTATTTTCTTTGTATACTATTGACTATACGGGCCGAGTCCGGGATTTACGGGAAATCGCGGGTTTTCGTTTGCCGGCGATTAAACTTCTTTTATTCCGCGTCTCATCAAAAATGAAAACATTTTTGAAGACTACAAGTCTCATGCGTTTTAGTGGTGAAAAGATAATTTAAAAAATCGTTCTGGAAAAGAGTTTACTCACAGGGTACTTTCTTTGTATATACTCGACTTTACAGGCCAAGCACGGGATTTACGGGAAATCGCGGGTTTTCGTTTGCCGGCGATTAAACTTCTTTTATTCAGCGTCTCATCAAAAATGAAAACATTTTTAAAAACTACAAGTCTCATGCGTTTTAGTGGTGAAAAACTAATTTAAAAAATCGTTCGGGAAATGAGTTTACTCCCTGGGTACTTTCTTTGTATACTTTTGACTATACGGGCCGAGTCCGGGATTTACGGGAAATCGCGGGTTTTCGTTTGCCGGCGATTAAACATCTTTTATTCAGCGTTTTATCAGAAATGAAAACATTTTTGAAAACTACAAGTCTCATGCGTTTTAGTGGTGAAAAGATCATTTAAAAAATCGTTCTGAAAATGAGTTTACTCCCTGAGTATTTTCTTTGTATACTTTTGACTATACGGGCCGAGTCCGGGATTTACGGGAATTCGCGGGTTTTTGTTTGCCGGCGATTAAACTTCTTTTATTCAGCGTCTCATCAAAAATGAAAACATTTTTGAAAACTACAAGTCTCGTGCGTTTTAGTGGTGAAAAGATAATTTAAAAAATCGTTCTGGAAATGAGTTTACTCGCAGGGTACTTTCTTTGTATACTTTTGACTATACGGGCCGAGCCCGGGATTTACGGGAAATCGCGGGATTTCGTTTGCCGGCGATTAAACTTCTTTATTCAGCGTCTCATCAAAAATGAAAACATTTTTGAAAACTACAAGTCTCTTACGTTTTAGTGGTGAAAAAATAATTTAAAAAATCGTTCGGGAAATGAGTTTACTCCCTGGGTATTTTCTTTGTGTACTTTTGACTATACGGGCCGAGTCCGGGAGTTGCGGGAAATCGCGGGTTTTCGTTTGCCGGCGATTAAACTTCTTTTATTTAGCGTCTCATCAAAAATGAAAACATTTTTGAAAACTACAAGTCTCATGCATTTTATTGGTGAAAAGATAATATAAAAAATCGTTCTGGAAAGGAGTTTACTCACAGGGTACTTTCTTTGTATATACTCGACTATACGGGCCAAGCACGGGATTTACGGGAAATCGCGGGTTTTCGTTTGCCGGCGATTAACCTTCTTTCATTCAGCGTCTCATCAAAAATGAAAACATTTTTGAAAACTACAAGTCTCATGCGTTTTTGTTGTGAAAAAATAATTTAAAAAATCGTTCGGGAATTGAAATTACTCCCTGGGTACTTTCTTTGTATAGTTTTGGCTATACGAGCCGAGTCCGGGATTTACGGAAATTCGCGGGTTATCGTTTGCCGGCGATTAAACTTCTTTTATTCAGCCTCTCATCAAAAATGAAAACATTTTTGAAAACTACAAGTCTCATGCGTTTTAGTGGTGAAAAAATAATTTAAAAAATCGTTCGGGAAATGAGTTTACTCACAGGGTACTTTCTTTATATACATTCGGCTATACGGGCCAAGCCCGGGATTTACGGGAATGCGCGGGTTTTCGTTTGCCGGCGATTAAACTTTTTTTATTCAGCGTCTCATCAAAAATGAAAACATTTTTGAAAACTACAAGTCTCATGCGTTTTTGTTGTGAAAAAATAATTTAAAAAATCGTTCGGGAATTGAAATTACTCCCTGGGTACTTTCTTTGTATAGTTTTGGCTATACGAGCCGAGTCCGGGATTTACGGGAATTCGCGGGTTATCGTTTGCCGGCGATTAAACTTCTTTTATTCAGCGTCTCATCAAAAATGAAAACATTTTTGAAAACTACAAGTCTCATGCATTTTATTGGTGAAAGGATAATATAAAAAATCGTTCTGGAAAGGAGTTTACTCACAGGGTACTTTCTTTGTATATACTCGACTATACGGGCCAAGCACGGGATTTACGGGAAATCGCGGGTTTTCGTTTGCCGGCGATTAACCTTCTTTCATTCAGCGTCTCATCAAAAATGAAAACATTTTTGAAAACTACAAGTCTCATGCGTTTTTGTTGTGAAAAAATAATTTAAAAAATCGTTCGGGAATTGAAATTACTCCCTGGGTACTTTCTTTGTATAGTTTTGGCTATACGAGCCGAGTCCGGGATTTACGGGAATTCGCGGGTTATCGTTTGCCGGCGATTAAACTTCTTTTATTCAGCCTCTCATCAAAAATGAAAACATTTTTGAAAACTACAAGTCTCATGCGTTTTAGTGGTGAAAAAATAATTTAAAAAATCGTTCGGGAAATGAGTTTACTCACAGGGTACTTTCTTTATATACATTCGACTATACGGGCCAAGCCCGGGATTTACGGGAATGCGCGGGTTTTCGTTTGCCGGCGATTAAACTTTTTTTATTCAGCGTCTCATCAAAAATGAAAACATTTTTGAAAACTACAAGTCTCATGCGTTTTTGTTGTGAAAAAATAATTTAAAAAATCGTTCGGGAATTGAAATTACTCCCTGGGTACTTTCTTTGTATAGTTGTGGCTATACGAGCCGAGTCCGGGATTTACGGGAATTCGCGGGTTATCGTTTGCCGGCGATTAAACTTCTTTTATTCAGCCTCTCATCAAAATGAAAACATTTTTGAAAACTACAAGTCTCATGCGTTTTAGTGGTGAAAAGATAATTTAAAAAATCGTTCTGGAAATGCGTTTACTCGCAGGGTACTTTCTTTGTATACTTTTGATTATACAGGCCGAGTTCGGGATTTACGGGAAATCGCGGGTTTTCGTTTGCCGGCGATTAAACTTTTTTTATTCCGCGTCTCATCAAAAATGAAAACATTTTTGAAAACTACAAGTCTCATGCGTTTTAGTGGTGAAAAGATAATTTCAAAATTCGTTCTGGAAATGAGTGTACTGACAGGGTACTTTCTTTGTATACATTCGACTATACGGGCCAAGCCCGGGATTTACGGGAATGCGCGGGTTTTCGTTTGCCGGCGATTAAACTTCTTTTATTCAGCGTCTAATCAAAAATGAAAACATTTTTGAAAACTACAAGTCTCATGCATTTTATTGGTGAAAGGATAATATAAAAAATCGTTCTGGAAATGAGTTTACTCCCTGGGTACTTTCTTTGTATACTTTTGACTATACGGGCCGAGTCCGGGATTTACATGAAATCGCGGGTTTTCGTTTGCCGGCGATTAAACTTCTTTTATTCCGCGTCTCATCAAAAATGAAAACATTTTTGAAAACTACAAGTCTCATGTGTTTTAGTGGTGAAAAAATAATTCCAAAAATCGTTCGGGAAATGAGTTTACTCCCTTGGTATTTTCTTTGTATACTATTGACTATACGGGCCGAGTCCGGGATTTACGGGAAATCGCGGGTTTTCGTTTGCCGGCGATTAAACTTCTTTTATTCCGCGTCTCATCAAAAATGAAAACATTTTTAAAAATTACAAGTCTCATGCGTTTTAGTGGTGAAAAGATAATTTCAAAATTCGTTCTGGAAATGAGTTTACGCACAGGGTACTTTCTTTGTATACATTCGACTATACGGGCCAAGCCCGGGATTTACGGGAAATCGCGGGTTTTTTGTTTGCCGGCGATTAAACCTCTTTCATTAAGCGTCTCATCAAAAATGAAAACATTTTTGAAAACTACAAGTCTCATGCGTTTTAGTGATGAAAAAATACTTTAAAAAATCGTTTGGGAAATGAGTTTAATCCCTGGGTATTTTCTTTGTATACTTTTGACTATACGGCTGAGCCCGGGTTTTACGGGAAATCGCGGGATTTCGTTTGCCGGCGATTAAACTTCTTTTATTCCGCGTCTCACCAAAAATGAAAACATTTTTGAAGACTACAAGTCTCATGCGTTTTAGCGGTGAAAAGATAATTTAAAAAATCGTTCTGGAAATGAGTTTACTCACAGGGTACTTTCTTTGTATATACTCGACTTTACGGGCCAAACACGGGATTTACGGGAAATCGCGGGTTTTCGTTTGCCGGCGATTAAACTTCTTTTATTCAGCGTCTCATCAAAAATGAAAACATTTTTAAAAACTACAAGTCTCATGCGTTTTAGTGGTGAAAAGATAATTTAAAAAATCGTTCGGGAAATGAGTTTACTCCCTGGGTACTTTCTTTGTATACTTTTGACTATACGGGCCGAGTCCGGGATTTACGGGAAATCGCGGGTTTTCGTTTGCCGGCGATTAAACATCTTTTATTCAGCGTTTTATCAGAAATGAAAACATTTTTGAAAACTACAAGTCTCATGCGTTTTAGTGGTAAAAAGATCATTTAAAAAATCGTTCTGAAAATGAGTTAACTCCCTGAGTATTTTCTTTGTATACTTTTGACTATACGGGCCGAGTCCGGGAGTTGCGGGAAATCGCGGGTTTTCGTTTGCCGGCGATTAAACTTCTTTTATTCAGCGTCTCATCAAAAATGAAAACATTTTTGAAAACTACAAGTCTCATGCATTTTATTGGTGAAAAGATAATATAAAAAATCGTTCTGGAAAGGAGTTTACTCACAGGGTACTTTCTTTGTATATACTCGACTATACGGGCCAAGCACGGGATTTACGGGAAATTGCGGGTTTTCGTTTGCCGGCGATTAACCTTCTTTCATTCAGCGTCTCATCAAAAATGAAAACATTTTTGAAAACTACAAGTCTCATGCGTTTTAGTGGTGAAAAAATAATTTAAAAAATCGTTCGGGAAATGAGTTTACGCGCAGGGTACTTTCTTTGTATACTTTTGACTATACGGGCCGAGCCCGGGATTTACGGGAAATCGCGGGATTTCGTTTGCCGGCGATTAAACTTCTTTTATTCAGCGTCTCATCAAAAATGAAAACATTTTTGAAAACTACAAGTCTCTTACGTTTTAGTGGTGAAAAAATAATTTAAAAAATCGTTCGGGAAATGAGTTTACTCCCTGGGTATTTTCTTTGTGTACTTTTGACTATACGGGCCGAGTCCGGGAGTTGCGGGAAATCGCGGGTTTTCGTTTGCCGGCGATTAAACTTCTTTTATTCAGCGTCTCATCAAAAATGAAAACATTTTTAAAAACTACAAGTCTCATGCATTTTATTGGTGAAAAGATAATATAAAAAATCGTTCTGGAAAGGAGTTTACTCACAGGGTACTTTCTTTGTATATACTCGACTATACGGGCCAAGCACGGGATTTACGGGAAATCGCGGGTTTTCGTTTGCCGGCGATTAACCTTCTTTCATTCAGCGTCTCATCAAAAATGAAAACATTTTTGAAAACTACAAGTCTCATGCGTTTTTGTTGTGAAAAAATAATTTAAAAAATCGTTCGGGAATTGAAATTACTCCCTGGGTAATTTCTTTGTATAGTTTTGGCTATACGAGCCGAGTCCGGGATTTACGAGAATTCGCGGGTTATCGTTTGCCGGCGATTAAACTTCTTTTATTCAGCCTCTCATCAAAAATGAAAACATTTTTGAAAACAACAAGTCTCATGCGTTTTAGTGGTGAAAAAATAATTTAAAAAATCGTTCGGGAAATGAGTTTACTCACAGGGTACTTTCTTTATATACATTCCACTATACGGGCCAAGCTCGGGATTTACGGGAATGCGCGGGTTTTCGTTTGCCGGCGATTAAACTTTTTTTATTCAGCGTCTCATCAAAAATGAAAACATTTTTGAAAACTACAAGTCTCATGCGTTTTTGTTGTGAAAAAATAATTTAAAAAATCGTTCGGGAATTGAAATTACTCCCTGGGTACTTTCTTTGTATAGTTTTGGCTATACGAGCCGAGTCCGGGATTTACGGGAATTCGTGGGTTATCGTTTGCCGGCGATTAAACTTCTTTTATTCAGCCTCTCATCAAAAATGAAAACATTTTTGAAAACTACAAGTCTCATGCGTTTTAGTGGTGAAAAGATAATTTAAAAAATCGTTCTGGAAATGCGTTTACTCGCAGGGTACTTTCCTTGTATACTTTTGATTATACAGGCCGAGTTCGGGATTTACGGGAAATCGCGGGTTTTCGTTTGCCGGCGATTAAACTTCTTTTATTCCGCGTCTCATCAAAAATGAAAACATTTTTGAAAACTACAAGTCTCATGCGTTTTAGTGGTGAAAAGATAATTTCAAAATTCGTTCTGGAAATGAGTGTACTGACAGGGTACTTTCTTTGTATACATTCGACTATACGGGCCAAGCCCGGGATTTACGGGAAATCGCGGGTTTTTTGTTTGCCGGCGATTAAACCTCTTTCATTAAGCGTCTCATCAAAAATGAAAACATTTTTGAAAACTACAAGTCTCATGCGTTTTAGTGATGAGAAAATACTTTAAAAAATCGTTCGGGAAATGAGTTTAATCCCTGAGTATTTTCTTTGTATACTTTTGACTATACGGCCGAGTCCGGGATTTACAGGAAATCGCGGGTTTTCGTTTGCCGGCGAATAAACTTCTTTTATTCCGCGTCTCATCAAAAATGAAAACATTTTTGAAGACTACAAGTCTCATGCGTTTTAGTGGTGAAAAAATAATTTAAAAAATCGTTCGGAAAATGAGTTTACTCCCTGGGTACTTTCTTTGTATACTTTTGACTATACGGGCCGAGTCCGGGATTTACATGGAATCGCGGGTTTTCGTTTGCCGGCGATTAAACATCTTTTATTCCGCGTCTCATCAAAAATGAAAACATTTTTGAAAACTACAAGTCTCATGTGTTTTTGTGGTGAAAAAATAATTCAAAAAATCGTTCGGGAAATGAGTTTACTCCCTTGGTATTTTCTTTGTATACTATTGACTATACGGGCCGAGTCCGGGATTTACGGGAAATCGCGGGTTTTCGTTTGCCGGCGATTAAACTTCTTTTATTCCGCGTCTCATCAAAAATGAAAACATTTTTAAAAATTACAAGTCTCATGCGTTTTAGTGGTGAAAAGATAATTTCAAATTTCGTTCTGGAAATGAGTTTACGCACAGGGTACTTTCTTTGTATACATTCGACTATACGGGCCAAGCCCGGGATTTACGGGAAATCGCGGGTTTTTTGTTTGCCGGCGATTAAACCTCTTTCATTAAGCGTCTCATCAAAAATGAAAACATTTTTGAAAACTACAAGTCTCATGCGTTTTAGTGATGAAAAAATACTTTAAAAAATCGTTTGGGAAATGAGTTTAATCCCTGGGTATTTTCTTTGTATACTTTTGACTATACGGCCGAGCCCGGGATTTACGGGAAATCGCGGGATTTCGTTTGCCGGCGATTAAACTTCTTTTATTCCGCGTCTCATCAAAAATGAAAACATTTTTGAAGACTACAAGTCTCATGCGTTTTAGTGGTGGAAAGATAATTTAAAAAATCGTTCTGGAAATGAGTTTACTCACAGGGTACTTTCTTTGTATATACTCGACTTTACGGGCCAAACACGGGATTTAAGGGAAATCGCGGGTTTTCGTTTGCCGGCGATTAAACTTCTTTTATTCAGCGTCTCATCAAAAATGAAAACATTTTTGAAAACTACAAGTCTCATGCATTTTATTGGTAAAAAGATAATATAAAAAATCGTTCTGGAAAGGAGTTTACTCACAGGGTACTTTCTTTGTATATACTCGACTGTACGGGCCAAGCACGAGATTTACGGGAAATTGCGGGTTTTCGTTTGCCGGCGATTAACCTTCTTTCATTCAGCGTCTCATCAAAAATGAAAACATTTTTGAAAACTACAAGTCTCATGCGTTTTAGTGGTGAAAAAATAATTTAAGAAATCGTTCGGGAAATGAGTTTACTCACAGGGTACTTTCTTTATATACATTCGACTATACGGGCCAAGCCCAGGATTTACGGGAAATCACGGGTTTTCGTTTGCCGGTGATTAAAAATCTTTTATTCTGCGTCTTATCAAAGATGAAAATATTTTTGAAAACTACAAGTCTCATGCGTTTTAGTGGTGAAAAAATAATTTAAAAAATCGTTCGGGAAATGAGTTTACTCCCTGGGTACTTTCTTTGTATACTTTTGACTATACGGGCCGAGTCCGGGATTTACGGGAATTTGCGGGTTTTCGTTTGCCGGCGATTAAACATCTTTTATTCAGCGTCTTATCAAAAATGAAAACATTTTTGAAAACTACAAGTCTCATGCGTTTTAGTGGTGAAAAGATAATTTAAAAAATCGTTCTGGAAATGAGTTTACTCCCTGAGTATTTTCTTTGTATACTTTTGACTATACGGGCCGAGCCCGGGATTTACGGGAAATCGCGGGTTTTCGTTTGCCGGCGATTAAACTTCTTTTATTCAGCGTCTCATCAAAAATGAAAACATTTTTGAAAACTACAAGTCTAATGCGTTTTAGTGGTGAAAAAATAATTTAAAAAATCGTTCGGGAAATGTGTTTACTCCCTGGGTATTTTCTTTGTATACTTTTGACTATACGGGCCGAGTCCAGGATTTACGGGAATTCGCGGGTTTTCGTTTACCGGCGATTAAGGTTCTTTTATTCAGAGTCTCATCAAAAATGAAAACATTTTTGAAAACTACAAGTCTCATGCGTTTTAGTGGTGAAAAGATAATTTAAAAAATCGTTCTGGAAATGAGTTTACTCACAGGGTACTTTCTCTGTATATACTCGACTATACGGGCCAAGCACGGGATTTACGGGAAATCGCGGGTTTTCGTTTGCCGGCGATTAAACTTCTTTCATTCAGCGTCTCATCAAAAATGAAAACATTTTTGAAAACTACAAGTCTCATGCGTTTTAGTGGTGAAAAAATAATTTAAAAAATCGTTCCGGAAATGAGTTTACTCACAGGGTACTTTCTTTGTATACATTCGACTATACGGGCCAAGCCCGGGATTTACGGGAAATCGCGGGTTTTCGTTTGCCGGCGATTAAAAATCTTTTATTCTGCGTCTTATCAAAAATGAAAACATTTTTGAAAACTACAAGTCTCATGCGTTTTAGTGGTGAAAAAATAATTTAAGAAATCGTTCGGGAAATGAGTTTACTCACAGGGTACTTTCTTTATATACATTCGACTATACGAGCCAAGCCCGGGATTTACGGGAAATCACGGGTTTTCGTTTGCCGGCGATTAAAAATCTTTTATTCTGCGTCTTATCAAAGATGAAAATATTTTTGAAAACTACAAGTCTCATGCGTTTTAGTGGTGAAAAAATAATTTAAAAAATCGTTCGGGAAATGAGTTTACTCCCTGGGTACTTTCTTTGTATACTTTTGACTATACGGGCCGAGTCCGGGATTTACGGGAATTTGCGGGTTTTCGTTTGCCGGCGATTAAACATCTTTTATTCAGCGTCTTATCAAAAATGAAAACATTTTTGAAAACTACAAGTCTCATGCGTTTTAGTGGTGAAAAAATAATTTAAGAAATCGTTCGGGAAATGAGTTTACTCACAGGGTACTTTCTTTATATACATTCGACTATACGAGCCAAGCCCGGGATTTACGGGAAATCACGGGTTTTCGTTTGCCGGCGATTAAAAATCTTTTATTCTGCGTCTTATCAAAGATGAAAATATTTTTGAAAACTACAAGTCTCATGCGTTTTAGTGGTGAAAAAATAATTTAAAAAATCGTTCGGGAAATGAGTTTACTCCCTGGGTACTTTCTTTGTATACTTTTGACTATACGGGCCGAGTCCGGGATTTACGGGAATTTGCGGGTTTTCGTTTGCCGGCGATTAAACATCTTTTATTCAGCGTCTTATCAAAAATGAAAACATTTTTGAAAACTACAAGTCTCATGCGTTTTAGTGGTGAAAAGATAATTTAAAAAATCGTTCTGGAAATGAGTTTACTCCCTGAGTATTTTCTTTGTATACTTTTGACTATACGGGCCGAGCCCGGGATTTACGGGAAATCGCGGGTTTTCGTTTGCCGGCGATTAAACTTCTTTTATTCAGCGTCTCATCAAAAATGAAAACATTTTTGAAAACTACAAGTCTAATGCGTTTTAGTGGTGAAAAAATAATTTAAAAAATCGTTCGGGAAATGTGTTTACTCCCTGGGTATTTTCTTTGTATACTTTTGACTATACGGGCCGAGTCCAGGATTTACGGGAATTCGCGGGTTTTCGTTTGCCGGCGATTAAGGTTCTTTTATTCAGAGTCTCATCAAAAATGAAAACATTTTTGAAAACTACAAGTCTCATGCGTTTTAGTGGTGAAAAGATAATTTAAAAAATCGTTCTGGAAATGAGTTTACTCACAGGGTACTTTCTTTGTATATACTCGACTATACGGGCCAAGCCCGGGATTTACGGGAAATCGCGGGTTTTCGTTTGCCGGCGATTAAACTTCTTTCATTCAGCGTCTCATCAAAAATGAAAACATTTTTAAAAACTACAAGTCTCATGCGTTTTAGTGGTGAAAAAATAATTTAAAAAATCGTTCGGGAAATGAGTTTACTCACAGGGTACTTTCTTTGTATACATTCGACTATACGGGCCAAGCCCGGGATTTACGGGAAATCGCGGGTTTTCGTTTGCCGGCGATTAAAAATCTTTTATTCTGCGTCTTATCAAAAATGAAAACATTTTTGAAAACTACAAGTCTCATGCGTTTTAGTGGTGAAAAAATAATTTAAAAAATCGTTCGGGAAATGAGTTTACTCCCTGGGTGCTTTCTTTGTATACTTTTGACTATACGGGCCGAGTCGGGATTTACGGGAAATTGCGGGTTTTCGTTTGCCGGCGATTAAACATCTTTGATTCAGCGTCTTATCAAAAATGAAAACATTTTTGAAAACTACAAGTCTCATGCGATTTAGTGGTGAAAAGATAATTTAAAAATACGTTCTGGAAATGAGTTTACTCCCTGAGTATTTTCTTTGTATACTTTTGACTATACGGGCCGAGTCAGGGATTTACGGGAATTCGCGGGTTTTCGTTTGCCGGCGATTAACCTTCTTTTATTCCGCGTCTCATCAAAAATGAAAACATTTTTGAAAACTACAAGTCTCATGCGTTTTATTGGTGAAAAGATAATATAAAAAATCGTTCTGGAATGGAGTTTACTCACAGGGTACTTTCTTTGTATATACTCGACTGTACGGGCCAAGCACGGGATTTACAAGAAATCGCGGGTTTTCGTTTGCCGGCGATTAAACATCTTTTATTCAGCGTCTTATCAAAAATGAAAACATTTTTGAAAACTACAAGTCTCATGCGTTTTAGTGGTGAAAAGATAATTTAAAAAATCGTTCTGGAAATGAGTTTACTCACAGGGTACTTTCTTTGTATACTTTTGACTATACGGGCCGAGCCCGGGATTTACGGGAAATCGCGGGTTTTCGTTTGCCGGCGATTAAACTTCTTTTATTCAGCGTCTCATCAAAAATGAAAACATTTTTGAAAACTACAAGTCTAATGCGTTTTAGTGGTGAAAAAATAATTTAAAAAATCGTTCGGGAAATGTGTTTACTCCCTGGGTATTTTCTTTGTATACTTTTGACTATACGGGCCGAGTCCAGGATTTACGGGAATTCGCGGGTTTTCGTTTGCCGGCGATTAAGGTTCTTTTAATCAGAGTCTCATCAAAAATGAAAACATTTTTGAAAACTACAAGTCTCATGCGTTTTAGTGGTGAAAAGATAATTTAAAAAATCGTTCTGGAAATGAGTTTACTCACAGGGTACTTTCTTTGTATATACTCGACTATACGGGCCAAGCACGGGATTTACGGGAAATCGCGGGTTTTCGTTTGCCGGCGATTAAACTTCTTTCATTCAGCGTCTCATCAAAAATGAAAACATTTTTGAAAACTACAAGTCTCATGCGTTTTAGTGGTGAAAAAATAATTTAAAAAATCGTTCGGGAAATGAGTTTACTCACAGGGTACTTTCTTTGTATACATTCGACTATACGGGCCAAGCCCGGGATTTACGGGAAATCGCGGGTTTTCGTTTGCCGGCGATTAAAAATCTTTTATTCTGCGTCTTATCAAAAATGAAAACATTTTTGAAAACTACAAGTCTCATGCGTTTTAGTGGTGAAAAAATAATTTAAAAAATCGTTCGGGAAATGAGTTTACTCCCTGGGTACTTTCTTTGTATACTTTTGACTATACGGGCCGAGTCCGGGATTTACGGGAAATCGCGGGTTTTCGTTTGCCGGCGATTAAACATCTTTGATTCAGCGTCTTATCAAAAATGAAAACATTTTTGAAAACTACAAGTCTCATGCGATTTAGTGGTGAAAAGATAATTTAAAAATACGTTCTGGAAATGAGTTTACTCCCTGAGTATTTTCTTTGTATACTTTTGGCTATACGGGCCGAGTCAGGGATTTACGGGAATTCGCGGGTTTTCGTTTGCCGGCGATTAACCTTCTTTTATTCCGCGTCTCATCAAAAATGAAAACATTTTTGAAAACTACAAGTCTCATGCGTTTTATTGGTGAAAAGATAATATAAAAAATCGTTCTGGAATGGAGTTTACTCACACGGTACTTTCTTTGTATATACTCGACTGTACGGGCCAAGCACGGGATTTACAAGAAATCGCGGGTTTTCGTTTGCCGGCGATTAAACTTCTTTCATTCAGCGTCTCATCAAAAATGAAAACATTTTTGAAAACCACAAGTCTCATGCGTTTTAGTGGTGAAAAAATAATTTAAAAAATCGTTCGAGAAATGAGTTTACTCACAGGGTACTTTCTTTGTATACATTCGACTATGCGGGCCAAGCCCGTGATTTACGGAAAATCGCGGGTTTTCGTTTGCCGGCGATTAAAAATCTTTTATTCTGCGTCTTATCAAAGATGAAAACATTTTTGAAAACTACAAGTCTCATGCGTTTTAGTGGTGAAAAAATAATTTAAAAAATCGTTCGGGAAATGAGTTTACTCCCTGGGTACTTTCTTTGTATACTTTTGACTATACGGGCCGAGTCCGGGATTTACGGGAAATCGCGGGTTTTCGTTTGCCGGCGATTAAACATCTTTTCTTCAGCGTCTTATCAAAAGTGAAAACATTTTTGAAAACTACAAGTCTCATGCGTTTTAGTGGTGAAAAGATAATTTAAAAAATCGTTCTGGAAATGAGTTTACTCCCTGAGTATTTTCTTTGTATACTTTTGACTATACGGGCCGAGTCCGGGATTTACGGGAATTCGCGGGTTTTCGTTTGCCGGCGATTAAACTTCTTTTATTCAGCGTCTCATCAAAAATGAAAACATTTTTGAAAACTACAAGTCTCATGCGTTTTATTGGTGAAAAGATAATATAAAAAATCGTTCTGGAATGGAGTTTACTCACAGGGTACTTTCTTTGTATATACTCGACTGTACGGGCCAAGCACGGGATTTACAAGAAATCGCGGGTTTTCGTTTGCCGGCGATTAAACTTCTTTCATTCAGCGTCTCATCAAAAATGAAAACATTTTTGAAAACCACAAGTCTAATGCGTTTTAGTGGTGAAAAAATAATTTAAAAAATCGTTCGAGAAATGAGTTTACTCACAGGGTACTTTCTTTGTATACATTCGACTATGCGGGCCAAGCCCGTGATTTACGGGAAATCGCGGGTTTTCGTTTGCCGGCGATTAAAAATCTTTTATTCTGCGTCTTATCAAAGATGAAAACATTTTTGAAAACTACAAGTCTCATGCGTTTTAGTGGTGAAAAAATAATTTAAAAAATCGTTCGGGAAATGAGTTTACTCCCTGGGTACTTTCTTTGTATACTTTTGACTATACGGGCCGAGTCCGGGATTTACGGGAAATCGCGGGTTTTCGTTTGCCGGCGATTAAACATCTTTTCTTCAGCGTCTTATCAAAAGTGAAAACATTTTTGAAAACTACAAGTCTCATGCGTTTTAGTGGTGAAAAGATAATTTAAAAAATCGTTCTGGAAATGAGTTTACTCCCTGAGTATTTTCTTTGTATACTTTTGACTATACGGGCCGAGTCAGGGATTTACGGGAATTCGCGGGTTTTCGTTTGCCGGCGATTAACCTTCTTTTATTCCGCGTCTCATCAAAAATGAAAACATTTTTGAAAACTACAAGTCTCATGCGTTTTATTGGTGAAAAGATAATATAAAAATCGTTCTGGAATGGAGTTTACTCACACGGTACTTTCTTTGTATATACTCGACTGTACGGGCCAAGCACTGGATTTACAAGAAATCGCGGGTTTTCGTTTGCCGGCGATTAAACTTCTTTCATTCAGCGTCTCATCAAAAATGAAAACATTTTTGAAAACCACAAGTCTCATGCGTTTTAGTGGTGAAAAAATAATTTAAAAAATCGTTCGAGAAATGAGTTTACTCACAGGGTACTTTCTTTGTATACATTCGACTATGCGGGCCAAGCCCGTGATTTACGGGAAATCGCGGGTTTTCGTTTGCCGGCGATTAAAAATCTTTTATTCTGCGTCTTATCAAAGATGAAAACATTTTTGAAAACTACAAGTCTCATGCGTTTTAGTGGTGAAAAAATAATTTAAAAAATCGTTCGGGAAATGAGTTTACTCCCTGGGTACTTTCTTTGTATACTTTTGACTATACGGGCCGAGTCCGGGATTTACGGGAAATCGCGGGTTTTCGTTTGCCGGCGATTAAACATCTTTTCTTCAGCGTCTTATCAAAAGTGAAAACATTTTTGAAAACTACAAGTCTCATGCGTTTTAGTGGTGAAAAGATAATTTAAAAAATCGTTCTGGAAATGAGTTTACTCCCTGAGTAATTTCTTTGTATACTTTTGACTATACGGGCCGAGTCCGGGATTTACGGGAATTCGCGGGTTTTCGTTTGCCGGCGATTAAACTTCTTTTATTCAGCGTCTCATCAAAAATGAAAACATTTTTGAAAACTACAAGTCTCATGCGTTTTATTGGTGAAAAGATAATATAAAAAATCGTTCTGGAATGGAGTTTACTCACAGGGTACTTTCTTTGTATATACTCGACTGTACGGGCCAAGCACGGGATTTACAAGAAATCGCGGGTTTTCGTTTGCCGGCGATTAAACTTCTTTCATTCAGCGTCTCATCAAAAATGAAAACATTTTTGAAAACCACAAGTCTAATGCGTTTTAGTGGTGAAAAAATAATTTAAAAAATCGTTCGAGAAATGAGTTTACTCACAGGGTACTTTCTTTGTATACATTCGACTATGCGGGCCAAGCCCGTGATTTACGGGAAATCGCGGGTTTTCGTTTGCCGGCGATTAAAAATCTTTTATTCTGCGTCTTATCAAAGATGAAAACATTTTTGAAAACTACAAGTCTCATGCGTTTTAGTGGTGAAAAAATAATTTAAAAAATCGTTCGGGAAATGAGTTTACTCCCTGGGTACTTTCTTTGTATACTTTTGACTATACGGGCCGAGTCCGGGATTTACGGGAAATCGCGGGTTTTCGTTTGCCGGCGATTAAACATCTTTTCTTCAGCGTCTTATCAAAAGTGAAAACATTTTTGAAAACTACAAGTCTCATGCGTTTTAGTGGTGAAAAGATAATTTAAAAAATCGTTCTGGAAATGAGTTTACTCCCTGAGTATTTTCTTTGTATACTTTTGACTATACGGGCCGAGTCCGGGATTTACGGGAATTCGCGGGTTTTCGTTTGCCGGCGATTAAACTTCTTTTATTCAGCGTCTCATCAAAAATGAAAACATTTTTGAAAACTACAAGTCTCTTACGTTTTAGTGGTGAAAAAATAATTTAAAAAATCGTTCGGGAAATGAGTTTACTTCCTGGGTATTTTCTTTGTGTACTTTTGTCTATACGGGCCGAGTCCGGGATTTACGGGAAATCGCAGGTTTTCGTTTCACGGCGATTAAACTTCTTTTATTCTGCGTCTCATCAAAAATGAAAACATTTTTGAAAACTACAAGTCTCATGCGTTTTATTGGTGAAAAGATAATGTAAAAAATCGTTCTGGAAAGGAGTTTACTCACAGGGTACTTTCTTTGTATATACTCGACTATACGAGCCAAGCACGGGATTTACGGGAAATCGCGGGTTTTCGTTTGCCGGCGATTAAACTTCTTTTATTCAGCGTCTCATCAAAAATGAAAACATTTTTAAAAACTACAAGTCTCATGCGTTTTAGTGGTGAAAAAATAATTTAAAAAATCGTTCGGGAAATAAGTTTACTCCCTGGGTACTTTCTTTGTATACTTTTAACTATACGGGCCGAGTCCGGGATTTACGGGAAATCGCGGGTTTTCGTTTGCCGGCGATTAAACATCTTTTATTCAGCGTTTTATCAGAAATGAAAACATTTTTGAAAACTACAAGTCTCATGCGTTTTAGTGGTAAAAAGATCATTTAAAAAATCGTTCTGGAAATGAGTTTACTCCCTGAGTATTTTCTTTGTATACTTTTGACTATACGGGCCGAGTCCAGGATTTACGGGAATTCGCGGGTTTTCGTTTGCCGGCGATTAAGGTTCTTTTATTCAGAGTCTCATCAAAAATGAAAACATTTTTGAAAACTACAAGTCTCATGCGTTTTAGTGGTGAAAAGATAATTTAAAAAATCGTTCTGGAAATGAGTTTACTCACAGGGTACTTTCTTTGTATATACTCGACTATACGGGCCAAGCCCGGGATTTACGGGAAATCGCGGGTTTTCGTTTGCCGGCGATTAAACTTCTTTCATTCAGCGTCTCATCAAAAATGAAAACATTTTTAAAAACTACAAGTCTCATGCGTTTTAGTGGTGAAAAAATAATTTAAAAAATCGTTCGGGAAATGAGTTTACTCACAGGGTACTTTCTTTGTATACATTCGACTATACGGGCCAAGCCCGGGATTTACGGGAAATCGCGGGTTTTCGTTTGCCGGCGATTAAAAATCTTTTATTCTGCGTCTTATCAAAAATGAAAACATTTTTGAAAACTACAAGTCTCATGCGTTTTAGTGGTGAAAAAATAATTTAAAAAATCGTTCGGGAAATGAGTTTACTCCCTGGGTGCTTTCTTTGTATACTTTTGACTATACGGGCCGAGTCGGGATTTACGGGAAATTGCGGGTTTTCGTTTGCCGGCGATTAAACATCTTTGATTCAGCGTCTTATCAAAAATGAAAACATTTTTGAAAACTACAAGTCTCATGCGATTTAGTGGTGAAAAGATAATTTAAAAATACGTTCTGGAAATGAGTTTACTCCCTGAGTATTTTCTTTGTATACTTTTGACTATACGGGCCGAGTCAGGGATTTACGGGAATTCGCGGGTTTTCGTTTGCCGGCGATTAACCTTCTTTTATTCCGCGTCTCATCAAAAATGAAAACATTTTTGAAAACTACAAGTCTCATGCGTTTTATTGGTGAAAAGATAATATAAAAAATCGTTCTGGAATGGAGTTTACTCACAGGGTACTTTCTTTGTATATACTCGACTGTACGGGCCAAGCACGGGATTTACAAGAAATCGCGGGTTTTCGTTTGCCGGCGATTAAACATCTTTTATTCAGCGTCTTATCAAAAATGAAAACATTTTTGAAAACTACAAGTCTCATGCGTTTTAGTGGTGAAAAGATAATTTAAAAAATCGTTCTGGAAATGAGTTTACTCACAGGGTACTTTCTTTGTATACTTTTGACTATACGGGCCGAGCCCGGGATTTACGGGAAATCGCGGGTTTTCGTTTGCCGGCGATTAAACTTCTTTTATTCAGCGTCTCATCAAAAATGAAAACATTTTTGAAAACTACAAGTCTAATGCGTTTTAGTGGTGAAAAAATAATTTAAAAAATCGTTCGGGAAATGTGTTTACTCCCTGGGTATTTTCTTTGTATACTTTTGACTATACGGGCCGAGTCCAGGATTTACGGGAATTCGCGGGTTTTCGTTTGCCGGCGATTAAGGTTCTTTTAATCAGAGTCTCATCAAAAATGAAAACATTTTTGAAAACTACAAGTCTCATGCGTTTTAGTGGTGAAAAGATAATTTAAAAAATCGTTCTGGAAATGAGTTTACTCACAGGGTACTTTCTTTGTATATACTCGACTATACGGGCCAAGCACGGGATTTACGGGAAATCGCGGGTTTTCGTTTGCCGGCGATTAAACTTCTTTCATTCAGCGTCTCATCAAAAATGAAAACATTTTTGAAAACTACAAGTCTCATGCGTTTTAGTGGTGAAAAAATAATTTAAAAAATCGTTCGGGAAATGAGTTTACTCACAGGGTACTTTCTTTGTATACATTCGACTATACGGGCCAAGCCCGGGATTTACGGGAAATCGCGGGTTTTCGTTTGCCGGCGATTAAAAATCTTTTATTCTGCGTCTTATCAAAAATGAAAACATTTTTGAAAACTACAAGTCTCATGCGTTTTAGTGGTGAAAAAATAATTTAAAAAATCGTTCGGGAAATGAGTTTACTCCCTGGGTACTTTCTTTGTATACTTTTGACTATACGGGCCGAGTCCGGGATTTACGGGAAATCGCGGGTTTTCGTTTGCCGGCGATTAAACATCTTTGATTCAGCGTCTTATCAAAAATGAAAACATTTTTGAAAACTACAAGTCTCATGCGATTTAGTGGTGAAAAGATAATTTAAAAATACGTTCTGGAAATGAGTTTACTCCCTGAGTATTTTCTTTGTATACTTTTGGCTATACGGGCCGAGTCAGGGATTTACGGGAATTCGCGGGTTTTCGTTTGCCGGCGATTAACCTTCTTTTATTCCGCGTCTCATCAAAAATGAAAACATTTTTGAAAACTACAAGTCTCATGCGTTTTATTGGTGAAAAGATAATATAAAAAATCGTTCTGGAATGGAGTTTACTCACACGGTACTTTCTTTGTATATACTCGACTGTACGGGCCAAGCACGGGATTTACAAGAAATCGCGGGTTTTCGTTTGCCGGCGATTAAACTTCTTTCATTCAGCGTCTCATCAAAAATGAAAACATTTTTGAAAACCACAAGTCTCATGCGTTTTAGTGGTGAAAAAATAATTTAAAAAATCGTTCGAGAAATGAGTTTACTCACAGGGTACTTTCTTTGTATACATTCGACTATGCGGGCCAAGCCCGTGATTTACGGAAAATCGCGGGTTTTCGTTTGCCGGCGATTAAAAATCTTTTATTCTGCGTCTTATCAAAGATGAAAACATTTTTGAAAACTACAAGTCTCATGCGTTTTAGTGGTGAAAAAATAATTTAAAAAATCGTTCGGGAAATGAGTTTACTCCCTGGGTACTTTCTTTGTATACTTTTGACTATACGGGCCGAGTCCGGGATTTACGGGAAATCGCGGGTTTTCGTTTGCCGGCGATTAAACATCTTTTCTTCAGCGTCTTATCAAAAGTGAAAACATTTTTGAAAACTACAAGTCTCATGCGTTTTAGTGGTGAAAAGATAATTTAAAAAATCGTTCTGGAAATGAGTTTACTCCCTGAGTATTTTCTTTGTATACTTTTGACTATACGGGCCGAGTCCGGGATTTACGGGAATTCGCGGGTTTTCGTTTGCCGGCGATTAAACTTCTTTTATTCAGCGTCTCATCAAAAATGAAAACATTTTTGAAAACTACAAGTCTCATGCGTTTTATTGGTGAAAAGATAATATAAAAAATCGTTCTGGAATGGAGTTTACTCACAGGGTACTTTCTTTGTATATACTCGACTGTACGGGCCAAGCACGGGATTTACAAGAAATCGCGGGTTTTCGTTTGCCGGCGATTAAACTTCTTTCATTCAGCGTCTCATCAAAAATGAAAACATTTTTGAAAACCACAAGTCTAATGCGTTTTAGTGGTGAAAAAATAATTTAAAAAATCGTTCGAGAAATGAGTTTACTCACAGGGTACTTTCTTTGTATACATTCGACTATGCGGGCCAAGCCCGTGATTTACGGGAAATCGCGGGTTTTCGTTTGCCGGCGATTAAAAATCTTTTATTCTGCGTCTTATCAAAGATGAAAACATTTTTGAAAACTACAAGTCTCATGCGTTTTAGTGGTGAAAAAATAATTTAAAAAATCGTTCGGGAAATGAGTTTACTCCCTGGGTACTTTCTTTGTATACTTTTGACTATACGGGCCGAGTCCGGGATTTACGGGAAATCGCGGGTTTTCGTTTGCCGGCGATTAAACATCTTTTCTTCAGCGTCTTATCAAAAGTGAAAACATTTTTGAAAACTACAAGTCTCATGCGTTTTAGTGGTGAAAAGATAATTTAAAAAATCGTTCTGGAAATGAGTTTACTCCCTGAGTATTTTCTTTGTATACTTTTGACTATACGGGCCGAGTCAGGGATTTACGGGAATTCGCGGGTTTTCGTTTGCCGGCGATTAACCTTCTTTTATTCCGCGTCTCATCAAAAATGAAAACATTTTTGAAAACTACAAGTCTCATGCGTTTTATTGGTGAAAAGATAATATAAAAATCGTTCTGGAATGGAGTTTACTCACACGGTACTTTCTTTGTATATACTCGACTGTACGGGCCAAGCACTGGATTTACAAGAAATCGCGGGTTTTCGTTTGCCGGCGATTAAACTTCTTTCATTCAGCGTCTCATCAAAAATGAAAACATTTTTGAAAACCACAAGTCTCATGCGTTTTAGTGGTGAAAAAATAATTTAAAAAATCGTTCGAGAAATGAGTTTACTCACAGGGTACTTTCTTTGTATACATTCGACTATGCGGGCCAAGCCCGTGATTTACGGGAAATCGCGGGTTTTCGTTTGCCGGCGATTAAAAATCTTTTATTCTGCGTCTTATCAAAGATGAAAACATTTTTGAAAACTACAAGTCTCATGCGTTTTAGTGGTGAAAAAATAATTTAAAAAATCGTTCGGGAAATGAGTTTACTCCCTGGGTACTTTCTTTGTATACTTTTGACTATACGGGCCGAGTCCGGGATTTACGGGAAATCGCGGGTTTTCGTTTGCCGGCGATTAAACATCTTTTCTTCAGCGTCTTATCAAAAGTGAAAACATTTTTGAAAACTACAAGTCTCATGCGTTTTAGTGGTGAAAAGATAATTTAAAAAATCGTTCTGGAAATGAGTTTACTCCCTGAGTAATTTCTTTGTATACTTTTGACTATACGGGCCGAGTCCGGGATTTACGGGAATTCGCGGGTTTTCGTTTGCCGGCGATTAAACTTCTTTTATTCAGCGTCTCATCAAAAATGAAAACATTTTTGAAAACTACAAGTCTCATGCGTTTTATTGGTGAAAAGATAATATAAAAAATCGTTCTGGAATGGAGTTTACTCACAGGGTACTTTCTTTGTATATACTCGACTGTACGGGCCAAGCACGGGATTTACAAGAAATCGCGGGTTTTCGTTTGCCGGCGATTAAACTTCTTTCATTCAGCGTCTCATCAAAAATGAAAACATTTTTGAAAACCACAAGTCTAATGCGTTTTAGTGGTGAAAAAATAATTTAAAAAATCGTTCGAGAAATGAGTTTACTCACAGGGTACTTTCTTTGTATACATTCGACTATGCGGGCCAAGCCCGTGATTTACGGGAAATCGCGGGTTTTCGTTTGCCGGCGATTAAAAATCTTTTATTCTGCGTCTTATCAAAGATGAAAACATTTTTGAAAACTACAAGTCTCATGCGTTTTAGTGGTGAAAAAATAATTTAAAAAATCGTTCGGGAAATGAGTTTACTCCCTGGGTACTTTCTTTGTATACTTTTGACTATACGGGCCGAGTCCGGGATTTACGGGAAATCGCGGGTTTTCGTTTGCCGGCGATTAAACATCTTTTCTTCAGCGTCTTATCAAAAGTGAAAACATTTTTGAAAACTACAAGTCTCATGCGTTTTAGTGGTGAAAAGATAATTTAAAAAATCGTTCTGGAAATGAGTTTACTCCCTGAGTATTTTCTTTGTATACTTTTGACTATACGGGCCGAGTCCGGGATTTACGGGAATTCGCGGGTTTTCGTTTGCCGGCGATTAAACTTCTTTTATTCAGCGTCTCATCAAAAATGAAAACATTTTTGAAAACTACAAGTCTCTTACGTTTTAGTGGTGAAAAAATAATTTAAAAAATCGTTCGGGAAATGAGTTTACTTCCTGGGTATTTTCTTTGTGTACTTTTGTCTATACGGGCCGAGTCCGGGATTTACGGGAAATCGCAGGTTTTCGTTTCACGGCGATTAAACTTCTTTTATTCTGCGTCTCATCAAAAATGAAAACATTTTTGAAAACTACAAGTCTCATGCGTTTTATTGGTGAAAAGATAATGTAAAAAATCGTTCTGGAAAGGAGTTTACTCACAGGGTACTTTCTTTGTATATACTCGACTATACGAGCCAAGCACGGGATTTACGGGAAATCGCGGGTTTTCGTTTGCCGGCGATTAAACTTCTTTTATTCAGCGTCTCATCAAAAATGAAAACATTTTTAAAAACTACAAGTCTCATGCGTTTTAGTGGTGAAAAAATAATTTAAAAAATCGTTCGGGAAATAAGTTTACTCCCTGGGTACTTTCTTTGTATACTTTTAACTATACGGGCCGAGTCCGGGATTTACGGGAAATCGCGGGTTTTCGTTTGCCGGCGATTAAACATCTTTTATTCAGCGTTTTATCAGAAATGAAAACATTTTTGAAAACTACAAGTCTCATGCGTTTTAGTGGTAAAAAGATCATTTAAAAAATCGTTCTGGAAATGAGTTTACTCCCTGAGTATTTTCTTTGTATACTTTTGACTATACGGGCCGAGTCCGGGAGTTGCGGGAAATCGCGGGTTTTCGTTTGCCGGCGATTAAACTTCTTTTATTCAGCGTCTCATCAAAAATGAAAACATTTTTGAAAACTACAAGTCTCATGCATTTTATTGGTGAAAAGATAATATAAAAAATCGTTCTGGAAAGGAGTTTACTCACAGCGTACTTTCTTTGTATATACTCGACTATACGGGCCAAGCACGAGATTTACGGGAAATTGCGGGTTTTCGTTTGCCGGCGATTAACCTTCTTTCATTCAGCGTCTCATCAAAAATGAAAACATTTTTGAAAACTACAAGTCTCATGCGTTTTAGTGGTGAAAAAATAATTTAAAAAATCGTTCGGGAAATGAGTTTACTCACAGGGTACTTTCTTTATATACATTCGACTATACGGGCTAAGCCCGGGATTTACGGGAAATCACGGGTTTTCGTTTGCCGGCGATTAAAAATCTTTTATTCTGCGTCTTATCAAAGATGAAAATATTTTTGAAAACTACAAGTCTCATGCGTTTTAGTGGTGAAAAAATAATTTAAAAAATCGTTCGGGAAATGAGTTTACTCCCTGGGTACTTTCTTTGTATACTTTTGACTATACGGGCCGAGTCCGGGATTTACGGGAATTTGCGGGTTTTCGTTTGCCGGCGATTAAACATCTTTTATTCAGCGTCTTATCAAAAATGAAAACATTTTTGAAAACTACAAGTCTCATGCGTTTTAGTGGTGAAAAGATAATTTAAAAAATCGTTCTGGAAATGAGTTTACTCCCTGGGTATTTTCTTTGTATACTTTTGACTATACGGGCCGAGTCCAGGATTTACGGGAATTCGCGGGTTTTCGTTTGCCGGCGATTAAGGTTCTTTTATTCAGAGTCTCATCAAAAATGAAAACATTTTTGAAAACTACAAGTCTCATGCATTTTAGTGGTGAAAAGATAATTTAAAAAATCGTTCTGGAAATGAGTTTACTCACAGGGTACTTTCTTTGTATATACTCGACTATACGGGCCAAGCACGGGATTTACGGGAAATCGCAGGTTTTCGTTTGCCGGCGATTAAACTTTTTTCATTCAGCGTCTCATCAAAAATGAAAACATTTTTGAAAACTACAAGTCTCATGCGTTTTAGTGGTGAAAAAATAATTTAAAAAATCGTTCGGGAAATGAGTTTACTCACAGGGTACTTTCTTTGTATACATTCGACTATACGGGCCAAGCCCGGGATTTACGGGAAATCGCGGGTTTTTGTTTGCCGGCGATTAAAAATCTTTTATTTTGCGTCTTATCAAAAATGAAAACATTTTTGAAAACTACAAGTCTCATGCGTTTTAGTGGTGAAAAAATAATTTAAAAAATCGTTCGGGAAATGAGTTTACTCCCTGGGTACTTTCTTTGTATACTTTTGACTATACGGGCCGAGTCCGGGATTTAAGGGAAATCGCGGGTTTTCGTTTGCCGGCGATTAAACATCTTTTATTCATCGTCTTATCAAAAATGAAAACATTTTTGAAAACTACAAGTCTCATGCGTTTTAGTGGTGAAAAGATAATTTAAAAATACGTTCTGGAAATGAGTTTACTCCCTGAGTATTTTCTTTGTATACTTTTGACTATACGGGCCGAGTCAGGGATTTACGGGAATTCACGGGTTTTCGTTTGCCGGCGATTAACCTTCTTTTATTCCGCGTCTCATCAAAAATGAAAACATTTTTGAAAACTACAAGTCTCATGCGTTTTATTGGTGAAAAGATAATATAAAAAATCGTTCTGGAATGGAGTTTACTCACAGGGTACTTTCTTTGTATATACTCGACTATACGGGCCAAGCACGAGATTTACGGGAAATTGCGGGTTTTCGTTTGCCGGCGATTAACCTTCTTTCATTCAGCGTTTCATCAAAAATGAAAACATTTTTGAAAACTACAAGTCTCATGCGTTTTAGTGGTGAAAAAATAATTTAAAAAATCGTTCGGGAAATGAGTTTACTCACAGGGTACTTTCTTTGTATACTTTTGACTATACGGGCCGAGCCCGGGATTTACGGGAAATCGCGGGTTTTCGTTTGCCGGCGATTAAACTTCTTTTATTCAGCGTCTCATCAAAAATGAAAACATTTTTGAAAACTACAAGTCTAATGCGTTTTAGTGGTGAAAAAATAATTTAAAAAATCGTTCGGGAAATGTGTTTACTCCCTGGGTATTTTCTTTGTATACTTTTGACTATACGGGCCGAGTCCAGGATTTACGGGAATTCGCGGGTTTTTGTTTGCCGGCGATTAAGGTTCTTTTATTCAGAGTCTCATCAAAAATGAAAACATTTTTGAAAACTACAAGTCTCATGCATTTTAGTGGTGAAAAGATAATTTAAAAAATCGTTCTGGAAATGAGTTTACTCACAGGGTACTTTCTTTGTATATACTCGACTATACGGGCCAAGCACGGGATTTACGGGAAATCGCGGGTTTTCGTTTGCCGGCGATTAAACTTCTTTCATTCAGCGTCTCATCAAAAATGAAAACATTTTTGAAAACTACAAGTCTCATGCGTTTTAGTGGTGAAAAAATAATTTAAAAAATCGTTCGGGAAATGAGTTTACTCACAGGGTACTTTCTTTGTATACATTCGACTATACGGGCCAAGCCCGGGATTTACGGGAAATCGCGGGTTTTCGTTTGCCGGCGATTAAAAATCTTTTATTTTGCGTCTTATCAAAAATGAAAACATTTTTGAAAACTACAAGTCTCATGCGTTTTAGTGGTGAAAAAATAATTTAAAAAATCGTTCGGGAAATGAGTTTACTCCCTGGGTACTTTCTTTGTATACTTTTGACTATACGGGCCGACTCCGGGATTTACGGGAAATCGCGGGTTTTCGTTTGCCGGCGATTAAACATCTTTGATTCATCGTCTTATCAAAAATGAAAACATTTTTGAAAACTACAAGTCTCATGCGTTTTAGTGGTGAAAAAATAATTTAAAAAATCGTTCGGGAAATGAGTTTACTCCCTGGGTACTTTCTTTTTATACTTTTAACTATACAGCCCGAGTCCGGGATTTACGGGAAATCGCGGGTTTTCGTTTGCCGGCGATTAAACATCTTTTATTCAGCGTTTTATCAGAAATGAAAACATTTTTGAAAACTACAAGTCTCATGCGTTTTAGTGGTAAAAAGATCATTTAAAAAATCGTTCTGGAAATGAGATTACTCCCTGAGTATTTTCTTTGTATACTTTTGACTATACGGGCCGAGTCCGGGAGTTGCGGGAAATCGCGGGTTTTCGTTTGCCGGCGATTAAACTTCTTTTATTCAGCGTCTCATCAAAAATGAAAACATTTTTGAAAACTACAAGTCTCATGCATTTTATTGGTGAAAAGATAATATAAAAAATCGTTCTGGAAAGGAGTTTACTCACAGGGTACTTTTTTTGTATATACTCGACTATACGGGCCAAGCACGAGATTTACGGGAAATTGCGGGTTTTCGTTTGCCGGCGATTAACCTTCTTTCATTCAGCGTCTCATCAAAAATGAAAACATTTTTGAAAACTACAAGTCTCATGCGTTTTAGTGGTGAAAAAATAATTTAAAAAATCGTTCGGGAAATGAGTTTACTCACAGGGTACTTTCTTTATATACATTCGACTATACGGGCCAAGCCCGGGATTTACGGGAAATCACGGGTTTTCGTTTGCCGGCGATTAAAAATCTTTTATTCTGCGTCTTATCAAAGATGAAAATATTTTTGAAAACTAGAAGTCTCATGCGTTTTAGTGGTGAAAAAATAATTTAAAAAATCGTTCGGGAAATGAGTTTACTCCCTGGGTACTTTCTTTGTATACTTTTGACTATACGGGCCGAGTCCGGGATTTACGGGAATTTGCGGGTTTTCGTTTGCCGGCGATTAAACATCTTTTATTCAGCGTCTTATCAAAAATGAAAACATTTTTGAAAACTACAAGTCTCATGCATTTTAGTGGTGAAAAGATAATTTAAAAAATCGTTCTGGAAATGAGTTTACTCCCTGAGTATTTTCTTTGTATACTTTTGACTATACGGGCCGAGCCCGGGATTTACGGGAAATCGCGGGTTTTCGTTTGCCGGCGAATAAACTTCTTTTATTCAGCGTCTCATCAAAAATGAAAACATTTTTGAAAACTACAAGTCTAATGCGTTTTAGTGGTGAAAAAATAATTTAAAAAATCGTTCGGGAAATGTGTTTACTCCCTGGGTATTTTCTTTGTATACTTTTGACTATACGGGCCGAGTCCAGGATTTACGGGAATTCGCGGGTTTTCGTTTGCCGGCGATTAAGGTTCTTTTATTCAGAGTCTCATCAAAAATGAAAACATTTTTGAAAACCACAAGTCTCATGCATTTTAGTGGTGAAAAGATAATTTAAAAAATCGTTCTGGAAATGAGTTTACTCACAGGGTACTTTCTTTGTATATACTCGACTATACGGGCCAAGCACGGGATTTACGGGAAATCGCAGGTTTTCGTTTGCCGGCGATTAAACTTCTTTCATTCAGCGTCTCATCAAAAATGAAAACATTTTTGAAAACTACAAGTCTCATGCGTTTTAGTGGTGAAAAAATAATTTAAAAAATCGTTCGGGAAATGAGTTTACTCACAGGGTACTTTCTTTGTATACATTCGACTATACGGGCCAAGCCCGGGATTTACGGGAAATCGCGGGTTTTCGTTTGCCGGCGATTAAAAATCTTTTATTTTGCGTCTTATCAAAAATGAAAACATTTTTGAAAACTACAAGTCTCATGCGTTTTAGTGGTGAAAAAATAATTTAAAAAATCGTTCGGGAAATGAGTTTACTCCCTGGGTACTTTCTTTGTATACTTTTGACTATACGGGCCGAGTCCGGGATTTACGGGAAATCGCGGGTTTTCGTTTGCCGGCGATTAAACATCTTTGATTCATGGTCTTATCAAAAATGAAAACATTTTTGAAAACTACAAGTCTCATGCGTTTTAGTGGTGAAAAGATAATTTAAAAATACGTTCTGGAAATGAGTTTACTCCCTGAGTATTTTCTTTGTATACTTTTGACTATACGGGCCGAGTCAGGGATTTACGGGAATTCGCGGGTTTTCGTTTGCCGGCGATTAACCTTCTTTTATTCCGCGTCTCATCAAAAATGAAAACATTTTTGAAAACTACAAGTCTCATGCGTTTTATTGGTGAAAAGATATTATAAAAAATCGTTCTGGAATGGAGTTTACTCACAGGGTACTTTCTTTGTATATACTCGACTATACGGGCCAAGCACGAGATTTACGGGAAATTGCGGGTTTTCGTTTGCCGGCGATTAACCTTCTTTCATTCAGCGTTTCATCAAAAATGAAAACATTTTTGAAAACTACAAGTCTCATGCGTTTTAGTGGTGAAAAAATAATTTAAAAAATCGTTCGGGAAATGAGTTTACTCACAGGGTACTTTCTTTATATACATTCGACTATACGGGCCAAGCCCGGGATTTACGGGAAATCACGGGTTTTCGTTTGCCGGCGATTAAAAATCTTTTAATCTGCGTCTTATCAAAGATGAAAATATTTTTGAAAACTACAAGTCTCATGCGTTTTAGTGGTGAAGAAATAATTTAAAAAATCGTTCGGGAAATGAGTTTACTCCCTGGGTACTTTCTTTGTATACTTTTGACTATACGGGCCGAGTCCGGGATTTACGGGAATTTGCGGGTTTTCGTTTGCCGGCGATTAAACATCTTTTATTCAGCGTCTTATCAAAAATGAAAACATTTTTGAAAACTACAAGTCTCATGCGTTTTAGTGGTGAAAAGATAATTTAAAAAATCGTTCTGGAAATGAGTTTACTCCCTGAGTATTTTCTTTGTATACTTTTGACTATACGGGCCGAGCCCGGGATTTACGGGAAATCGCGGGTTTTCGTTTGCCGGCGATTAAACTTCTTTTATTCAGCGTCTCATCAAAAATGAAAACATTTTTGAAAAC
Source organism: Hydractinia symbiolongicarpus (assembly GCF_029227915.1). NCBI lineage: Eukaryota > Metazoa > Cnidaria > Hydrozoa > Anthoathecata > Hydractiniidae > Hydractinia > Hydractinia symbiolongicarpus. The sequence continues at coordinate 31,237,309 of NC_079878.1, read as the reverse complement.
TACAAGTCTAATGCGTTTTAGTGGTGAAAAAATAATTTAAAAAATCGTTCGGGAAATGTGTTTACTCCCTGGGTATTTTCTTTGTATACTTTTGACTATACGGGCCGAGTCCAGGATTTACGGGAATTCGCGGGTTTTCGTTTGCCGGCGATTAAGGTTCTTTTATTCAGAGTCTCATCAAAAATGAAAACATTTTTGAAAACTACAAGTCTCATGCATTTTAGTGGTGAAAAGATAATTTAAAAAATCGTTTTGGAAATGAGTTTACTCACAGGGTACTTTCTTTGTATATACTCGACTATACGGGCCAAGCACGGGATTTACGGGAAATCGCGGGTTTTTGTTTGCCGGCGATTAAACTTCTTTCATTCAGCGTCTTATCAAAAATGAAAACATTTTTGAAAACTACAAGTCTCATGCGTTTTAGTGGTGAAAAAATAATTTAAAAAATCGTTCGGGAAATGAGTTTACTCACAGGGTACTTTCTTTGTATACATTCGACTATACGGGCCAAGCCCGGGATTTACGGGAAATCGCGGGTTTTCGTTTGCCGGCGATTAAAAATCTTTTATTTTGCGTCTTATCAAAAATGAAAACATTTTTGAAAACTACAAGTCTCATGCGTTTTAGTGGTGAAAAAATAATTTAAAAAATCGTTCGGGAAATGAGTTTACTCCCTGGGTACTTTCTTTGTATACTTTTGACTATACGGGCCGAGTCCGGGATTTACGGGAAATCGCGGGTTTTCGTTTGCCGGCGATTAAACATCTTTGATTCATCGTCTTATCAAAAATGAAAACATTTTTGAAAACTACAAGTCTCATGCGTTTTAGTGGTGAAAAGATAATTTAAAAATACGTTCTGGAAATGAGTTTACTCCCTGAGTATTTTCTTTGTATACTTTTGACTATACGGGCCGAGTCAGGGATTTACGGGAATTCGCGGGTTTTCGTTTGCCGGCGATTAACCTTCTTTTATTCCGCGTCTCATCAAAAATGAAAACATTTTTGAAAACTACAAGTCTCATGCGTTTTATTGGTGAAAAGATAATATAAAAAATCGTTCTGGAATGGAGTTTACTCACAGGGTACTTTCTTTGTATATACTCGACTGTACGGGCCAAGCACGGGATTTACAAGAAATCGCGGGTTTTCGTTTGCCGGCGATTAAACTTCTTTCATTCAGCGTCTCATCAAAAATGAAAACATTTTTGAAAACCACAAGTCTCATGCGTTTTAGTGGTGAAAAAATAATTTAAAAAATCGTTCGAGAAATGAGTTTACTCACAGGGTACTTTCTTTGTATACATTCGACTATACGGGCCAAGCCCGGGATTTACGGGAAATCGCGGGTTTTCGTTTGCCGGCGATTAAAAATCTTTTATTTTGCGTCTTATCAAAAATGAAAACATTTTTGAAAACTACAAGTCTCATGCGTTTTAGTGGTGAAAAAATAATTTAAAAAATCGTTCGGGAAATGAGTTTACTCCCTGGGTACTTTCTTTATATACTTTTGACTATACGGGCCGAGTCCGGGATTTACGGGAAATCGCGGGTTTTCGTTTGCCGGCGATTAAACATCTTTGATTCATCGTCTTATCAAAAATGAAAACATTTTTGAAAACTACAAGTCTCATGCGTTTTAGTGGTGAAAAGATAATTTAAAAATACGTTCTGGAAATGAGTTTACTCCCTGAGTATTTTCTTTGTATACTTTTGACTATACGGGCCGAGTCAGGGATTTACGGGAATTCGCGGGTTTTCGTTTGCCGGCGATTAACCTTCTTTTATTCCGCGTCTCATCAAAAATGAAAACATTTTTGAAAACTACAAGTCTCATGCGTTTTATTGGTGAAAAGATAATATAAAAAATCGTTCTGGAATGGAGTTTACTCACAGGGTACTTTCTTTGTATATACTCGACTGTACGGGCCAAGCACGGGATTTACAAGAAATCGCGGGTTTTCGTTTGCCGGCGATTAAACTTCTTTCATTCAGCGTCTCATCAAAAATGAAAACATTTTTGAAAACCACAAGTCTCATGCGTTTTAGTGGTGAAAAAATAATTTAAAAAATCGTTCGAGAAATGAGTTTACTCACAGGGTACTTTCTTTGTATACATTCGACTATGCGGGCCAAGCCCGTGATTTACGGGAAATCGCGGGTTTTCGTTTGCCGGCGATTAAAAATCTTTTATTCTGCGTCTTATCAAAGAGGAAAACATTTTTGAAAACTACAAGTCTCATGCGTTTTAGTGGTGAAAAAATAATTTAAAAAATCGTTCGGGAAATGAGTTTACTCCCTGGGTACTTTCTTTGTATACTTTTGACTATACGGGCCGAGTCCGGGATTTACGGGAAATCGCGGGTTTTCGTTTGCCGGCGATTAAACATCTTTTCTTCAGCGTCTTATCAAAAGTGAAAACATTTTTGAAAACTACAAGTCTCATGCGTTTTAGTGGTGAAAAGATAATTTAAAAAATCGTTCTGGAAATGAGTTTACTCCCTGAGTATTTTCTTTGTATACTTTTGACTATACGGGCCGAGTCCGGGATTTACGGGAATTCGCGGGTTTTCGTTTGCCGGCGATTAAACTTCTTTTATTCAGCGTCTCATCAAAAATGAAAACATTTTTGAAAACTACAAGTCTCTTACGTTTTAGTGGTGAAAAAATAATTTAAAAAATCGTTCGGGAAGTGAGTTTACTTCCTGGGTATTTTCTTTGTGTACTTTTGTCTATACGGGCCGAGTCCGGGATTTACGGGAAATCGCGGGTTTTCGTTTCACGGCGATTAAACTTCTTTTATTCCGCGTCTCATCAAAAATGAAAACATTTTTGAAAACTACAAGTCTCATGCGTTTTATTGGTGAAAAGATAATGTAAAAAATCGTTCTGGAAAGGAGTTTACTCACAGGGTACTTTCTTTGTATATACTCGACTATACGAGCCAAGCACGGGATTTACGGGAAATCGCGGGTTTTCGTTTGCCGGCGATTAAACTTCTTTTATTCAGCGTCTCATCAAAAATGAAAACATTTTTGAAAACTACAAGTCTAATGCGTTTTAGTGGTGAAAAAATAATTTAAAAAATCGTTCGAGAAATGAGTTTACTCACAGGGTACTTTCTTTGTATACATTCGACTATACGGGCCAAGCCCGGGATTTACGGGAAATCGCGGATTTTCGTTTGCCGGTGATTAAACTTCTTTTATTAAGCGTCTCATCAAAAATGAAAACATTCCTGAAAACTACAAGTCTCATGCGTTTTAGTGGTGAAAAGATAATTTAAAAATACGTTCTGGAAATGAGTTTACTCCCTGAGTATTTTCTTTGTATACTTTTGACTATACGGGCCGAGTCAGGGATTTACGGGAATTCGCGGGTTTTCGTTTGCCGGCGATTAAACTTCTTTCATTCAGCGTCTCATCAAAAATGAAAACATTTTTGAAAACCACAAGTCTCATGCGTTTTAGTGGTGAAAAAATAATTTAAAAAATCGTTCGAGAAATGAGTTTACTCACAGGGTACTTTCTTTGTATACATTCGACTATGCGGGCCAAGCCCGTGATTTACGGGAAATCGCGGGTTTTCGTTTGCCGGCGATTAAAAATCTTTTATTCTGCGTCTTATCAAAGAGGAAAACATTTTTGAAAACTACAAGTCTCATGCGTTTTAGTGGTGAAAAAATAATTTAAAAAATCGTTCGGGAAATGAGTTTACTCCCTGGGTACTTTCTTTGTATACTTTTGACTATACGGGCCGAGTCCGGGATTTACGGGAAATCGCGGGTTTTCGTTTGCCGGCGATTAAACATCTTTTCTTCAGCGTCTTATCAAAAGTGAAAACATTTTTGAAAACTACAAGTCTCATGCGTTTTAGTGGTGAAAAGATAATTTAAAAAATCGTTCTGGAAATGAGTTTACTCCCTGAGTATTTTCTTTGTATACTTTTGACTATACGGGCCGAGTCCGGGATTTACGGGAATTCGCGGGTTTTCGTTTGCCGGCGATTAAACTTCTTTTATTCAGCGTCTCATCAAAAATGAAAACATTTTTGAAAACTACAAGTCTCTTACGTTTTAGTGGTGAAAAAATAATTTAAAAAATCGTTCGGGAAATGAGTTTACTTCCTGGGTATTTTCTTTGTGTACTTTTGTCTATACGGGCCGAGTCCGGGATTTACGGGAAATTGCGGGTTTTCGTTTCACGGCGATTAAACTTCTTTTATTCTGCGTCTCATCAAAAATGAAAACATTTTTGAAAACTACAAGTCTCATGCGTTTTATTGGTGAAAAGATAATGTAAAAAATCGTTCTGGAAAGGAGTTTACTCACAGGGTACTTTCTTTGTATATACTCGACTATACGAGCCAAACACGGGATTTACGGGAAATCGCGGGTTTTCGTTTGCCGGCGATTAAACTTCTTTTATTCAGCGTCTCATCAAAAATGAAAACATTTTTGAAAACTACAAGTCTAATGCGTTTTAGTGGTGAAAAAATAATTTAAAAAATCGTTCGAGAAATGAGTTTACTCACAGGGTACTTTCTTTGTATACATTCGGCTATACGGGCCAAGCCCGGGATTTACGGGAAATCGCGGATTTTCGTTTGCCGGTGATTAAACTTCTTTTATTAAGCGTCTCATCAAAAATGAAAACATTCCTGAAAACTACAAGTCTCATGCGTTTTAGTGGTGAAAAATAATTTAAAAAATCGTTCGGGAAATGTGTTTACTCCCTGGGTATTTTCTTTGTATATTTTTGACTATACGGGCCGAGTCCAGGATTTACGGGAATTCGCGGGATTTCGTTTGCCGGCGATTAAACTTCTTTTATTCAGAGTCTCATCAAAAATGAAAACATTTTTGAAAACTACAAGTCTCATGCGTTTTAGTGGTGAAAAGATAATTTAAAAATCGTTCTGAAAATGAGTTTACTCACAGGGTACTTTCTTTGTATATACTCGACTATACGGGCCAAGCACGGGATTTAAGGGAAATCGCGGGTTTTCGTTTGCCGGCGATTAAACTTCTTTTATTCCGCGTCTCATCAAAAATGAAAATATTTTTGAAAACTACAAGTCTCTTACGTTTTAGTGGTGAAAAAATAATTTAAAAAATCGTTCGGGAAATGAGTTTACTTCCTGGGTATTTTCTTTGTGTACTTTTGTCTATACGGGCCGAGTCCGGGATTTACGGGAAATCGCGGGTTTTCGTTTAACGGCGATTAAACTTCTTTTATTCCGCGTCTCATCAAAAATGAAAACATTTTTGAAAACTACAAGTCTCATGCGTTTTATTGGTGAAAAGATAATGTAAAAAATCGTTCTGGAAGGGAGTTTACTCACAGGGTACTTTCTTTGTATATACTCGACTATACGAGCCAAGCACGGGATTTACGGGAAATCGCGGGTTTTCGTTTGCCGGCGATTAAACTTCTTTTATTCAGCGTCTCATCAAAAATGAAAACATTTTTGAAAACTACAAGTCTAATGCGTTTTAGTGGTGAAAAAATAATTTAAAAAATCGTTCGAGAAATGAGTTTACTCACAGGGTACTTTCTTTGTATACATTTGACTATACGGGCCAAGCCCGGGATTTACGGGAAATCGCGGATTTTCGTTTGCCGGTGATTAAACTTCTTTTATTAAGCGTCTCATCAAAAATGAAAACATTCCTAAAAACTACAAGTCTCATGCGTTTTAGTGGTGAAAAAATAATTTAAAAAATCGTTCGGGAAATGTGTTTACTCCCTGGGTATTTTCTTTGTGTACTTTTGTCTATACGGGCCGAGGCCGGGATTTACGGGAAATCGCGGGTTTTCGTTTCACGGCGATTAAACTTCTTTTATTCCGCGTCTCATCAAAAATGAAAATATTTTTGAAAACTACAAGTCTCATGCGTTTTATTGGTGAAAAGATAATGTAAAAAATCGTTCTGGAAAGGAGTTTACTCACAGGGTACTTTCTTTGTATATACTCGACTATACGAGCCAAGCACGGGATTTACGGGAAATCGCGGGTTTTCGTTTGCCGGCGATTAAACTTCTTTTATTCAGCGTCTCATCAAAAATGAAAACATTTTTGAAAACTACAAGTCTAATGCGTTTTAGTGGTGAAAAAATAATTTAAAAAATCGTTCGAGAAATGAGTTTACTCACAGGGTACTTTCTTTGTATACATTCGACTATACAGGCCAAGCCCGGGATTTACGGGAAATCGCGGATTTTCGTTTGCCGGTGATTAAACTTCTTTTATTAAGCGTCTCATCAAAAATGAAAACATTCCTGAAAACTACAAGTCTCATGCGTTTTAGTGGTGAAAAAATAATTTAAAAAATCGTTCGGGAAATGTGTTTACTCCCTGGGTATTTTCTTTGTATACTTTTGACTATACGGGCCGAGTCCAGGATTTACGGGAATTCGCGGGATTTCGTTTGCCGGCGATTAAACTTCTTTTATTCAGAGTCTCATCAAAAATGAAAACATTTTTGAAAACTACAAGTCTCATGCGTTTTAGTGGTGAAAAGATAATTTAAAAAATCGTTCTGAAAATGAGTTTACTCACAGGGTACTTTCTTTGTATATACTCGACTATACGGGCCAAGCACGGGATTTAAGGGAAATCGCGGGTTTTCGTTTGCCGGCGATTAAACTTCTTTTATTCCGCGTCTCATCAAAAATGAAAATATTTTTGAAAACTACAAGTCTCTTACGTTTTAGTGGTGAAAAAATAATTTAAAAAATCGTTCGGGAAATGAGTTTACTTCCTGCGTATTTTCTTTGTGTACTTTTGTCTATACGGGCCGAGTCCGGGATTTACGGGAAATCGCGGGTTTTCGTTTCACGGCGATTAAACTTCTTTTATTCCGCGTCTCATCAAAAATGAAAACATTTTTGAAAACTACAAGTCTCATGCGTTTTATTGGTGAAAAGATAATGTAAAAAATCGTTCTGGAAAGGAGTTTACTCACAGGGTACTTTCTTTGTATATACTCGACTATACGAGCCAAGCACGGGATTTGCGGGAAATCGCGGGTTTTCGTTTGCCGGCGATTAAACTTCTTTTATTCAGCGTCTCATCAAAAATGAAAACATTTTTGAAAACTACAAGTCTAATGCGTTTTAGTGGTAAAAAAATAATTTAAAAAGTCGTTCGAGAAATGAGTTTACTCACAGGGTACTTTCTTTGTATACATTCGACTATACGGGCCAAGCCCGGGATTTACGGGAAATCGCGGATTTTCGTTTGCCGGTGATTAAACTTCTTTTATTAAGCGTCTCATCAAAAATGAAAACATTCCTGAAAACTACAAGTCTCATGCGTTTTAGTGGTGAAAAAATAATTTAAAAAATCGTTCGGGAAATGTGTTTACTCCCTGGGTATTTTCTTTGTATACTTTTGACTATACGGGCCGAGTCCAGGATTTACGGGAATTCGCGGGATTTCGTTTGCCGGCGATTAAACTTCTTTTATTCAGAGTCTCATCAAAAATGAAAACATTTTTGAGAACTACAAGTCTCATGCGTTTTAGTGGTGAAAAGATAATTTAAAAAATCGTTCTGGAAATGAGTTTACTCACAGGGTACTTTCTTTGTATATACTCGACTATACGGGCCAAGCACGGGATTTAAGGGAAATCGCGGGTTTTCGTTTGCCGGCGATTAAACTTCTTTTATTCCGCGTCTCATCAAAAATGAAAACATTTTTGAAAACTACAAGTCTCATGCGTTTTATTGGTGAAAAGATAATATAAAAAATCGTTCTGGAAAGGAGTTTACTCACAGGGTACTTTCTTTGTATATACTCGACTATACGGGCCAAGCACGGGATTTACGGGAAATCGCGGGTTTTCGTTTGCCGGCGATTAAACTTCTTTCATTCAGCGTCTCATCAAAAATGAAAACATTTTTGAAAACCACAAGTCTCATGCGTTTTAGTGGTGAAAAAATAATTTAAAAAATCGTAAGAGAAATGAGTTTACTCACAGGGTACTTTCTTTGTATACATTCGACTATACGGGCCAAGCCCATGATTTACGGGAAATCGCGGGTTTTCGTTTGCCGGCGATTAAAAATCTTTTATTCTGCGTCTTATCAAAGATGAAAACATTTTTGAAAACTACAAGTCTCATGCGTTTTAGTGGTGAAAAAATAATTTAAAAAATCGTTCTGGAAATGAGTTTACTCCCTGGGTACTTTCTTTGTATACTTTTGACTATACGGGCCGAGTCCGGGATTTACGGGAATTCGCGGGATTTCGTTTGCCGGCGATTAAACTTCTTTTATTCAGAGTCTCATCAAAAATGAAAACATTTTTGAGAACTACAAGTCTCATGCGTTTTAGTGGTGAAAAGATAATTTAAAAAATCGTTCTGGAAATGAGTTTACTCACAGGGTACTTTCTTTGTATATACTCGACTATACGGGCCAAGCACGGGATTTAAGGGAAATCGCGGGTTTTCGTTTGCCGGCGATTAAACTTCTTTTATTCCGCGTCTCATCAAAAATGAAAACATTTTTGAAAACTACAAGTCTCATGCGTTTTATTGGTGAAAAGATAATATAAAAAATCGTTCTGGAAAGGAGTTTACTCACAGGGTACTTTCTTTGTATATACTCGACTATACGGGCCAAGCACGGGATTTACGGGAAATCGCGGGTTTTCGTTTGCCGGCGATTAAACTTCTTTCATTCAGCGTCTCATCAAAAATGAAAACATTTTTGAAAACCACAAGTCTCATGCGTTTTAGTGGTGAAAAAATAATTTAAAAAATCGTAAGAGAAATGAGTTTACTCAAAGGGTACTTTCTTTGTATACATTCGACTATACGGGCCAAGCCCGTGATTTACGGGAAATCGCGGGTTTTCGTTTGCCGGCGATTAAAAATCTTTTATTCTGCGTCTTATCAAAGATGAAAACATTTTTGAAAACTACAAGTCTCATGCGTTTTAGTGGTGAAAAAATAATTTAAAAAATCGTTCTGGAAATGAGTTTACTCCCTGGGTACTTTCTTTGTATACTTTTGACTATACGGGCCGAGTCCGGGATTTACGGGAAATCGCGGGTTTTCGTTTGCCGGCGATTAAACATCTTTTATTCAGCGTCTTATCAAAAATGAAAACATTTTTAAAAACTACAAGTCTCATGCGTTTTAGTGGTGAAAAGATAATTTAAAAAATCGTTCTGGAAATGAGTTTACTCCCTGAGTATTTTCTTTGTATACTTTTGACTATACGGGCCGAGTCAGGGATTTACGGGAATTCGCGGGTTTTCGTTTGCCGGCGATTAAACTTCTTTTATTCAGCGTCTCATCAAAAATGAAAGCATTTTTTAAAACTACAAGTCTCGTGCGTTTTAGTGGTGAAAAGATAATTTAAAAAATCGTTCTGGAAATGAGTTTACTCGCAGGGTACTTTCTTTGTATACTTTTGACTATACGGGCCGAGCCCAGGATTTACGGGAAATCGCGGGTATTCGTTTGCCGGCGATTAAACTTCTTTTATTCAGCGTCTCATCAAAAATGAAAACATTTTTGAAAACTACAAGTCTCTTACGTTTTAGTGGTGAAAAAATAATTTAAAAAATCGTTCGGGAAATGAGTTTACTTCCTGGGTATTTTCTTTGTGTACTTTTGACTATACGGGCCGAGTCCGGGATTTACGGGAAATCGCGGGTTTTCGTTTCACGGCGATTAAACTTCTTTTATTCCGCGTCTCGTCAAAAATGAAAACATTTTTGAAAACTACAAGTCTCATGCGTTTTATTGGTGAAAAGATAATATAAAAAATCGTTCTGGAAAGGAGTTTACTCACAGGGTACTTTCTTTGTATATACTCGACTATACGAGCCAAGCACGGGATTTACGGGAAATCGCGGGTTCTCGTTTGCCGGCGATTAAACTTCTTTTATTCAGCGTCTCATCAAAAATGAAAACATTTTTGAAAACTACAAGTCTAATGCGTTTTAGTGGTGAAAAAATAATTTAAAAAATCGTTCGAGAAATGAGTTTACTCACAGGGTACTTTCTTTGTATACATTCGACTATACGGGCCAAGCCCGGGATTTACGGGAAATCGCGGATTTTCGTTTGCCGGTGATTAAACTTCTTTCATTAAGCGTCTCATCAAAAATGAAAACATTCCTGAAAACTACAAGTCTCATGCGTTTTAGTGGTGAAAAGATAATTTAAAAAATCGTTCTGGAAATGAGTTTACTCACAGGGTACTTTCTTTGTATATACTCGACTATACGGGCCAAGCACGGGATTTAAGGGAAATCGCGGGTTTTCGTTTGCCGGCGATTAAACTTCTTTTATTCAGCGTCTCATCAAAAATGAAAACATTTTTGAAAACTACAAGTCTCATGCGTTTTAGTGGTGAAAAAATAATTTCAAAAATCGTTCGGGAAATGAGTTTACTCACAGGGTACTTTTTTTGTATACATTCGACTATACGGGCCAAGCCCGGGATTTACGGGAAATCGCGGGTTTTCCTTTACCGGCGATTAAACTTCTTTCATTAAGCGTCTCATCAAAAATGAAAACATTCCTGAAAACTACAAGTCTCATGCGTTTTAGAGGTTAAAAAATAATTTAAAAAATCGTTCGAGAAATGAGTTTACTCACAGGGTACTTTCTTTGTATACATTCGACTATACGGGCCAAGCCCGAGATTTACGGGAAATCGCGGATTTTCGTTTGCCGGTGATTAAACTTCTTTCATTAAGAGTCTTATCAAAAATGAAAACATTCCTGAAAACTACAAGTCTCATGCGTTTTAGTGGTAAAAAAATAATTTAAAAAATCGTTCGGGAAATGTGTTTACTCCCTGGGTATTTTCTTTGTATACTTTTGACTACACGGGCCGAGTCCAGGATTTACGGGAATTTGCGGGTTTTCGTTTGCCGGCGATTAAACTTCTTTTATTCAGAGTCTCAGCAAAAATGAAAACATTTTTGAAAACTACAAGTCTCATGCGTTTTAGTGGTGAAAAGATAATTTAAAAAATCGTTCTGGAAATGAGTTTACTCACAGGGTACTTTCTTTGTATATACTCGACTATACGGGCCAAGCACGGGATTTAAGGGAAATCGCGGGTTTTCGTTTGCCGGCGATTAAACTTCTTTTATCCAGCGTCTCACCAAAAATGAAAACATTTTTGAAAACTACAAGTGTCAAGCGTTTTAGTGGTGAAAAATAATTTAAAAAATCGTTCGGGAAATGAGTTTACTCACAGGGTACTTTTTTTGCATACATTCGACTATACGGGCCAAGCCCGGGATTTACGGGAAATCGCGGGTTTTCGTTTGCCGGCGATTAAACTTCTTTCATTAAGCGTCTCATCAAAAATGAAAACATTCCTGAAAACTACAAGTCTCATGCGTTTTAGAGGTGAAAAAATAATTTAAAAAATCGTTCGGGAAATGAGTTTACTCCCTGGGTACTTTCTTTGTATACTTTTGACTATACGGGCCGAGTCCGGGATTTAGGGGAAATCGCGGGTTTTCGTTTGCCGGCGATTAAACATCTTTTATTCAGCGTCTCATCAAAAATGAAAACATTTTTTAAAACTACAAGTCTCATACGTTTTAGTGGTGAAAAGATAATTTAAAAAATCGTTCTGGAAATGAGTTTACTCCCTGTGTATTTTCTTTGTATACTTTTGACTATACGGGCCGAGTTCGGGATTTACGGGAATTCGCGGGTTTTCGTTTGCCGGCGATTAAACTTCTTTTATCCAGCGTCTCATCAAAAATGAAAACATTTTTGAAAAATACAAGTCTCGTGCGTTTTAGTGGTGAAAAGATAATTTAAAAAATCGTTCTGGAAATGAGTTTACTCGAAGGGTACTTTCTTTGTATACTTTTGACTATACGGGCCGAGCCCGGGATTTACGGGAAATCGCGGGTTTTCGTTTGCCGGCGATTAAACTTCTTTTATTCAGCGCCTCATCAAAAATGAAAACATTTTTGAAACTACAAGTCTCATGCGTTTTAGTGGTGAAAAAATAATTTAAAAAATCGTTCGGGAAATGAGTTTACTCACAGGGTACTTTTTTTGTATACATTCGACTATACGGGCCAAGCCCGGGATTTACGGGAAATCGCGGGTTTTCGTTTGCCGGCGATTAAACTTCTTTCATTAAGCGACTCATCAAAAATGAAAACATTCCTAAAAACTACAAGTCTCATGCGTTTTAGAGGTGAAAAAATAATTTAAAAAATCGTTCGGGAAATGAGTTTACTCCCTGGGTACTTTCTTTGTATACTTTTGACTATACGGGCCGAGTCCGGGATTTAGGGGAAATCGCGGGTTTTCTTTTGCCGGCGATTAAACATCTTTTATTCAGCGTCTCATCAAAAATGAAAACATTTTTGAAAACTACATGTCTCATACTTTTTAGTGGTGAAAAGATAATTTAAAAAATCGTTCTGGAAATGAGTTTACTCACAGGGTACTTTCTTTGTATATACTCGACTATACGGGCCAAGCACGGGATTTAAGGGAAATCGCGGGTTTTCGTTTGCCGGCGATTAAACTTCTTTTATCCAGCGTCTCACCAAAAATGAAAACATTTTTGAAAACTACAAGTGTGAAGCGTTTTAGTGGTGAAAAATAATTTAAAAAATCGTTCGGGAAATGAGTTTACTCACAGGGTACTTTTTTTGCATACATTCGACTATACGGGCCAAGCCCGGGATTTACGGGAAATCGCGGGTTTTCGTTTGCCGGCGATTAAACTTCTTTCATTAAGCGTCTCATCAAAAATGAAAACATTCCTGAAAACTACAAGTCTCATGCGTTTTAGAGGTGAAAAAATAATTTAAAAAATCGTTCGGGAAATGAGTTTACTCCCTGGGTACTTTCTTTGTATACTTTTGACTATACGGGCCGAGTCCGGGATTTAGGGGAAATCGCGGGTTTTCGTTTGCCGGCGATTAAACATCTTTTATTCAGCGTCTCATCAAAAATGAAAACATTTTTTAAAACTACAAGTCTCATACGTTTTAGTGGTGAAAAGATAATTTAAAAAATCGTTCTGGAAATGAGTTTACTCCCTGTGTATTTTCTTTGTATACTTTTGACTATACGGGCCGAGTTCGGGATTTACGGGAATTCGCGGGTTTTCGTTTGCCGGCGATTAAACTTCTTTTATTCAGCGTCTCATCAAAAATGAAAACATTTTTGAAAAATACAAGTCTCGTGCGTTTTAGTGGTGAAAAGATAATTTAAAAAATCGTTCTGGAAATGAGTTTACTCGAAGGGTACTTTCTTTGTATACTTTTGACTATACGGGCCGAGCCCGGGATTTACGGGAAATCGCGGGTTTTCGTTTGCCGGCGATTAAACTTCTTTTATTCAGCGCCTCATCAAAAATGAAAACATTTTTGAAACTACAAGTCTCATGCGTTTTAGTGGTGAAAAAATAATTTAAAAAATCGTTCGGGAAATGAGTTTACTCACAGGGTACTTTTTTTGTATACATTCGACTATACGGGCCAAGCCCGGGATTTACGGGAAATCGCGGGTTTTCGTTTGCCGGCGATTAAACTTCTTTCATTAAGCGTCTCATCAAAAATGAAAACATTCCTAAAAACTACAAGTCTCATGCGTTTTAGAGGTGAAAAAATAATTTAAAAAATCGTTCGGGAAATGAGTTTACTCCCTGGGTACTTTCTTTGTATACTTTTGACTATACGGGCCGAGTCCGGGATTTAGGGGAAATCGCGGGTTTTCTTTTGCCGGCGATTAAACATCTTTTATTCAGCGTCTCATCAAAAATGAAAACATTTTTGAAAACTACATGTCTCATACTTTTTAGTGGTGAAAAGATAATTTAAAAAATCGTTCTGGAAATGAGTTTACTCCCTGCGTATTTTCTTTGTATACTTTTGACTATACGGGCTGAGTCCGGGATTTACGGGAAATCGCGGGTTTTCGTTTGCCGGCGATTAAACTTCTTTTATTCCGCGTCTCATCAAAAATGAAAACATTTTTGAAAACTACAAGTCTCATGCGTTTTAGTGGTGAAAAGATAATTTAAAAAATCGTTCTGGAAATGAGTTTACTCCCTGAGTATTTTCTTTGTATACTTTTGACTATACGGGCCGAGTCCGGGATTTACGGGAATTCGCGGGTTTTCGTTTGCCGGCGATTAAGCTTCTTTTATTCAGCGTCTCATCAAAAATGAAAACATTTTTGAAAACTACAAGTTTCGTGCGTTTTAGTGGTGAAAAGATAATTTAAAAAATCTTTTCTGGAAATGAGTTTACCCGCACGGTGCTTTCTTTGTATACTTTTGACTATACGGGCCGAGCCCGGGATTTACGGGAAATCGCGGGTTTTCGTTTGCCGGCGATTAAACTTCTTTTATTCAGCGTCTCATCAAAAATGAAAACATTTTTGAAAACTACAAGTCTCTTACGTTTTAGTGATGAAAAAATAATTTAAAAAATCGTTCGGGAAATGAGTTTACTCCCTGGGTATTTTCTTTGTGTACTTTTGACTATACGGGCCGAGTTCGGGATTTACGGGAAATCGCGGGTTTTCGTTTGCCGGCGATTAAACTTCTTTTATTCCGCGTCTCATCAAAAATGAAAACATTTTTGAAAACTACAAGTCTCATGCGTTTTATTGGTGAAAAGATAATATAAAAAATCGTTCTGGAAAGGAGTTTACTCACAGGGTACTTTCTTTGTATATACTCGACTATACGAGCCAAGCACGGGATTTACGGGAAATCGCGGGTTCTCGTTTGCCGGCGATTAAACTTCTTTTATTCAGCGTCTCATCAAAAATGAAAACATTTTTGGAAACTACAAGTCTCATGCGTTTTAGTGGTGAAAAAATAATTTCAAAAATCGTTCGGGAAATGAGTTTACTCACAGGGTACTTTTTTTGTATACATTCGACTATACGGGCCAAGCCCGGGATTTACGGGAAATCGCGGGTTTTCCTTTACCGGCGATTAAACTTCTTTCATTAAGCGTCTCATCAAAAATGAAAACATTCCTGAAAACTACAAGTCTCATGCGTTTTAGAGGTTAAAAAATAATTTAAAAAATCGTTCGAGAAATGAGTTTACTCACAGGGTACTTTCTTTGTATACATTCGACTATACGGGCCAAGCCCGGGATTTACGGGAAATCGCGGATTTTCGTTTGCCGGTGATTAAACTTCTTTCATTAAGAGTCTTATCAAAAATGAAAACATTCCTGAAAACTACAAGTCTCATGCGTTTTAGTGGTAAAAAAATAATTTAAAAAATCGTTCGGGAAATGTGTTTACTCCCTGGGTATTTTCTTTGTATACTTTTGACTACACGGGCCGAGTCCAGGATTTACGGGAATTTGCGGGTTTTCGTTTGCCGGCGATTAAACTTCTTTTATTCAGAGTCTCAGCAAAAATGAAAACATTTTTGAAAACTACAAGTCTCATGCGTTTTAGTGGTGAAAAGATAATTTAAAAAATCGTTCTGGAAATGAGTTTACTCACAGGGTACTTTCTTTGTATATACTCGACTATACGGGCCAAGCACGGGATTTAAGGGAAATCGCGGGTTTTCGTTTGCCGGCGATTAAACTTCTTTTATCCAGCGTCTCACCAAAAATGAAAACATTTTTGAAAACTACAAGTGTCAAGCGTTTTAGTGGTGAAAAATAATTTAAAAAATCGTTCGGGAAATGAGTTTACTCACAGGGTACTTTTTTTGCATACATTCGACTATACGGGCCAAGCCCGGGATTTACGGGAAATCGCGGGTTTTCGTTTGCCGGCGATTAAACTTCTTTCATTAAGCGTCTCATCAAAAATGAAAACATTCCTGAAAACTACAAGTCTCATGCGTTTTAGAGGTGAAAAAATAATTTAAAAAATCGTTCGGGAAATGAGTTTACTCCCTGGGTACTTTCTTTGTATACTTTTGACTATACGGGCCGAGTCCGGGATTTAGGGGAAATCGCGGGTTTTCGTTTGCCGGCGATTAAACATCTTTTATTCAGCGTCTCATCAAAAATGAAAACATTTTTTAAAACTACAAGTCTCATACGTTTTAGTGGTGAAAAGATAATTTAAAAAATCGTTCTGGAAATGAGTTTACTCCCTGTGTATTTTCTTTGTATACTTTTGACTATACGGGCCGAGTTCGGGATTTACGGGAATTCGCGGGTTTTCGTTTGCCGGCGATTAAACTTCTTTTATTCAGCGTCTCATCAAAAATGAAAACATTTTTGAAAAATACAAGTCTCGTGCGTTTTAGTGGTGAAAAGATAATTTAAAAAATCGTTCTGGAAATGAGTTTACTCGAAGGGTACTTTCTTTGTATACTTTTGACTATACGGGCCGAGCCCGGGATTTACGGGAAATCGCGGGTTTTCGTTTGCCGGCGATTAAACTTCTTTTATTCAGCGCCTCATCAAAAATGAAAACATTTTTGAAACTACAAGTCTCATGCGTTTTAGTGGTGAAAAAATAATTTAAAAAATCGTTCGGGAAATGAGTTTACTCACAGGGTACTTTTTTTGTATACATTCGACTATACGGGCCAAGCCCGGGATTTACGGGAAATCGCGGGTTTTCGTTTGCCGGCGATTAAACTTCTTTCATTAAGCGTCTCATCAAAAATGAAAACATTCCTAAAAACTACAAGTCTCATGCGTTTTAGAGTTGAAAAAATAATTTAAAAAATCGTTCGGGAAATGAGTTTACTCCCTGGGTACTTTCTTTGTATACTTTTGACTATACGGGCCGAGTCCGGGATTTAGGGGAAATCGCGGGTTTTCTTTTGCCGGCGATTAAACATCTTTTATTCAGCGTCTCATCAAAAATGAAAACATTTTTGAAAACTACATGTCTCATACTTTTTAGTGGTGAAAAGATAATTTAAAAAATCGTTCTGGAAATGAGTTTACTCCCTGCGTATTTTCTTTGTATACTTTTGACTATACGGGCTGAGTCCGGGATTTACGGGAAATCGCGGGTTTTCGTTTGCCGGCGATTAAACTTCTTTTATTCCGCGTCTCATCAAAAATGAAAACATTTTTGAAAACTACAAGTCTCATGCGTTTTAGTGGTGAAAAGATAATTTAAAAAATCGTTCTGGAAATGAGTTTACTCCCTGAGTATTTTCTTTGTATACTTTTGACTATACGGGCCGAGTCCGGGATTTACGGGAATTCGCGGGTTTTCGTTTGCCGGCGATTAAGCTTCTTTTATTCAGCGTCTCATCAAAAATGAAAACATTTTTGAAAACTACAAGTTTCGTGCGTTTTAGTGGTGAAAAGATAATTTAAAAAATCTTTTCTGGAAATGAGTTTACTCGCACGGTGCTTTCTTTGTATACTTTTGACTATACGGGCCGAGCCCGGGATTTACGGGAAATCGCGGGTTTTCGTTTGCCGGCGATTAAACTTCTTTTATTCAGCGTCTCATCAAAAATGAAAACATTTTTGAAAACTACAAGTCTCTTACGTTTTAGTGATGAAAAAATAATTTAAAAAATCGTTCGGGAAATGAGTTTACTCCCTGGGTATTTTCTTTGTGTACTTTTGACTATACGGGCCGAGTTCGGGATTTACGGGAAATCGCGGGTTTTCGTTTGCCGGCGATTAAACTTCTTTTATTCCGCGTCTCATCAAAAATGAAAACATTTTTGAAAACTACAAGTCTCATGCGTTTTATTGGTGAAAAGATAATATAAAAAATCGTTCGGGAAATGAGTTTACTCCCTGAGTATTTTCTTTGTATACTTTTGACTATACGGGCCGAGTCCGGGATTTACGGGAATTCGCGGGTTTTCGTTTGCCGGCGATTAAACTTCTTTTATTCAGCGTCTCATCAAAAATGAAAACATTTTTGAAAACTACAAGTCTCTTACGTTTTAGTGGTGAAAAAATAATTTAAAAAATCGTTCGGGAAATGAGTTTACTTCCTGGGTATTTTCTTTGTGTACTTTTGTCTATACGGGCCGAGTCCGGGATTTACGGGAAATTGCGGGTTTTCGTTTCACGGCGATTAAACTTCTTTTATTCCGCGTCTCATCAAAAATGAAAACATTTTTGAAAACTACAAGTCTCATGCGTTTTATTGGTGAAAAGATAATTTAAAAAATCGTTCTGGAAATGAGTTTACTCACAGGGTACTTTCTTTGTATATACTCGACTATACGGGCCAAGCACGGGATTTAAGGGAAATCGCGGGTTTTCGTTTGCCGGCGATTAAACTTCTTTTATCCAGCGTCTCACCAAAAATGAAAACATTTTTGAAAACTACAAGTGTCAAGCGTTTTAGTGGTGAAAAATAATTTAAAAAATCGTTCGGGAAATGAGTTTACTCACAGGGTACTTTTTTTGCATACATTCGACTATACGGGCCAAGCCCGGGATTTACGGGAAATCGCGGGTTTTCGTTTGCCGGCGATTAAACTTCTTTCATTAAGCGTCTCATCAAAAATGAAAACATTCCTGAAAACTACAAGTCTCATGCGTTTTAGAGGTGAAAAAATAATTTAAAAAATCGTTCGGGAAATGAGTTTACTCCCTGGGTACTTTCTTTGTATACTTTTGACTATACGGGCCGAGTCCGGGATTTAGGGGAAATCGCGGGTTTTCGTTTGCCGGCGATTAAACATCTTTTATTCAGCGTCTCATCAAAAATGAAAACATTTTTTAAAACTACAAGTCTCATACGTTTTAGTGGTGAAAAGATAATTTAAAAAATCGTTCTGGAAATGAGTTTACTCCCTGTGTATTTTCTTTGTATACTTTTGACTATACGGGCCGAGTTCGGGATTTACGGGAATTCGCGGGTTTTCGTTTGCCGGCGATTAAACTTCTTTTATTCAGCGTCTCATCAAAAATGAAAACATTTTTGAAAAATACAAGTCTCGTGCGTTTTAGTGGTGAAAAGATAATTTAAAAAATCGTTCTGGAAATGAGTTTACTCGAAGGGTACTTTCTTTGTATACTTTTGACTATACGGGCCGAGCCCGGGATTTACGGGAAATCGCGGGTTTTCGTTTGCCGGCGATTAAACTTCTTTTATTCAGCGCCTCATCAAAAATGAAAACATTTTTGAAACTACAAGTCTCATGCGTTTTAGTGGTGAAAAAATAATTTAAAAAATCGTTCGGGAAATGAGTTTACTCACAGGGTACTTTTTTTGTATACATTCGACTATACGGGCCAAGCCCTGGATTTACGGGAAATCGCGGGTTTTCGTTTGCCGGCGATTAAACTTCTTTCATTAAGCGTCTCATCAAAAATGAAAACATTCCTAAAAACTACAAGTCTCATGCGTTTTAGAGGTGAAAAAATAATTTAAAAAATCGTTCGGGAAATGAGTTTACTCCCTGGGTACTTTCTTTGTATACTTTTGACTATACGGGCCGAGTCCGGGATTTAGGGGAAATCGCGGGTTTTCTTTTGCCGGCGATTAAACATCTTTTATTCAGCGTCTCATCAAAAATGAAAACATTTTTGAAAACTACATGTCTCATACTTTTTAGTGGTGAAAAGATAATTTAAAAAATCGTTCTGGAAATGAGTTTACTCCCTGCGTATTTTCTTTGTATACTTTTGACTATACGGTCTGAGTCCGGGATTTACGGGAAATCGCGGGTTTTCGTTTGCCGGCGATTAAACTTCTTTTATTCCGCGTCTCATCAAAAATGAAAACATTTTTGAAAACTACAAGTCTCATGCGTTTTAGTGGTGAAAAGATAATTTAAAAAATCGTTCTGGAAATGAGTTTACTCCCTGAGTATTTTCTTTGTATACTTTTGACTATACGGGCCGAGTCCGGGATTTACGGGAATTCGCGGGTTTTCGTTTGCCGGCGATTAAGCTTCTTTTATTCAGCGTCTCATAAAAAATGAAAACATTTTTGAAAACTACAAGTTTCGTGCGTTTTAGTGGTGAAAAGATAATTTAAAAAATCTTTTCTGGAAATGAGTTTACTCGCACGGTGCTTTCTTTGTATACTTTTGACTATACGGGCCGAGCCCGGGATTTACGGGAAATCGCGGGTTTTCGTTTGCCGGCGATTAAACTTCTTTTATTCAGCGTCTCATCAAAAATGAAAACATTTTTGAAAACTACAAGTCTCTTACGTTTTAGTGATGAAAAAATAATTTAAAAAATCGTTCGGGAAATGAGTTTACTCCCTGGGTATTTTCTTTGTGTACTTTTGACTATACGGGCCGAGTTCGGGATTTACGGGAAATCGCGGGTTTTCGTTTGCCGGCGATTAAACTTCTTTTATTCCGCGTCTCATCAAAAATGAAAACATTTTTGAAAACTACAAGTCTCATGCGTTTTATTGGTGAAAAGATAATATAAAAAATCGTTCGGGAAATGAGTTTACTCCCTGAGTATTTTCTTTGTATACTTTTGACTATACGGGCCGAGTCCGGGATTTACGGGAATTCGCGGGTTTTCGTTTGCCGGCGATTAAACTTCTTTTATTCAGCGTCTCATCAAAAATGAAAACATTTTTGAAAACTACAAGTCTCTTACGTTTTAGTGGTGAAAAAATAATTTAAAAAATCGTTCGGGAAATGAGTTTACTTCCTGGGTATTTTCTTTGTGTACTTTTGTCTATACGGGCCGAGTCCGGGATTTACGGGAAATTGCGGGTTTTCGTTTCACGGCGATTAAACTTCTTTTATTCCGCGTCCCATCAAAAATGAAAACATTTTTGAAAACTACAAGTCTCATGCGTTTTATTGGTGAAAAGATAATGTAAAAAATCGTTCTGGAAAGGAGTTTACTCACAGGGTACTTTCTTTGTATATACTCGACTATACGAGCCAAGCACGGGATTTACGGGAAATCGCGGGTTTTCGTTTGCCGGCGATTAAACTTCTTTTATTCAGCGTCTCATCAAAAATGAAAACATTTTTGAAAACTACAAGTCTAATGCGTTTTAGTGGTGAAAAAATAATTTAAAAAATCGTTCGAGAAATGAGTTTACTCACAGGGTACTTTCTTTGTATACATTCGACTATACGGGCCAAGCCCGGGATTTACGGGAAATCGCGGATTTTCGTTTGCCGGTGATTAAACTTCTTTTATTAAGCGTCTCATCAAAAATGAAAACATTCCTGAAAACTACAAGTCTCATGCGTTTTAGTGGTGAAAAATAATTTAAAAAATCGTTCGGGAAATGTGTTTACTCCCTGGGTATTTTCTTTGTATACTTTTGACTATACGGGCCGAGTCCAGGATTTACGGGAATTCGCGGGATTTCGTTTGCCGGCGATTAAACTTCTTTTATTCAGAGTCTCATCAAAAATGAAAACATTTTTGAAAACTACAAGTCTCATGCGTTTTAGTGGTGAAAAGATAATTTAAAAATCGTTCTGAAAATGAGTTTACTCACAGGGTACTTTCTTTGTATATACTCGACTATACGGGCCAAGCACGGGATTTAAGGGAAATCGCGGGTTTTCGTTTGCCGGCGATTAAACTTCTTTTATTCCGCGTCTCATCAAAAATGAAAATATTTTTGAAAACTACAAGTCTCTTACGTTTTAGTGGTGAAAAAATAATTTAAAAAATCGTTCGGGAAATGAGTTTACTTCCTGGGTATTTTCTTTGTGTACTTTTGTCTATACGGGCCGAGTCCGGGATTTAAGGGAAATCGCGGGTTTTCGTTTAACGGCGATTAAACTTCTTTTATTCCGCGTCTCATCAAAAATGAAAACATTTTTGAAAACTACAAGTCTCATGCGTTTTATTGGTGAAAAGATAATGTAAAAAATCGTTCTGGAAGGGAGTTTACTCACAGGGTACTTTCTTTGTATATACTCGACTATACGAGCCAAGCACGGGATTTACGGGAAATCGCGGGTTTTCGTTTGCCGGCGATTAAACTTCTTTTATTCAGCGTCTCATCAAAAATGAAAACATTTTTGAAAACTACAAGTCTAATGCGTTTTAGTGGTGA
Source organism: Hydractinia symbiolongicarpus (assembly GCF_029227915.1). Taxonomy (NCBI): domain Eukaryota; kingdom Metazoa; phylum Cnidaria; class Hydrozoa; order Anthoathecata; family Hydractiniidae; genus Hydractinia; species Hydractinia symbiolongicarpus. The sequence goes on along the minus strand of NC_079878.1, from coordinate 31,215,367 downwards.
AAAAATAATTTAAAAAATCGTTCGAGAAATGAGTTTACTCACAGGGTACTTTCTTTGTATACATTTGACTATACGGGCCAAGCCCGGGATTTACGGGAAATCGCGGATTTTCGTTTGCCGGTGATTAAACTTCTTTTATTAAGCGTCTCATCAAAAATGAAAACATTCCTGAAAACTACAAGTCTCATGCGTTTTAGTGGTGAAAAAATAATTTAAAAAATCGTTCGGGAAATGTGTTTACTCCCTGGGTATTTTCTTTGTGCACTTTTGTCTATACGGGCCGAGGCCGGGATTTACGGGAAATCGCGGGTTTTCGTTTCACGGCGATTAAACTTCTTTTATTCCGCGTCTCATCAAAAATGAAAATATTTTTGAAAACTACAAGTCTCATGCGTTTTATTGGTGAAAAGATAATGTAAAAAATCGTTCTGGAAAGGAGTTTACTCACAGGGTACTTTCTTTGTATATACTCGACTATACGAGCCAAGCACGGGATTTACGGGAAATCGCGGGTTTTCGTTTGCCGGCGATTAAACTTCTTTTATTCAGCGTCTCATCAAAAATGAAAACATTTTTGAAAACTACAAGTCTAATGCGTTTTAGTGGTGAAAAAATAATTTAAAAAATCGTTCGAGAAATGAGTTTACTCACAGGGTACTTTCTTTGTATACATTCGACTATACAGGCCAAGCCCGGGATTTACGGGAAATCGCGGATTTTCGTTTGCCGGTGATTAAACTTCTTTTATTAAGCGTCTCATCAAAAATGAAAACATTCCTGAAAACTACAAGTCTCATGCGTTTTAGTGGTGAAAAAATAATTTAAAATATCGTTCGGGAAATGTGTTTACTCCCTGGGTATTTTCTTTGTATACTTTTGACTATACGGGCCGAGTCCAGGATTTACGGGAATTCGCGGGATTTCGTTTGCCGGCGATTAAACTTCTTTTATTCAGAGTCTCATCAAAAATGAAAACATTTTTGAAAACTACAAGTCTCATGCGTTTTAGTGGTGAAAAGATAATTTAGAAAATCGTTCTGAAAATGAGTTTACTCACAGGGTACTTTCTTTGTATATACTCGACTATACGGGCCAAGCACGGGATTTAAGGGAAATCGCGGGTTTTCGTTTGCCGGCGATTAAACTTCTTTTATTCCGCGTCTCATCAAAAATGAAAATATTTTTGAAAACTACAAGTCTCTTACGTTTTAGTGGTGAAAAAATAATTTAAAAAATCGTTCGGGAAATGAGTTTACTTCCTGGGTATTTTCTTTGTATATACTCGACTATACGAGCCAAGCACGGGATTTGCGGGAAATCGCGGGTTTTCGTTTGCCGGCGATTAAACTTCTTTTATTCCGCGTCTCATCAAAAATGAAAACATTTTTGAAAACTACAAGTCTCATGCGTTTTATTGGTGAAAAGATAATGTAAAAAATCGTTCTGGAAAGGAGTTTACTCACAGGGTACTTTCTTTGTATATACTCGACTATACGAGCCAAGCACGGGATTTGCGGGAAATCGCGGGTTTTCGTTTGCCGGCGATTAAACTTCTTTTATTCAGCGTCTCATCAAAAATGAAAACATTTTTGAAAACTACAAGTCTAATGCGTTTTAGTGGTAAAAAAATAATTTAAAAAGTCGTTCGAGAAATGAGTTTACTCACAGGGTACTTTCTTTGTATACATTCGACTATACGGGCCAAGCCCGGGATTTACGGGAAATCGCGGATTTTCGTTTGCCGGTGATTAAACTTCTTTTATTAAGCGTCTCATCAAAAATGAAAACATTCCTGAAAACTACAAGTCTCATGCGTTTTAGTGGTGAAAAAATAATTTAAAAAATCGTTCGGGAAATGTGTTTACTCCCTGGGTATTTTCTTTGTATACTTTTGACTATACGGGCCGAGTCCAGGATTTACGGGAATTCGCGGGATTTCGTTTGCCGGCGATTAAACTTCTTTTATTCAGAGTCTCATCAAAAATGAAAACATTTTTGAGAACTACAAGTCTCATGCGTTTTAGTGGTGAAAAGATAATTTAAAAAATCGTTCTGGAAATGAGTTTACTCACAGGGTACTTTCTTTGTATATACTCGACTATACGGGCCAAGCACGGGATTTAAGGGAAATCGCGGGTTTTCGTTTGCCGGCGATTAAACTTCTTTTATTCCGCGTCTCATCAAAAATGAAAACATTTTTGAAAACTACAAGTCTCATGCGTTTTATTGGTGAAAAGATAATATAAAAAATCGTTCTGGAAAGGAGTTTACTCACAGGGTACTTTCTTTGTATATACTCGACTATACGGGCCAAGCACGGGATTTACGGGAAATCGCGGGTTTTCGTTTGCCGGCGATTAAACTTCTTTCATTCAGCGTCTCATCAAAAATGAAAACATTTTTGAAAACCACAAGTCTCATGCGTTTTAATGGTGAAAAAATAATTTAAAAAATCGTAAGAGAAATGAGTTTACTCACAGGGTACTTTCTTTGTATACATTCGACTATACGGGCCAAGCCCGTGATTTACGGGAAATCGCGGGTTTTCGTTTGCCGGCGATTAAAAATCTTTTATTCTGCGTCTTATCAAAGATGAAAACATTTTTGAAAACTACAAGTCTCATGCGTTTTAGTGGTGAAAAAATAATTTAAAAAATCGTTCTGGAAATGAGTTTACTCCCTGGGTACTTTCTTTGTATACTTTTGACTATACGGGCCGAGTCCGGGATTTACGGGAATTCGCGGGATTTCGTTTGCCGGCGATTAAACTTCTTTTATTCAGAGTCTCATCAAAAATGAAAACATTTTTGAGAACTACAAGTCTCATGCGTTTTAGTGGTGAAAAGATAATTTAAAAAATCGTTCTGGAAATGAGTTTACTCACAGGGTACTTTCTTTGTATATACTCGACTATACGGGCCAAGCACGGGATTTAAGGGAAATCGCGGGTTTTCGTTTGCCGGCGATTAAACTTCTTTTATTCCGCGTCTCATCAAAAATGAAAACATTTTTGAAAACTACAAGTCTCATGCGTTTTATTGGTGAAAAGATAATATAAAAAATCGTTCTGGAAAGGAGTTTACTCACAGGGTACTTTCTTTGTATATACTCGACTATACGGGCCAAGCACGGGATTTACGGGAAATCGCGGGTTTTCGTTTGCCGGCGATTAAATTTCTTTCATTCAGCGTCTCATCAAAAATGAAAACATTTTTGAAAACCACAAGTCTCATGCGTTTTAGTGGTGAAAAAATAATTTAAAAAATCGTAAGGGAAATGAGTTTACTCACAGGGTTCTTTCTTTGTATACATTCGACTATACAGGCCAAGCCCGTGATTTACGGGAAATCGCGGGTTTTCGTTTGCCGGCGATTAAAAATCTTTTATTCTGCGTCTTATCAAAGATGAAAACATTTTTGAAAACTACAAGTCTCATGCGTTTTAGTGGTGAAAAAATAATTTAAAAAATCGTTCTGGAAATGAGTTTACTCCCTGGGTACTTTCTTTGTATACTTTTGACTATACGGGCCGAGTCCGGGATTTACGGGAAATCGCGGGTTTTCGTTTGCCGGCGATTAAACATCTTTTATTCAGCGTCTTATCAAAAATGAAAACATTTTTAAAAACTACAAGTCTCATGCGTTTTAGTGGTGAAAAGATAATTTAAAAAATCGTTCTGGAAATGAGTTTACTCCCTGAGTATTTTCTTTGTATACTTTTGACTATACGGGCCGAGTCAGGGATTTACGGGAATTCGCGGGTTTTCGTTTGCCGGCGATTAAACTTATTTTATTCAGCGTCTCATCAAAAATGAAAGCATTTTTTAAAACTACAAGTCTCGTGCGTTTTGGTGGTGAAAAGATAATTTAAAAAATCGTTCTGGAAATGAGTTTACTCGCAGGGTACTTTCTTTGTATACTTTTGACTATACGGGCCGAGCCCAGGATTTACGGGAAATCGCGGGTATTCGTTTGCCGGCGATTAAACTTCTTTTATTCAGCGTCTCATCAAAAATGAAAACATTTTTGAAAACTACAAGTCTCTTACGTTTTAGTGGTGAAAAAATAATTTAAAAAATCGTTCGGGAAATGAGTTTACTTCCTGGGTATTTTCTTTGTGTACTTTTGACTATACGGGCCGAGTCCGGGATTTACGGGAAATCGCGGGTTTTCGTTTCACGGCGATTAAACTTCTTTTATTCCGCGTCTCATCAAAAATGAAAACATTTTTGAAAACTACAAGTCTCATGCGTTTTATTGGTGAAAAGATAATATAAAAAATCGTTCTGGAAAGGAGTTTACTCACAGGGTACTTTTTTTGTATATACTCGACTATACGAGCAAAGCACGGGATTTACGGGAAATCGCGGGTTCTCGTTTGCCGGCGATTAAACTTCTTTTATTCAGCGTCTCATCAAAAATGAAAACATTTTTGAAAACTACAAGTCTAATGCGTTTTAGTGGTGAAAAAATAATTTAAAAAATCGTTCGAGAAATGAGTTTACTCACAGGGTACTTTCTTTGTATACATTCGACTATACGGGCCAAGCCCGGGATTTACGGGAAATCGCGGATTTTCGTTTGCCGGTGATTAAACTTCTTTCATTAAGCGTCTCATCAAAAATGAAAACATTCCTGAAAACTACAAGTCTCATGCGTTTTAGTGGTGAAAAGATAATTTAAAAAATCGTTCTGGAAATCAGTTTACTCACAGGGTACTTTCTTTGTATATACTCGACTATACGGGCCAAGCACGGGATTTAATGGAAATCGCGGGTTTTCGTTTGCCGGCAATTAAACTTCTTTTATTCAGCGTCTCATCAAAAATGAAAACATTTTTGAAAACTACAAGTCTCATGCGTTTTAGTGGTGAAAAAATAATTTAAAAAATCGTTCGGGAAATGAGTTTACTCACAGGGTACTTTTTTTGTATACATTCGACTATACGGGCCAAGCCCGGGATTTACGGGAAATCGCGGATTTTCGTTTGCCGGTGATTAAACTTCTTTCATTAAGAGTCTTATCAAAAATGAAAACATTCTTGAAAACTACAAGTCTCATGCGTTTTAGTGGTAAAAAAATAATTTAAAAAATCGTTCGGGAAATGTGTTTACTCCCTGGGTATTTTCTTTGTATACTTTTGACTACACGGGCCGAGTCCAGGATTTACGGGAATTCGCGGGTTTTCGTTTGCCGGCGATTAAACTTCTTTTATTCAGAGTCTCAGCAAAAATGAAAACATTTTTGAAAACTACAAGTCTCATGCGTTTTAGTGGTGAAAAGATAATTTAAAAAATCGTTCTGGAAATGAGTTTACTCACAGGGTACTTTCTTTGTATATACTCGACTATACGGGCCAAGCACGGAATTTAAGGGAAATCGCGGGTTTTCGTTTGCCGGCGATTAAACTTCTTTTATCCAGCGTCTCACCAAAAATGAAAACATTTTTGAAAACTACAAGTGTCAAGCGTTTTAGTGGTGAAAAATAATTTAAAAAATCGTTCGGGAAATGAGTTTACTCACAGGGTACTTTTTTTGCATACATTCGACTATACGGGCCAAGCCCGGGATTTACGGGAAATCGCGGGTTTTCGTTTGCCGGCGATTAAACTTCTTTCATTAAGCGTCTCATCAAAAATGAAAACATTCCTGAAAACTACAAGTCTCATGCGTTTTAGAGGTGAAAAAATAATTTAAAAAATCGTTCGGGAAATGAGTTTACTCCCTGGGTACTTTCTTTGTATACTTTTGACTATACGGGCCGAGTCCGGGATTTAGGGGAAATCGCGGGTTTTCGTTTGCCGGCGATTAAACATCTTTTATTCAGCGTCTCATCAAAAATGAAAACATTTTTTAAAACTACAAGTCTCATACGTTTTAGTGGTGAAAAGATAATTTAAAAAATCGTTCTGGAAATGAGTTTACTCCCTGTGTATTTTCTTTGTATACTTTTGACTATACGAGCCGAGTTCGGGATTTACGGGAATTCGCGGGTTTTCGTTTGCCGGCGATTAAACTTCTTTTATTCAGCGTCTCATCAAAAATGAAAACATTTTTGAAAAATACAAGTCTCGTGCGTTTTAGTGGTGAAAAGATAATTTAAAAAATCGTTCTGGAAATGAGTTTACTCGAAGGGTACTTTCTTTGTATACTTTTGACTATACGGGCCGAGCCCGGGATTTACGGGAAATCGCGGGTTTTCGTTTGCCGGCGATTAAACTTCTTTTATTCAGCGCCTCATCAAAAATGAAAACATTTTTGAAACTACAAGTCTCATGCGTTTTAGTGGTGAAAAAATAATTTAAAAAATCGTTCGGGAAATGAGTTTACTCACAGGGTACTTTTTTTGTATACATTCGACTATACGGGCCAAGCCCGGGATTTACGGGAAATCGCGGGTTTTCGTTTGCCGGCGATTAAACTTCTTTCATTAAGCGTCTCATCAAAAATGAAAACATTCCTGAAAACTACAAGTCTCATGCGTTTTAGAGGTGAAAAAATAATTTAAAAAATCGTTCGGGAAATGAGTTTACTCCCTGGGTACTTTCTTTGTATACTTTTGACTATGCGGGCAGAGTCCGGGATTTAGGGGAAATCGCGGGTTTTCTTTTGCCGGCGATTAAACATCTTTTATTCAGCGTCTCATCAAAAATGAAAACATTTTTGAAAACTACATGTCTCATACGTTTTAGTGGTGAAAAGATAATTTAAAAAATCGTTCTGGAAATGAGTTTACTCCCTGCGTATATTCTTTGTATACTTTTGACTATACGGGCTGAGTCCGGGATTTACGGGAAATCGCGGGTTTTCGTTTGCCGGCGATTAAACTTCTTTTATTCCGCGTCTCATCAAAAATGAAAACATTTTTGAAAACTACAAGTCTCATGCGTTTTAGTGGTGAAAAGATAATTTAAAAAATCGTTCTGGAAATGAGTTTACTCCCTGAGTATTTTCTTTGTATACTTTTGACTATACGGGCCGAGTCCGGGATTTACGGAAATTCGCGGGTTTTCGTTTGCCGGCGATTAAGCTTCTTTTATTCAGCGTCTCATCAAAAATGAAAACATTTTTGAAAACTACAAGTTTCGTGCGTTTTAGTGGTGAAAAGATAATTTAAAAAATCTTTTCTGGAAATGAGTTTACTTGCACGGTGCTTTCTTTGTATACTTTTGACTATACGGGCCGAGCCCGGGATTTACGGGAAATCGCGGGTTTTCGTTTGCCGGCGATTAAACTTCTTTTATTCAGCGTCTCATCAAAAATGAAAACATTTTTGAAAACTACAAGTCTCTTACGTTTTAGTGATGAAAAAATAATTTAAAAAATCGTTCGGGAAATGAGTTTACTCCCTGGGTATTTTCTTTGTGTACTTTTGACTATACGGGCCGAGTTTGGGATTTACGGGAAATCGCGGGTTTTCGTTTGCCGGCGATTAAACTTCTTTTATTCCGCGTCTCATCAAAAATGAAAACATTTTTAAAAACTACAAGTCTCGTGCGTTTTAGTGGTGAAAAAATAATTTAAAAAATAGTTCGGGAAATGAGTTTACTCCCTGGGTACTTTCTTTGTATACTTTTGACTATACGGGCCGAGTCCGGGATTTACGGGAAATCGCGGGTTTTCGTTTGCCGGCGATTAAACTTCTTTTATTCTGCGTCTCATCAAAAATGAAAACATTTTTGAAAACTACAAGTCTCATGCGTTTTATTGGTGAAAAGATAATATAAAAAATCGTTCTGGAAAGGAGTTTACTCACAGGGTACTTTCTTTGTATATACTTGACTATACGGGCCAAGCACGGGATTTACGGGAAATCGCGGGTTTTCGTTTGCCGGCAATTAAACTTCTTTTATTCCGCGTCTCATCAAAAATGAAAACATTTTCAAAAACTACAAGTCTCATGCGTTTTAGTGGTGAAAAAATAATTTAAAAAATAGTTCGGGAAATGAGTTTACTCCCTGGGTACTTTCTTTGTATACTTTTGACTATACGGGCCGAGTCCGGGATTTACGGGAAATCGCGGGTTTTCGTTTGCCGGCGATTAAACATCTTTTATTCAGCGTCTTATCAAAAATGAAAACATTTTTAAAAACTACAAGTCTCATGCGTTTTAGTGGTGAAAAAATAATTTAAAAAATCGTTCGGGAAATGAGTTCACTCCCTGGGTACTTTCTTTGTATACTTTTGACTATACGGGCCGAGTCCGGGATTTACGGAAAATCGCGGGTTTTCGTTTGCCGGCGATTAAACATCATTTATTCAGCGTCTTATCAAAAATGAAAACATTTTTGAAAACTACAAGTCTCATGCGTTTTAGTGGTGAAAAGATAATTTAAAAAATCGTTCTGGAAATGAGTTTACTCCCTGAGTATTTTCTTTGTATACTTTTGACTATACGGGCCGAGTCCAGGATTTACGGGAAATCGCGGGTTTTCGTTTGCCGGCGATTAAACTTCTTTCATTAAGCGTCTCATCAAAAATGAAAACATTCCTGAAAACTACAAGTCTCATGCGTTTTAGAGGTGAAAAAATAATTTAAAAAATCGTTCATGAAATGAGTTTACTCCCTGGGTACTTTCTTTGTATACTTTTGACTATACGGGCCGAGTCCGGGATTTACGGGAAATCGCGGGTTTTCGTTTGCCGGCGATTAAACATCTTTTATTCAGCGTCTTATCAAAAATGAAAACATTTTTGAAAACTACAAGTCTCATGCGTTTTAGTGGTGAAAAGATAATTTAAAAAATCGTTCTGGAAATGAGTTTACTCCCTGAGTATTTTCTTTGTATACTTTTGACTATACGGGCCGAGTCCGGGATTTACGGGAATTCGCGGGTTTTCGTTTGCCGGCGATTAAACTTCTTTAATTCAGCGTCTCATCAGAAATGAAAACATTTTTGAAAACTACAAGTCTCGTGCGTTTTAGTGGTGAAAAGATAATTTAAAAAATCGTTCTGGAAATGAGTTTACTCGCAGTGTGCTTTTTTTGTATACTTTTGACTATACGGGCCGAGCCCGGGATTTACGGGAAATCGCGGGTTTTCGTTTGCCGGCGATTAAACTTCTTTTATTCAGCGTCTCATCAAAAATGAAAAAATTTTTGAAAACTACAAGTCTCTTACACTTTAGTGATGAAAAAATAATTTAAAAAATCGTTCGGGAAATGAGTTTACTCCCTGGGTATTTTCTTTGTGTACCTTTGACTATACGGGCCGAGTCCGGGATTTACGGGAAATCGCGGGTTTTCGTTTGCCGGCGATTAAACTTTTTTTATTCCGCGTCTCATCAAAAATGAAAACATTTTTGAAAACTACAAGTCTCATGCGTTTTATTGGTGAAAAGATAATATAAAAAATCGTTCTGGAAAGGAGTTTACTCACAGGGTACTTTCTTTGTATATACTCGACTATACGGGCCAAGCACGGGATTTACGGGAAATCGCGGGTTTTCGTTTGCCGGCGATTAAACTTCTTTTATTCCGCGTCTCATCAAAAATGAAAACATTTTAAAAAACTACAAGTCTCATGCGTTTTAGTGGTGAAAAAATAATTTAAAAAATCGTTCGGGAAATGAGTTTACTCCCTGGGTACTTTCTTTGTATACTTTTGACTATACGGGCCGAGTCCGGGATTTACGGGAAATCGCGGGTTTTCGTTTGCCGGCGATTAAACATCTTTTATTCAGCGTCTTATCAAAAATGAAAACATTTTTGAAAACTACAAGTCTCATGCGTTTTAGTGGTGAAAAGATAATTTGAAAAATCGTTCTGGAAATGAGTTTACTCCCTGAGTATTTTCTTTATATACTTTTGACTATACGGGCCGAGTCCGGGATTTACGGGAATTCGCGGGTTTTCGTTTGCCGGCGATTAAACTTCTTTTATTCAGCGTCTCATCAAAAATGAAAACATTTTTGAAAACTACAAGTCTCATGCGTTTTAGTGGTGAAAAAATAATTTAAAAAATCGTTCGGGAAATGAGTTCACTCCCTGGGTACTTTCTTTGTATACTTTTGACTATACGGGCCGAGTCCGGGATTTACGGAAAATCGCGGGTTTTCGTTTGCCGGCGATTAAACATCATTTATTCAGCGTCTTATCAAAAATGAAAACATTTTTGAAAACTACAAGTCTCATGCGTTTTAGTGGTGAAAAGATAATTTAAAAAATCGTTCTGGAAATGAGTTTACTCCCTGAGTATTTTCTTTGTATACTTTTGACTATACGGGCCGAGTCCAGGATTTACGGGAAATCGCGGGTTTTCGTTTGCCGGCAATTAAACTTCTTTTATTCCGCGTCTCATCAAAAATGAAAACATTTTTAAAAACTACAAGTCTCATGCGTTTTAGTGGTGAAAAAATAATTTAAAAAATAGTTCGGGAAATGAGTTTACTCCCTGGGTACTTTCTTTGTATACTTTTGACTATACGGGCCGAGTCCGGGATTTACGGGAAATCGCGGGTTTTCGTTTGCCGGCGATTAAACATCTTTTATTCAGCGTCTTATCAAAAATGAAAACATTTTTAAAAACTACAAGTCTCATGCGTTTTAGTGGTGAAAAAATAATTTAAAAAATCGTTCGGGAAATGAGTTCACTCCCTGGGTACTTTCTTTGTATACTTTTGACTATACGGGCCGAGTCCGGGATTTACGGAAAATCGCGGGTTTTCGTTTGCCGGCGATTAAACATCATTTATTCAGCGTCTTATCAAAAATGAAAACATTTTTGAAAACTACAAGTCTCATGCGTTTTAGTGGTGAAAAGATAATTTAAAAAATCGTTCTGGAAATGAGTTTACTCCCTGAGTATTTTCTTTGTATACTTTTCACTATACGGGCCGAGTCCAGGATTTACGGGAAATCGCGGGTTTTCGTTTGCCGGCGATTAAACTTCTTTCATTAAGCGTCTCATCAAAAATGAAAACATTCCTGAAAACTACAAGTCTCATGCGTTTTAGAGGTGAAAAAATAATTTAAAAAATCGTTCATGAAATGAGTTTACTCCCTGGGTACTTTCTTTGTATACTTTTGACTATACGGGCCGAGTCCGGGATTTAGGGGAAATCGCGGGTTTTCTTTTGCCGGCGATTAAACTTCTTTTATTCAGCGTCTCATCAAAAATGAAAACATTTTTGAAAACTACAAGTCTCATGCGTTTTATTGGTGAAAAGATAATATAAAAAATCGTTCTGGAAAGGAGTTTACTCACAGGGTACTTTCTTTGTATATACTCGACTATACGGGCCAAGCACGGGATTTACGGGAAATCGCGGGTTTTCGTTTGCCGGCGATTAAACTTCTTTTATTCCGCGTCTCATCAAAAATGAAAACATTTTAAAAAACTACAAGTCTCATGCGTTTTAGTGGTGAAAAAATAATTTAAAAAATCGTTCGGGAAATGAGTTTACTCCCTGGGTACTTTCTTTGTATACTTTTGACTATACGGGCCGAGTCCGGGATTTACGGGAAATCGCGGGTTTTCGTTTGCCGGCGATTAAACATCTTTTATTCAGCGTCTTATCAAAAATGAAAACATTTTTGAAAACTACAAGTCTCATGCGTTTTAGTGGTGAAAAGATAATTTGAAAAATCGTTCTGGAAATGAGTTTACTCCCTGAGTATTTTCTTTATATACTTTTGACTATACGGGCCGAGTCCGGGATTTACGGGAATTCGCGGGTTTTCGTTTGCCGGCGATTAAACTTCTTTTATTCAGCGTCTCATCAAAAATGAAAACATTTTTGAAAACTACAAGTCTCATGCGTTTTAGTGGTGAAAAAATAATTTAAAAAATCGTTCGGGAAATGAGTTCACTCCCTGGGTACTTTCTTTGTATACTTTTGACTATACGGGCCGAGTCCGGGATTTACGGAAAATCGCGGGTTTTCGTTTGCCGGCGATTAAACATCATTTATTCAGCGTCTTATCAAAAATGAAAACATTTTTGAAAACTACAAGTCTCATGCGTTTTAGTGGTGAAAAGATAATTTAAAAAATCGTTCTGGAAATGAGTTTACTCCCTGAGTATTTTCTTTGTATACTTTTGACTATACGGGCCGAGTCCAGGATTTACGGGAAATCGCGGATTTTCGTTTGCCGGCGATTAAACTTCTTTCATTAAGCGTCTCATCAAAAATGAAAACATTCCTGAAAACTACAAGTCTCATGCGTTTTAGAGGTGAAAAAATAATTTAAAAAATCGTTCATGAAATGAGTTTACTCCCTGGGTACTTTCTTTGTATACTTTTGACTATACGGGCCGAGTCCGGGATTTAGGGGAAATCGCGGGTTTTCTTTTGCCGGCGATTAAACATCTTTTATTCAGCGTCTCATCAAAAATGAAAACATTTTTGAAAACTACAAGTCTCATACGTTTTAGTGGTGAAAAGATAATTTAAAAAATCGTTCTGGAAATGAGTATACTCCCTGCGTATTTTCTTTGTATACTTTTGACTATACGGGCCGAGTCCGGGATTTACGGGAAATCGCGGTTTTTCGTTTGCCGGCGATTAAACATCTTTTATTCAGCGTCTTATCAAAAATGAAAACATTTTTGAAAACTACAAGTCTCATGCGTTTTATTGGTGAAAAGATAATATAAAAAATCGTTCTGGAAAGGAGTTTACTCACAGGGTACTTTCTTTGTATATACTCGACTATACAGGCCAAGCACGGGATTTACGGGAAATCGCGGGTTTTCGTTTGCCGGCGATTAAACTTCTTTTATTCCGCGTCTCATCAAAAATGAAAACATTTTAAAAAACTACAAGTCTCATGCGTTTTAGTGGTGAAAAGATAATTTAAAAAATCGTTCTGGAAATGAGTTTACTCCCTGAGTATTTTCTTTGTATACTTTTGACTATACGGGCCGAGTCCAGGATTTACGGGAAATCGCGGATTTTCGTTTGCCGGCGATTAAACTTCTTTCATTAAGCGTCTCATCAAAAATGAAAACATTCCTGAAAACTACAAGTCTCATGCGTTTTAGAGGTGAAAAAATAATTTAAAAAATCGTTCATGAAATGAGTTTACTCCCTGGGTACTTTCTTTGTATACTTTTGACTATACGGGCCGAGTCCGGGATTTAGGGGAAATCGCGGGTTTTCTTTTGCCGGCGATTAAACATCTTTTATTCAGCGTCTCATCAAAAATGAAAACATTTTTGAAAACTACAAGTCTCATACGTTTTAGTGGTGAAAAGATAATTTAAAAAATCGTTCTGGAAATGAGTATACTCCCTGCGTATTTTCTTTGTATACTTTTGACTATACGGGCCGAGTCCGGGATTTACGGGAAATCGCGGGTTTTCGTTTGCCGGCGATTAAACATCTTTTATTCAGCGTCTTATCAAAAATGAAAACATTTTTGAAAACTACAAGTCTCATGCGTTTTATTGGTGAAAAGATAATATAAAAAATCGTTCTGGAAAGGAGTTTACTCACAGGGTACTTTCTTTGTATATACTCGACTATACGGGCCAAGCACGGGATTTACGGGAAATCGCGGGTTTTCGTTTGCCGGCGATTAAACTTCTTTTATTCCGCGTCTCATCAAAAATGAAAACATTTTAAAAAACTACAAGTCTCATGCGTTTTAGTGGTGAAAAAATAATTTAAAAAATCGTTCGGGAAATGAGTTTACTCCCTGGGTACTTTCTTTGTATACTTTTGACTATACGGGCCGAGTCCGGGATTTACGGGAAATCGCGGGTTTTCGTTTGCCGGCGATTAAACATCTTTTATTCAGCGTCTTATCAAAAATGAAAACATTTTTGAAAACTACAAGTCTCATGCGTTTTAGTGGTGAAAAGATAATTTAAAAAATCGTTCATGAAATGAGTTTACTCCCTGGGTACTTTCTTTGTATACTTTTGACTATACGGGCCGAGTCCGGGATTTAGGGGAAATCGCGGGTTTTCTTTTGCCGGCGATTAAACATCTTTTATTCAGCGTCTCATCAAAAATGAAAACATTTTAAAAAACTACAAGTCTCATGCGTTTTAGTGGTGAAAAAATAATTTAAAAAATCGTTCTGGAAATGAGTTTACTCGAAGGGTACTTTCTTTGTATACTTTTGACTATACGGGCCGAGCCCGGGATTTACGGGAAATCGCGGGTTTTCGTTTGCCGTCGATTAAACATCTTTTATTCAGCGTCTTATCAAAAATGAAAACATTTTTGAAAACTACAAGTCTCATGCGTTTTAGTGGTGAAAAGATAATTTGAAAAATCGTTCTGGAAATGAGTTTACTCCCTGAGTATTTTCTTTATATACTTTTGACTATACGGGCCGAGTCCGGGATTTACGGGAATTCGCGGGTTTTCGTTTGCCGGCGATTAAACTTCTTTTATTCAGCGTCTTATCAAAAATGAAAACATTTTTGAAAACTACAAGTCTCATGCGTTTTAGTGGTGAAAAAATAATTTAAAAAATCGTTCGGGAAATGAGTTCACTCCCTGGGTACTTTCTTTGTATACTTTTGACTATACGGGCCGAGTCCGGGATTTACGGAAAATCGCGGGTTTTCGTTTGCCGGCGATTAAACATCATTTATTCAGCGTCTTATCAAAAATGAAAACATTTTTGAAAACTACAAGTCTCATGCGTTTTAGTGGTGAAAAGATAATTTAAAAAATCGTTCTGGAAATGAGTTTACTCCCTGAGTATTTTCTTTGTATACTTTTGACTATACGGGCCGAGTCCAGGATTTACGGGAAATCGCGGGTTTTCGTTTGCCGGCGATTAAACTTCTTTCATTAAGCGTCTCATCAAAAATGAAAACATTCCTGAAAACTACAAGTCTCATGCGTTTTAGAGGTGAAAAAATAATTTAAAAAATCGTTCATGAAATGAGTTTACTCCCTGGGTACTTTCTTTGTATACTTTTGACTATACGGGCCGAGTCCGGGATTTAGGGGAAATCGCGGGTTTTCTTTTGCCGGCGATTAAACATCTTTTATTCAGCGTCTTATCAAAAATGAAAACATTTTTGAAAACTACAAGTCTCATGCGTTTTAGTGGTGAAAAGATAATTTAAAAAATCGTTCTGGAAATGAGTTTACTCCCTGAGTATTTTCTTTGTATACTTTTGACTATACGGGCCGAGTCCAGGATTTACGGGAAATCGCGGGTTTTCGTTTGCCGGCGATTAAACTTCTTTCATTAAGCGTCTCATCAAAAATGAAAACATTCCTGAAAACTACAAGTCTCATGCGTTTTAGAGGTGAAAAAATAATTTAAAAAATCGTTCATGAAATGAGTTTACTCCCTGGGTACTTTCTTTGTATACTTTTGACTATACGGGCCGAGTCCGGGATTTAGGGGAAATCGCGGGTTTTCTTTTGCCGGCGATTAAACATCTTTTATTCAGCGTCTCATCAAAAATGAAAACATTTTTGAAAACTACAAGTCTCATACGTTTTAGTGGTGAAAAGATAATTTAAAAAATCGTTCTGGAAATGAGTATACTCCCTGCGTATTTTCTTTGTATACTTTTGACTATACGGGCCGAGTCCGGGATTTACGGGAAATCGCGGGTTTTCGTTTGCCGGCGATTAAACATCTTTTATTCAGCGTCTTATCAAAAATGAAAACATTTTTAAAAACTACAAGTCTCATGCGTTTTAGTGGTGAAAAGATAATTTAAAAAATCGTTCTGGAAATGAGTTTACTCCCTGAGTATTTTTTTTGTATACTTTTGACTATACGGGCCGAGTCCGGGATTTACGGGAATTCGCGGGTTTTCGTTTGCCGGCGATTAAACTTCTTTTATTCAGCGTCTCATCAGAAATGAAAACATTTTTGAAAACTACAAGTCTCGTGCGTTTTAGTGGTGAAAAGATAATTTAAAAAATCGTTCTGGAAATGAGTTTACTCGCAGTGTGCTTTCTTTGTATACTTTTGACTATACGGGCCGAGCCCGGGATTTACGGGAAATCGCGGGTTTTCGTTTGCCGGCGATTAAACTTCTTTTATTCAGCGTCTCATCAAAAATGAAAACATTTTTGAAAACTACAAGTCTCTTACGTTTTAGTGATGAAAAAATAATTTAAAAAATCGTTCGGGAAATGAGTTTACTCCCTGGGTATGTTCTTTGTGTACCTTTGACTATACGGCCCGAGTCCGGGATTTACGGGAAATCGCGGGTTTTCGTTTGCCGGCGATTAAACTTTTTTTATTCCGCGTCTCATCAAAAATGAAAACATTTTTGAAAACTACAAGTCTCATGCGTTTTATTGGTGAAAAGATAATATAAAAAATCGTTCTGGAAAGGAGTTTACTCACAGGGTACTTTCTTTGTATATACTTGACTATACGGGCCAAGCACGGGATTTACGGGAAATCGCGGGTTTTCGTTTGCCGGCGATTAAACTTCTTTTATTCCGCGTCTCATCAAAAATGAAAACATTTTAAAAAACTACAAGTCTCATGCGTTTTAGTGTTGAAAAAATAATTTAAAAAATCGTTTGGGAAATGAGTTTACTCCCTGGGTACTTTCTTTGTATACTTTTGACTATACGGGCCGAGTCCGGGATTTACGGGAAATCGCGGGTTTTCGTTTGCCGGCGATTAAACATCTTTTATTCAACGTCTTATCAAAAATGAAAACATTTTTGAAAACTACAAGTCTCATGCGCTTTAGTGGTGAAAAGATAATTTAAAAAATCGTTCATGAAATGAGTTTACTCCCTGGGTACTTTCTTTGTATACTTTTGACTATACGGGCCGAGTCCGGGATTTAGGGGAAATCGCGGGTTTTCTTTTGCCGGCGATTAAACATCTTTTATTCAGCGTCTCATCAAAAATGAAAACATTTTTGAAAACTACAAGTCTCATACGTTTTAGTGGTGAAAAGATAATTTAAAAAATCGTTCTGGAAATGAGTTTACTCCCTGCGTATTTTCTTTGTATACTTTTGACTATACGGGCCGAGTCCGGGATTTACGGGAAATCGCGGGTTTTCGTTTGCCGGCGATTAAACATCTTTTATTCAGCGTCTTATCAAAAATGAAAACATTTTTGAAAACTACAAGTCTCATGCGTTTTAGTGGTGAAAAGATAATTTAAAAAATCGTTCTGGAAATGAGTTTACTCCCTGAGTATTTTTTTTGTATACTTTTGACTATACGGGCCGAGTCCGGGATTTACGGGAATTCGCGGGTTTTCGTTTGCCGGCGATTAAACTTCTTTTATTCAGCGTCTCATCAGAAATGAAAACATTTTTGAAAACTACAAGTCTCGTGCGTTTTAGTGGTGAAAAGATAATATAAAAAATCGTTCGGGAAATGAGTTTACTCCCTGGGTATGTTCTTTGTGTACCTTTGACTATACGGGCCGAGTCCGGGATTTACGGGAAATCGCGGGTTTTCGTTTGCCGGCGATTAAACTTTTTTTATTCCGCGTCTCATCAAAAATGAAAACATTTTTGAAAACTACAAGTCTCATGCGTTTTATTGGTGAAAAGATAATATAAAAAATCGTTCTGGAAAGGAGTTTACTCACAGGGTACTTTCTTTGTATATACTCGACTATACGGGCCAAGCACGGGATTTACGGGAAATCGCGGGTTTTCGTTTGCCGGCGATTAAACTTCTTTTATTCCGCGTCTCATCAAAAATGAAAACATTTTAAAAAACTACAAGTCTCATGCGTTTTAGTGGTGAAAAAATAATTTAAAAAATCGTTCGGGAAATGAGTTTACTCCCTGGGTACTTTCTTTGTATACTTTTGACTATACGGGCCGAGTCCGGGATTTACGGGAAATCGCGGGTTTTCGTTTGCCGGCGATTAAACATCTTTTATTCAGCGTCTTATCAAAAATGAAAACATTTTTGAAAACTACAAGTCTCATGCGTTTTAGTGGTGAAAAG
The DNA here is from genome assembly GCF_029227915.1 of Hydractinia symbiolongicarpus. Lineage (NCBI taxonomy): Eukaryota > Metazoa > Cnidaria > Hydrozoa > Anthoathecata > Hydractiniidae > Hydractinia > Hydractinia symbiolongicarpus. The sequence goes on along the minus strand of NC_079878.1, from coordinate 31,197,500 downwards.
ATAATATAAAAAATCGTTCTGGAAAGGAGTTTACTCACAGGGTACTTTCTTTGTATATACTCGACTATACGGGCCAAGCACGGGATTTACGGGAAATCGCGGGTTTTCGTTTGCCGGCGATTAAACTTCTTTTATTCCGCGTCTCATCAAAAATGAAAACATTTTAAAAAACTACAAGTCTCATGCGTTTTAGTGGTGAAAAAATAATTTAAAAAATCGTTCGGGAAATGAGTTTACTCCCTGGGTACTTTCTTTGTATACTTTTGACTATACGGGCCGAGTCCGGGATTTACGGGAAATCGCGGGTTTTCGTTTGCCGGCGATTAAACATCTTTTATTCAGCGTCTTATCAAAAATGAAAACATTTTTGAAAACTACAAGTCTCATGCGTTTTAGTGGTGAAAAGATAATATAAAAAATCGTTCTGGAAAGGAGTTTACTCACAGGGTACTTTCTTTGTATATACTCGACTATACGGGCCAAGCACGGGATTTACGGGAAATCGCGGGTTTTCGTTTGCCGGCGATTAAACTTCTTTTATTCCGCGTCTCATCAAAAATGAAAACATTTTAAAAAACTACAAGTCTCATGCGTTTTAGTGGTGAAAAAATAATTTAAAAAATCGTTCGGGAAATGAGTTTACTCCCTGGGTACTTTCTTTGTATACTTTTGACTATACGGGCCGAGTCCGGGATTTACGGGAAATCGCGGGTTTTCGTTTGCCGGCGATTAAACATCTTTTATTCAGCGTCTTATCAAAAATGAAAACATTTTTGAAAACTACAAGTCTCATGCGTTTTAGTGGTGAAAAGATAATTTAAAAAATCGTTCTGGAAATGAGTTTACTCCCTGAGTATTTTCTTTATATACTTTTGACTATACGGGCCGAGTCCGGGATTTACGGGAATTCGCGGGTTTTCGTTTGCCGGCGATTAAACTTCTTTTATTCAGCGTGTCATCAAAAATGAAAACATTTTTGAAAACTACAAGTCTCGTGCGTTTTAGTGGTGAAAAGATAATTTAAAAAATCGTTCTGGAAATGAGTTTACTCGAAGGGTACTTTCTTTGTATACTTTTGACTATACGGGCCGAGCCCGGGATTTACGGGAAATCGCGGGTTTTCGTTTGCCGGCGAATAAACTTCTTTTATTCCGCGTCTCATCAAAAATGAAAACATTTTTGAAAACTACAAGTCTCATGCGTTTTAGTGGTAAAAAAATAATTTAAAAAATCGTGCGGGAAATGAGTTTACTCCCTGGGTACTTTCTTTGTATACTTTTGACTATACGGGCCGATTCCGGGATTTACGGGAAATCGCGGGTTTTCGTTTGCCGGCGATTAAACATCTTTTATTCAGCGTCTTATCAAAATTGAAAACATTTTTGAAAACTACAAGTCTCGTGCGTTTTAGTGGTGAAAAGATAATTTAAAAAATCGTTCTGGAAATGAGTTTACTCGAAGGGTACTTTCTTTGTATACTTTTGACTATACGGGCCGAGCCCGGGATTTACGGGAAATCGCGGGTTTTCGTTTGCCGGCGAATAAACTTCTTTTATTCCGCGTCTCATCAAAAATGAAAACATTTTTGAAAACTACAAGTCTCATGCGTTTTAGTGGTAAAAAAATAATTTAAAAAATCGTGCGGGAAATGAGTTTACTCCCTGGGTACTTTCTTTGTATACTTTTGACTATACGGGCCGATTCCGGGATTTACGGGAAATCGCGGGTTTTCGTTTGCCGGCGATTAAACATCTTTTATTCAGCGTCTTATCAAAATTGAAAACATTTTTGAAAACTACAAGTCTCATGGGTTTTAGTGGGGAAAAGATAATTGAAAAAATCGTTCTGGAAATGAGTTTACTCCCTGAGTATTTTCTTTGTATACTTTTGACTATACGGGCCGAGTCCGGGATTTACGTGAATTCGCGGGTTTTCGTTTGCCGGCGATTAAACTTCTTTTATTCAGCGTCTCATCAAAAATGAAAACATTTTTGAAAACTACAAGTCTCGTGCGTTTTAGTGGTGAAAAGATAATTTAAAAAATCGTTCTGGAAATGAGTTTACTCGCAGGGTGCTTTCTTTGTATACTTTTGACTATACGGGCCGAGCCCGGGATTTACGGGAAATCGCGGGTTTTCGTTTGCCGGCGATTAAACTTTTATTCAGCGTCTCATCAAAAATGAAAACATTTTTGAAAACTACAAGTCTCCTACGTTTTAGTGATGAAAAAATAATTTAAAAAACCGTTCGGGAAATGAGTTTACTCCCTGGGTATTTTCTTTGTGTACTTTTGACTATACAGGCCGAGTCCGGGATTTACGGGAAATCGCGGGTTTTCGTTTGCCGGCTATTAAACTTTTTTTATTCAGCGTCTCATCAAAAATGAAAACATTTTTGAAAACTACAAGTCTCATGCGTTTTAGTGGTGAAAAGATAATTTAAAAAATCGTTCTGGAAAGGAGTTTACTCACAGGGTACTTTCTTTGTATATACTCGACTATACGGGCCATGCACGGGATTTACGGGAAATCGCGGGTTTTCGTTTGCCGGCGATTAAACTTCTTTTATTCCGCGTCTCATCAAAAATGAAAACATTTTTAAAAACTACAAGTCTCATGCGTTTTAGTGGTGAAAAAAAAATTTAAAAAATCGTTCGGGAAATGAGTTTACTCCCTGGGTACTTTCTTTGTATACTTTTGACTATACGGGCCGAGTCCGGGATTTACGGGAAATCGCGGGTTTTCGTTTGCCGGCGATTAAACATCTTTTATTCAGCGTCTTATCAAAAATGAAAACATTTTTGAAAACTACAAGTCTCATGCGTTTTAGTGGTGAAAAAATATTTAAAAAAATCGTTCGGGAAATGAGTTTACTCCCTGGGTACTTTCTTTGTATACTTTTGACTATACGGGCCGAGTCCGGGATTTACGGGAAATCGCGGGTTTTCGTTTGCCGGCGATTAAACATCTTTTATTCAGCGTCTTATCAAAAATGAAAACATTTTTGAAAACTACAAGTCTCATGCGTTTTAGTGGTGAAAAGATAATTTAAAAAATCGTTCTGGAAAGGAGTTTACTCACAGGGTACTTTCTTTGTATATACTCGACTATACGGGCCAAGCACGGGATTTACGGGAAATCGCGGGTTTTCGTTTGCCGGCGATTAAACTTCTTTTATTCCGCGTCTCATCAAAAATGAAAACATTTTTAAAAACTACAAGTCTCATGCGTTTTAGTGGTGAAAAAATATTTAAAAAAATCGTTCGGGAAATGAGTTTACTCCCTGGGTACTTTCTTTGTATACTTTTGACTATACGGGCCGAGTCCGTGATTTACGGGAAATCGCGGGTTTTCGTTTGCCGGCGATTAAACATCTTTTATTCAGCGTCTTATCAAAAATGAAAACATTTTTGAAAACTACAAGTCTCATGCGTTTTAGTGGTGAAAAGATAATTTAAAAAATCGTTCTGGAAATGAGTTTACTCCCTGAGTATTTTCTTTGTATACTTTTGACTATACGGGCCGAGTCCGGGATTTACGGGAATTCGCGGGTTTTCGTTTGCCGGCGATTAAACTTCTTTTATTCAGCGTCTCATCAAAAATGAAAACATTTTTGAAAACTACAAGTCTCGTGCGTTTTAGTGGTGAAAAGATAATTTAAAAAATCGTTCTGGAAATGAGTTTACTCGAAGGGTACTTTCTTTGTATACTTTTGACTATACGGGCCGAGCCCGGGATTTACGGGAAATCGCGGGTTTTCGTTTGCCGGCGATTAAACTTCTTTTATTCCGCGTCTCATCAATAATGAAAACATTTTTGAAAACTACAAGTCTCATGCGTTTTAGAGGTGAAAAAATAATTTAAAAAATCGTTCGGGAAATGAGTTTACTCCCTGGGTACTTTCTTTGTATACTTTTGACTATACGGGCCGATTCCGGGATTTACGGGAAATCGCGGGTTTTCGTTTGCCGGCGATTAAACATCTTTTATTCAGCGTCTTATCAAAATTGAAAACATTTTTGAAAACTACAAGTCTCATAGGTTTTAGTGGTGAAAAGATAATTTAAAAAATCGTTCTGGAAATGAGTTTACTCCCTGAGTATTTTCTTTGTATACTTTTGACTATACGGGCCGAGTCTGGGATTTACGGAAATTCGCGGGTTTTCGTTTGCCGGCGATTAAACTTCTTTTATTCAGCGTCTCATCAAAAATGAAAACATTTTTGAAAACTACAAGTCTCGTGCGTTTTAGTGGTGAAAAGATAATTTAAAAAATCGTTCTGGAAATGAGTTTACTCGCAGGGTGCTTTCTTTGTATACTTTTGACTATACGGGCCGAGCCCAGGATTTACGGGAAATCGCGGGTTTTCGTTTGCCGGCGATTAAACTTCTTTTATTCAGCGTCTCATCAAAAATGAAAACATTTTTGAAAACTACAAGTCTCCTACGTTTTAGTGATGAAAAAATAATTTAAAAAATCGTTCGGGAAATGAGTTTACTCCCTGGGTATTTTCTTTGTGTACTTTTGACTATACGGGCCGAGTCCGGGATTTACGGGAAATCGCGGGTTTTCTTTTGCCGGCGATTAAACTTCTTTTATTCAGCGTCTCATCAAAAATGAAAACATTTTTGAAAACTACAAGTCTCCTACGTTTTAATGATGAAAAAATAATTTAAAAAATCGTTCGGGAAATGAGTTTACTCCCTGGGTATTTTCTTTGTGTACTTTTGACTATACGGGCCGAGTCCGGGATTTACGGGAAATCGCGGGTTTTCGTTTGCCGGCTATTAAACATCTTTTATTCAGCGTCTTATCAAAAATGAAAACATTTTTGAAAACTACAAGTCTCATGCGTTTTAGTGGTGAAAAGATAATTTAAAAAATCGTTCTGGAAATGAGTTTACTCCCTGAGTATTTTCTTTGTATACTTTTGACTATACGGGCCGAGTCCGGGATTTACGGGAATTCGCGGGTTTTCGTTTGCCGGCGATTAAACTTCTTTTATTCAGCGTCTCATCAAAAATGAAAACATTTTTGAAAACTACAAGTCTCGTGCGTTTTAGTGGTGAAAAGATAATTTAAAAAATCGTTCTGGAAATGAGTTTACTCGCAGGGTGCTTTCTTTGTATACTTTTGACTATACGGGCCGAGCCCGGGATTTACGGGAAATCGCGGGTTTTCGTTTGCCGGCGATTAAACTTCTTTTATTCAGCGTCTCATCAAAAATGAAAACATTTTTGAAAACTACAAGTCTCTTACGTTTTAGTGATGAAAAAATAATTTAAAAAATCGTTCGGGAAATGGGTTTACTCCCTGGGTATTTTCTTTGTGTACTTTTGACTATACGGGCCGAGTCCGGGATTTACGGGAAATCGCGGGTTTTCGTTTGCCGGCGATTAAACTTTTTTTATTCTGCGTCTCATCAAAAATGAAAACATTTTTGAAAACTACAAGTCTCATGCGTTTTATTGGTGAAAAGATAATATAAAAAATCGTTCTGGAAAGGAGTTTACTCACAGGGTACTTTCTTTGTATATACTCGACTATACGGGCCAAGCCTGGGATTTACGGGAAATCGCGGGTTTTCGTTTGCCGGCGATTAAACTTCTTTTATTCCGCGTCTCATCAAAAATGAAAACATTTTAAAAAACTACAAGTCTCATGCGTTTTAGTGGTGAAAAAATAATTTAAAAAATCGTTCGGGAAATGAGTTTACTCCCTGGGTACTTTCTTTGTATACTTTTGACTATACGGGCCGAGTCCGGGATTTACGGGAAATCGCGGGTTTTCGTTTGCCGGCGATTAAACATCTTTTATTCAGCGTCTTATCAAAAATGAAAACATTCTTGAAAACTACAAGTCTCATGCGTTTTAGTGGTGAAAAGATAATTTAAAAAATCGTTCTGGAAATGAGTTTACTCCCTGAGTATTTTCTTTATATACTTTTGACTATACGGGCCGAGTCCGGGATTTACGGGAATTCGCAGGTTTTCGTTTGCCGGCGATTAAACTTCTTTTATTCAGCGTCTCATCAAAAATGAAAACATTTTTGAAAACTACAAGTCTCGTGCGTTTTAGTGGTGAAAAGATAATTTAAAAAATCGTTCTGGAAATGAGTTTACTCGAAGGGTACTTTCTTTGTATACTTTTGACTATACGGGCCGAGCCCGGGATTTACGGGAAATCGCGGGTTTTCGTTTGCCGGCGAATAAACTTCTTTTATTCCGCGTCTCATCAAAAATGAAAACATTTTTCAAAACTACAAGTCTGATGCGTTTTAGTGGTGAAAAAATAATTTAAAAAATCGTTCGGGAAATGAGTTTACTCCCTGGGTACTTTCTTTGTATACTTTTGACTATACGGGCAGATTCCGGGATTTACGGGAAATCGCGGGTTTTCGTTTGCCGGCGATTAAACATCTTTTATTCAGCGTCTTATCAAAATTGAAAACATTTTTGAAAACTACAAGTCTCATGGGTTTTAGTGGTGAAAAGATAATTGAAAAAATCGTTCTGGAAATGAGTTTACTCCCTGAGTATTTTCTTTGTATACTTTTGACTATGCGGGCCGAGTCCGGGATTTACGGGAATTCGCGGGTTTTCGTTTGCCGGCGATTAAACTTCTTTTATTCAGCGTCTCATCAAAAATGAAAACATTTTTGAAAACTACAAGTCTCGTGCGTTTTAGTGGTGAAAAGATAATTTAAAAAATCGTTCTGGAAATGAGTTTACTCGCAGGGTGCTTTCTTTGTATACTTTTGACTATACGGGCCGAGCCCGGGATTTACGGGAAATCGCAGGTTTTCGTTTGCCGGCGATTAAACTTCTTTTATTCATCGTCTCATCAAAAATGAAAACATTTTTGAAAACTACAAGTCTCCTACGTTTTAGTGATGAAAAAATAATTTAAAAAATCGTTCGGGAAATGAGTTTACTCCCTGGGTATTTTGTTTGTGTACTTTTGACTATACGGGCCGAGCCCGGGATTTACGGGAAATCGCAGGTTTTCGTTTGCCGGCAAATAAACTTCTTTTATTCATCGTCTCATCAAAAATGAAAACATTTTTGAAAACTACAAGTCTCCTACGTTTTAGTGATGAAAAAATAATTTAAAAAATCGTTCGGGAAATGAGTTTACTCCCTGGGTATTTTGTTTGTGTACTTTTGACTATACGGGCCGAGTCCGGGATTTACGGGAAATCGCGGGTTTTCGTTTGCCGGCTATTAAACTTTTTTTATTCAGCGTCTCATCAAAAATGAAAACATTTTTGAAAACTACAAGTCTCATGCGTTTTAGTGGTGAAAAGATAATTTAAAAAATCGTTCTGGAAATGAGTTTACTTGCAGGGTGCTTTCTTTGTATACTTTTGACTATACGGGCCGAGCCCGGGATTTACGGGAAATCGCGGGTTTTCGTTTGCCGGCGATTAAACTTCTTTTATTCAGCGTCTCATCAAAAATGAAAACATTTTTGAAAACTACAAGTCTCTTACGTTTTAGTGATGAAAAAATAATTTAAAAAATCGTTCGGGAAATGGGTTTACTCCCTGGGTATTTTCTTTGTGTACTTTTGACTATACGGGCCGAGTCCGGGATTTACGGGAAATCGCGGGTTTTCGTTTGCCGGCGATTAAACTTTTTTTATTCCGCGTCTCATCAAAAATGAAAACATTTTTGAAAACTACAAGTCTCATGCGTTTTATTGGTGAAAAGATAATATAAAAAATCGTTCTGGAAAGGAGTTTACTCACAGGGTACTTTCTTTGTATATACTCGACTATACGGGCCAAGCACGGGATTTACGGGAAATCGCGGGTTTTCGTTTGCCGGCGATTAAACTTCTTTTATTCCGCGTCTCATCAAAAATGAAAACATTTTAAAAAACTACAAGTCTCATGCGTTTTAGTGGTGAAAAAATAATTTAAAAAATCGTTCGGGAAATGAGTTTACTCCCTGGGTACTTTCTTTGTATACTTTTGACTATACGGGCCGAGTCCGGGATTTACGGGAAATCGCGGGTTTTCGTTTGCCGGCGATTAAACATCTTTTATTCAGCGTCTTATCAAAAATGAAAACATTCTTGAAAACTACAAGTCTCATGCGTTTTAGTGGTGAAAAGATAATTTAAAAAATCGTTCTGGAAATGAGTTTACTCCCTGAGTATTTTCTTTATATACTTTTGACTATACGGGCCGAGTCCGGGATTTACGGGAATTCGCAGGTTTTCGTTTGCCGGCGATTAAACTTCTTTTATTCAGCGTCTCATCAAAAATGAAAACATTTTTGAAAACTACAAGTCTCGTGCGTTTTAGTGGTGAAAAGATAATTTAAAAAATCGTTCTGGAAATGAGTTTACTCGAAGGGTACTTTCTTTGTATACTTTTGACTATACGGGCCGAGCCCGGGATTTACGGGAAATCGCGGGTTTTCGTTTGCCGGCGAATAAACTTCTTTTATTCCGCGTCTCATCAAAAATGAAAACATTTTTCAAAACTACAAGTCTGATGCGTTTTAGTGGTGAAAAAATAATTTAAAAAATCGTTCGGGAAATGAGTTTACTCCCTGGGTACTTTCTTTGTATACTTTTGACTATACGGGCCGATTCCGGGATTTACGGGAAATCGCGGGTTTTCGTTTGCCGGCGATTAAACATCTTTTATTCAGCGTCTTATCAAAATTGAAAACATTTTTGAAAACTACAAGTCTCATGGGTTTTAGTGGTGAAAAGATAATTGAAAAAATCGTTCTGGAAATGAGTTTACTCCCTGAGTATTTTCTTTGTATACTTTTGACTATGCGGGCCGAGTCCGGGATTTACGGGAATTCGCGGGTTTTCGTTTGCCGGCGATTAAACTTCTTTTATTCAGCGTCTCATCAAAAATGAAAACATTTTTGAAAACTACAAGTCTCGTGCGTTTTAGTGGTGAAAAGATAATTTAAAAAATCGTTCTGGAAATGAGTTTACTCGCAGGGTGCTTTCTTTGTATACTTTTGACTATACGGGCCGAGCCCGGGATTTACGGGAAATCGCAGGTTTTCGTTTGCCGGCGATTAAACTTCTTTTATTCATCGTCTCATCAAAAATGTAAACATTTTTGAAAACTACAAGTCTCCTACGTTTTAGTGATGAAAAAATAATTTAAAAAATCGTTCGGGAAATGAGTTTACTCCCTGGGTATTTTGTTTGTGTACTTTTGACTATACGGGCCGAGTCCGGGATTTACGGGAAATCGCGGGTTTTCGTTTGCCGGCTATTAAACTTTTTTTATTCAGCGTCTCATCAAAAATGAAAACATTTTTGAAAACTACAAGTCTCATGCGTTTTAGTGGTGAAAAGATAATTTAAAAAATCGTTCTGGAAATGAGTTTACTCGCAGGGTGCTTTCTTTTTATACTTTTGACTATACGGGCCGAGCCCGGGATTTACGGGAAATCGCGGGTTTTCGTTTGCCGGCGATTAAACTTCTTTTATTCAACGTCTCATCAAAAATGAAAACATTTTTGAAAACTACAAGTCTCGTGCGTTTTAGTGGTGAAAAGATAATTTAAAAAATCGTTCTGGAAATGAATTTACGCGAAGGGTACTTTCTTTGTATACTTTTGACTATACGGGCCGAGCCCGGGATTTACGGGAAATCGCGGGTTTTCGTTTGCCGGCGAATAAACTTCTTTTATTCCGCGTCTCATCAAAAATGAAAACATTTTTCAAAACTACAAGTCTGATGCGTTTTAGTGGTGAAAAAATAATTTAAAAAATCGTTCGGGAAATGAGTTTACTCCCTGGGTACTTTCTTTGTATACTTTTGACTATACGGGCCGATTCCGGGATTTACGGGAAATCGCGGGTTTTCATTTGCCGGCGATTAAACATCTTTTATTCAGCGTCTTATCAAAATTGAAAACATTTTTGAAAACTACAAGTCTCATGGGTTTTAGTGGTGAAAAGATAATTGAAAAAATCGTTCTGGAAATGAGTTTACTCCCTGAGTATTTTCTTTGTATACTTTTGACTATACGGGCCGAGTCCGGGATTTACGGGAATTCGCGGGTTTTCGTTTGCCGGCGATTAAACTTCTTTTATTCAGCATCTCATCAAAAATGAAAACATTTTTGAAAACTACAAGTCTCGTGCGTTTTAGTGGTGAAAAGATAATTTAAAAAATCGTTCTGGAAATGAGTTTACTCGCAGGGTGCTTTCTTTGTATACTTTTGACTATACGGGCCGAGCCCGGGATTTACGGGAAATCGCGGGTTTTCGTTTGCCGGCGATTAAACTTCTTTTATTCATCGTGTCATCAAAAATAAAAACATTTTTGAAAACTACAAGTCTCCTACGTTTTAGTGATGGAAAAATAATTTAAAAAATCGTTCTGGAAATGAGTTTACTCGCAGGGTGCTTTCTTTTTATACTTTTGACTATACGGGCCGAGCCCGGGATTTACGGGAAATCGCGGGTTTTCGTTTGCCGGCGATTAAACTTCTTTTATTCAGCGTCTCATCAAAAATGAAAACATTTTTGAAAACTACAAGTCTCGTGCGTTTTAGTGGTGAAAAGATAATTTAAAAAATCGTTCTGGAAATGAATTTACTCGAAGGGTACTTTCTTTGTATACTTTTGACTATACGGGCCGAGCCCGGGATTTACGGGAAATCGCGGGTTTTCGTTTGCCGGCGAATAAACTTCTTTTATTCCGCGTCTCATCAAAAATGAAAACATTTTTCAAAACTACAAGTCTGATGCGTTTTAGTGGTGAAAAAATAATTTAAAAAATCGTTCGGGAAATGAGTTTACTCCCTGGGTACTTTCTTTGTATACTTTTGACTATACGGGCCGATTCCGGGATTTACGGGAAATCGCGGGTTTTCATTTGCCGGCGATTAAACATCTTTTATTCAGCGTCTTATCAAAATTGAAAACATTTTTGAAAACTACAAGTCTCATGGGTTTTAGTGGTGAAAAGATAATTGAAAAAATCGTTCTGGAAATGAGTTTACTCCCTGAGTATTTTCTTTGTATACTTTTGACTATACGGGCCGAGTCCGGGATTTACGGGAATTCGCGGGTTTTCGTTTGCCGGCGATTAAACTTCTTTTATTCAGCATCTCATCAAAAATGAAAACATTTTTGAAAACTACAAGTCTCGTGCGTTTTAGTGGTGAAAAGATAATTTAAAAAATCGTTCTGGAAATGAGTTTACTCGCAGGGTGCTTTCTTTGTATACTTTTGACTATACGGGCCGAGCCCGGGATTTACGGGAAATCGCGGGTTTTCGTTTGCCGGCGATTAAACTTCTTTTATTCATCGTGTCATCAAAAATGAAAACATTTTTGAAAACTACAAGTCTCCTACGTTTTAGTGATGGAAAAATAATTTAAAAAATCGTTCGGGAAATGAGTTTACTCCCTGGGTATTTTCTTTGTGTACTTTTGACTATACGGGCCGAGTCCGGGATTTACGGGAAATCGCGGGTTTTCGTTTGCCGGCTATTAAATTTTTTTATTTAGCGTCTCATCAAAAATGAAAACATTTTTGAAAACTACAAGTCTCATGCGTTTTAGTGGTGAAAAGATAATTTAAAAAATCGTTCTGGAAATGAGTTTACTCGCAGGGTGCTTTCTTTTTATACTTTTGACTATACGGGCCGAGCCCGGGATTTACGGGAAATCGCGGGTTTTCGTTTGCCGGCGATTAAACTTTTTTTATTCCGCGTCTCATCAAAAATGAAAACATTTTTGAAAACTAAAAGTCTCATGCGTTTTATTGGTGAAAAGATAATATAAAAAATCGTTCTGGAAAGGAGTTTACTCACAGAGTACTTTCTTTGTATATACTCGACTATACGGGCCAAGCACGGGATTTACGGCAAATCGCGGGTTTTCGTTTGCCGGCGATTAAACTTCTTTTATTCCGCGTCTCATCAAAAATGAAAACATTTTTAAAAAATACAAGTCTCATGCGTTTTAGTGGTGAAAAAATAATTTGAAAAATCGTTCGGGAAATGAGTTTACTCCCTGGGTATTTTCTTTGTATACTTTTGACTATACGGGCCGAGTCCGGGATTTACGGGAAATCGCGGGTTTTCGTTTGCCGGCGATTAAACATCTTTTATTCTGCGTCTTATCAAAAATGAAAACATTTTTGAAAACTACAAGTCTCATGCGTTTTAGTGGTGAAAAAATATTTAAAAAAATCGTTCGGGAAATGATTTTACTCCCTGGGTACTTTCTTTGTATACTTTTGACTATACGGGCCGAGTCCGGGATTTACGGGAAATCGCGGGTTTTCGTTTGCCGGCGATTAAACATCTTTTATTCAGCGTCTTATCAAAAATGAAAACATTTTTGAAAACTACAAGTCTCATGCGTTTTAGTGGTGAAAAGATAATTTAAAAAATCGTTCTGGAAATGAGTTTACTCCCTGAGTATTATCTTTGTATACTTTTGACTATACGGGCCGAGTCCGGGATTTACGGGAATTCGCGGGTTTTCGTTTGCCGGCGATTAAACTTCTTTTATTCAGCGTCTCATCAAAAATGAAAACATTTTTGAAAACTACAAGTCTCGTGCGTTTTAGTGGTGAAAAGATAATTTAAAAAATCGTTCTGGAAATGAGTTTACTCGAAGGGTACTTTCTTTGTATACTTTTGACTATACGGGCCGAGCCCGGGATTTACGGGAAATCGCGGGTTTTTGTTTGCCGGCGATTAAACTTCTTTTATTCCGCGTCTCATCAAAAATGAAAACATTTTTGAAAACTACAAGTCTCATGCGTTTTAGAGGTGAAAAAATAATTTAAAAAATCCTTCGGGAAATGAGTTTACTCTCTGGGTACTTTCTTTGTATACTTTTGACTATACGGGCCGATTCCGGGATTTACGGGAAATCGCGGGTTTTCGTTTGCCGGCGATTAAACATCTTTTATTCAGCGTCTTATCAAAATTGAAAACATTTTTGAAAATTACAAGTCTCATAGGTTTTAGTGGTGAAAAGATAATTTAAAAAATCGTTCTGGAAATGAGTTTACTCCCTGAGTATTTTCTTTGTATACTTTTGACTATACGGGCCGAGTCCGGGATTTACGGGAATTCGCGGGTTTTCGTTTGCCGGCGATTAAACTTCTTTTATTCAGCGTCTCATCAAAAATGAAAACATTTTTGAAAACTACAAGTCTCGTGCGTTTTAGTGGTGAAAAGATAATTTAAAAAATCGTTCTGGAAATGAGTTTACTCGCAGGGTGCTTTCTTTGTATACTTTTGACTATACGGGCCGAGCCCGGGATTTACGGGAAATCGCAGGTTTTCGTTTGCCGGCGATTAAACTTCTTTTATTCAGCGTCTCATCAAAAATGAAAACATTTTTGAAAACTACAAGTCTCCTACGTTTTAGTGATGAAAAAATAATTTAAAAAATCGTTCGGGAAATGAGTTTACTCCCTGGGTATTTTCTTTGTGTACTTTTGACTATACGGGCCGAGTCCGGGATTTACGGGAAATCGCGGGTTTTCGTTTGCCGGCGATTAAACTTCTTTTATTCAGCGTCTCATCAAAAATGAAAACATTTTTGAAAACTACAAGTCTCCTACGTTTTAATGATGAAAAAATAATTCAAAAAATCGTTCGGGAAATGAGTTTACTCCCTGGGTATTTTCTTTGTGTACTTTTGACTATACGGGCCGAGTCCGGGATTTACGGGAAATCGCGGGTTTTCGTTTGCCGGCTATTAAACTTCTTTTATTCCACGTCTCATCAAAAATGAAAACATTTTTGAAAACTACAAGTCTCGTGCGTTTTATTGGTGAAAAGATAATATAAAAAATTGTTCTGGAAATGAGTTTACTCCCTGCGTATTTTCTTTGTATACTTTTGACTATACGGGCCGAGTCCGGGATTTACGGGAAATCGCGGGTTTTCGTTTGCCGGCGATTAAACATCTTTTATTCAGCGTCTTATCAAAAATGAAAACATTTTTGAAAACTACAAGTCTCATGCGTTTTAGTGGTGAAAAGATAATTTAAAAAATCGTTCTGGAAATGAGTTTACTCCCTGAGTATTTTCTTTGTATACTTTTGACTATACGGGCCGAGTCCGGGATTTACGGGAATTCGCGGGTTTTCGTTTGCCGGCTATTAAACTTCTTTTATTCCACGTCTCATCAAAAATGAAAACATTTTTGAAAATTACCAATCTCGTGCGTTTTATTGGTGAAAAGATAATAAAAAAATCGTTCTGGAATGGAGTTTACTCACAGGGTACTTTCTTTGTACATACTCGACTATACGGGCCAAGCACGGGATTTACGGGAAATCGCGGGTTTTCGTTTGCCGGCGATTAAACTTCTTTTATTCCGCGTCTCATCAAAAATGAAAACATTTTTGAAACTACAAGTCTCATGCGTTTTAGTGGTGAAAAAATAATTTAAAAAATCGTTCAGGAAATGAGTTTACTCCCTGGGTACTTTCTTTGTATGCCTTTGACTATACGGGCCGAGTCCGGGATTTACGGGAAATCGCGGGTTTTCGTTTGCCGGCGATTAAACTTTTTTTATTAAGCGTCTCATCAAAAATGAAAACATTCCTGAAAACTACAAGTCTCATGCGTTTTAGAGGTGAAAAAATAATTTAAAAAATCGTTCGGGAAATGAGTTTACTCCCTGGGTACTTTCTTTGTATACTTTTGACTATACGGGCCGAGTCCGGGATTTAGGGGAAATCGCAGGTTTTCTTTTGCCGGCGGTTACACATCTTTTATTCAGCGTCTCATCAAAAATGAAAACATTTTTGAAAACTACAAGTCTCATACGTTTTAGTGGTGAAAAGATAATATAAAAAATCGTTCTGGAAAGGAGTTTACTCACAGGGTACTTTCTTTGTATATACTCGACTATACGGGCCAAGCACGGGATTTACGGAAAATCGCGGGTTTTCGTTTGCCTGCGATTAAACTTCTTTTATTCCGCGTCTCATCAAAAATGAAAACATTTTTGAAACTACAAGTCTCATTCGTTTTAGTGGTGAAAAAATAATTTAAAAAATCGTTCCGGAAATGAGTTTACTCCCTGGGTACTTTCTTTGTATACCTTTGACTATACGGGCCGAGTCCGGGATTTACGGGAAATCGCGGATTTTCGTTTGCCGGCGATTAAACATCTTTTATTCAGCGTCTTATCAAAAATGAAAACATTTTTGAAAACTACAAGTCTCATGCGTTTTAGAGGTGAAAAAATAATTTAAAAAATCGTTCGGGAAATGAGTTTACTCCCTGGGTATTTTCTTTGTGTACTTTTGACTATACGGGCCGAGTCCGGGATTTACGGGAAATCGCGGGTTTTCGTTTGCCGGCGATTAAACTTCTTTTATTCAGCGTCTCATCAAAAATGAAAACATTTTTGAAAACTACAAGTCTCCTACGTTTTAATGATGAAAAAATAATTTAAAAAATCGTTCGGGAAATGAGTTTACTCCCTGGGTATTTTCTTTGTGTACTTTTGACTATACGGGCCGAGTCCGGGATTTACGGGAAATCGCGGGTTTTCGTTTGCCGGCTATTAAACTTCTTTTATTCCACGTCTCATCAAAAATGAAAACATTTTTGAAAATTACCAATCTCGTGCGTTTTATTGGTGAAAAGATAATAAAAAAATCGTTCTGGAATGGAGTTTACTCACAGGGTACTTTCTTTGTACATACTCGACTATACGGGCCAAGCACGGGATTTACGGGAAATCGCGGGTTTTCGTTTGCCGGCGATTAAACTTCTTTTATTCCGCGTCTCATCAAAAATGAAAACATTTTTGAAACTACAAGTCTCATGCGTTTTAGTGGTGAAAAAATAATTTAAAAAATCGTTCAGGAAATGAGTTTACTCCCTGGGTACTTTCTTTGTATGCCTTTGACTATACGGGCCGAGTCCGGGATTTACGGGAAATCGCGGGTTTTCGTTTGCCGGCGATTAAACTTTTTTTATTAAGCGTCTCATCAAAAATGAAAACATTCCTGAAAACTACAAGTCTCATGCGTTTTAGAGGTGAAAAAATAATTTAAAAAATCGTTCGGGAAATGAGTTTACTCCCTGGGTACTTTCTTTGTATACTTTTGACTATACGGGCCGAGTCCGGGATTTAGGGGAAATCGCAGGTTTTCTTTTGCCGGCGATTACACATCTTTTATTCAGCGTCTCATCAAAAATGAAAACATTTTTGAAAACTACAAGTCTCATACGTTTTAGTGGTGAAAAGATAATATAAAAAATCGTTCTGGAAAGGAGTTTACTCACAGGGTACTTTCTTTGTATATACTCGACTATACGGGCCAAGCACGGGATTTACGGAAAATCGCGGGTTTTCGTTTGCCGGCGATTAAACTTCTTTTATTCCGCGTCTCATCAAAAATGAAAACATTTTTGAAACTACAAGTCTCATTCGTTTTAGTGGTGAAAAAATAATTTAAAAAATCGTTCCGGAAATGAGTTTACTCCCTGGGTACTTTCTTTGTATACCTTTGACTATACGGGCCGAGTCCGGGATTTACGGGAAATCGCGGATTTTCGTTTGCCGGCGATTAAACATCTTTTATTCAGCGTCTTATCAAAAATGAAAACATTTTTGAAAACTACAAGTCTCATGCGTTTTAGAGGTGAAAAAATAATTTAAAAAATCGTTCGGGAAATGAGTTTACTCCCTGGGTATTTTCTTTGTGTACTTTTGACTATACGGGCCGAGTCCGGGATTTACGGGAAATCGCGGGTTTTCGTTTGCCGGCGATTAAACTTCTTTTATTCAGCGTCTCATCAAAAATGAAAACATTTTTGAAAACTACAAGTCTCCTACGTTTTAATGATGAAAAAATAATTTAAAAAATCGTTCGGGAAATGAGTTTACTCCCTGGGTATTTTCTTTGTGTACTTTTGACTATACGGGCCGAGTCCGGGATTTACGGGAAATCGCGGGTTTTCGTTTGCCGGCTATTAAACTTCTTTTATTCCACGTCTCATCAAAAATGAAAACATTTTTGAAAACTACAAGTCTCGTGCGTTTTATTGGTGAAAAGATAATATAAAAAATCGTTCTGGAAATGAGTTTACTCCCTGCGTATTTTCTTTGTATACTTTTGACTATACGGGCCGAGTCCGGGATTTACGGGAAATCGCGGGTTTTCGTTTGCCGGCGATTAAACATCTTTTATTCAGCGTCTTATCAAAAATGAAAACATTTTTGAAAACTACAAGTCTCATGCGTTTTAGTGGTGAAAAGATAATTTAAAAAATCGTTCTGGAAATGAGTTTACTCCCTGAGTATTTTCTTTGTATACTTTTGACTATACGGGCCGAGTCCGGGATTTACGGGAATTCGCGGGTTTTCGTTTGCCGGCTATTAAACTTCTTTTATTCCACGTCTCATCAAAAATGAAAACATTTTTGAAAACTACAAATCTCGTGCGTTTTATTGGTGAAAAGATAATATAAAAAATCGTTCTGGAAAGGAGTTTACTCCCTGGGTACTTTCTTTGTATACCTTTGACTATACGGGCCGAGTCCGGGATTTACGGGAAATCGCGGGTTTTCGTTTGCCGGCGATTAAACATCTTTTATTCAGCGTCTTATCAAAAATGAAAACATTTTTGAAAACTACAAGTCTCATGCGTTTTAGTGGTGAAAAGATAATTTAAAAAATCGTTCTGGAAATGAGTTTACTCCCTGAGTATTTTCTTTGTATACTTTTGACTATACGGGCCGAGTCCAGGATTTACGGGAAATGGCGGGTTTTCGTTTGCCGGCGATTAAACTTCTTTTATTAAGCGTCTCATCAAAAATGAAAACATTCCTGAAAACTACAAGTCTCATGCGTTTTAGAGGTGAAAAAATAATTTAAAAAATCGTTCGGGAAATGAGTTTACTCCCTGGGTACTTTCTTTGTATACTTTTGACTATACGGGCCGAGTCCGGGATTTAGGGGAAATCGCAGGTTTTCTTTTGCCGGCGATTACACATCTTTTATTCAGCGTCTCATCAAAAATGAAAACATTTTTGAAAACTACAAGTCTCATACGTTTTAGTGGTGAAAAGATAATTTAAAAAATCGTTCGGGAAATGAGTTTACTCCCTGCGTATTTTCTTTGTATACTTTTGACTATACGGGCCGAGTCCGGGATTTACGGGAAATCGCGGGTTTTCGTTTGCCGGCGATTAAACATCTTTTATTCAGCGTCTTATCAAAAATGAAAACATTTTTGAAAACTACAAGTCTCATGCGTTTTAGTGGTGAAAAGATAATTTAAAAAATAGTTCTGGAAATGAGTTTACTCCCTGAGTCTTTTCTTTGTATACTTTTGACTATACGGGCCGAGTCCGGGATTTACGGGAATTCGCGGGTTTTCGTTTGCCGGCTATTAAACTTCTTTTATTCCACGTCTCATCAAAAATGAAAACATTTTTGAAAACTACAAATCTCGTGCGTTTTATTGGTGAAAAGATAATATAAAAAATCGTTCTGGAAATGAGTTTACTCCCTGCGTATTTTCTTTGTATACTTTTGACTATACGGGCCGAGTCCGGGATTTGCGGAAAATCGCGGGTTTTCGTTTGCCGGCGATTAAACATCTTTTATTCAGCGTCTTATCAAAAATGAAAACATTTTTGAAAACTACAAGTCTCATGCGTTTTAGTGGTGAAAAGATAATTTAAAAAATCGTTCTGGAAATGAGTTTACTCCCTGAGTATTTTCTTTGTATACTTTTGACTATACGGGCCGAGTCCGGGATTTACGGGAATTCGCGGGTTTTCGTTTGCCGGCTATTAAACTTCTTTTATTCCACGTCTCATCAAAAATGAAAACATTTTTGAAAACTACAAATCTCGTGCGTTTTATTGGTGAAAAGATAATATAAAAAATCGTTCTGGAAAGGAGTTTACTCACAGGGTACTTTCTTTGTATATACTCGACTATACGGGCCAAGCACGGGATTTACGGGAAATCGCGGGTTTTCGTTTGCCGGCGATTAAACTTCTTTTATTCCGCGTCTCATCAAAAATGAAAACATTTTTGAAACTACAAGTCTCATGCGTTTTAGTGGTGAAAAAATAATTTAAAAAATCGTTCGGGAAATGAGTTTACTCCCTGGGTACTTTCTTTGTATACCTTTGACTATACGGGCCGAGTCCGGGATTTACGGGAAATCGCGGGTTTTCGTTTGCCGGCGATTAAACATCTTTTATTCAGCGTCTTATCAAAAATGAAAACATTTTTGAAAACTACAAGTCTCATGCGTTTTAGTGGTGAAAAGATAATTTAAAAAATCGTTCTGGAAATGAGTTTACTCCCTGAGTATTTTCTTTGTATACTTTTGACTATACGGGCCGAGTCCAGGATTTACGGGAAATGGCGGGTTTTCGTTTGCCGGCGATTAAACTTCTTTTATTAAGCGTCTCATCAAAAATGAAAACATTCCTGAAAACTACAAGTCTCATGCGTTTTAGAGGTGAAAAAATAATTTAAAAAATCGTTCGGGAAATGAGTTTACTCCCTGGGTACTTTCTTTGTATACTTTTGACTATACGGGCCGAGTCCGGGATTTAGGGGAAATCGCAGGTTTTCTTTTGCCGGCGATTACACATCTTTTATTCAGCGTCTCATCAAAAATGAAAACATTTTTGAAAACTACAAGTCTCATACGTTTTAGTGGTGAAAAGATAATTTAAAAAATCGTTCGGGAAATGAGTTTACTCCCTGCGTATTTTCTTTGTATACTTTTGACTATACGGGCCGAGTCCGGGATTTACGGGAAATCGCGGGTTTTCGTTTGCCGGCGATTAAACATCTTTTATTCAGCGTCTTATCAAAAATGAAAACATTTTTGAAAACTACAAGTCTCATGCGTTTTAGTGGTGAAAAGATAATTTAAAAAATCGTTCTGGAAATGAGTTTACTCCCTGAGTATTTTCTTTGTATACTTTTGACTATACGGGCCGAGTCCAGGATTTACGGGAAATGGCGGGTTTTCGTTTGCCGGCGATTAAACTTCTTTTATTAAGCGTCTCATCAAAAATGAAAACATTCCTGAAAACTACAAGTCTCATGCGTTTTAGAGGTGAAAAAATAATTTAAAAAATCGTTCGGGAAATGAGTTTACTCCCTGGGTACTTTCTTTGTATACTTTTGACTATACGGGCCGAGTCCGGGATTTAGGGGAAATCGCAGGTTTTCTTTTGCCGGCGATTACACATCTTTTATTCAGCGTCTCATCAAAAATGAAAACATTTTTGAAAACTACAAGTCTCATACGTTTTAGTGGTGAAAAGATAATTTAAAAAATCGTTCGGGAAATGAGTTTACTCCCTGCGTATTTTCTTTGTATACTTTTGACTATACGGGCCGAGTCCGGGATTTACGGGAAATCGCGGGTTTTCGTTTGCCGGCGATTAAACATCTTTTATTCAGCGTCTTATCAAAAATGAAAACATTTTTGAAAACTACAAGTCTCATGCGTTTTAGTGTTGAAAAGATAATTTAAAAAATCGTTCTGGAAATGAGTTTACTCCCTGAGTATTTTCTTTGTATACTTTTGACTATACGGGCCGAGTCCGGGATTTACGGGAATTCGCGGGTTTTCGTTTGCCGGCTATTAAACTTCTTTTATTCCACGTCTCATCAAAAATGAAAACATTTTTGAAAACTACAAATCTCGTGCGTTTTATTGGTGAAAAGATAATATAAAAAATCGTTCTGGAAAGGAGTTTACTCACAGGGTACTTTCTTTGTATATACTCGACTATACGGGCCAAGCACGGGATTTACGGGAAATCGCGGGTTTTCGTTTGCCGGCGATTAAACTTCTTTTATTCCGCGTCTCATCAAAAATGAAAACATTTTTGAAACTACAAGTCTCATGCGTTTTAGTGGTGAAAAAATAATTTAAAAAATCGTTCGGGAAATGAGTTTACTCCCTGGGTACTTTCTTTGTATACCTTTGACTATACGGGCCGAGTCCGGGATTTACGGGAAATCGCGGGTTTTCGTTTGCCGGCGATTAAACATCTTTTATTCAGCGTCTTATCAAAAATGAAAACATTTTTGAAAACTACAAGTCTCATACGTTTTAGTGGTGAAAAGATAATTTAAAAAATCGTTCGGGAAATGAGTTTACTCCCTGCGTATTTTCTTTGTATACTTTTGACTATACGGGCCTAGTCCGGGATTTACGGGAAATCGCGGGTTTTCGTTTGCCGGCGATTAAACATCTTTTATTCAGCGTCTTATCAAAAATGAAATCATTTTTGAAAACTACAAGTCTCATGCGTTTTAGTGGTGAAAAGATAATTTAAAAAATCGTTCTGGAAATGAGTTTACTCCCTGAGTATTTTCTTTGTATACTTTTGACTATACGGGCCGAGTCCGGGATTTACGGGAATTCGCAGGTTTTCGTTTGCCGGCGATTAAACTTCTTTTATTCAGCGTCTCATCAAAAATGAAAACATTTTTGAAAACTACAAGTCTCGTGCGTTTTAGTGGTGAAAAGATAATTTAAAAAATCGTTCTGGAAATGAGTTTACTCGCAGGGTGCTTTCTTTGTATACTTTTGACTATCCGGGCCGAGCCCGGGATTTACGGGAAATCGCGGGTTTTCGTTTGCCGGCGATTAAACTTCTTTTATTCCGCGTCTCATCAAAAATGAAAACATTTTTGAAAACTACAAGTCTCATGCGTTTTAGTGGTGAAAAGATAATTTAAAAAATCGTTCTGGAAATGAGTTTACTCCCTGAGTATTTTCTTTGTATACTTTTGACTATACGGGCCGAGTCCGGGATTTACGGGAATTCGCGGGTTTTCGTTTGCCGGCGATTAAACTTCTTTTATTCAGCGTCTCATCAAAAATGAAAACATTTTTGAAAACTACAAGTCTCGTGCGTTTTAGTGGTGAAAAGATAATTTAAAAAATCGTTCTGGAAATGAGTTTACTCGCAGGGTGCTTTCTTTGTATACTTTTGACTATCCGGGCCGAGCCCGGGATTTACGGGAAATCGCGGGTTTTCGTTTGCCGGCGATTAAACTTCTTTTATTCCGCGTCTCATCAAAAATGAAAACATTTTTGAAAACTACAAGTCTCATGCGTTTTAGTGGTGAAAAAATAATTTAAAAAATCGTTCGGGAAATGAGTTTACTCCCTGGGTACTTTCTTTGTATACTTTTGACTATACGGGCCGAGTCCGGGATTTACGGGAAATCGCGGGTTTTCGTTTGCCGGCGATTAAACTTCTTTTATTAAGCGTCTCATCAAAAATGAAAACATTCCTGAAAACTACAAGTCTCATGCGTTTTAGAGGTGAAAAAATAATTTAAAAAATCGTTCGGGAAATGAGTTTACTCCCTGGGTACTTTCTTTGTATACTTTTGACTATACGGGCCGAGTCCGGGATTTAGGGGAAATCGCGGGTTTTCTTTTGCCGGCGATTACACATCTTTTTTTCAGCGTCTCATCAAAAATGAAAACATTTTTGAAAACTACAAGTCTCATACGTTTTAGTGGTGAAAAGATAATTTAAAAAATCGTTCGGGAAATGAGTTTACTCCCTGCGTATTTTCTTTGTATACTTTTGACTATACAGGCCGAGTCCGGGATTTACGGGAAATCGCGGGTTTTCGTTTGCCGGCGATTAAACATCTTTTATTCAGCGTCTTATCAAAAATGAAAACATTTTTGAAAACTACAAGTCTCATGCGTTTTAGTGGTGAAAAGATAATTTAAAAAATCGTTCTGGAAATGAGTTTACTCCCTGAGTATTTTCTTTGTATACTTTTGACTATACGGGCCGAGTCCGGGATTTACGGGAATTCGCGGGTTTTCGTTTGCCGGCGATTAAACTTCTTTTATTCAGCGTCTCATCAAAAATGAAAACATTTTTGAAAACTACAAGTCTCGTGCGTTTTAGTGGTGAAAAGATAATTTAAAAAATCGTTCTGGAAATGAGTTTACTAGCAGAGTGCTTTCTTTGTATACTTTTGACTATACGGGCCGAGCCCGGGATTTACGGGAAATCGCGGGTTTTCGTTTGCCGGCGATTAAACTTCTTTTATTCCGCGTCTCATCAAAAATGAAAACATTTTTGAAAACTACAAGTCTCATGCGTTTTATTGGTGAAAAGATAATATAAAAAATCGTTCGGGAAATGAGTTTACTCCCGGGGTATTTTCTTTGTGTACTTTTGACTATACGGGCCGAGTCCGGGATTTACGGCAAATCGCGGGTTTTCGTTTGCCGGCGATTAAACTTCTTTTATTCCGCGTCTCATCAAAAATGAAAACATTTTTAAAAACTACAAGTCTCATGCGTTTTAGTGGTGAAAAGATAATTTAAAAAATCGTTCTGGAAATGAGTTTACTAGCAGAGTGCTTTCTTTGTATACTTTTGACTATACGGGCCGAGCCCGGGATTTACGGGAAATCGCGGGTTTTCGTTTGCCGGCGATTAAACTTCTTTTATTCCGCGTCTCATCAAAAATGAAAACATTTTTGAAAACTACAAGTCTCATGCGTTTTATTGGTGAAAAGATAATATAAAAAATCGTTCGGGAAATAAGTTTACTCCCGGGGTATTTTCTTTGTGTACTTTTGACTATACGGGCCGAGTCCGGGATTTACGGGAAATCGCGGGTTTTCGTTTGCCGGCGATTAAACTTCTTTTATTCCGCGTCTCATCAAAAATGAAAACATTTTTGAAAACTACAAGTCTCATGCGTTTTATTGGTGAAAAGATAATATAAAAAATCGTTCTGGAAAGGAGTTTACTCACAGGGTACTTTCTTTGTATATACTCGACTATACGGGCCAAGCACGGGAATTACGGGAAATCGCGGGTTTTCGTTGGCCGGCGATTAAACTTCTTTTATTCCGCGTCTCATCAAAAATGAAAACATTTTTAAAAACTACAGTCTCATGCGTTTTAGTGGTGAAAAAATAATTTAAAAAATTGTTCGGGAAATGAGTTTACTCCCTGGGTACTATCTTTGTATACTTTTGACTATACGGGCCGAGCCCGGGATTTACGGGAAATCGCGGGTTTTCGTTTGCCGGCGATTAAACTTCTTTTATTCAGCGCCTCATCAAAAATGAAAACATTTTTGTAAACTACAAGTCTCATACGTTTTAGTGGTGAAAAAATAATTTAAAAAATCGTTCGAGAAATGAGTTTACTCCCTGGGTATTTTCTTTGTGTACTTTTGACTATACGGGCCGAGTCCGGGATTTACGGGAAATCGCGGGTTTTCGTTTGCCGGCGATTAAACTTCTTTTATTCCGCGTCTCATCAAAAATGAAAACATTTTTGAAAACTACAAGTGTCATGCGTTTTAGTGGTGAAAAAATAATTTAAAAAATCGTTCGGGAAATGAGTTTACTCCCTGGGTACTTTCTTTGTATACTTTTGACTATACGGGCCGAGTCCGGGATTTACGGGAAATCGCGGGTTTTCGTTTGCTGGCGATTAAACATCTTTTATTCAGCGTCTTATCAAAATTGAAAACATTTTTGAAAACTACAAGTCTCATGCGTTTTAGTGGTGAAAAGATAATTTAAAAAATCGTTCTGGAAATGAGTTTACTCCCTGAGTATTTTCTTTGTATACTTTTGACTATACGGGCCGACTCCGGGATTTACGGGAAATCGCGGGTTTTCGTTTGCCGGCGATTAAACTTCTTTTATTCAGCGTCTTATCAAAAATGAAAACATTTTTGAAAACTACAAGTCTCGTGCGTTTTAGTAGTGAAAAGATAATTTAAAAAATCGTTCTGGAAATGAGTTTACTCGCAGGGTGCTTTCTTTGTATACTTTTGACTATACGGGCCGAGCCCGGGATTTACGGGAAATCGCGGGTTTTCGTTTGCCGGCGATTAAACTTCTTTTATTCAGCGCCTTATCAAAAATGAAAACATTTTTGTAAACTACAAGTCTCATAAGTTTTAGTGGTGAAAAAATAATTTAAAAAATCGTTCGAGAAATGAGTTTACTCCCTGGGTATTTTCTTTGTGTACTTTTGACTATACGGGCTGAGTCCGGGATTTACGGGAAATCGCGGGTTTTCGTTTGCCGGCGATTAAACTTCTTTTATTCCGCGTCTCATCAAAAATGAAAACATTTTTGAAAACTACAAGTCTCATGCAATTTAGTGGTGAAAAAATAATTTAAAAAATCGTTCGTGAAATGAGTTTACTCCCTGGGTACTTTCTTTGTATACTTTTGACTATACGGGCCGAGTCCGGGATTTACGGGAAATCGCGGGTTTTCGGTTGCCGGCGATTAAACATCTTTTATTCAGCGTCTTATCAAAATTGAAAACATTTTTGAAAACTACAAGTCTCATGCTTTTTAGTGGTGAAAAGATAATTTAAAAAATCCTTCTGGAAATGAGTTTACTCCCTGAGTATTTTCTATGTATACATTTGACTATACGGGCCGAGTCCGGGATTTACGGGAAATCGCGGGTTTTCGTTTGCCGGCGATTAAACATCTTTTATTCAGCGTCTTATCAAAAATGAAAACATTTTTGAAAACTACCAGTGTCATGCGTTTTAGTGGTGAAAAGATAATTTAAAAAATCGTTCTGGAAATGAGTTTACTCGCAGGGTACTTTCTTTGTATACTTTTGACTATACGGGCCGAGTCCGGGATTTACGGGAAATTGCGGGTTTTCGTTTGCCGGCGATTAAACTTCTTTTATTCAGCGTCTCATCAAAAATGAAAACATTTTTGAAAACTACAAGTCTCGTGCGTTTTAGTGGTGAAAAGATAATTTAAAAAATCGTTCTGGAAATGAGTTTACTCGCAGGGTGCTTTCTTTGTATACTTTTGACTATACGGGCCGAGCCCGGGATTTACGGGAAATCGCGGGTTTTCGTTTGCCGGCGATTAAACTTCTTTTATTCAGCGTCTCATCAAAAATGAAAACATTTTTGAAAACTACAAGTCTCTTACGTTTTAGTGATGAAAAAATAATTTAAAAAATCGTTCGGGAAATGAGTTTACTCCCTGGGTATTTTCTTTGTGTACTTTTGACTATACGGGCCGAGTCCAGGATTTACGGGAAATCGCGGGTTTTCGTTTGCCGGCTATTAAACTTCTTTTATTCCACGTCTCATCAAAAATGAAAACATTTTTGAAAACTACAAGTCTCGTGCGTTTTATTGGTGAAAAGATAATATAAAAAATCGTTCTGGAAAGGAGTTTACTCACAGGGTACTTTCTTTGTATATACTCGACTATACGGGCCAAGCACGGGATTTACGGGAAATCGCGGGTTTTCGTTTGCCGGCGATTAAACTTCTTTTATTCCGCGTCTTATCAAAAATGAAAACATTTTTGAAAACTACAAGTCTCATGCGTTTTGGTGGTGAAAAGATAATTTAAAAAATCGTTCTGGAAATGAGTTTACTCCCGGAGTATTTTCTTTGTATACTTTAGACTATACTGGCCGAGTCCGGGATTTACGGGAATTCGCGGGTTTTCGTTTGCCGGCGATTAAACTTCTTTTATTCAGCGTCTCATCAAAAATGAAAACATTTTTGAAAACTACAAGTCTCTTACGTTTTAGTGATGAAAAAATAATTTAAAAAATCGTTCGGGAAATGAGTTTACTCCCTGGGTATTTTCTTTGTGTACTTTTGACTATACGGGCCGAGTCCAGGATTTACGGGAAATCGCGGGTTTTCGTTTGCCGGCTATTAAACTTCTTTTATTCCACGTCTCATCAAAAATGAAAACATTTTTGAAAACTACAAGTCTCGTGCGTTTTATTGGTGAAAAGATAATATAAAAAATCGTTCTGGAAAGGAGTTTACTCACAGGGTACTTTCTTTGTATATACTCGACTATACGGGCCAAGCACGGGATTTACGGGAAATCGCGGGTTTTCGTTTGCCGGCGATTAAACTTCTTTTATTCCGCGTCTTATCAAAAATGAAAACATTTTTGAAAACTACAAGTCTCATGCGTTTTGGTGGTGAAAAGATAATTTAAAAAATCGTTCTGGAAATGAGTTTACTCCCGGAGTATTTTCTTTGTATACTTTAGACTATACTGGCCGAGTCCGGGATTTACGGGAATTCGCGGGTTTTCGTTTGCCGGCGATTAAACTTCTTTTATTCAGCGTCTCATCAAAAATGAAAACATTTTTGAAAACTACAAGTCTCGTGCGTTTTAGTGGTGAAAAAATAATTTAAAAAATCGTTCTGGAAATGAGTTTACTCGCAGGGTGCTTTCTTTGTATACTTTTGATTATACGGGCCGAGCCCGGGATTTACGGGAAATCGCGGGTTTTCGTTGGCCGGCGATTAAACTTCTTTTATTCCGCGTCTCATCAAAAATGAAAACATTTTTAAAAACTACAAGTCTCATGCGTTTTAGTGGTGAAAAAATAATTTAAAAAATTGTTCGGGAAATGAGTTTACTCCCTGGGTACTATCTTTGTATACTTTTGACTATACGGGCCGAGCCCGGGATTTACGGGAAATCGCGGGTTTTCGTTTGCCGGCGATTAAACTTCTTTTATTCAGCGGCTCATCAAAAATGAAAACATTTTTGTAAACTACAAGTCTCATACGTTTTAGTGGTGAAAAAATAATTTAAAAAATCGTTCGAGAAATGAGTTTACTCCCTGGGTATTTTCTTTGTGTACTTTTGACTATACGGGCCGAGTCCGGGATTTACGGGAAATCGCGGGTTTTCGTTTGCCGGCGATTAAACTTCTTTTATTCCGCGTCTCATCAAAAATGAAAACATTTTTGAAAACTACAAGTGTCATGCGTTTTAGTGGTGAAAAAATAATTTAAAAAATCGTTCGGGAAATGAGTTTACTCCCTGGGTACTTTCTTTGTATACTTTTGACTATACGGGCCGAGTCCGGGATTTACGGGAAATCGCGGGTTTTCGTTTGCCGGCGATTAAACATCTTTTATTCAGCGTCTTATCAAAATTGAAAACATTTTTGAAAACTACAAGTCTCATGCGTTTTAGTGGTGAAAAGATAATTTAAAAAATCGTTCTGGAAAAGAGTTTACTCCCTGAGTATTTTCTTTGTATACTTTTGACTATACGGGCCGACTCCGGGATTTACGGGAAATCGCGGGTTTTCGTTTGCCGGCGATTAAACTTCTTTTATTCAGCGTCTTATCAAAAATGAAAACATTTTTGAAAACTACAAGTCTCGTGCGTTTTAGTAGTGAAAAGATAATTTAAAAAATCGTTCTGGAAATGAGTTTACTCGCAGGGTGCTTTCTTTGTATACTTTTGACTATAAGGGCCGAGCCCGGGATTTACGGGAAATCGCGGGTTTTCGTTTGCCGGCGATTAAACTTCTTTTATTCAGCGCCTTATCAAAAATGAAAAAATTTTTGTAAACTACAAGTCTCATACGTTTTAGTGGTGAAAAAATAATTTAAAAAATCGTTCGAGAAATGAGTTTACTCCCTGGGTATTTTCTTTGTGTACTTTTGACTATACGGGCCGAGTCCGGGATTTACGGGAAATCGCGGGTTTTCGTTTGCCGGCGATTAAACTTCTTTTATTCCGCGTCTCATCAAAAATGAAAACATTTTTGAAAACTACAAGTCTCATGCAATTTAGTGGTGAAAAAATAATTTAAAAAATCGTTCGTGAAATGAGTTTACTCCCTGGGTACTTTCTTTGTATACTTTTGACTATACGGGCCGAGTCCGGGATTTACGGGAAATCGCGGGTTTTCGGTTGCAGGCGATTAAACATCTTTTATTCAGCGTCTTATCAAAATTGAAAACATTTTTGAAAACTACAAGTCTCATGCGTTTTAGTGGTGAAAAGATAATTTAAAAAATCCTTCTGGAAATGAGTTTACTCCCTGAGTATTTTCTATGTATACATTTGACTATACGGGCCGAGTCCGGGATTTACGGGAAATCGCGGGTTTTCGTTTGCCGGCGATTAAACATCTTTTATTCAGCGTCTCATCAAAAATGAAAACATTTTTGAAAACTACCAGTGTCATGCGTTTTAGTGGTGAAAAGATAATTTAAAAAATCGTTCTGGAAATGAGTTTACTCGCAGGGTACTTTCTTTGTATACTTTTGACTATACGGGCCGAGTCCGGGATTTACGGGAAATCGCGGGTTTTCGTTTGCCGGCGATTAAACTTCTTTTATTCAGCGTCTCATCAAAAATGAAAACATTTTTGAAAACTACAAGTCTCGTGCGTTTTAGTGGTGAAAAGATAATTTAAAAAATCGTTCTGGAAATGAGTTTACTCGCAGGGTGCTTTCTTTGTATACTTTTGACTATACGGGCCGAGCCCGGGATTTACGGGAAATCGCGGGTTTTCGTTTGCCGGCGATTAAACTTCTTTTATTCAGCGTCTCATCAAAAATGAAAACATTTTTGAAAACTACAAGTCTCTTACGTTTTAGTGATGAAAAAATAATTTAAAAAATCGTTCGGGAAATGAGTTTACTCCCTGGGTATTTTCTTTGTGTACTTTTGACTATACGGGCCGAGTCCAGGATTTACGGGAAATCGCGGGTTTTCGTTTGCCGGCTATTAAACTTCTTTTATTCCACGTCTCATCAAAAATGAAAACATTTTTGAAAACTACAAGTCTCGTGCGTTTTATTGGTGAAAAGATAATATAAAAAATCGTTCTGGAAAGGAGTTTACTCACAGGGTACTTTCTTTGTATATACTCGACTATACGGGCCAAGCACGGGATTTACGGGAAATCGCGGGTTTTCGTTTGCCGGCAATTAAACTTCTTTTATTCCGCGTCTTATCAAAAATGAAAACATTTTTGAAAACTACAAGTCTCATGCGTTTTGGTGGTGAAAAGATAATTTAAAAAATCGTTCTGGAAATGAGTTTACTCCCGGAGTATTTTCTTTGTATACTTTAGACTATACTGGCCGAGTCCGGGATTTACGGGAATTCGCGGGTTTTCGTTTGCCGGCGATTAAACTTCTTTTATTCAGCGTCTCATCAAAAATGAAAACATTTTTGAAAACTACAAGTCTCGTGCGTTTTAGTGGTGAAAAAATAATTTAAAAAATCGTTCTGGAAATGAGTTTACTCGCAGGGTGCTTTCTTTGTATACTTTTGATTATACGGGCCGAGCCCGGGATTTACGGGAAATCGCGGGTTTTCGTTTGCCGGCGATTAAACTTCTTTTATTCAGCGTCTCATCAAAAATGAAAACATTTTTGAAAACTACAAGTCTCTTACGTTTTAGTGGTGAAAAAATAATTTAAAAAATCGTTCGGGAAATGAGTTTACTCCCTGGGTATTTTCTTTGGGTACTTTTGACTATACGGGCCGAGTCCGGGATTTACGGGAATTCGCGGGTTTTCGTTTGCCGGCGATTAAACTTCTTTTATTCAGCGTCTCATCAAAAATGAAAACATTTTTGAAAACTACAAGTCTCATTCGTTTTATTGGTGAAAAGATAATATAAAAAATCGTTCTGGAAAGGAGTTTACTCACAGGGTACTTTCTTTGTATACTTTTGAATATACGGGCCGAGCCCGGGATTTACGGGAAATCGCGGGTTTTCGTTTGCCGGCGATTAAACTTCTTTTTTTCAGCGTCTCATCCAAAATGAAAACATTTTTGAAAACTACAAGTCTCATGCGTTTTAGGGGTGAAAAGATAATTTAAAAAATCCTTCTGGAAATGAGTTTGCTCCCTGAGTATTTTCTATGTATACATTTGACTATACGGGCCGAGTCCGGGATTTACGGGAAATCGCGGGTTTTCGTTTGCCGGCGATTAAACATCTTTTATTCAGCGTCTTATCAAAATTGAAAACATTTTTGAAAACTACAAGTCTCATGCGTTTTAGTGGTGAAAAGATAATTTAAAAAATCCTTCTGGAAATGAGTTTACTCCCTGAGTATTTTCTATGTATACATTTGACTATACGGGCCGAGTCCGGGATTAACGGGAAATCGCGGGTTTTCGTTTGCCGGCGATTAAACATCTTTTATTCAGCGTCTCATCAAAAATGAAAACATTTTTGAAAACTACCAGTGTCATGCGTTTTAGTGGTGAAAAGATAATTTAAAAAATCGTTCTGGAAATGAGTTTACTCGCAGGGTACTTTCTTTGTATACTTTTGACTATACGGGCCGAGTCCGGGATTTACGGGAAATCGCGGGTTTTCGTTTGCCGGCGATTAAACTTCTTTTATTCAGCGTCTCATCAAAAATGAAAACATTTTTGAAAACTACAAGTCTCGTGCGTTTTAGTGGTGAAAAGATAATTTAAAAAATCGTTCTGGAAATGAGTTTACTCGCAGGGTGCTTTCTTTGTATACTTTTGACTATACGGGCCGAGCCCGGGATTTACGAGAAATCGCGGGTTTTCGTTTGCCGGCGATTAAACTTCTTTTATTCAGCGTCTCATCAAAAATGAAAACATTTTTGAAAACTACAAGTCTCTTACGTTTTAGTGATGAAAAAATAATAAAAAAATCGTTCGGGAAATGAGTTTACTCCCTGGGTATTTTCTTTGTGTACTTTTGACTATACGGGCCGAGTCCAGGATTTACGGGAAATCGCGGGTTTTCGTTTGCCGGCGATTAAACTTCTTGTATTCAGCGTCTCATCAAAAATGAAAACATTTTTGAAAACTACAAGTCTCTTACGTTTTAGTGGTGAAAAAATAATTTAAAAAATCGTTCGGGAAATGAGTTTACTCCCTGGGTATTTTCTTTGGGTACTTTTGACTATACGGGCCGAGTCCGGGATTTACGGGAATTCGTGGGTTTTCGTTTGCCGGCGATTAAACTTCTTTTATTCAGCGTCTCATCAAAAATGAAAACATTTTTGAAAACTACAAGTCTCATGCGTTTTATTGGTGAAAAGATAATATAAAAAATCGTTCTGGAAAGGAGTTTACTCACAGGGTACTTTCTTTGTATACTTTTGACTATACGTGCCGAGCCCGGGATTTACGGGAAATCGCGGGTTTTCGTTTGCCGGCGATTAAACTTCTTTTTTTCAGCGTCTCATCCAAAATGAAAACATTTTTGAAAACTACAAGTCTCATACGTTTTAGTGGTGAAAAAATAATTTAAAAAATCGTTCGGGAAATGAGTTTACTCTCTGGGTATTTTCTTTGTGCACTTTTGACTATACGGGCCGAGTCCGGGATTTACGGGAAATCGCGGGTTTTCGTTTGCCGGCGATTAAACTTCTTTTATTCCGCGTCTCATCAAAAATGAAAACATTTTTAAAAACTACAAGTCTCATGCGTTTTAGTGGTGAAAAAATAATTTAAAAAATCGTTCTGGAAATGAGTTTACTCCCTGAGTATTTTCTTTGTATACTTTTGACTATACGGGCCGAGTCCGGGATTTACGGGAATTCGCGGGTTTTCGTTTGCCGGCGATTAAACTTCTTTTATTCAGCGTCTCATCAAAAATGAAAACATTTTTGAAAACTACAAGTCTCGTGCGTTTTAGTGGTGAAAAGATAATTTAAAAAATCGTTCTGGAAATGAGTTTACTCGAAGGGTACTTTCTTTGTATACTTTTGACTATACGGGCCGAGCCCGGGATTTACGGGAAATCGCGGGTTTTCGTTTGCCGGCGATTAAACTTCTTTTATTCCGCGTCTCATCAAAAATGAAAACATTTTTGAAAACTACAAGTCTCATGCGTTTTAGAGGTGAAAAAATAATTTAAAAAATCGTTCGGGAAATGAGTTTACTCCCTGGGTACTTTCTTTGTATACTTTTGACTATACGGGCCGATTCCGGGATTTACGGGAAATCGCGGGTTTTCGTTTGCCGGCGATTAAACTTCTTTTATTCAGCGTCTCATCAAAAATGAAAACATTTTTGAAAACTACAAGTCTCGTGCGTTTTAGTGGTGAAAAGATAATTTAAAAAATCGTTCTGGAAATGAGTTTACTCGCAGGGTGCTTTCTTTGTATACTTTTGACTATACGGGCCGAGCCCGGGATTTACGGGAAATCGCGGGTTTTCGTTTGCCGGCGATTAAACTTCTCTTATTCAGCGTCTCATCAAAAATGAAAACATTTTTGAAAACTACAAGTCTCCTACGTTTTAGTGATGAAAAAATAATTTAAAAAATCGTTCGGGAAATGAGTTTACTCCCTGGGTATTTTCTTTGTGTACTTTTGACTATACGGGCCGAGTCCGGGATTTACGGGAAATCGCGGGTTTTCGTTTGCCGGCGATTAAACTTCTTTTATTCAGCGTCTCATCAAAAATGAAAACATTTTTGAAAACTACAAGTCTCCTACGTTTTAATGATGAAAAAATAATTTAAAAAATCGTTCGGGAAATGAGTTTACTCCCTGGGTATTTTCTTTGTGTACTTTTGACTATACGGGCCGAGTCCGGGATTTACGGGAAATCGCGGGTTTTCGTTTGCCGGCTATTAAACATCTTTTATTCAGCGTCTTATCAAAAATGAAAACATTTTTGAAAACTACAAGTCTCATGCGTTTTAGTGGTGAAAAGATAATTTAAAAAATCGTTCTGGAAATGAGTTTACTCCCTGAGTATTTTCTTTGTATACTTTTGACTATACGGGCCGAGTCCGGGATTTACGGGAATTCGCGGGTTTTCGTTTGCCGGCGATTAAACTTCTTTTATTCAGCGTCTCATCAAAAATGAAAACATTTTTGAAAACTACAAGTCTCGTGCGTTTTAGTGGTGAAAAGATAATTTAAAAAATCGTTCTGGAAATGAGTTTACTCGCAGGGTGCTTTCTTTGTATACTTTTGACTATACGGGCCGAGCCCGGGATTTACGGGAAATCGTGGGTTTTCGTTTGCCGGCGATTAAACTTCTTTTATTCAGCGTCTCATCAAAAATGAAAACATTTTTGAAAACTACAAGTCTCTTACGTTTTAGTGATGAAAAAATAATTTAAAAAATCGTTCGGGAAATGAGTTTACTCCCTGGGTATTTTCTTTGTGTACTTTTGACTATACGGGCCGAGTCCGGGATTTACGGGAAATCGCGGGTTTTCGTTTGCCGGCGATTAAACTTTTTTTATTCCGCGTCTCATCAAAAATGAAAACATTTTTGAAAACTACAAGTCTCATGCGTTTTATTGGTGAAAAGATAATATAAAGAATCGTTCTGGAAAGGAGTTTACTCACAGGGTACTTTCTTTGTATATACTCGACTATACGGGCCAAGCACGGGATTTACGGGAAATCGCGGGTTTTCGTTTGCCGGCGATTAAACTTCTTTTATTCCGCGTCTCATCAAAAATGAAAACATTTTAAAAAACTACAAGTCTCATGCGTTTTAGTGGTGAAAAAATAATTTAAAAAATCGTTCGGGAAATGAGTTTACTCCCTGGGTACTTTCTTTGTATACTTTTGACTATACGGGCCGAGCCCGGGATTTACGGGAAATCGCGGGTTTTCGTTTGCCGGCGATTAAACTTCTTTTATTCCGCGTCTCATCAAAAATGAAAACATTTTTGAAAACTACAAGTCTCATGCGTTTTAGAGGTGAAAAAATAATTTAAAAAATCGTTCGGGAAATGAGTTTACTCCCTGGGTACTTTCTTTGTATACTTTTGACTATACGGGCCGATTCCGGGATTTACGGGAAATCGCGGGTTTTCGTTTGCCGGCGATTAAACTTCTTTTATTCAGCGTCTCATCAAAAATGAAAACATTTTTGAAAACTACAAGTCTCGTGCGTTTTAGTGGTGAAAAGATAATTTAAAAAATCGTTCTGGAAATGAGTTTACTCGCAGGGTGCTTTCTTTGTATACTTTTGACTATACGGGCCGAGCCCGGGATTTACGGGAAATCGCGGGTTTTCGTTTGCCGGCGATTAAACTTCTCTTATTCAGCGTCTCATCAAAAATGAAAACATTTTTGAAAACTACAAGTCTCCTACGTTTTAGTGATGAAAAAATAATTTAAAAAATCGTTCGGGAAATGAGTTTACTCCCTGGGTATTTTCTTTGTGTACTTTTGACTATACGGGCCGAGTCCGGGATTTACGGGAAATCGCGGGTTTTCGTTTGCCGGCGATTAAACTTCTTTTATTCAGCGTCTCATCAAAAATGAAAACATTTTTGAAAACTACAAGTCTCCTACGTTTTAATGATGAAAAAATAATTTAAAAAATCGTTCGGGAAATGAGTTTACTCCCTGGGTATTTTCTTTGTGTACTTTTGACTATACGGGCCGAGTCCGGGATTTACGGGAAATCGCGGGTTTTCGTTTGCCGGCTATTAAACATCTTTTATTCAGCGTCTTATCAAAAATGAAAACATTTTTGAAAACTACAAGTCTCATGCGTTTTAGTGGTGAAAAGATAATTTAAAAAATCGTTCTGGAAATGAGTTTACTCCCTGAGTATTTTCTTTGTATACTTTTGACTATACGGGCCGAGTCCGGGATTTACGGGAATTCGCGGGTTTTCGTTTGCCGGCGATTAAACTTCTTTTATTCAGCGTCTCATCAAAAATGAAAACATTTTTGAAAACTACAAGTCTCGTGCGTTTTAGTGGTGAAAAGATAATTTAAAAAATCGTTCTGGAAATGAGTTTACTCGCAGGGTGCTTTCTTTGTATACTTTTGACTATACGGGCCGAGCCCGGGATTTACGGGAAATCGCGGGTTTTCGTTTGCCGGCGATTAAACTTCTTTTATTCAGCGTCTCATCAAAAATGAAAACATTTTTGAAAACTACAAGTCTCTTACGTTTTAGTGATGAAAAAATAATTTAAAAAATCGTTCGGGAAATGAGTTTACTCCCTGGGTATTTTCTTTGTGTACTTTTGACTATACGGGCCGAGTCCGGGATTTACGGGAAATCGCGGGTTTTCGTTTGCCGGCGATTAAACTTTTTTTATTCCGCGTCTCATCAAAAATGAAAACATTTTTGAAAACTACAAGTCTCATGCGTTTTATTGGTGAAAAGATAATATAAAGAATCGTTCTGGAAAGGAGTTTACTCACAGGGTACTTTCTTTGTATATACTCGACTATACGGGCCAAGCACGGGATTTACGGGAAATCGCGGGTTTTCGTTTGCCGGCGATTAAACTTCTTTTATTCCGCGTCTCATCAAAAATGAAAACATTTTAAAAAACTACAAGTCTCATGCGTTTTAGTGGTGAAAAAATAATTTAAAAAATCGTTCGGGAAATGAGTTTACTCCCTGGGTACTTTCTTTGTATACTTTTGACTATACGGGCCGAGTCCGGGATTTACGGGAAATCGCGGGTTTTCGTTTGCCGGCGATTAAACATCTTTTATTCAGCGTCTTATCAAAAATGAAAACATTCTTGAAAACTACAAGTCTCATGCGTTTTAGTGGTGAAAAGATAATTTAAAAAATCGTTCTGGAAATGAGTTTACTCCCTGAGTATTTTCCTTATATACTTTTGACTATACAGGCCGAGTCCGGGATTTACGGGAATTCGCGGGTTTTCGTTTGCCGGCGATTAAACTTCTTTTATTCAGCCTCTCATCAAAAAAGAAAACATTTTTGAAAACTACAAGTCTCGTGCGTTTTAGTGGTGAAAAGATAATTTAAAAAATCGTTCTGGAAATGAGTTTACTCGAAGGGTACTTTCTTTGTATACTTTTGACTATACGGGCCGAGCCCGGGATTTACGGGAAATCGCGGGTTTTCGTTTGCCGGCGAATAAACTTCTTTTATTCCGCGTCTCATCAAAAATGAAAACATTTTTCAAAACTACAAGTCTCATGCGTTTTAGTGGTGAAAAAATAATTTAAAAAATCGTTCGGGAAATGAGTTTACTCCCTGGGTACTTTCTTTGTATACTTTTGACTATACCGGCCGATTCCGGGATTTACGGGAAATCGCGGGTTTTCGTTTGCCGGCGATTAAACATCTTTTATTCAGCGTCTCATCAAAAATGAAAACATTTTTGAAAACTACAAGTCTCCTACGTTTTAGTGATGAAAAAATAATTTAAAAAATCGTTCGGGAAATGAGTTTACTACCTGGGTATTTTCTTTGTGTACTTTTGACTATACGGGCCGAGTCCGGGATTTACGGGAAATCGCGGGTTTTCGTTTGCCGGCTATTAAACTTTTTTTATTCAGCGTCTCATCAAAAATGAAAACATTTTTGAAAACTACAAGTCTCATGCGTTTTAGTGGTGAAAAGATAACTTAAAAAATCGTTCTGGAAATGAGTTTACTCGCAGGGTGCTTTCTTTTTATACTTTTGACTATACGGGCCGAGCCCGGTATTTACGGGAAATCGCGGGTTTTCGTTTGCCGGCGATTAAACTTTTTTTATTCCGCGTCTCATCAAAAATGAAAACATTTTTGAAAACTACAAGTCTCATGCGTTTTATTGGTGAAAAGATAATATAAAAAATCGTTCTGGAAAGGAGTTTACTCACAGGGTACTTTCTTTGTATATACTCGACTATACGGGCCAAGCACGGGATTTACGGGAAATCGCGGGTTTTCGTTTGCCGGCGATTAAACTTCTTTTATTCCGCGTCTCATCAAAAATGAAAACATTTTTAAAAACTACAAGTCTCATGCGTTTTAGTGGTGAAAAAATAATTTAAAAAATCGTTCGGGAAATGAGTTTACTCCCTGGGTACTTTCTTTGTATACTTTTGACTATACGGGCCGAGTCCGGGATTTACGGGAAATCGCGGGTTTTCGTTTGCCGGCGATTAAACATCTTTTATTCAGCGTCTTATCAAAAATGAAAACATTTTTGAAAACTACAAGTCTCATGCGTTTTAGTGGTGAAAAAATATTTAAAAAAATCGTTCGGGAAATGAGTTTACTCCCTGGGTACTTTCTTTGTATACTTTTGACTATACGGGCCGAATCCGGGATTTACGGGAAATCGCGGGTTTTCGTTTGCCGGCGATTAAACATCTTTTATTCAGCGTCTTATCAAAAATGAAAACATTTTTGAAAACTACAAGTCTCATGCGTTTTAGTGGTGAAAAGATAATTTAAAAAATCGTTCTGGAAATGAGTTTACTCCCTGAGTATTTTCTTTGTATACTTTTGACTATACGGGCCGAGTCCGGGATTTACGGGAATTCGCGGGTTTTCGTTTGCCGGCGATTAAACTTCTTTTATTCAGCGTCTCATCAAAAATGAAAACATTTTTAAAAACTACATGTCTCGTGCGTTTTAGTGGTGAAAAGATAATTTAAAAAATCGTTCTGGAAATGAGTTTACTCGAAGGGTACTTTCTTTGTATACTTTTGACTATACGGGCCGATTCCGGGATTTACGGGAAATCGCGGGTTTTCGTTTGCTGGCGATTAAACTTCTTTTATTCCGCGTCTCATCAAAAATGAAAACATTTTTGAAAACTACAAGTCTCATGCGTTTCAGAGGTGAAAAATAATTTAAAAAATCGTTCTGGAAATGAGTTTACTCCCTGCGTATTTTCTTTGTATACTTTTGACTATACGGGCCGAGTCCGGGATTTACGGGAAATCGCGGGTTTTCGTTTGCCGGCGATTAAACATCTTTTATTCAGCGTCTTATCAAAAATGAAAACGTTTTTGAAAACTACAAGTCTCATGCGTTTTAGTGGTGAAAAGATAATTTAAAAAATCGTTCTGGAAATGAGTTTACTCCCTGAGTATTTTCTTTGTATACTTTTGACTATACGGGCCGAGTCCGGGATTTACGGGAATTCGCGGGTTTTCGTTTGCCGGCTATTAAACTTCTTTTATTCCACGTCTCATCAAAAATGAAAACATTTTTGAAAACTACAAATCTCGTGCGTTTTATTGGTGAAAAGATAATATAAAAAATCGTTCTGGAAAGGAGTTTACTCACAGGGTACTTTCTTTGTATATACTCGACTATACGGGCCAAGCACGGGATTTACGGGAAATCGCGGGTTTTCGTTTGCTGGCGATTAAACTTCTTTTATTCCGCGTCTCATCAAAAATGAAAACATTTTTGAAACTACAAGTCTCATGCGTTTTAGTGGTGATAAAATAATTTAAAAAATCGTTCGGGAAAAGAGTTTACTCCCTGGGTACTTTCTTTGTATACCTTTGACTATACGGGCCGAGTCCGGGATTTACGGGAAATCGCGGGTTTTCGTTTGCCGGCGATTAAACATCTTTTATTCAGCGTCTTATCAAAAATGAAAACATTTTTGAAAACTACAAGTCTCATGCGTTTTAGTGGTGAAAAGATAATTTAAAAAATCGTTCTGGAAATGAGTTTACTCCCTGAGTATTTTCTTTGTATACTTTTGACTATACAAGCCGAGTCCAGGATTTACGGGTAATGGCGGGTTTTCGTTTGCCGGCGATTAAACTTCTTTTATTAAGCGTCTAATCAAAAATGAAAACATTCCTGAAAACTAAAAGTCTCATGCGTTTTAGAGGTGAGAAAATAATTTAAAAAATCGTTCGGGAAATGAGTTTACTCCCTGGGTACTTTCTTTGTATACTTTTGACTATACGGGCCGAGTCCGGGATTTAGGGGAAATCGCAGGTTTTCTTTTGCCGGCGATTACACATCTTTTATTCAGCGTCTCATCAAAAATGAAAACATTTTTGAAAACTACAAGTCTCATACGTTTTAGTGGTGAAAAGATAATTTAAAAAATCGTTCGGGAAATGAGTTTACTCCCTGCGTATTTTCTTTGTATACTTTTGACTATACGGGCCGAGTCCGGGATTTACCGGAAATCGCGGGTTTTCGTTTGCCGGCGATTAAACATCTTTTATTCAGCGTCTTATCAAAAATGAAAACATTTTTGAAAACTACAAGTCTCATGCGTTTTAGTGGTGAAAAGATAATTTAAAAAATCGTTCTGGAAATGAGTTTACTCCCTGAGTATTTTCTTTGTATACTTTTGACTATACGGGCCGAGTCCGGGATTTACGGGAATTCGCGGGTTTTCGTTTGCCGGCGATTAAACTTCTTTTATTCAGCGTCTCATCAAAAATGAAAACATTTTAGAAAACTACAAGTCTCGTGCGTTTTAGTGGTGAAAAGATAATTTAAAAAATCGTTCTGGAAATGAGTTTACTCGCAGGGTGCTTTCTTTGTATACTTTTGACTATCCGGGCCGAGCCCGGGATTTACGGGAAATCGCGGATTTTCGTTTGCCGGCGATTAAACTTCTTTTATTCCGCGTCTCATCAAAAATGAAAACATTTTTGAAAACTACAAGTCTCATGCGTTTTAGTGGTGAAAAAATAATTTAAAAAATCGTTCAAGAAATGAAATTACTCCCTGGGTACTTTCTTTGTATACTTTTGACTATACGGTCCGAGTCCGGGATTTACGGGAAATCGCGGGTTTTCGTTTGCCGGCGATTAAACTTCTTTTATTAAGCGTCTCATCAAAAATGAAAACATTCCTGAAAACTACAAGTCTCATGCGTTTTAGAGGTGAAAAAATAATTTAAAAAATCGTTCGGGAAATGAGTTTACTCCCTGGGTACTTTCTTTGTATACTTTTGACTATACGGGCCGAGTCCGGGATTTAGGGGAAATCGCCGGTTTTCTTTTGCCGGCGATTACACATCTTTTATTCAGCGTCTCATCAAAAATGAAAACATTTTTGAAAACTACAAGTCTCATACGTTTTAGTGGTGAAAAGATAATTTAAAAAATCGTTCGGGAAATGAGTTTACTCCCTGAGTATTTTCTTTGTATACTTTTGACTATACGGGCCGAGTCCGGGATTTACGGAAATTCGCGGGTTTTCGTTTGCCGGCGATTAAACTTCTTTTATTTAGCGTCTCATCAAAAATGAAAACATTTTTGAAAACTACAAGTCTCGTGCGTTTTAGTGGTGAAAAGATAATTTAAAAAATCGTTCTGGAAATGAGTTTACTAGCAGAGTGCTTTCTTTGTATACTTTTGACTATACGGGCCGAGCCCGGGATTTACGGGAAATCGCGGGTTTTCGTTTGCCGGCGATTAAACTTCTTTTATTCCGCGTCTCATCAAAAATGAAAACATTTTTAAAAACTACAAGTCTCATGCGTTTTATTGGTGAAAAGATAATATAAAAAATCGTTCGGGAAATGAGTTTACTCCCGGGGTATTTTCTTTGTGTACTTTTGACTATACGGGCCGAGTCCGGGATTTACGGGAAATCGCGGGTTTTCGTTTGCCGGCGATTAAACTTCTTTTATTCCGCGTCTCATCAAAAATGAAAACATTTTTGAAAACTACAAGTCTCATGCGTTTTATTGGTGAAAAGATAATATAAAAAGTCGTTCTGGAAAGGAGTTTACTCACAGGGTACTTTCTTTGTATATACTCGACTATACGGGCCAAGCACGGGAATTACGGGAAATCGCGGGTTTTCGTTTGCCGGCGATTAAACTTCTTTTATTCCGCGTCTCATCAAAAATGAAAACATTTTTAAAAACTACAAGTCTCATGCGTTTTAGTGGTGAAAAAATAATTTAAAAAATCGTTCGGGAAATGAGTTTACTCCCTGAGTATTTTCTTTGTATACTTTTGACTATACGGGCCGAGTCCGGGATTTACGGGAATTCGCGGGTTTTCGTTTGCCGGCGATTAAACTTCTTTTATTCAGCGTCTCATCAAAAATGAAAACATTTTTGAAAACTACAAGTCTCGTGCGTTTTAGTGGTGAAAAGATAATTTAAAAAATCGTTCTGGAAATGAGTTTACTAGCAGAGTGCTTTCTTTGTATACTTTTGACTATATGGGCCGAGCCCGGAATTTACGGGAAATCGCGGGTTTTCGTTTGCCGGCGATTAAACTTCTTTTATTCCGCGTCTCATCAAAAATGAAAACATTTTTGAAAACTACAAGTCTCATGCGTTTTATTGGTGAAAAGATAATATAAAAAATCGTTCGGGAAATGAGTTTACTCCCGGGGTATTTTCTTTGTGTACTTTTGACTATACAGGCCGAGTCCGGGATTTACGGGAAATCGCGGGTTTTCGTTTGCCGGCGATTAAACTTCTTTTATTCCGCGTCTCATCAAAAATGAAAACATTTTTGAAAACTACAAGTCTTATGCGTTTTATTGGTGAAAAGATAATATAAAAAATCGTTCTGGAAAGGAGTTTACTCACAGGGTACTTTCTTTGTATATACTCGACTATACGGGCCAAGCACGGGAATTACGGGAAATCGCGGGTTTTCGTTTGCCGGCGATTAAACTTCTTTTATTCCGCGTCTCATCAAAAATGAAAACATTTTTAAAAACTACAAGTCTCATGCGTTTTAGTGGTGAAAAAATAATTTAAAAAATCGTTCGGGAAATGAGTTTACTCCCTGGGTACTTTCTTTGTATACTTTTGACTATACGGGCCGAGCCCGGGATTTACGGGAAATTGCGGGTTTTCGTTTGCCGGCGATTAAACTTCTTTTATTCAGCGCCTCATCAAAAATGAAAACATTTTTGTAAACTACAAGTCTCATACGTTTTAGTGGTGAAAAAATAATTTAAAAAATCGTTCGAGAAATGAGTTTACTCCCTGGGTATTTTCTTTGTGTACTTTTGACTGTACGGGCCGAGTCCGGGATTTACGGGAAATCGCGGGTTTTCGTTTGCCGGCGATTAAACTTCTTTTATTCCGCGTCTCATCAAAAATGAAAACATTTTTGAAAACTACAAGTGTCATGCGTTTTAGTGGTGAAAAAATAATTTAAAAAATCGTTCGGGAAATGAGTTTACTCCCTGGGTACTTTCTTTGTATACTTTTGACTATACGGGCCGAGTCCGGGATTTAGGGGAAATCGCGGGTTTTCGTTTGCCGGCGATTAAACATCTTTTATTCAGCGTCTTATCAAAATTGAAAACATTTTTGAAAACTACAAGTCTCATGCGTTTTAGTGGTGAAAAGATAATTTAAAAAATCGTTCTGGAAATGAGTTTACTCCCTGAGTATTTTCTTTGTGTACTTTTGACTATACGGGCCGAGTCCAGGATTTACGGGAAATCGCGGGTTTTCGTTTGCCGGCGATTAAACTTCTTTTATTCAGCGTCTCATCAAAAATGAAAACATTTTTGAAAACTACAAGTCTCGTGCGTTTTAGTAGCAAAAAGATAATTTAAAAAATCGTTCTGGAAAAGAGTTTACACGCAGGGTGCTTTCTTTGTATACTTTTGACTATACGGGCCGAGCCCGGGATTTACGGGAAATCGTGGGTTTTCGTTTGCCGGCGATTAAACTTCTTTTATTCAGCGCCTCATCAAAAATGAAAACATTTTTGTAAACTACAAGTGTCATACGTTTTAGTGGTGAAAAAATAATTTAAAAAATCGTTCGAGAAATGAGTTTACTCCCTGGGTATTTTCTTTGTGTACTTTTGACTATACGGGCCGAGTCCGGGATTTACGGGAAATCGCGGGTTTTCGTTTGCCGGCGATTAAACTTCTTTTATTCCACGTCTCATCAAAAATGAAAACATTTTTGAAAACTACAAGTCTCATCCAATTTAGTGGTGAAAAAATAATTTAAAAAATCGTTCGTGAAATGAGTTTACTCCCTGGGTACTTTCTTTGTATACTTTTGACTATACGGGCCGAGTCCGGGATTTACGGGAAATCGCGGGT
Source organism: Hydractinia symbiolongicarpus (assembly GCF_029227915.1). Lineage (NCBI taxonomy): Eukaryota > Metazoa > Cnidaria > Hydrozoa > Anthoathecata > Hydractiniidae > Hydractinia > Hydractinia symbiolongicarpus. Next base: position 31,153,970 of record NC_079878.1, on the reverse strand, counting down.
TTTCGGTTGCCGGCGATTAAACATCTTTTATTCAGCGTCTTATCAAAATTGAAAAAATTTTTAAAAACTACAAGTCTCATGCGTTTTAGTGGTGAAAAGATAATTTAAAAAATCCTTCTGGAAATGAGTTTACTCCCTGGGTATTTTCTTTGTGTACTTTTGACTATACGGGCCGAGTCCGGGATTTACGGGAAATCGCGGGTTTTCGTTTGCCGGCGATTAAACTTCTTTTATTCCACGTCTCATCAAAAATGAAAACATTTTTGAAAACTACAAGTCTCATCCAATTTAGTGGTGAAAAAATAATATAAAAAATCGTTCTGGAAAGGAGTTTACTCACAGGGTACTTTCTTTGTATATACTCGACTATACGGGCCAAGTACGGGATTTACGGGAAATCGCGGGTTTTCGTTTGCCGGCGATTAAACTTCTTTTATTCCGCATCTCATCAAAAATGAAAACATTTTTAAAAACTACAAGTCTCATGCGTTTTAGTGGTGAAAAAATAATTTAAAAAATCGTTCGGGAAATGAGTTTACTCCCTGGGTACTTTCTTTGTATACTTTTGACTATACGGGCCGAGTCCGGGATTTACGGGAAATCGCGGGTTTTCGTTTGCCGGCGATTAAACATCTTTTATTCAGCGTCTTATCAAAAATGAAAACATTTTTGAAAACTACAAGTCTCATGCGTTTTAGTGGTGAAAAGATAATTTAAAAAATCGTTCTGGAAATGAGTTTACTCCCGGAGTATTTTCTTTGTATACTTTAGACTATACTGGCCGAGTCCGGGATTTACGGGAATTCGCGGGTTTTCGTTTGCCGGCGATTAAACTTCTTTTATTCAGCGTCTCATCAAAAATGAAAACATTTTTGAAAACTACAAGTCTCGTGCGTTTTAGTGGTGAAAAAATAATTTAAAAAATCGTTCTGGAAATGAGTTTACTCGCAGGGTGCTTTCTTTGTATACTTTTGATTATACGGGCCGAGCCCGGGATTTACGGGAAATCGCGGGTTTTCGTTTGCCGGCGATTAAACTTCTTTTATTCAGCGTCTCATCAAAAATGAAAACATTTTTGAAAACTACAAGTCTCTTACGTTTTAGTGGTGAAAAAATAATTTAAAAAATCGTTCGGGAAATGAGTTTACTCCCTGGGTATTTTCTTTGGGTACTTTTGACTATACGGGCCGAGTCCAGGATTTACGGGAATTCGCGGGTTTTCGTTTGCCGGCGATTAAACTTCTTTTATTCAGCGTCTCATCAAAAATGAAAACATTTTTGAAAACTACAAGTCTCATGCGTTTTATTGGTGAAAAGATAATATAAAAAATCGTTCTGGAAAGGAGTTTACTCACAGGGTACTTTCTTTGTATACTTTTGACTATACGGGCCGAGCCCGGGATTTACGGGAAATCGCGGGTTTTCGTTTGCCGGCGATTAAACTTCTTTTTTTCAGCGTCTCATCCAAAATGAAAACATTTTTGAAAACTACAAGTCTCATACGTTTTAGTGGTGAAAAAATAATTTAAAAAATCGTTCGGGAAATGAGTTTACTCCCTGGGTATTTTCTTTGTGCACTTTTGACTATACGGGCCGAGTCCGGGATTTACGGGAAATCGCGGGTTTTCGTTTGCCGGCGATTAAACTTCTTTTATTCCCCGTCTCATCAAAAATGAAAACATTTTTAAAAACTACAAGTCTCATGCGTTTTAGTGGTGAAAAAATAATTTAAAAAATCGTTCGGGAAACGAGTTTACTCCCTGGGTACTTTCTTTGTATACTTTTGACTATACGGGCCGAGTCCGGGATTTACGGGAAATCGCGGGTTTTCGTTTGCCGGCGATTAAACATCTTTTATTCAGCGTGTTATCAAAAATGAAAACATTTTTGAAAACTACAAGTCTCATGCGTTTTAGTGGTGAAAAGATAATTTAAAAAATCGTTCGGGAAATGAGTTTACTCCCTGGGTACTTTCTTTGTATACTTTTGACTATACGGGCCGAGTCCGGGATTTACGGGAAATCGCGGGTTTTCGTTTGCCGGCGATTAAACATCTTTTATTCAGCGTCTTATCAAAAATGAAAACATTTTTGAAAACTACAAGTCTCATGCGTTTTAGTGGTGAAAAGATAATTTAAAAAATCGTTCTGGAAATGAGTTTACTCCCGGAGTATTTTCTTTGTATACTTTAGACTATACTGGCCGAGTCCGGGATTTACGGGAATTCGCGGGTTTTCGTTTGCCGGCGATTAAACTTCTTTTATTCAGCGTCTCATCAAAAATGAAAACATTTTTGAAAACTACAAGTCTCGTGCGTTTTAGTGGTGAAAAAATAATTTAAAAAATCGTTCTGGAAATGAGTTTACTCGCAGGGTGCTTTCTTTGTACACTTTTGATTATACGGGCCGAGCCCGGGATTTACGGGAAATCGCGGGTTTTCGTTTGCCGGCGATTAAACTTCTTTTATTCAGCGTCTCATCAAAAATGAAAACATTTTTGAAAACTACAAGTCTCTTACGTTTTAGTGGTGAAAAAATAATTTAAAAAATCGTTCGGGAAATGAGTTTACTCCCTGGGTATTTTCTTTGGGTACTTTTGACTATACAGGCCGAGTCCGGGATTTACGGAAATTCGCGGGTTTTCGTTTGCCGGCGATTAAACTTCTTTTATTCAGCGTCTCATCAAAAATGAAAACATTTTTGAAAACTACAAGTCTCATGCGTTTTATTGGTGAAAAAATAATTTAAAAAATCGTTCGGGAAATGAGTTTACTCCCTGGGTATTTTCTTTGGGTACTTTTGACTATACAGGCCGAGTCCGGGATTTACGGAAATTCGCGGGTTTTCGTTTGCCGGCGATTAAACTTCTTTTATTCAGCGTCTCATCAAAAATGAAAACATTTTTGAAAACTACAAGTCTCATGCGTTTTATTGGTGAAAAGATAATATAAAAAATCGTTCTGGAAAGGAGTTTACTCACAGGGTACTTTCTTTGTATACTTTTGACTATACCGGCCGAGCCCGGGATTTACGGGAAATCGCGGGTTTTCGTTTGCCGGCGATTAAACTTCTTTTTTTCAGCGTCTCATCCAAAATGAAAACATTTTTGAAAACTACAAGTCTCATACGTTTTAGTGGTGAAAAAATAATTTAAAAAATCGTTCTGGAAATGAGTTTACTCGCAGGGTGCTTTCTTTGTACACTTTTGATTATACGGGCCGAGCCCGGGATTTACGGGAAATCGCGGGTTTTCGTTTGCCGGCGATTAAACTTCTTTTATTCAGCGTCTCATCAAAAATGAAAACATTTTTGAAAACTACAAGTCTCTTACGTTTTAGTGGTGAAAAAATAATTTAAAAAATCGTTCGGGAAATGAGTTTACTCCCTGGGTATTTTCTTTGGGTACTTTTGACTATACAGGCCGAGTCCGGGATTTACGGAAATTCGCGGGTTTTCGTTTGCCGGCGATTAAACTTCTTTTATTCAGCGTCTCATCAAAAATGAAAACATTTTTGAAAACTACAAGTCTCATGCGTTTTATTGGTGAAAAGATAATATAAAAAATCGTTCTGGAAAGGAGTTTACTCACAGGGTACTTTCTTTGTATACTTTTGACTATACGGGCCGAGCCCGGGATTTACGGGAAATCGCGGGTTTTCGTTTGCCGGCGATTAAACTTCTTTTTTTCAGCGTCTCATCCAAAATGAAAACATTTTTGAAAACTACAAGTCTCATACGTTTTAGTGGTGAAAAATAATTTAAAAAATCGTTCGGGAAATGAGTTTACTCCCTGGGTATTTTCTTTGTGCACTTTTGACTATACGGGCCGAGTCCGGGATTTACGGGAAATCGCGGGTTTTCGTTTGCCGGCGATTAAACTTCTTTTATTCCGCGTCTCATCAAAAATGAAAACATTTTTAAAAACTACAAGTCTCATGCGTTTTAGTGGTGAAAAAATAAATTAAAAAATCGTTCGGGAAACGAGTTTACTCCCTGGGAACTTTCTTTGTATACTTTTGACTATACGGGCCGAGTCCGGGATTTACGGGAAATCGCGGGTTTTCGTTTGCCGGCGATTAAACATCTTTTATTCAGCGTGTTATCAAAAATGAAAACATTTTTGAAAACTACAAGTCTCATGCGTTTTAGTGGTGAAAAGATAATTTAAAAAATCGTTCTGGAAATGAGTTTACTCCCTGAGTATTTTCTTTGTATACTTTAGACAATAGTGGCCGAGTCCGGAATTTACGGGAAATCGCGGGTTTTCGTTTGCCGGCGATTAAACTTCTTTTATTCCGCGTCTCATCAAAAATGAAAACATTTTTAAAAACTACAAGTCTCATGCGTTTTAGTGGTGAAAAAATAAATTAAAAAATCGTTCGGGAAACGAGTTTACTCCCTGGGAACTTTCTTTGTATACTTTTGACTATACGGGCCGAGTCCGGGATTTACGGGAAATCGCGGGTTTTCGTTTGCCGGCGATTAAACATCTTTTATTCAGCGTGTTATCAAAAATGAAAACATTTTTGAAAACTACAAGTCTCATGCGTTTTAGTGGTGAAAAGATAATTTAAAAAATCGTTCTGGAAATGAGTTTACTCCCTGAGTATTTTCTTTGTATACTTTAGACAATAGTGGCCGAGTCCGGAATTTACGGGAATTCGCGGGTTTTCGTTTGCCGGCGATTAAACTTCTTTTATTCAGCGTCTCATCAAAAATGAAAACATTTTTGAAAACTACAAGTCTCGTGCGTTTTAGTGGTGAAAAGATAATTTAAAAAATCGTTCTGGAAATGAGTTTACTTGCAGGGTGCTTTCTTTGTATACTTTTGATTATACGGGCCGAGCCCGGGATTTACGGGAAATCGCGGGTTTTCGTTTGCCGCCGATTAAACTTCTTTTATACAGCGTCTCATCAAAAATGAAAACATTTTTGAAAACTACAAGTCTCTTACGTTTTAGTGGTGAAAAAATAATTTAAAAAATCGTTCGGTAAATGAGTTTACTCCCTGGGTATTTTCTTTGTGTACTTTTGACTATACGGGCCGAGTCCGGGATTTACGGGAAATCGCGGGTTTTCGTTTGGCGGCGATTAAACTTCTTTTATTCCGCGTCTCATCAAAAATGAAAACACTTTTGAAAACTACAAGTCTCATGCGTTTTAGTGGTGAAAAGATAATATAAAAAATCGTTCTGGAAAGGAGTTTACTCACAGGGTACTTTCTTTGTATATACTTGACTATACGGGCCGAGCACGGGATTTACGGGAAATCGCGGGTTTTCGTTTGCCGGCGATTAAACTTCTTTTTTTCAGCGTCTCATCAAAAATGAAAACATTTTTGAAAACTACAAGTCTCATACGTTTTAGTGGTGAAAAAATAATTTAAAAAATCGTTCGGGAAATGAGTTTACTCCCTGGGTATTTTCTTTGTGTACTTTTGACTATACGGGCCGAGTCCGGGATTTACGGGAAATCGCGGGTTTTCGTTTGCCGGCGATTAAACTTCTTTTATTCCGCGTCTCATCAAAAATGAAAACATTTTTGAAAACTACAAGTCTCATGCGTTTTATTAGTGAAAAGATAATCTAAAAAATCGTTCTGGAAAGGAGTTTACTCCCTGGGTACTTTCTTTGTGTATACTCGACTATACGGGCCAAGCACGGGATTTACGGGAAATCGCGGGTTTTCGTTTGCCGGCGATTAAACTTCTTTCATTCAGCGTCTCATCAAAAATGAAAACATTTTTGAAAACTACAAGTCTCATGCGTTTTAGTGGTGAAAAAATAATTTAAAAATCGTTCGGGAAATGAGTTTACTCACAGGGTACTTTCTTTGTATACATTCGACTATACGGGCCAAGCCCGGGATTTACGGGAAATCGCGGGTTTTCGTTTGCCGGCGTTTAAAAATCTTTTATTCTGCGTCTTATCAAAGATGAAAACATTTTTGAAAACTACAAGTCTCATACGTTTTAGTGGTGAAAAAATAATTTAAAAAATCGTTCGGGAATTGAGTTTACTCCCTGGGTATTTTCTTTGTGTACTTTTGACTATACGGGCCGAGTCCGGGATTTACGGGAAATCGCGGGTTTTCGTTTGCCGGCGATTAAACTTCTTTTATTCCGCGTCTCATCAAAAATGAAAACATTTTTGAAAACTACAAGTCTCATGCGTTTTATTAGTGAAAAGATAATCTAAAAAATCGTTCTGGAAAGGAGTTTACTCCCTGGGTACTTTCTTTGTGTATACTCGACTATACGGGCCAAGCACGGGATTTACGGGAAATCGCGGGTTTTCGTTTGCCGGCGATTAAACTTCTTTCATTCAGCGTCTCATCAAAAATGAAAACATTTTTGAAAACTACAAGTCTCATGCGTTTTAGTGGTGAAAAAATAATTTAAAAATCGTTCGGGAAATGAGTTTACTCACAGGGTACTTTCTTTGTATACATTCGACTATACGGGCCAAGCCCGGGATTTACGGGAAATCGCGGGTTTTCGTTTGCCGGCGTTTAAAAATCTTTTATTCTGCGTCTTATCAAAGATGAAAACATTTTTAAAAACTACAAGTCTCATGCGTTTTAGTGGTGAAAAAATAATTTAAAAAATCGTTCGGGAAATGAGTTTACTCCCTAGGTACTTTCTTTGTATACTTTTGACTATACTGGCCGAGTCCGGGATTTACGGGAATTCGCGGGTTTTCGTTTGCCGGCGATTAAACTTCTTTTATTCAGCGTCTCATCAAAAATGAAAACATTTTTGAAAACTACAAGTCTCGTGCGTTTTAGTGGTGAAAAAATAATTTAAAAAATCGTTCTGGAAATGAGTTTACTCGCAGGGTGCTTTCTTTGTATACTTTTGATTATACGGGCCGAGCCCGGGATTTACGGGAAATCGCGGGTTTTCGTTTGCCGGCGATTAAACTTCTTTTATTCAGCGTCTCATCAAAAATGAAAACATTTTTGAAAACTACAAGTCTCTTACGTTTTAGTGGTGAAAAAATAATTTAAAAAATCGTTCGGGAAATGAGTTTACTCCCTGGGTATTTTCTTTGGGTACTTTTGACTATACGGGCCGAGTCCGGGATTTACGGGAATTCGCGGGTTTTCGTTTGCCGGCGATTAAACTTCTTTTATTCCGCGTCTCATCAAAAATGAAAACATTTTTGAAAACTACAAGTCTCATGCGTTTTATTGGTGAAAAGATAATATAAAAAATCGTTCTGGAAAGGAGTTTACTCACAGGGTACTTTCTTTGTATACTTTTGACTATACGGGCCGAGCCCGGGATTTACGGGAAATCGCGGGTTTTCGTTTGCCGCCGATTAAACTTCTTTTTTTCAGCGTCTCATCCAAAATGAAAACATTTTTGAAAACTACAAGTCTCATACGTTTTAGTGGTGAAAAAATAATTTAAAAAATCGTTCGGGAAATGAGTTTACTCCCTGGGTATTTTCTTTGTGCACTTTTGACTATACGGGCCGAGTCCGGGATTTACGGGAAATCGCGGGTTTTCGTTTGGCGGCGATTAAACTTCTTTTATTCCGCGTCTCATCAAAAATGAAAACACTTTTGAAAACTACAAGTCTCATGCGTTTTATTAGTGAAAAGATAATCTAAAAAATCGTTCTGGAAAGGAGTTTACTCCCTGGGTACTTTCTTTGTGTATACTCGACTATACGGGCCAAGCACGGGATTTACGGGAAATCGCGGGTTTTCGTTTGCCGGCGATTAAACTTCTTTCATTCAGCGTCTCAAAAATGAAAACATTTTTGAAAACTACAAGTCTCATGCGTTTTAGTGGTGAAAAAATAATTTAAAAATCGTTCGGGAAATGAGTTTACTCACAGGGTACTTTCTTTGTATACATTCGACTATACGGGCCAAGCCCGGGATTTACGGGAAATCGCGGGTTTTCGTTTGCCGGCGTTTAAAAATCTTTTATTCTGCGTCTTATCAAAGATGAAAACATTTTTAAAAACTACAAGTCTCATGCGTTTTAGTGGTGAAAAAATAATTTAAAAAATCGTTCGGGAAATGAGTTTACTCCCTAGGTACTTTCTTTGTATACTTTTGACTATACTGGCCGAGTCCGGGATTTACGGGAATTCGCGGGTTTTCGTTTGCCGGCGATTAAACTTCTTTTATTCAGCGTCTCATCAAAAATGAAAACATTTTTGAAAACTACAAGTCTCGTGCGTTTTAGTGGTGAAAAAATAATTTAAAAAATCGTTCTGGAAATGAGTTTACTCGCAGGGTGCTTTCTTTGTATACTTTTGATTATACGGGCCGAGCCCGGGATTTACGGGAAATCGCGGGTTTTCGTTTGCCGGCGATTAAACTTCTTTCATTCAGCGTCTCATCAAAAATGAAAACATTTTTGAAAACTACAAGTCTCATGCGTTTTAGTGGTGAAAAAATAATTTAAAAATCGTTCGGGAAATGAGTTTACTCACAGGGTACTTTCTTTGTATACATTCGACTATACGGGCCAAGCCCGGGATTTACGGGAAATCGCGGGTTTTCGTTTGCCGGCGTTTAAAAATCTTTTATTCTGCGTCTTATCAAAGATGAAAACATTTTTAAAAACTACAAGTCTCATGCGTTTTAGTGGTGAAAAAATAATTTAAAAAATCGTTCGGGAAATGAGTTTACTCCCTAGGTACTTTCTTTGTATACTTTTGACTATACTGGCCGAGTCCGGGATTTACGGGAATTCGCGGGTTTTCGTTTGCCGGCGATTAAACTTCTTTTATTCAGCGTCTCATCAAAAATGAAAACATTTTTGAAAACTACAAGTCTCGTGCGTTTTAGTGGTGAAAAAATAATTTAAAAAATCGTTCTGGAAATGAGTTTACTCGCAGGGTGCTTTCTTTGTATACTTTTGATTATACGGGCCGAGCCCGGGATTTACGGGAAATCGCGGGTTTTCGTTTGCCGGCGATTAAACTTCTTTTATTCAGCGTCTCATCAAAAATGAAAACATTTTTGAAAACTACAAGTCTCTTACGTTTTAGTGGTGAAAAAATAATTTAAAAAATCGTTCGGGAAATGAGTTTACTCCCTGGGTATTTTCTTTGGGTACTTTTGACTATACGGGCCGAGTCCGGGATTTACGGGAATTCGCGGGTTTTCGTTTGCCGGCGATTAAACTTCTTTTATTCCACGTCTCATCAAAAATGAAAACATTTTTGAAAACTACAAGTCTCATGCGTTTTATTGGTGAAAAGATAATATAAAAAATCGTTCTGGAAAGGAGTTTACTCACAGGGTACTTTCTTTGTATACTTTTGACTATACGGGCCGAGCCCGGGATTTACGGGAAATCGCGGGTTTTCGTTTGCCGGCGATTAAACTTCTTTTTTTCAGCGTCTCATCCAAAATGAAAACATTTTTGAAAACTACAAGTCTCATACGTTTTAGTGGTGAAAAAATAATTTAAAAAATCGTTCGGGAAATGAGTTTACTCCCTGGGTATTTTCTTTGTGCACTTTTGACTATACGGGCCGAGTCCGGGATTTACGGGAAATCGCGGGTTTTCGTTTGGCGGCGATTAAACTTCTTTTATTCCGCGTCTCATCAAAAATGAAAACACTTTTGAAAACTACAAGTCTCATGCGTTTTATTAGTGAAAAGATAATCTAAAAAATCGTTCTGGAAAGGAGTTTACTCCCTGGGTACTTTCTTTGTGTATACTCGACTATACGGGCCAAGCACGGGATTTACGGGAAATCGCGGGTTTTCGTTTGCCGGCGATTAAACTTCTTTCATTCAGCGTCTCATCAAAAATGAAAACATTTTTGAAAACTACAAGTCTCATGCGTTTTAGTGGTGAAAAAATAATTTAAAAATCGTTCGGGAAATGAGTTTACTCACAGGGTACTTTCTTTGTATACATTCGACTATACGGGCCAAGCCCGGGATTTACGGGAAATCGCGGGTTTTCGTTTGCCGGCGTTTAAAAATCTTTTATTCTGCGTCTTATCAAAGATGAAAACATTTTTAAAAACTACAAGTCTCATGCGTTTTAGTGGTGAAAAAATAATTTAAAAAATCGTTCGGGAAATGAGTTTACTCCCTAGGTACTTTCTTTGTATACTTTTGACTATACTGGCCGAGTCCGGGATTTACGGGAATTCGCGGGTTTTCGTTTGCCGGCGATTAAACTTCTTTTATTCAGCGTCTCATCAAAAATGAAAACATTTTTGAAAACTACAAGTCTCGTGCGTTTTAGTGGTGAAAAAATAATTTAAAAAATCGTTCTGGAAATGAGTTTACTCGCAGGGTGCTTTCTTTGTATACTTTTGATTATACGGGCCGAGCCCGGGATTTACGGGAAATCGCGGGTTTTCGTTTGCCGGCGATTAAACTTCTTTTATTCAGCGTCTCATCAAAAATGAAAACATTTTTGAAAACTACAAGTCTCTTACGTTTTAGTGGTGAAAAAATAATTTAAAAAATCGTTCGGGAAATGAGTTTACTCCCTGGGTATTTTCTTTGGGTACTTTTGACTATACGGGCCGAGTCCGGGATTTACGGGAATTCGCGGGTTTTCGTTTGCCGGCGATTAAACTTCTTTTATTCCGCGTCTCATCAAAAATGAAAACATTTTTGAAAACTACAAGTCTCATGCGTTTTATTGGTGAAAAGATAATATAAAAAATCGTTCTGGAAAGGAGTTTACTCACAGGGTACTTTCTTTGTATACTTTTGACTATACGGGCCGAGCCCGGGATTTACGGGAAATCGCGGGTTTTCGTTTGCCGGCGATTAAACTTCTTTTTTTCAGCGTCTCATCCAAAATGAAAACATTTTTGAAAACTACAAGTCTCATACGTTTTAGTGGTGAAAAAATAATTTAAAAAATCGTTCGGGAAATGAGTATACTTCCTGGGTATTTTCTTTGTGCACTTTTGACTATACGGGCCGAGTCCGGGATTTACGGGAAATCGCGGGTTTTCGTTTGCCGGCGATTAAACTTCTTTTATTCCGCGTTTCATCAAAAATGAAAACATTTTTAAAAACTACAAGTCTCATGCGTTTTAGTGGTGAAAAAATAATTTAAAAAATCGTTCGGGAAACGAGTTTACTCCCTGTGTACTTTCTTTGTATACTTTTGACTATACGGGCCGAGTCCGGGATTTACGGGAAATCGCGGGTTTTCGTTTGCCGGCGATTAAACATCTTTTATTCAGCGTGTTATCAAAAATGAAAACATTTTTGAAAACTACAAGTCTCATGCGTTTTAGTGGTGAAAAGATAATTTAAAAAATCGTTCGGGAAATGAGTTTACTCCCTGGGTACTTTCTTTGTATACTTTTGACTATACGGGCCGAGTCCGGGATTTACGGGAAATCGCAGGTTTTCGTTTGCCGGCGATTAAACATCTTTTATTCAGCGTCTTATCAAAAATGAAAACATTTTTGAAAACTACAAGTCTCATGCGTTTTTGTGGTGAAAAGATAATTTAAAAAATCGTTCTGGAAATGAGTTTACTCCCGGAGTATTTTCTTTGTATACTTTAGACTTTACTGGCCGAGTCCGGGATTTACGGGAATTCGCGGGTTTTCGTTTGCCGGCGATTAAACTTCTTTTATTCAGCGTCTCATCAAAAATGAAAACATTTTTGAAAACTACAAGTCTCGTGCGTTTTAGTGGTGAAAAAATAATTTAAAAAATCGTTCTGGAAATGAGTTTACTCGCAGGGTGCTTTCTTTGTATACTTTTGATTATACGGGCCGAGCCCGGGATTTACGGGAAATCGCGGGTTTTCGTTTGCCGGCGATTAAACTTCTTTTATTCAGCGTCTCATCAAAAATGAAAACATTTTTGAAAACTACAAGTCTCTTACGTTTTAGTGGTGAAAAAATAATTTAAAAAATCGTTCGGGAAATGAGTTTACTCCCTGGGTATTTTCTTTGGGTACTTTTGACTATACGGGCCGAGTCCGGGATTTACGGGAATTCGCGGGTTTTCGTTTGCCGGCGATTAAACTTCTTTTATTCAGCGTCTCATCAAAAATGAAAACATTTTTGAAAACTACAAGTCTCATGCGTTTTATTGGTGAAAAGATAATATAAAAAATCGTTCTGGAAAGGAGTTTACTCACAGGGTACTTTCTTTGTATACTTTTGACTATACGGGCCGAGCCCGGGATTTACGGGAAATCGCGGGTTTTCGTTTGCCGGCGATTAAACTTCTTTTTTTCAGCGTCTCATCCAAAATGAAAACATTTTTGAAAACTACAAGTCTCATACGTTTTAGTGGTGAAAAAATAATTTAAAAAATCGTTCGGGAAATGAGTTTACTCCCTGGGTATTTTCTTTGTGCACTTTTGACTATACGGGCCGAGTCCGGGATTTACGGGAAATCGCGGGTTTTCGTTTGCCGGCGATTAAACTTCTTTTATTCCGCGTCTCATCAAAAATGAAAACATTTTTAAAAACTACAAGTCTCATGCGTTTTAGTGGTGAAAAAATAATTTAAAAAATCGTTCGGGAAACGAGTTTACTCCCTGGGTACTTTCTTTGTATACTTTTGACTATACGGGCCGAGTCCGGGATTTACGGGAAATCGCGGGTTTTCGTTTGCCGGCGATTAAACATCTTTTATTCAGCGTGTTATCAAAAATGAAAACATTTTTGAAAACTACAAGTCTCATGCGTTTTAGTGGTGAAAAGATAATTTAAAAAATCGTTCTGGAAATGAGTTTACTCCCTGAGTATTTTCTTTGTATACTTTAGACTATAGTGGCCGAGTCCGGAATTTACGGGAATTCGCGGGTTTTCGTTTGCCGGCGATTAAACTTCTTTTATTCAGCGTCTCATCAAAAATGAAAACATTTTTGAAAACTACAAGTCTCGTGCGTTTTAGTGGTGAAAAGATAATTTAAAAAATCGTTCTGGAAATGAGTTTACTTGCAGGGTGCTTTCTTTGTATACTTTTGATTATACGGGCCGAGCCCGGGATTTACGGGAAATCGCGGGTTTTCGTTTGCCGCCGATTAAACTTCTTTTATACAGCGTCTCATCAAAAATGAAAACATTTTTGAAAACTAAAAGTCTCTTACGTTTTAGTGGTGAAAAAATAATTTAAAAAATCGTTCGGTAAATGAGTTTACTCCCTGGGTATTTTCCTTGTGTACTTTTGACTATACGGGCCGAGTCCGGGATTTACGGGAAATCGCGGGTTTTCGTTTGGCGGCGATTAAACTTCTTTTATTCCGCGTCTCATCAAAAATGAAAACATTTTTGAAAACTACAAGTCTCATGCGTTTTATTGGTGAAAAGATAATATAAAAAATCGTTCTGGAAAGGAGTTTACTCACAGGGTACTTTCTTTGTATACTTTTGACTATACGGGCCGAGCCCGGGATTTACGGGAAATCGCGGGTTTTCGTTTGCCGGCGATTAAACTTCTTTTTTTCAGCGTCTCATGCAAAATGAAAACATTTTTGAAAACTACAAGTCTCATACGTTTTAGTGGTGAAAAAATAATTTAAAAAATCGTTCGGGAAATGAGTTTACTCCCTGGGTATTTTCTTTGTGCACTTTTGACTATACGGGCCGAGTCCGTGATTTACGGGAAATCGCGGGTTTTTGTTTGCCGGCGATTAAACTTCTTTTATTCCGCGTCTCATCAAAAATGAAAACATTTTTAAAAACTACAAGTCTCATGCGTTTTAGTGGTGAAAAAATAATTTAAAAAATCGTTCGGGAAACGAGTTTACTCCCTGGGTACTTTCTTTGTATACTTTTGACTATACGGGCCGAGTCCGGGATTTACGGGAAATCGCGGGTTTTCGTTTGCCGGCGATTAAACATCTTTTATTCAGCGTGTTATCAAAGATGAAAACATTTTTGAAAACTACAAGTCTCATGCGTTTTAGTGGTGAAAAGATAATTTAAAAAATCGTTCTGGAAATGAGTTTACTCCCTGAGTATTTTCTTTGTATACTTTAGACTATAGTGGCCGAGTCCGGAATTTACGGGAATTCGCGGGTTTTCGTTTGCCGGCGATTAAACTTCTTTTATTCAGCGTCTCATCAAAAATGAAAACATTTTTGAAAACTACAAGTCTCGTGCGTTTTAGTGGTGAAAAGATAATTTAAAAAATCGTTCTGGAAATGAGTTTACTTGCAGGGTGCTTTCTTTGTATACTTTTGATTATACGGGCCGAGCCCGGGATTTACGGGAAATCGCGGGTTTTCGTTTGCCGCCGATTAAACTTCTTTTATACAGCGTCTCATCAAAAATGAAAACATTTTTGAAAACTACAAGTCTCTTACGTTTTAGTGGTGAAAAAATAATTTAAAAAATCGTTCGGTAAATGAGTTTACTCCCTGGGTATTTTCTTTGTGTACTTTTGACTATACGGGCCGAGTCCGGGATTTACGGGAAATCGCGGTTTTTCGTTTGGCGGCGATTAAACTTCTTTTATTCCGCGTCTCATCAAAAATGAAAACACTTTTGAAAACTACAAGTCTCATGCGTTTTAGTGGTGAAAAGATAATATAAAAAATCGTTCTGGAAAGGAGTTTACTCACAGGGTACTTTCTTTGTATATACTCGACTATACGGGCCGAGCACGGGATTTACGGGAAATCGCGGGTTTTCGTTTGCCGGCGATTAAACTTCTTTTTTTCAGCGTCTCATCAAAAATGAAAACATTTTTGAAAACTACAAGTCTCATACGTTTTAGTGGTGAAAAAATAATTTAAAAAATCGTTCGGGAAATGAGTTTACTCCCTGGGTATTTTCTTTGTGTACTTTTGACTATACGGGCCGAGTCCGGGATTTACGGGAAATCGCGGGTTTTCGTTTGCCGGCGATTAAACTTCTTTTATTCCGCGTCTCATCAAAAATGAAAACATTTTTGAAAACTACAAGTCTCATGCGTTTTATTAGTGAAAAGATAATCTAAAAAATCGTTCTGGAAAGGAGTTTACTCCCTGGGTACTTTCTTTGTGTATACTCGACTATACGGGCCAAGCACGGGATTTACGGGAAATCGCGGGTTTTCGTTTGCCGGCGATTAAACTTCTTTCATTCAGTGTCTCATCAAAAATGAAAACATTTTTGAAAACTACAAGTCTCATGCGTTTTAGTGGTGAAAAAATAATTTAAAAATCGTTCGGGAAATGAGTTTACTCACAGGGTACTTTCTTTGTATACATTCGACTATACGGGCCAAGCCCGGGATTTACGGGAAATCGCGGGTTTTCGTTTGCCGGCGTTTAAAAATCTTTTATTCTGCGTCTTATCAAAGATGAAAACATTTTCAAAAACTACAAGTCTCATGCGTTTTAGTGGTGAAAAAATAATTTAAAAAATCGTTCGGGAAATGAGTTTACTCCCTAGGTACTTTCTTTGTATACTTTTGACTATACGGGCTGAGTCCGGGATTTACGGGATATCGCGGGTTTTCGTTTGCCGGCGATTAAACATCTTTTATTCAGCGTCTTATCAAAAATGAAAACATTTTTGAAAACTACAAGTCTCATGCGTTTTAGTGGTGAAAAGATAATTTAAAAAATCGTTCTGGAAATGAGTTTACTCGCAGGGTACTTTCTTTGTATACTTTTGACTATACGGGCCGAGCCCAGGATTTACGGGAAATCGCGGGTATTCGTTTGCCGGCGATTAAACTTCTTTTATTCAGCGTCTCATCAAAAATGAAAACAATTTTGAAAATACAAGTCTCATGCGTTTTAGTGGTGAAAAGATAATTTAAAAAATCGTTCTGGAAATGAGTTTACTCCCTGAGTATTTTCTTTGTATACTTTTGACTATACTGGCCGAGTCCGGGATTTACGGGAATTCGAGGGTTTTCGTTTTCCGGCGATTAAACTTCTTTTATTCAGCGTCTCATCAAAAATGAAAACATTTTTGAAAACTACAAGTCTCGTGCGTTTTAGTGGTGAAAAGATAATTTAAAAAATCGTTCTGGAAATGAGTTTACTCCCTGAGTATTTTCTTTGTATACTTCTGACTATACGGGCCGAGTCCGGGATTTACGGGAATTCGCGGGTTTTCGTTTGCCGGCGATTAAACTTCTTTTATTCAGCGTCTCATCAAAAATGAATACATTTTTGAAAACTACAAGTCTCGTGCGTTTTAGTGGTGAAAAGATAATTTAAAAAATCGTTCTGGAAATGAGTTTACTCGCAGGGTATTTTTTTGTGTCCTTTTGACTATACGGGCCGAGCCGGGATTTACGGGAAATCGCGGGTTTTCGTTTGCCGGCGATTAAAACTTCTTTTATTCCGCGTCTCATCAAAAATGAAAACATTTTTAAAAACTACAAGTCTCATGCGTTTTAGTGGTGAGAAAATAATTTAAAAAATCGTTCGGGATATGAGTTTACTCCCTGGGTACTTTCTTTGTATACTTTTCAATATACGGGCCGAGTCCGGGATTTACGGGAAATCGCGGGTTTTCGTTTGCCGGCGATTAAACATCTTTTATTCAGCGTCTTATCAAAAATGAAAACATTTTTGAAAACTACAAGTCTCATGCGTTTTAGTGGTGAAAAGATAATTTAAAAAATCGTTCTGGAAATGAGTTTACTCCCTGAGTATTTTCTCTGTATACTTTTGACTATACTGGCCGAGTCCGGGATTTACGGGAATTCGCGGGTTTTCGTTTGCCGGCGATTAAACTTCTTTTATTCAGCGTCTCATCAAAAATGAAAACATTTTTGAAAACTACAAGTCTCGTGCGTTTTAGTGGTGAAAAGATAATTTAAAAAATCGTTCTGGAAATGAGTTTACTCGCAGGGTGCTTTCTTTGTATACTTTTGACTATACGGGCCGAGCCCGGGATTTACGGGAAATCGCGGGTTTACGTTTGCCGGCGATTAAACTTCTTTTATTCAGCGTCTCATCAAAAATGAAAACATTCTTGAAAACTACAAGTCTCTTACTTTTTAGTGGTGAAAAAATAATTTAAAAAATCGTTCGGGAAATGAGTTTACTCCCTGGGTAATTTCTTTGTGTACTTTTGACTATACGGGCCGAGACCGGGATTTACGGGAAATCGCGGGTTTTCGTTTGCCGACGATTAAACTACTTTTATTCCGCGTCTCATCAAAAATGAAAACATTTTTGAAAACTACAAATCTCATGCGTTTTATTGGTGAAAAAATAATTTAAAAAATCGTTCTGGAAAGGAGTTTACTCACAGGGTACTTTCTTTGTATATACTCGACTATACGAGCCAAGCACGGGATTTACGAGAAATCGCGGGTTTTCGTTTGCCGGCGATTAAACTTCTTTTATTCAGCGTCTCATCAAAAATGAAAACATTTTTAAAAACTACAAGTCTCATGCGTTTTAGTGGTGAAAAAATAATTTAAAAAATCGTTCGGGAAACGAGTTTACTCCCTGGGTACTTTCTTTGTATACTTTTGACTATACGGGCCGAGTCCGGGATTTACGGGAAATCGCGGGTTTTCGTTTGCCGGCGATTAAACATCTTTTATTCAGCGTGTTATCAAAAATGAAAACATTTTTGAAAACTACAAGTCTCATGCGTTTTAGTGGTGAAAAGGTAATTTAAAAAATCGTTCTGGAAATGAGTTTACTCCCTGAGTATTTTCTTTGTATACTTTAGACTATAGTGGCCGAGTCCGGAATTTACGGGAATTCGCGGGTTTTCGTTTGCCGGCGATTAAACTTCTTTTATTCAGCGTCTCATCAAAAATGAAAACATTTTTGAAAACTACAAGTCTCGTGCGTTTTAGTGGTGAAAAGATAATTTAAAAAATCGTTCTGGAAATGAGTTTACTTGCAGGGTGCTTTCTTTGTATACTTTTGATTTTACGGGCCGAGCCCGGGATTTACGGGAAATCGCGGGTTTTCGTTTGCCGCCGATTAAACTTCTTTTATACAGCGTCTCATCAAAAATGAAAACATTTTTGAAAACTACAAGTCTCTTACGTTTTAGTGGTGAAAAAATAATTTAAAAAATCGTTCGGTAAATGAGTTTACTCCCTGGGTATTTTCTTTGTGTACTTTTGACTATACGGGCCGAGTCCGGGATTTACGGGAAATCGCGGTTTTTCGTTTGGCGGCGATTAAACTTCTTTTATTCCGCGTCTCATCAAAAATGAAAACACTTTTGAAAACTACAAGTCTCATGCGTTTTAGTGGTGAAAAGATAATATAAAAAATCGTTCTGGAAAGGAGTTTACTCACAGGGTACTTTCTTTGTATATACTCGACTATACGGGCCGAGCACGGGATTTACGGGAAATCGCGGGTTTTCGTTTGCCGGCGATTAAACTTCTTTTTTTCAGCGTCTCATCAAAAATGAAAACATTTTTGAAAACTACAAGTCTCATACGTTTTAGTGGTGAAAAAATAATTTAAAAAATCGTTCGGGAAATGAGTTTACTCCCTGGGTATTTTCTTTGTGTACTTTTGACTATACGGGCCGAGTCCGGGATTTACGGGAAATCGCGGGTTTTCGTTTGCCGGCGATTAAACTTCTTTTATTCCGCGTCTCATCAAAAATGAAAACATTTTTGAAAACTACAAGTCTCATGCGTTTTATTAGTGAAAAGATAATCTAAAAAATCGTTCTGGAAAGGAGTTTACTCCCTGAGTACTTTCTTTGTGTATACTCGACTATACGGGCCAAGCACGGGATTTACGGGAAATCGCGGGTTTTCGTTTGCCGGCGATTAAACTTCTTTCATTCAGCGTCTCATCAAAAATGAAAACATTTTTGAAAACTACAAGTCTCATGCGTTTTAGTGGTGAAAAAATAATTTAAAAATCGTTCGGGAAATGAGTTTACTCACAGGGTACTTTCTTTGTATACATTCGACTATACGGGCCAAGCCCGGGATTTACGGGAAATCGCGGGTTTTCGTTTGCCGGCGTTTAAAAATCTTTTATTCTGCGTCTTATCAAAGATGAAAACATTTTTAAAAACTACAAGTCTCATGCGTTTTAGTGGTGAAAAAATAATTTAAAAAATCGTTCGGGAAATGAGTTTACTCCCTAGGTACTTTCTTTGTATACTTTTGACTATACGGGCCGAGTCCGGGATTTACGGGAAATCGCGGGTTTTCGTTTGCCGGCGATTAAACATCTTTTATTCAGCGTCTTATCAAAAATGAAAACATTTTTGAAAACTACAAGTCTCATGCGTTTTAGTGGTGAAAAGATAATTTAAAAAATCGTTCTGGAAATGAGTTTACTCGCAGGCTACTTTCTTTGTATACTTTTGACTATACGGGCCGAGCCCAGGATTTACGGGAAATCGCGGGTATTCGTTTGCCGGCGATTAAACTTCTTTTATTCAGCGTCTCATCAAAAATGAAAACAATTTTGAAAATACAAGTCTCTTGCGTTTTAGTGGTGAAAAGATAATTTAAAAAATCGTTCTGGAAATGAGTTTACTCCCTGAGTATTTTCTTTGTATACTTTTGACTATACTGGCCGAGTCCGGGATTTACGGGAATTCGAGGGTTTTCGTTTTCCGGCGATTAAACTTCTTTTATTCAGCGTCTCATCAAAAATGAAAACATTTTTGAAAACTACAAGTCTCGTGCGTTTTAGTGGTGAAAAGATAATTTAAAAAATCGTTCTGGAAATGAGTTTACTCCCTGAGTATTTTCTTTGTGTCCTTTTGACTATACGGGCCGAGCCGGGATTTACGGGAAATCGCGGGTTTTCGTTTGCCGGCGATTAAACATCTTTTATTCAGCGTCTTATCAAAAATGAAAACATTTTTGAAAACTACAAGTCTCATGCGTTTTAGTGGTGAAAAGATAATTTAAAAAATCGTTCTGGAAATGAGTTTACTCCCTGAGTATTTTCTCTGTATACTTTTGACTATACGGGCCGAGCCCGGGATTTACGGGAAATCGCGGGTTTACGTTTGCCGGCGATTAAACTTCTTTTATTCAGCGTCTCATCAAAAATGAAAACATTCTTGAAAACTACAAGTCTCTTACTTTTTAGTGGTGAAAAAATAATTTAAAAAATCGTTCGGGAAATGAGTTTACTCCCTGGGTAATTTCTTTGTGTACTTTTGACTATACGGGCCGAGTCCGGGATTTACGGGAAATCGCGGGTTTTCGTTTGCCGACGATTAAACTACTTTTATTCCGCGTCTCATCAAAAATGAAAACATTTTTGAAAACTACAAGTCTCATGCGTTTTATTAGTGAAAAGATAATCTAAAAAATCGTTCTGGAAAGGAGTTTACTCCCTGAGTACTTTCTTTGTGTATACTCGACTATACGGGCCAAGCACGGGATTTACGGGAAATCGCGGGTTTTCGTTTGCCGGCGATTAAACTTCTTTCATTCAGCGTCTCATCAAAAATGAAAACATTTTTGAAAACTACAAGTCTCATGCGTTTTAGTGGTGAAAAAATAATTTAAAAATCGTTCGGGAAATGAGTTTACTCACAGGGTACTTTCTTTGTATACATTCGACTATACGGGCCAAGCCCGGGATTTACGGGAAATCGCGGGTTTTCGTTTGCCGGCGTTTAAAAATCTTTTATTCTGCGTCTTATCAAAGATGAAAACATTTTTAAAAACTACAAGTCTCATGCGTTTTAGTGGTGAAAAAATAATTTAAAAAATCGTTCGGGAAATGAGTTTACTCCCTAGGTACTTTCTTTGTATACTTTTGACTATACGGGCCGAGTCCGGGATTTACGGGAAATCGCGGGTTTTCGTTTGCCGGCGATTAAACATCTTTTATTCAGCGTCTTATCAAAAATGAAAACATTTTTGAAAACTACAAGTCTCATGCGTTTTAGTGGTGAAAAGATAATATAAAAAATCGTTCTGGAAAGGAGTTTACTCACAGGGTACTTTCTTTGTATATACTCGACTATACGGGCCGAGCACGGGATTTACGGGAAATCGCGGGTTTTCGTTTGCCGGCGATTAAACTTCTTTTTTTCAGCGTCTCATCAAAAATGAAAACATTTTTGAAAACTACAAGTCTCATACGTTTTAGTGGTGAAAAAATAATTTAAAAAATCGTTCGGGAAATGAGTTTACTCCCTGGGTATTTTCTTTGTGTACTTTTGACTATACGGGCCGAGTCCGGGATTTACGGGAAATCGCGGGTTTTCGTTTGCCGGCGATTAAACTTCTTTTATTCCGCGTCTCATCAAAAATGAAAACATTTTTGAAAACTACAAGTCTCATGCGTTTTATTAGTGAAAAGATAATCTAAAAAATCGTTCTGGAAAGGAGTTTACTCCCTGAGTACTTTCTTTGTGTATACTCGACTATACGGGCCAAGCACGGGATTTACGGGAAATCGCGGGTTTTCGTTTGCCGGCGATTAAACTTCTTTCATTCAGCGTCTCATCAAAAATGAAAACATTTTTGAAAACTACAAGTCTCATGCGTTTTAGTGGTGAAAAAATAATTTAAAAATCGTTCGGGAAATGAGTTTACTCACAGGGTACTTTCTTTGTATACATTCGACTATACGGGCCAAGCCCGGGATTTACGGGAAATCGCGGGTTTTCGTTTGCCGGCGTTTAAAAATCTTTTATTCTGCGTCTTATCAAAGATGAAAACATTTTTAAAAACTACAAGTCTCATGCGTTTTAGTGGTGAAAAAATAATTTAAAAAATCGTTCGGGAAATGAGTTTACTCCCTAGGTACTTTCTTTGTATACTTTTGACTATACGGGCCGAGTCCGGGATTTACGGGAAATCGCGGGTTTTCGTTTGCCGGCGATTAAACATCTTTTATTCAGCGTCTTATCAAAAATGAAAACATTTTTGAAAACTACAAGTCTCATGCGTTTTAGTGGTGAAAAGATAATTTAAAAAATCGTTCTGGAAATGAGTTTACTCGCAGGCTACTTTCTTTGTATACTTTTGACTATACGGGCCGAGCCCAGGATTTACGGGAAATCGCGGGTATTCGTTTGCCGGCGATTAAACTTCTTTTATTCAGCGTCTCATCAAAAATGAAAACAATTTTGAAAATACAAGTCTCTTGCGTTTTAGTGGTGAAAAGATAATTTAAAAAATCGTTCTGGAAATGAGTTTACTCCCTGAGTATTTTCTTTGTATACTTTTGACTATACTGGCCGAGTCCGGGATTTACGGGAATTCGAGGGTTTTCGTTTTCCGGCGATTAAACTTCTTTTATTCAGCGTCTCATCAAAAATGAAAACATTTTTGAAAACTACAAGTCTCGTGCGTTTTAGTGGTGAAAAGATAATTTAAAAAATCGTTCTGGAAATGAGTTTACTCCCTGAGTATTTTCTTTGTGTCCTTTTGACTATACGGGCCGAGCCGGGATTTACGGGAAATCGCGGGTTTTCGTTTGCCGGCGATTAAACATCTTTTATTCAGCGTCTTATCAAAAATGAAAACATTTTTGAAAACTACAAGTCTCATGCGTTTTAGTGGTGAAAAGATAATTTAAAAAATCGTTCTGGAAATGAGTTTACTCCCTGAGTATTTTCTCTGTATACTTTTGACTATACGGGCCGAGCCCGGGATTTACGGGAAATCGCGGGTTTACGTTTGCCGGCGATTAAACTTCTTTTATTCAGCGTCTCATCAAAAATGAAAACATTCTTGAAAACTACAAGTCTCTTACTTTTTAGTGGTGAAAAAATAATTTAAAAAATCGTTCGGGAAATGAGTTTACTCCCTGGGTAATTTCTTTGTGTACTTTTGACTATACGGGCCGAGTCCGGGATTTACGGGAAATCGCGGGTTTTCGTTTGCCGACGATTAAACTACTTTTATTCCGCGTCTCATCAAAAATGAAAACATTTTTGAAAACTACAAGTCTCATGCGTTTTATTAGTGAAAAGATAATCTAAAAAATCGTTCTGGAAAGGAGTTTACTCCCTGAGTACTTTCTTTGTGTATACTCGACTATACGGGCCAAGCACGGGATTTACGGGAAATCGCGGGTTTTCGTTTGCCGGCGATTAAACTTCTTTCATTCAGCGTCTCATCAAAAATGAAAACATTTTTGAAAACTACAAGTCTCATGCGTTTTAGTGGTGAAAAAATAATTTAAAAATCGTTCGGGAAATGAGTTTACTCACAGGGTACTTTCTTTGTATACATTCGACTATACGGGCCAAGCCCGGGATTTACGGGAAATCGCGGGTTTTCGTTTGCCGGCGTTTAAAAATCTTTTATTCTGCGTCTTATCAAAGATGAAAACATTTTTAAAAACTACAAGTCTCATGCGTTTTAGTGGTGAAAAAATAATTTAAAAAATCGTTCGGGAAATGAGTTTACTCCCTAGGTACTTTCTTTGTATACTTTTGACTATACGGGCCGAGTCCGGGATTTACGGGAAATCGCGGGTTTTCGTTTGCCGGCGATTAAACATCTTTTATTCAGCGTCTTATCAAAAATGAAAACATTTTTGAAAACTACAAGTCTCATGCGTTTTAGTGGTGAAAAGATAATTTAAAAAATCGTTCTGGAAATGAGTTTACTCGCAGGCTACTTTCTTTGTATACTTTTGACTATACGGGCCGAGCCCAGGATTTACGGGAAATCGCGGGTATTCGTTTGCCGGCGATTAAACTTCTTTTATTCAGCGTCTCATCAAAAATGAAAACAATTTTGAAAATACAAGTCTCTTGCGTTTTAGTGGTGAAAAGATAATTTAAAAAATCGTTCTGGAAATGAGTTTACTCCCTGAGTATTTTCTTTGTATACTTTTGACTATACTGGCCGAGTCCGGGATTTACGGGAATTCGAGGGTTTTCGTTTTCCGGCGATTAAACTTCTTTTATTCAGCGTCTCATCAAAAATGAAAACATTTTTGAAAACTACAAGTCTCGTGCGTTTTAGTGGTGAAAAGATAATTTAAAAAATCGTTCTGGAAATGAGTTTACTCCCTGAGTATTTTCTTTGTGTCCTTTTGACTATACGGGCCGAGCCGGGATTTACGGGAAATCGCGGGTTTTCGTTTGCCGGCGATTAAACATCTTTTATTCAGCGTCTTATCAAAAATGAAAACATTTTTGAAAACTACAAGTCTCATGCGTTTTAGTGGTGAAAAGATAATTTAAAAAATCGTTCTGGAAATGAGTTTACTCCCTGAGTATTTTCTCTGTATACTTTTGACTATACGGGCCGAGCCCGGGATTTACGGGAAATCGCGGGTTTACGTTTGCCGGCGATTAAACTTCTTTTATTCAGCGTCTCATCAAAAATGAAAACATTCTTGAAAACTACAAGTCTCTTACTTTTTAGTGGTGAAAAAATAATTTAAAAAATCGTTCGGGAAATGAGTTTACTCCCTGGGTAATTTCTTTGTGTACTTTTGACTATACGGGCCGAGTCCGGGATTTACGGGAAATCGCGGGTTTTCGTTTGCCGACGATTAAACTACTTTTATTCCGCGTCTCATCAAAAATGAAAACATTTTTGAAAACTACAAATCTCATGCGTTTTATTGGTGAAAAAATAATTTAAAAAATCGTTCTGGAAAGGAGTTTACTCACAGGGTACTTTCTTTGTATATACTCGACTATACGAGCCAAGCACGGGATTTACGAGAAATCGCGGGTTTTCGTTTGCCGGCGATTAAACTTCTTTTATTCAGCGTCTCATCAAAAATGAAAACATTTTTAAAAACTACAAGTCTAATGCGTTTTAGTGGTGAAAAAATAATTTAAAAAATCGTTCGAGAAATGAGTTTACTCACAGGGAACTTTCTTTGTATACATTCGACTATGCGGGCCAAGCCCGGGATTTACGGGAAATCGCGGATTTTCGTTTGCCGGTGATTAAACTTCTTTCATTAAGCGTCTCATCAAAAATGAAATCATTCCTGAAAACTACAAGTCTAATGCGTTTTAGTGGTGAAAAAATAATTTAAAAAATCGTTCGAGAAATGAGTTTACTCACAGGGAACTTTCTTTGTATACATTCGACTATGCGGGCCAAGCCCGGGATTTACGGGAAATCGCGGATTTTCGTTTGCCGGTGATTAAACTTTTTTCATTAAGCGTCTCATCAAAAATGAAAACATTCCTGAAAACTACAAGTCTCATGCGTTTTATTGGTGAAAAAAATAATTTAAAAAATCGTTCGAGAAATGTGTTTACTCCGTGGGTATTTTCTTTGTATACTTTTGACTATACGGGCCGAGTCCAGGATTTACGAGAATTCGCGGGTTTTCGTTTGCCGACGATTAAACTACTTTTATTCCGCGTCTCATCAAAAATGAAAACATTTTTGAAAACTACAAGTCTCATGCGTTTTATTGATGAAAAAAATAATTTAAAAAATCGTTCTGGAAATGAGTTTACTCACAGGGTACTTTCTTTGTATATACTCGACTATACGGGCCAAGCACGTGATTTAAGGGAAATCGCGGGTTTTCGTTTGCCGGCGATTAAACTTCTTTTATTCAGCGTCTCATCAAAAATGAAAACATTCCTGAAAACTGCAAGTCTCATGCGTTTTAGTGGCGAAAAAATAATTTAAAAAATCGTTCGGGAAATGAGTTTACTCACAGGGTACTTTCTTTGTATACATTCGAATATACGGGTTAAGCCCGGGATTTACGGGAAATCGCGGGTTTTCGTTTGCCGGCGATTAAAAATCTTTTATTCTGCGTCTTATCAAAGATGAAAACATTTTTGAAAACTACAAGTCTCATGCGTTTTAGAGGTGAAAAAATAATTTAAAAAATCGTTCGGAAAATGAGTTTACTCACAGGGTACATTTTTTGTAAACATTTGACTATACGGGCCAAGCCCGGGATTTACGGGAAATCGCGGGTTTTCGTTTGCCGGTGATTAAACTTCTTTCATTAAGCGTCTCATCAAAAATGAAAACATTCCTGAAAACTACAAGTCTCATGCGTTTTAGTGGTGAAAAAATAATTTAAAAAATCGTTCGGGAAATGTGTTTACTCCCTGGGTATTTTCTTTGTATACTTTTGACTATACGGGCCGAGTCCGGGATTTACGGGAAATCGCGGGTTTTCGTTTGCCGACGATTAAACTACTTTTATTCCGCGTCTCATCAAAAATGAAAACATTTTTGAAAACTACAAGTCTCATGCGTTTTATTGGTGAAAAAATAATTTAAAAAATCGTTCTGGAAAGGAGTTTACTCACAGGGTACTTTCTTTGTATATACTCGACTATACGAGCCAAGCACGGGATTTACGAGAAATCGCGGGTTTTCGTTTGCCGGCGATTAAACTTCTTTTATTCAGCGTCTCATCAAAAATGAAAACATTTTTAAAAACTACAAGTCTAATGCGTTTTAGTGGTGAAAAAATAATTTAAAAAATTGTTCGAGAAATGAGTTTACTCACAGGGAACTTTCTTTGTATACATTCGACTATGCGGGCCAAGCCCGGGATTTACGGGAA
The DNA here is from genome assembly GCF_029227915.1 of Hydractinia symbiolongicarpus. Classification (NCBI taxonomy): domain Eukaryota; kingdom Metazoa; phylum Cnidaria; class Hydrozoa; order Anthoathecata; family Hydractiniidae; genus Hydractinia; species Hydractinia symbiolongicarpus. The sequence continues at coordinate 31,127,609 of NC_079878.1, read as the reverse complement.
ATCGCGGATTTTCGTTTGCCGGTGATTAAACTTCTTTCATTAAGCGTCTCATCAAAAATGAAAACATTCCTGAAAACTACAAGTCTAATGCGTTTTAGTGGTGAAAAAATAATTTAAAAAATCGTTCGAGAAATGAGTTTACTCACAGGGAACTTTCTTTGTATACATTCGACTATGCGGGCCAAGCCCGGGATTTACGGGAAATCGCGGATTTTCGTTTGCCGGTGATTAAACTTTTTTCATTAAGCGTCTCATCAAAAATGAAAACATTCCTGAAAACTACAAGTCTCATGCGTTTTAGTGGTGAAAAAATAATTTAAAAAATCGTTCGGGAAATGTGTTTACTCCGTGGGTATTTTCTTTGTATACTTTTGACTATACGGGCCGAGTCCAGGATTTACGGGAATTTGCGGGTTTTCGTTTGCCGACGATTAAACTACTTTTATTCTGCGTCTTATCAAAGATGAAAACATTTTTGAAAACTACAAGTCTCATGCGTTTTAGAGGTGAAAAAATAATTTAAAAAATCGTTCGGGAAATGAGTTTACTCACAGGGTACATTTTTTGTATACATTTGACTATACGGGCCAAGCCCGGGATTTACGGGAAATCGCGGGTTTTCGTTTGCCGGTGATTAAACTTCTTTCATTAAGCGTCTCATCAAAAATGAAAACATTCCTGAAAACTACAAGTCTCATGCGTTTTAGTGGTGAAAAAATAATTTAAAAAATCGTTCGGGAAATGTGTTTACTCCCTGGGTATTTTCTTTGTATACTTTTGACTATACGGGCTGAGTCCAGGATTTACGGGAATTCGCGGGTTTTCGTTTGCCGGCGATTAAACTTCTTTTATTCAGAGTCTCATCAAAAATGAAAACATTTTTGAAAACTACAAGTCTCATGCGTTTTAGAGGTTAAAAGATAATTTAAAAAATCGTTCTGGAAATGAGTTTACTCACAAGGTACTTTCTTTGTATATACTCGACTATACGGGCCAAGCACGGGATTTAAGGGAAATCGCGGGTTTTCGTTTGCCGGCGATTAAACTTCTTTCATTAAGCGTCTCATCAAAAATGAAAACATTCCTGAAAACTACAAGTCTCATGCGTTTTAGAGGTGAAAAAATAATTTAAAAAATCGTTCGGGAAATGAGTTTACTCACAGGGTACTTTTTTTGTATACATTCGACTATACGGGCCAAGCCCGGGATTTACGGGAAATCGCGGGTTTTCGTTTGCCGGTGATTAAACTTCTTTCATTAAGCGTCTCATCAAAAATGAAAACATTCCTGAAAACTGCAAGTCTCATGCGTTTTAGTGGTGAAAAAATAATTTAAAAAATCGTTCGGGAAATGTGCTTACTCCCTGGGTATTTTCTTTGTATACTTTTGACTATACGGGCCGAGTCCAGGATTTACGGGAATTCGCGGGTTTTCGTTTGCCGGCGATTAAACTTCTTTTTTTCAGAGTCTCATCAAAAATGAAAACATTTTTGAAAACTACAAGTCTCATGCGTTTTAGTGGTGAAAAGATAATTTAAAAAATCGTTCGGGAAATGAGTTTACTCACAGGGTACTTTTTTTGTATACATTCGACTATACGGGCCAAGCCCGGGATTTACGGGAAATCGCGGGTTTTCGTTTGCCGGTGATTAAACTTCTTTCATTAAGCGTCTCATCAAAAATGAAAACATTCCTGAAAACTGCAAGTCTCATGCGTTTTAGTGGTGAAAAAATAATTTAAAAAATCGTTCGGGAAATGTGTTTACTCCCTGGGTATTTTCTTTGTATACTTTTGACTATACGGGCCGAGTCCAGGATTTACGGGAATTCGCGGGTTTTCGTTTGCCGGCGATTAAACTTCTTTTATTCAGAGTCTCATCAAAAATGAAAACATTTTTGAAAACTACAAGTCTCATGCGTTTTAGTGGTGAAAAGATAATTTAAAAAATCGTTCTGGAAATGAGTTTACTCACAGGGTACTTTCTTTGTATATACTCGACTATACGGGCCAAGCACGGGATTTAAGGGAAATCGCGGGTTTTCGTTTGCCGGCGATTAAACTTCTTTTATTCAGCGTCTCATCAAAAATGAAAACATTTTTGAAAACTACAAGTCTCATGCGTTTTAGTGGCGAAAAAATAATTTAAAAAATCGTTCGGGAAATGAGTTTACTCACAGGGTACTTTTTTGTATACATTCAACTATACGGGCCAAGCCCGGGATTTACGGGAAATCGCGGGTTTTAGTTTGCCGGCGATTAAACTTCTTTCATTAAGCGTCTCATCAAAAATGAAAACATTCCTGAAAACTACAAGTCTCATGCGTTTTAGAGGTGAAAAAATAATTTAAAAAATCGTTCGAGAAATGAGTTTACTCACAGGGTACTTTCTTTGTATACATTCAACTATACGGGCCAAGCCCGGGATTTACGGGAAATCGCGGATTTTCGTTTGCCGGTGATTAAACTTCTTTCATTAGGCGTCTCATCAAAAATGAAAACATTCCTGAAAACTACAAGTCTCATGCGTTTTAGTGGTGAAAAAATAATTTAAAAAATCGTTCGGGAAATGTGTTTACTCCCTGGGTATTTTCTTTGTATACTTTTGACTATACGGGCCGAGTCCAGGATTTACGGGAAATCGCGGGTTTTCGTTTCACGGCGATTAAACTTCTTTTATTCCGCGTCTCATCAAAAATGAAAACATTTTTGAAAACTACAAGTCTCATGCGTTTTATTGGTGAAAAGATAATATAAAAAATCGTTCTGGAAAGGAGTTTACTCACAGGGTACTTTCTTTGTATATACTCGACTATACGAGCCAAGCACGGGATTTACGAGAAATCGCGGGTTTTCGTTTGCCGGCGATTAAACTTCTTTTAATCAGCGTCTCATCAAAAATGAAAACATTTTTGAAAACTACAAGTCTAATGCGTTTTAGTGATGAAAAAATAATTTAAAAAATCGTCCGAGAAATGAGTTTACTCACAGGGAACTTTCTTTGTATACATTCGACTATACGGGCCAAGCCCGGGATTTACGGGAAATCGCGGATTTTCGTTTGCCGGTGATTAAACTTCTTTCATTATGCGTCTCATTAAAAATGAAAACATTCCTGAAAACTACAAGTCTCATGCGTTTTAGTGGTGAAAAAATAATTTAAAAAATCGTTCGGGAAATGTGTTTACTCCGTGGGTATTTTCTTTGTATACTTTTGACTATACGGGCCGAGTCCAGGATTTACGGGAATTCGCGGGTTTTCGTTTGCCGGCGATTAAACTTCTTTTATTTAGAGTCTCATCAAAAATGAAAACATTTTTGAAAACTACAAGTCTCATGCGTTTTAGTGGTGAAAAGATAATTTAAAAAATCATTCTGGAAATGAGTTTACTCACAGGGTACTTTCTTTGAATATACTCGACTACACGGGCCAAGCACGGGATTTAAGGGAAATCGCGGGTTTTCGTTTGCCGGCGATTAAACTTCTTTTATTCAGCGTCTCATCAAAAATGAAAACATTCCTGAAAACTACAAGTCTCATGCGTTTTAGTGGTGAAAAAATAATTTAAAAAATCGTTCGGGAAATGTGTTTACTCCGTGGGTATTTTCTTTGTATACTTTTGACTATGCGGGCCGAGTCCAGGATTTACGGAAATTCGCGGGTTTTCGTTTGCCGGCGATTAAACTTCTTTTATTTAGAGTCTCATCAAGAATGAAAACATTTTTGAAAACTACAAGTCTCATGCGTTTTAGTGGTGAAAAGATAATTTAAAAAATCGTTCTGGAAATGAGTTTACTCACGGGGTACTTTCTTTGAATATACTCGACTACACGGGCCAAGCACGGGATTTAAGGGAAATGGCGGGTTTTCGTTTGCCGGCGATTAAACTTCTTTTATTCAGCGTCTCATCAAAAATGAAAACATTCCTGAAAACTACAAGTCTCATGCGTTTTAGTGGTGAAAAAATAATTTAAAAAATCGTTCGGGAAATGAGTTTACTTACAGGGTACTTTCTTTGTTTACATTCGAATATACGGGTTAAGCCCGGGATTTACGGGAAATCGCGGGTTTTCGTTTGCTGGCGATTAAAAATCTTTTATTCTGGGTCTTATCAAAGATAAAAACATTTTTGAAAACTACAAGTCTCATGCGTTTTAGTGGTGAAAAAATAATTTAAAAAATCGTTCGGGAAATGAGTTTACTCCCTAGGTACTTTCTTTGTATACTTTTGACTATACGGGCCGAGTCCGGGATTTACGGGAAATCGCGGGTTTTCGTTTGCCGGCAATTAAACATCTTTTATTCAGCGTCCTATCAAAAATGAAAACATTTTTGAAAACTACATGTCTCATGCGTTTTAGTGGTGAAAAAATAATTTAAAAAATCGTTCGGGAAATGAGTTTACTCCCTGGGTATTTTTTTTGTGTACTTTTGACTATACGGGCCGAGTCCGGGATTTACGGGAAATCGCGGGTTTTCGTTTCACGGCGTCTAAACTTCTTTTATTCCGCGTCTCATCAAAAATGAAAACATTTTTGAAAACTACAAGTCTCATGCGTTTTATTGATGAAAAGATAATATGAAAAATCGTTCTGGAAAGGAGTTTACTCACAGGGTACTTTCTTTGTATATACTCGACTATACGAGCAAAGCACGGGATTTACGTGAAATCGCGGGTTTTCGTTTGCCGGCGATTAAACTTCTTTTATTCAGCGTCTCATCAAAAATGAAAACATTTTTGAAAACTACAAATCTAATGCGTTTTGGTGGTGAAAAAATAATTTAAAAAATCGTTCGAGAAATGAGTTTACTCACAGGGTACTTTCTTTGTATACATTCGACTATACGGGTCAAGCCCGGGATTTACGGGAAATCGCAGATTTTTGTTTGCCGGTGATTAAACTTCTTTCATTAAGAGTCTCATCAAAAATGAAAACATTTTTGAAAACTACAAGTCTCATGCGTTTTAGTGGTGAAAAGATAATTTAAAAAATCGTTCTGGAAATGAGTTTACTCACAGGTTACTTTCTTTGTATATACTCGACTATACGGGCCAAGCACGGGATTTAAGGGAAATCGCGGGTTTTCGTTTGCCGGCGATTAAACTTCTTTTATTCAGCGTCTCATCAAAAATGAAAACATTTTTGAAAACTACAAGTCTCATGCGTTTTAGTGGCGAAAAAATAATTTAAAAAATCGTTCGGGAAATGAGTTTACTCACAGGGTACTTTTTTTGTATACGTTCGACTATACGGGCCAAGCCCGGGATTTACGGGAAATCGCGGGTTTTAGTTTGCCGGCGATTAAACTTCTTTCATTAAGCGTCTCATCAAAAATAAAAACATTCCTGGAAACTACAAGTCTCATGCGTTTTAGAGGTGAAAAAATAATTTAAAAAATCGTTCGAGAAATGAGTTTACTCACAGGGTACTTTCTTTGTATACATTCGACTATACGGGCCAAGCCCGGGATTTACGGGAAATCGCGGGTTTTCGTTTGCCGGTGATTAAACTTCTTTCATTAAGCGTCTCATCAAAAATGAAAACATTCCTGAAAACTACAAGTCTCATGCGTTTTAGTGGTGAAAAAATAATTTAAAAAATCGTTCGGGAAATGTGTTTACTCCCTGGGTATTTTCTTTGTATACTTTTGACTATACGGGCCGAGTCCAGGATTTACGGGAATTCGCGGGTTTTCGTTTGCCGGCGATTAAACTTCTTTTATTCAGGGTCTCATCAAAAATGAAAACATTTTTGAAAACTACAAGTCTCATGCGTTTTAGTGGTTAAAAGATAATTTAAAAAATCGTTCTGGAAATGAGTTTACTCACTGGGTACTTTCTTTGTATATACTCGACTATACGGGCCAAGCACGGGATTTAAGGGAAATCGCAAGTTTTCGTTTGCCGGCGATTAAACTTCTTTTATTCAGCCTCTCATCAAAAATGAAAACATTTTTGAAAACTACAAGTCTCATGCGTTTTAGTGGTGAAAAGATAATTTACAAAATCGTTCTGGAAATGAGTTTACTCACAGGGTACTTTCTTTGTATATACTCGACCATACGGGCCAAGCACGGGATTTAAGGGAAATCGCGGGTTTTCGTTTGCCGGCGATTAAACTTCTTTTATTCAGCGTCTCATCAAAAATGAAAACATTTTTGAAAACTACAAGCCTCATGCGTTTTAGTGGCGAAAAAAAATTTAAAAAATCGTTCGGGAAATGAGTTTACTCACAGGGTACTTTTTTTGTATACATTCGACAATACGGGCCAAGCCCGGGATTTACGGGAAATCGCGGGTTTTAGTTTGCCGGCGATTAAACTTCTTTCATTAAGCGTCTCATCAAAAATGAAAACATTCCTAAAAACTACAAGTCTCATGCGTTTTAGAGGTGAAAAAATAATTTAAAAAATCGTTCGAGAAATGAGTTTACTCACAGGGTACTTTCTTTGTATACATTCGACTATACGGGCCAAGCCCGGGATTTACGGGAAATCGCGGATTTTCGTTTGCCGGTGATTAAACTTCTTTCATTAAGCGTCTCATCAAAAATGAAAACATTCCTGAAAACTACCAGTCTCATGCGTTTTAGTGGTGAAAAAATAATTTAAAAAATCGTTCGGGAAATGTGTTTACTCCCTGGGTATTTTCTTTGTATACTTTTGACTATACGGGCCGAGTCCAGGATTTACGGGAATTCGCGGGTTTTCGTTTGCCGGCGATTAAACTTCTTTTATTTAGAGTCTCATCAAAAATGAAAACATTTTTGAAAACTACAAGTCTCACGCGTTTTAGTGGTTAAAAGATAATTTAAAAAATCGTTCTGGAAATGAGTTTACTCACTGGGTACTTTCTTTGTATATACTCGACTATACGGGCCAAGCACGGGATTTAAGGGAAATCGCGGGTTTTCGTTTGCCGGCGATTAAACTACTTTTATTCAGCGTCTCATCAAAAATGAAAACATTTTTGAAAACTACAAGTCTCATGCGTTTCAGTGGTGAAAAAATAATTTAAAAAATCGTTCGGGAAATGAGTTTACTCACAGGGTCCTTTTTTTGTATACATTCGACTATACGGGCCAAGCCCGGGATTTACGGGAAATCGCGGGTTTTCGTTTGCCGGTGATTAAACTTCTTTCATTAAGCGTCTCATCAAAAACGAAAACATTCCTTAAAACTACAAGTCTCATGCGTTTTAGTGGTGAAAAAATAATTTAAAAAATCGTTCGGGAAATGTGTTTACTCCCTGGGTATTTTCTTTGTATACTTTTGACTATACGGGCCGAGTCCAGGATTTACGGGAATTCGCGGGTTTTCGTTTGCCGGCGATTAAACTTCTTTTATTCAGAGTCTCATCAAAAATGAAAACATTTTTGAAAACAACAAGTCTCATGCGTTTTAGTGGTTAAAAGATAATTTAAAAAATCGTTCTGGAAATGAGTTTACTCACTGGGTACTTTCTTTGTATATACTCGACTATACGGGCCAAGAACGGGATTTAAGGGAAATCGCGGGTTTTCGTTTGCCGGCGACTAAACTTCTTTTATTCAGCCTCTCATCAAAAATGAAAACATTTTTAAAAACTACAAGTCTCATGCGTTTTAGTGGTGAAAAAATAATTTAAAAAATCGTTCGGGAAATGAGTTTACTCACAGGGTACTTTTTTTGTATACAGTCGACTATACGGGCCAAGCCCGGGATTTACGGGAAATCGCGGGTTTTCGTTTGCCGGCAATTAAACTTCTTTCATTAAGCGTCTCATCAAAAATGAAAACATTCCTGAAAACTACAAGTTTCATGCGTTTTAGAGGTGAAAAAATAATTTAAAAAATCGTTCGGGAAATGAGTTTACTCACAGGGTACTTTTTTTGTATACATTCGACTATACGGGCCAAGCCCGGGATTTACGGGAAATCGCGGGTTTTCGTTTGCCGGTGATTAAACTACTTTCATTAAGCGTCTCATCAAAAATGAAAACATTCCTGAAAACTACAAGTCTCATGCGTTTTAGTGGTTAAAAGATAATTTAAAAAATCGTTCTGGAAATGAGTTTACTCACTGGGTACTTTCTTTGTATATACTCGACTATACGGGCCAAGCACGGGATTTAAGGGAAATCGCGGGTTTTCGTTTGCCGGCGATTAAACTTCTTTTATTCAGAGTCTCATCAAAAATGAAAACATTTTTGAAAACTACAAGTCTCATGCGTTTTAGTGGTTAAAAGATAATTTAAAAAATCGTTCGGGAAATGTGTTTACTCACAGGGTACTTTTTTTGTATACATTCGACCATACGGGCCAAGCCCGGGATTTACGAGAAATCGCGGGTTTTCGTTTGCCGGCGATTAAACTTCTTTCATTAAGCGTCTCATCAAAAATGAAAACATTCCTGAAAACTACAAGTCTCATGCGTTTTAGAGGTGAAAAAATAATTTGAAAAATCGTTCGGGAAATGAGTTTACTCACAGGGTACTTTTCTTGTATACATTCGACTATACGGGCCAAGCCCGGGATTTACGGGAAATCGCGGGTTTTCGTTTGCCGGTGATTAAACTTCTTTCATTAAGCGTCTCATCAAAAATGAAAACATTCCTGAAAACTACAAGTCTCATGCGTTTTAGTGGTGAAAAAATAATTTAAAAAATCGTTCGGGAAATGTGTTTACTCCCTGTGTATTTTCTTTGTATACTTTTGACTATACGGGCCGAGTCCAGGATTTACGGTAATTCGCGGGTTTTCGTTTGCCGGCGATTAAACTTCTTTTATTCAGAGTCTCATCAAAAATGAAAACATTTTTAAAAACTACAAGTCTCATGCGTTTTAGTGGTGAAAAGATAATTTAAAAAATCGTTCTGGAAATGAGTTTACTCACAGGGTACTTTCTTTGTATATACTCGACTATACGGGCCAAGCACGGGATTTAAGGGAAATCGCGGGTTTTCGTTTGCCGGCGATTAAACTTCTTTTATTCAGCGTCTCATCAAAAATGAAAACATTTTTGAAAACTACAAGTCTCATGCGTTTTAGTGGTGAAAAAATAATTTAAAAAATCGTTCGGGAAATGAGTTTACTCACAGGGTACTTTTTTTTGTATACATTCGACTATACGGGCCAAGCCCGGGATTTACGGGAAATCGCGGGTTTTAGTTTGCCGGTGATTAAACTTCTTTCATTAAGCGTCTCATCAAAAATGGAAACATTCCTGAAAACTACAAGTCTCATGCGTTTTAGTGGTGAAAAAATAATTTAAAAAATCGTTCGGGCAATGAGTTTACTCACAGGGTACTTTTTTTGTATACATTTGACTATACGGGCCAAGCCCGGGATTTACGGGAAATCGCGGGTTTTCGTTTGCCGGTGATTAAACTTCTTTCATTAAGCGTCTCATCAAAATTGAAAACATTCCTGAAAACTACAAGTCTCATGCGTTTTAGTGGTGAAAAAATAATTTAAAAAATCGTTAGAGAAATGAGTTTACTCACAGGGTACTTTCTTTGTATACATTCGACTATACGGGCCAAGCCCGGGATTACCGGGAAATCGCGGATTTTCGTTTGCCGGTGATTAAACTTCTTTCATTAAGCGTCTCATCAAAAATGAAAACATTCCTGAAAACTACAAGTCTCATGCGTTTTAGTGGTGAAAAAATAATTTAAAAAATCGTTCGGGAAATGTGTTTACTCCCTGGGTATTTTCTTTGTATACTTTTGACTATACGGGCCGAGTCCAGGATTTACGGGAATTCGCGGGTTTTCGTTTGCCGGCGATTAAACTTCTTTTATTCAGAGTCTCATCAAAAATGAAAACATTTTTGATAACTACAAGTCTCATGCGTTTTAGTGGTGAAAAGATAATTTAAAAAATCGTTCTGGAAATGAGTTTACTCACAGGGTACTTTCTTTGTATATACTCGACTATACGGGCCAAGCACGGGATTTAAGGGAAATCGCAGGTTTTCGTTTGCCGGCGATTAAACTTCTTTTATTCAGCGTCTCATCAAAAATGAAAACATTTTTGAAAACTACAAGTGTCATGCGTTTTAGTGGTGAAAAAATAATTTAAAAAATCGTTCGGGAAATGAGTTTACTCACAGGGTACTTTTTTTGTATACATTCGACTATACGGGCCAAGCCCGGGATTTACGGGAAATCGCGGGTTTTAGTTTGCCGGCGATTAAACTTCTTTCATTAAGCGTCTCATCAAAAATGAAAACATTCCTGAAAACTACAAGTCTCATGCGTTTTAGAGGTGAAAAAATAATTTAAAAAATCGTTCGAGAAATGAGTTTACTCACAGGGTACTTTCTTTGTATACATTCGACTATACGGGCCAAGCCCGGGATTTACGGGAAATCGCGGGTTTTAGTTTGCCGGCGATTAAACTTCTTTCATTAAGCGTCTCATCAAAAATGAAAACATTCCTGAAAACTACAAGTCTCATGCGTTTTAGAGGTGAAAAAATAATTTAAAAAATCGTTCGAGAAATGAGTTTACTCACAGGGTACTTTCTTTGTATACATTCGACTATACGGGCCAAGTCTGGGATTTACGGGAAATCGCGGATTTTCGTTTGCCGTTGATTAAACTTCTTTCATTAAGCGTCTCATCAAAAATGAAAACATTTCTGAAAACTACAAGTCTCATGCGTTTTAGTGGTGAAAAAATAATATAAAATATCGTTCGGGAAATGTGTTTACTCCCTGGGTATTTTCTTTGTATACTTTTGACTATACGGGCCGAGTCCAGGATTTACGGGAATTCGCGGGTTTTCGTTTGCCGGCGATTAAACTTCTTTTATTCAGAGTCTCATCAAAAATAAAAACATTTTTGAAAACTACAAGTCTCATGCGTTTTTGTGGTTAAAAGATAATTTAAAAAATCGTTCTGGAAATGAGTTTACTCACTGGGTACTTTGTTTGTATATACTCGACTATACGGGCCAAGCACGGGATTTAAGGGAAATCGCGGGTTTTCGTTTGCCGGCGATTAAACTTCTTTTATTCAGAGTCTCATCAAAAATAAAAGCATTTTTGAAAACTACAAGTCTCATGCGTTTTAGTGGTTAAAAGATAATTTAAAAAATCGTTCTGGAAATGAGTTTACTCACTGGGTACTTTCTTTGTATATACTCGACTATACGGGCCAAGCACGGGATTTAAGGGAAATCGCGGGTTTTCGTTTGCCGGCGATTAAACTTCTTTTATTCAGCGTCTCATCAAAAATGAAAACATTTTTGAAAACTACAAGTCTCATGCGTTTTAGTGGTGAAAAAATAATTTAAGAAATCGTTCGGGAAATGAGTTTACTCACAGGGTACATTTTTTGTATACATTTGACTATACGGGCCAAGCCCGGGATTTACGGAAAATCGCGGGTTTTCGTTTGCCGGTGATTAAACTTCTTTCATTAAGCGTCTCATCAAAAATGAAAACATTCCTGAAAACTACAAGTCTCATGCGTTTTAGTGGTGAAAAAATAATTTAAAAAATCGTTCGGGAAATGTGTTTACTCCCTGGGTATTTTCTTTGTATACTTTTGACTATACGGGCCGAGTCCAGGATTTACGGGAATTCGCGGGTTTTAGTTTGCCGGCGATTAAACTTCTTTTATTCAGAGTCTCATCAAAAATAAAAACATTTTTGAAAACTACAAGTCTCATGCGTTTTAGAGGTTAAAAGATAATTTAAAAAATCGTTCTGGAAATGAGTTTACTCACAGGGTACTTTCTTTGTATATACTCGACTATACGGGCCAAGCACGGGATTTAAGGGAAATCGGGGGTTTTCGTTTGCCGGCGATTAAACTTCTTTCATTAAGCGTCTCATCAAAAATGAAAACATTCCTGAAAACTACAAGTCTCATGCGTTTTAGAGGTGAAAAAGTAATTTAAAAAATCGTTCGGGAAATGAGTTTACTCACAGGGTACTTTTTTTGTATACATTCGACTATACGGGCCAAGCCCGGGATTTTCCGGAAATCGCAGGTTTTCGTTTGCGGGTGATTAAACTTCTTTCATTAAGCGTCTCATCAAAAATGAAAACATTCCTGAAAACTACAAGTCTCATGCGTTTTAGTGGTGAAAAAATAATTTAAAAAATCGTTCAGGAAATGTGTTTACTCGCTGGGTATTTTCTTTGTATACTTTTGACTATACGGGCCGAGTCCAGGATTTACGGGAATTCGCGGGTTTTCGTTTGCCGGCGATTAAACTTCTTTTATTCAGAGTCTCATCAAAAATGAAAACATTTTTGAAAACTACAAGTCTCATGCGTTTTAGTGGTGAAAAAATAATTTAAAAAATCGTTCGAGAAATGAGTTTACTCACAGGGTACTTTCTTTGTATACATTCGACTATACGGGCCAAGCCCGGGATTTACGGGAAATCGCGGATTTTCGTTTGCCGGTGATTAAACTTCTTTCATTAGGCGTCTCATCAAAAATGAAAACATTCCTGAAAACTACAAGTCTCATGCGTTTTAGTGGTGAAAAAATAATTTAAAAAATCGTTCGGGAAATGTGTTTACTCCCTGGGTACTTTCTTTGTATATACTCGACTATACGGGCCAAGCACGGGATTTAAGGGAAATCGCGGGTTTTCGTTTGCCGGCGATTAAACTTCTTTTATTCAGCGTCTCATCAAAAATGAAAACATTTTTGAAAACTACAAGTCTCATGCGTTTTAGTGGTGAAAAAATAATTTAAAAAATCGTTCGGGAAATGAGTTTACTCACAGGGTACTTTTTTTGTATACATTCGACTATACGGGCCAAGCCCGGGATTTACGGGAAATCGCGGGTTTTAGTTTGCCGGCGATTAAACTTCTTTCATTAAGCGTCTCATCAAAAATGAAAACATTCCTGGAAACTACAAGTCTCATGCGTTTTAGAGGTGAAAAAATAATTTAAAAAATCGTTCGAGAAATGAGTTTACTCACAGGGTACTTTCTTTGTATACATTCGACTATACGGGCCAAGCCCGGGATTTACGGGAAATCGCGGGTTTTCGTTTGCCGGTGATTAAACTTCTTTCATTAAGCGTCTCATCAAAAATGAAAACATTCCTGAAAACTACAAGTCTCATGCGTTTTAGTGGTGAAATAATAATTAAAAAAATCGTTCGGGAAATGTGTTTACTCCCTGGGTATTTTCTTTGTATACTTTTGACTATACGGGCCGAGTCCAGGATTTACGGGAATTCGCGGGTTTTCGTTTGCCGGCGATTAAACTTCTTTTATTCAGAGTCTCATCAAAAATGAAAACATTTTTGAAAACTACAAGTCTCATGCGTTTTAGTGGTTAAAAGATAATTTAAAAAATCGTCCTGGAAATGAGTTTACTCACAGGGTACTTTCTTTGTATATACTCGACTATACGGGCCAAGCACGGGATTTAAGGGAAATCGCGGGTTTTCGTTTGCCGGCGATTAAACTTCTGTTATTCAGCGTCTCATCAAAAATGAAAACATTTTTGAAAACTACAAGTCTCATGCGTTTTAGTGGTGAAACAATAACTTAAAAAATCGTTCGGGAAACGAGTTTACTCACAGGGTACTTTTTTTGTATACATTCGACTATACGGGACAAGCCCGGGATTTACGGGAAATCGCGGGTTTTAGTTTGCCGGCGATTAAACTTCTTTTATTCAGAGTCTCATCAAAAATGAAAACATTTTTGAAAACTACAAGTCTCATGCGTTTTAGTGGTGAAAAAATAATTTAAAAAATCGTTCGAGAAATGAGTTTACTCACAGGGTTCTTTCTTTGTATACATTCGACTATACGGGCCAAGCCCGGGATTTACGGGAAATCGCGGATTTTCGTTTGCCGGTGATTAAACTTCTTTCATTAGGCGTCTCATCAAAAATGAAAACATTCCTGAAAACTACAAGTCTCATGCGTTTTAGTGGTGAAAAAATAATTTAAAAAATCGTTCGGGAAATGTGTTTACTCCCTGGGTACTTTCTTTGTATATACTCGACTATACGGGCCAAGCACGGGATTTAAGGGAAATCGCGGGTTTTCGTTTGCCGGCGATTAAACTTCTTTTATTCAGCGTCTCATCAAAAATGAAAACATTTTTGAAAACTACAAGTCTCATGCGTTTTAGTGGTGAAACAATAACTTAAAAAATCGTTCGGGAAATGAGTTTACTCACAGGGTACTTTTTTTGTATACATTCGACTATACGGGCCAAGCCCGGGATTTACGGGAAATCGCGGGTTTTAGTTTGCCGGCGATTAAACTTCTTTTATTCAGAGTCTCATCAAAAATGAAAACATTTTTGAAAACTACAAGTCTCATGCGTTTTAGTGGTGAAAAAATAATTTAAAAAATCGTTCGAGAAATGAGTTTACTCACAGGGTTCTTTCTTTGTATACATTCGACTATACGGGCCAAGCCCGGGATTTACGGGAAATCGCGGATTTTCGTTTGCCGGTGATTAAACTTCTTTCATTAGGCGTCTCATCAAAAATGAAAACATTTTTGAAAACTACAAGTCTCATGCGTTTTAGTGGTGAAAAAATAATTTAAAAAATCGTTCGAGAAATGAGTTTACTCACAGGGTTCTTTCTTTGTATACATTCGACTATACGGGCCAAGCCCGGGATTTACGGGAAATCGCGGATTTTCGTTTGCCGGTGATTAAACTTCTTTCATTAGGCGTCTCATCAAAAATGAAAACATTCCTGAAAACTACAAGTCTCATGCGTTTTAGTGGTGAAAAAATAATTTAAAAAATCGTTCGGGAAATGTGTTTACTCCCTGGGTACTTTCTTTGTATATACTCGACTATACGGGCCAAGCACGGGATTTAAGGGAAATCGCGGGTTTTCGTTTGCCGGCGATTAAACTTCTTTTATTCAGCGTCTCATCAAAAATGAAAACATTTTTGAAAACTACAAGTCTCATGCGTTTTAGTGGTGAAAAAATAATTTAAAAAATCGTTCGGGAAATGAGTTTACTCACAGGGTACTTTTTTTGTTTACATTCGACTATACGGGCCAAGCCCGGGATTTACGGCAAATCGCGGGTTTTAGTTTGCCGGCGATTAAACTTCTTTCATTAAGCGTCTCATCAAAAATGAAAACATTCCTGAAAACTACAAGTCTCATGCGTTTTAGAGGTGAAAAAATAATTTAAAAAATCGTTCGAGAAATGAGTTTACTCACAGGGTACTTTCTTTGTATACATTCGACTATACGGGCCAAGCCCGGGATTTACGGGAAATCGCGGGTTTTCGTTTGCCGGTGATTAAACTTCTTTCATTAAGCGTCTCATCAAAAATGAAAACATTCCTGAAAACTACAAGTCTCATGCGTTTTAGTGGTGAAAAAATAATTAAAAAAATCGTTCGGGAAATGTGTTTACTCCCTTGGTATTTTCTTTGTATACTTTTGACTATACGGGCCGAGTCCAGGATTTACGGGAATTCGCGGGTTTTCGTTTGCCGGCGATTAAACTTCTTTTATTCAGAGTCTCATCAAAAATGAAAACATTTTTGAAAACTACAAGTCTCATGCGTTTTAGTGGTTAAAAGATAATTTAAAAAATTGTCCTGGAAATGAGTTTACTCACAGGGTACTTTCTTTGTATATACTCGACTATACGGGCCAAGCACGGGATTTAAGGGAAATCGCGGGTTTTCGTTTGCCGGCGATTAAACTTCTGTTATTCAGCGTCTCATCAAAAATGAAAACATTTTTGAAAACTACAAGTCTCATGCGTTTTAGTGGTGAAACAATAACTTAAAAAATCGTTCGGGAAATGAGTTTACTCACAGGGTACTTTTTTTGTATACATTCGACTATACGGGCCAAGCCCGGGATTTACGGGAAATCGCGGGTTTTAGTTTGCCGGCGATTAAACTTCTTTTATTCAGAGTCTCATCAAAAATGAAAACATTTTTGATAACTACAAGTCTCATGCGTTTTAGTGGTGAAAAGATAATTTAAAAAATCGTTCTGGAAATGAGTTTACTCACAGGGTACTTTCTTTGTATATACTCGACTATACGGGCCAAGCACGGGATTTAAGGGAAATCGCGGGTTTTCGTTTGCCGGCGATTAAACTTCTTTTATTCAGCGTCTCATCAAAAATGAAAACATTTTTGAAAACTACAAGTGTCATGCGTTTTAGTGGTGAAAAAATAATTTAAAAAATCGTTCGGGAAATGAGTTTACTCACAGGGTACTTTTTTTTGTATACATTCGACTATACGGGCCAAGCCCGGGATTTACGGGAAATCGCGGGTTTTAGTTTGCCGGCGATTAAACTTCTTTCATTAAGCGTCTCATCAAAAATGAAAACATTCCTGAAAACTACAAGTCTCATGCGTTTTAGAGGTGAAAAAATAATTTAAAAAATCGTTCGAGAAATGAGTTTACTCACAGGGTACTTTCTTTGTATACATTCGACTATACGGGCCAAGCCCGGGATTTACGGGAAATCGCGGGTTTTAGTTTGCCGGCGATTAAACTTCTTTCATTAAGCGTCTCATCAAAAATGAAAACATTCCTGAAAACTACAAGTCTCATGCGTTTTAGAGGTG
This sequence comes from Hydractinia symbiolongicarpus, assembly GCF_029227915.1. NCBI lineage: Eukaryota > Metazoa > Cnidaria > Hydrozoa > Anthoathecata > Hydractiniidae > Hydractinia > Hydractinia symbiolongicarpus. The sequence goes on along the minus strand of NC_079878.1, from coordinate 31,111,063 downwards.
AAAAAATAATTTAAAAAATCGTTCGAGAAATGAGTTTACTCACAGGGTACTTTCTTTGTATACATTCGACTATACGGGCCAAGTCTGGGATTTACGGGAAATCGCGGATTTTTGTTTGCCGTTGATTAAACTTCTTTCATTAAGCGTCTCATCAAAAATGAAAACATTCCTGAAAACTACAAGTCTCATGCGTTTTAGTGGTGAAAAAATAATATAAAATATCGTTCGGGAAATGTGTTTACTCCCTGGGTATTTTCTTTGTATACTTTTGACTATACGGGCCGAGTCCAGGATTTACGGGAATTCGCGGGTTTTCGTTTGCCGGCGATTAAACTTCTTTTATTCAGAGTCTCATCAAAAATAAAAACATTTTTGAAAACTACAAGTCTCATGCGTTTTAGTGGTGAAAAAATAATTTAAAAAATCGTTCGGGAAATGTGTTTACTCCCTGGGTATTTTCTTTGTATACTTTTGACTATACGGGCCGAGTCCAGGATTTACGGGAATTCGCGGGTTTTCGTTTGCCGGCGATTAAACTTCTTTTATTCAGAGTCTCATCAAAAATAAAAACATTTTTGAAAACTACAAATCTCATGCGTTTTAGAGGTTAAAAGATAATTTAAAAAATCGTTCTGGAAATGAGTTTACTCACAGGGTACTTTCTTTGTATATACTCGACTATACGGGCCAAGCACGGGATTTAAGGGAAATCGCGGGTTTTCGTTTGCCGGCGATTAAACTTCTGTTATTCAGCGTCTCATCAAAAATGAAAACATTTTTGAAAACTACAAGTCTCATGCGTTTTAGTGGTGAAACAATAACTTAAAAAATCGTTCGGGAAATGAGTTTACTCACAGGGTACTTTTTTTGTATACATTCGACTATACGGGCCAAGCCCGGGATTTACGGGAAATCGCGGGTTTTAGTTTGCCGGCGATTAAACTTCTTTTATTCAGAGTCTGATCAAAAATGAAAACATTTTTGAAAACTACAAGTCTCATGCGTTTTAGTGGTGAAAAAATAATTTAAAAAATCGTTCGAGAAATGAGTTTACTCACAGGGTACTTTCTTTGTATACATTCGACTATACGGGCCAAGCCCGGGATTTACGGGAAATCGCGGATTTTCGTTTGCCGGTGATTAAACTTCTTTCATTAGGCGTCTCATCAAAAATGAAAACATTCCTGAAAACTACAAGTCTCATGCGTTTTAGTGGTGAAAAAATAATTTAAAAAATCGTTCGGGAAATGTGTTTACTCCCTGGGTACTTTCTTTGTATATACTCGACTATACGGGCCAAGCACGGGATTTAAGGGAAATCGCGGGTTTTCGTTTGCCGGCGATTAAACTTCTTTTATTCAGCGTCTCATCAAAAATGAAAACATTTTTGAAAACTACAAGTCTCATGCGTTTTAGTGGTGAAAAAATAATTTAAAAAATCGTTCGGGAAATGAGTTTACTCACAGGGTACTTTTTTTGTATACATTCGACTATACGGGCCAAGCCCGGGATTTACGGCAAATCGCGGGTTTTAGTTTGCCGGCGATTAAACTTGTTTCATTAAGCGTCTCATCAAAAATGAAAACATTCCTGAAAACTACAAGTCTCATGCGTTTTAGAGGTGAAAAAATAATTTAAAAAATCGTTCGAGAAATGAGTTTACTCACAGGGTACTTTCTTTGTATACATTCGACTATACGGGCCAAGCCCGGGATTTACGGGAAATCGCGGGTTTTCGTTTGCCGGTGATTAAACTTCTTTCATTAAGCGTCTCATCAAAAATGAAAACATTCCTGAAAACTACAAGTCTCATGCGTTTTAGTGGTGAAAAAATAATTAAAAAAATCGTTCGGGAAATGTGTTTACTCCCTTGGTATTTTCTTTGTATACTTTTGACTATACGGGCCGAGTCCAGGATTTACGGGAATTCGCGGGTTTTCGTTTGCCGGCGATTAAACTTCTTTTATTCAGAGTCTCATCAAAAATGAAAACATTTTTGAAAACTACAAGTCTCATGCGTTTTAGTGGTTAAAAGATAATTTAGAAAATTGTCCTGGAAATGAGTTTACTCACAGGGTACTTTCTTTGTATATACTCGACTATACGGGCCAAGCACGGGATTTAAGGGAAATCGCGGGTTTTCGTTTGCCGGCGATTAAACTTCTGTTATTCAGCGTCTCATCAAAAATGAAAACATTTTTGAAAACTACAAGTCTCATGCGTTTTAGTGGTGAAACAATAACTTAAAAAATCGTTCGGGAAATGAGTTTACTCACAGGGTACTTTTTTTGTATACATTCGACTATACGGGCCAAGCCCGGGATTTACGGGAAATCGCGGGTTTTAGTTTGCCGGCGATTAAACTTCTTTCGATAAGCGTCTTATCAAAAATGAAAACATTTCTGAAAACTACAAGTCTCATGCGTTATAGAGGTGAAAAAATAATTTAAAAAATCGTTCGAGAAATGAGTTTACTCACAGGGTACTTTCTTTGTATACATTCGACTATACGGGCCAAGCCCGGGATTTACGGGAAATCGCGGGTTTTCGTTTGCCGGTGAATAAACTTCTTTCATTAAGCGTCTCATCAAAAATGAAAACATTCCTGAAAACTACAAGTCTCATGCGTTTTAGTGGTGAAAAAATAATTTAAAAAATCGTTCGAGAAATGTGTTTACTCCCTGGGTATTTTCTTTGTATACTTTTGACAATACGGGCCGAGTCCAGGATTTACGGGAATTCACGGGTTTTCGTTTGCCGCCGATTAAACTTCTTTTATTCAGAGTCTCATCAAAAATGAAAATATTTTTGAAAACTACAAGTCTCATGCGTTTTAGTGGTTAAAAGATAATTTAAAAAATCGTTCGGGAAATAAGTTTACTCACAGGGTACTTTCTTTGTATATACTGGACTATACGGGCCAAGCACGGGATTTAAGGGAAATCGCGGGTTTTCGTTTGCCGGCGATTAAACTTCTTTTATTCAGCGTCTCATCAAAAATGAAAACATTTTTAAAAACTACAAGTCTCATGCGTTTTAGTGGTGAAAAAATAATTTAAAAAATCGTTCGGGAAATAAGTTTACTCACAGGGTACTTTTTTTTGTATACATTCGAATATACGGGCCAAGCCCGGGATTTACATGAAATCGCGGGTTTTCGTTTGCCGGCGATTAAACTTCTTTCATTAAGCGTCTCATCAAAAATGAAAACATTCCTGAAAACTACAAGTCTCATGCGTTTTAGAGGTGAAAAAATAATTTAAAAAAACGTTCGGGAAATGAGTTTACTCACAGGGTACTTTTTTTGTATACATTCGACTATACGGGCCAAGCCCGGGATTTACGGGAAATCGCGGGTTTTCGTTTGCCGGTGATTAAACTTCTTTCATTAAGCGTCTCATCAGAAATGAAAACATTCCTGAAAACTACAAGTCTCATGCGTTTTAGTGGTTAAAAGATAATTTAAAAAATCGTCCTGGAAATGAGTTTACTCACAGGGTACTTTCTTTGTTTATGCTCGACTATACGGGCCAAGCACTTTAAGGGAAATCGCGGGTTTTCGTTTGCCGGCGATTAAACTTCTTTTATTCAGTGTCTCATCAAAAATGAAAACATTTTTGAAAACTACAAGTCTCATGCGTTTTAGTGGTGAAAAAATAATTCAAAAAATCGTTCGGGAAATGAGTTTACTCACAGGGTACTTTTTTTTGTATACATTCGACTATACGGGCCAAGCCCGGGATTTACGGGAAATCGCGGGTTTTCGTTTGCCGGCTATTAAACTTCTTTCATTAAGCGTCTCATCAAAAATGAAAACATTCCTGAAAATAACAAGTCTCATGCGTTTTAGAGGTGAAAAAATAATTTAAAAAATCGTTCGGGAAAGGAGTTTACTCACAGGGTACTTTTTTTGTATACATTCGACTATACGGGCCAAGCCCGGGATTTACGGGAAATCGCGGGTTTTCGTTGGCCGGTGATTAAACTTCTTTCATTAAGCGTCTCATCAAAAATGAAAACATTCCTGAAAACTACAAGTCTCATGCGTTTTAGTGGTGAAAAAATAATTAAAAAAATCGTTCGGGAAATGTGTTTACTCCCTGGGTATTTTCTTTGTATACTTTTGACTATACGGGCCGAGTCCAGGATTTACGGGAATTCGCGGGTTTTCGTTTGCCGGCGATTAAACTTCTTTTATTCAGAGTCTCATCAAAAATGAAAACATTTTTGAAAACTACAAGTCTCATGCGTTTTAGTGGTGAAAAAATAATTTAAAAAATCGTTCGAGAAATGAGTTTACTCACAGGGTACTTTCTTTGTATACATTCGACTATACGGGCCAAGCCCGGGATTTACATGAAATCGCGGGTTTTCGTTTGCCGGCGATTAAACTTCTTTCATTAAGCGTCTCATCAAAAATGAAAACATTCCTGAAAACTACAAGTCTCATGCGTTTTAGAGGTGAAAAAATAATTTAAAAAAACGTTCGGGAAATGAGTTTACTCACAGGGTACTTTTTTTGTATACATTCGACTATACGGGCCAAGCCCGGGATTTACGGGAAATCGCGGGTTTTCGTTTGCCGGTGATTAAACTTCTTTCATTAAGCGTCTCATCAGAAATGAAAACATTCCTGAAAACTACAAGTCTCATGCGTTTTAGTGGTTAAAAGATAATTTAAAAAATCGTCCTGGAAATGAGTTTACTCACAGGGTACTTTCTTTGTTTATGCTCGACTATACGGGCCAAGCACTTTAAGGGAAATCGCGGGTTTTCGTTTGCCGGCGATTAAACTTCTTTTATTCAGTGTCTCATCAAAAATGAAAACATTTTTGAAAACTACAAGTCTCATGCGTTTTAGTGGTGAAAAAATAATTTAAAAAATCGTTCGGGAAATGAGTTTACTCACAGGGTACTTTTTTTTGTATACATTCGACTATACGGGCCAAGCCCGGGATTTACGGGAAATCGCGGGTTTTCGTTTGCCGGCTATTAAACTTCTTTCATTAAGCGTCTCATCAAAAATGAAAACATTCCTGAAAATTACAAGTCTCATGCGTTTTAGAGGTGAAAAAATAATTTAAAAAATCGTTCGGGAAAGGAGTTTACTCACAGGGTACTTTTTTTGTATACATTCGACTATACGGGCCAAGCCCGGGATTTACGGGAAATCGCGGGTTTTCGTTGGCCGGTGATTAAACTTCTTTCATTAAGCGTCTCATCAAAAATGAAAACATTCCTGAAAACTACAAGTCTCATGCGTTTTAGTGGTGAAAAAATAATTAAAAAAATCGTTCGGGAAATGTGTTTACTCCCTGGGTATTTTCTTTGTATACTTTTGACTATACGGGCCGAGTCCAGGATTTACGGGAATTCGCGGGTTTTCGTTTGCCGGCGATTAAACTTCTTTTATTCAGAGTCTCATCAAAAATGAAAACATTTTTGAAAACTACAAGTCTCATGCGTTTTAGTGGTGAAAAAATAATTTAAAAAATCGTTCGAGAAATGAGTTTACTCACAGGGTACTTTCTTTGTATACATTCGACTATACGGGCCAAGCCCGGGATTTACGGGAAATCGCGGATTTTCGTTTGCCGGTGATTAAACTTCTTTCATTAGGCGTCTCATCAAAAATGAAAACATTCCTGAAAACTACAAGTCTCATGCGTTTTAGTGGTGAAAAAATAATTTAAAAAATCGTTCGGAAAATGTGTTTACTCCCTGGGTACTTTCTTTGTATATACTCGACTATACGGGCCAAGCACGGGATTTAAGAGAAATCGCGGGTTTTCGTTTGCCGGCGATTAAACTTCTTTCATTAAGCGTCTCATCAAAAATGAAAACATTCCTGAAAACTACAAGTCTCATGCGTTTTAGAGGTGAAAAAATAATTTAAAAAATCGTTCGGGAAATGAGTTTACTCACAGGGTACTTTTTTTGTATACATTCGACTATACGGGCCAAGCCCGGGATTTTCCGGAAATCGCAGGTTTTCGTTTGCGGGTGATTAAACTTCTTTCATTAAGCGTCTCATCAAAAATGAAAACATTCCTGAAAACTACAAGTCTCATGCGTTTTAGTGGTGAAAAAATAATTTAAAAAATCGTTCAGGAAATGTGTTTACTCCCTGGGTATTTTCTTTGTATACTTTTGAATATACGGGCCGAGTCCAGGATTTACGGGAATTCGCGGGTTTTTGTTTGCCGGCGATTAAACTTCTTTTATTTAGAGTCTCATCAAAAATGAAAACATTCCTGAAAACTACAAGTCTCATGCGTTTTAGAGGTGAAAAAATAATTTAAAAAATCGTTCGAGAAATGAGTTTACTCACAGGGTACTTTCTTTGTATACATTCGACTATACGGGCCAAGCCCGGGATTTACGGGAAATCGCGGATTTTCGTTTGCCGGTGATTAAACTTCTTTTATTCAGCGTCTCATCAAAAATGAAAGCATTTTTGAAAACTACAAGTCTCATGCGTTTTAGTGGTGAAAAAATAATTTAAAAAATCGTTCGGGAAATGAGTTTACTCACAGGGTACTTTTTTTGTATACATTCGACTATACGGGCCAAGCCCGGGATTTACGGGAAATCGCGGGTTTTAGGTTGCCGGCGATTAAACTTCTTTCATTAAGCGTCTCATCAAAAATGAAAACATTCCTGAAAACTACAAGTCTCATGCGTTTTAGAGGTGAAAAAATAATTTAAAAAATCGTTCGAGAAATGAGTTTACTCACAGGGTACTTTCTTTGTATACATTCGACTATACGGGCCAAGCCCGGGATTTACGGGAAATCGCGGGTTTTCGTTTGCCGGTGATTAAACTTCTTTCATTAAGCGTCTCATCAAAAATGAAAACATTCCTGAAAACTACAAGTCTCATGCGTTTTAGTGGTGAAAAAATAATTAAAAAGATCGTTCGGGAAATGTGTTTACTCCCTGGGTATTTTCTTTGTATACTTTTAACTATACGGGCCGAGTCCAGGATTTACGGGAATTCGCGGGTTTTCGTTTGCCGGCGATTAAACTTCTTTTATTCAGAGTCTCATCAAAAATGAAAACATTTTTGAAAACTACAAGTCTCATGCGTTTTAGTGGTTAAAAGATAATTTAAAAAATCGTCCGGGAAATGAGTTTACTCACAGGTTACTTTCTTTGTATATACTCGACTATACGGGCCAAGCACGGGATTAAAGGGAAATCGCGGGTTTTCGTTTGCCGGCGATTAAACTTCTGTTATTCAGCGTCTCATCAAAAATGAAAACATTTTTGAAAACTACAAGTCTCATGCGTTTTAGTGGTGAAACAATAACTTAAAAAATCGTTCGGGAAATGAGTTTACTCACAGGGTACTTTTTTTGTATACATTCGACTATACGGGCCAAGCCCGGGATTTACGGGAAATCGCGGGTTTTAGTTTGCCGGCGATTAAACTTCTTTCGATAAGCGTCTTATCAAAAATGAAAACATTTCTGAAAACTACAAGTCTCATGCGTTATAGAGGTGAAAAAATAATTTAAAAAATCGTTCGAGAAATGAGTTTACTCACAGGGTACTTTCTTTGTATACATTCGACTATACGGGCCAAGCCCGGGATTTACGGGAAATCGCGGGTTTTCGTTTGCCGGTGAATAAACTTCTTTCATTAAGCGTCTCATCAAAAATGAAAACATTCCTGAAAACTACAAGTCTCATGCGTTTTAGTGGTGAAAAAATAATTTAAAAAATCGTTCGGGAAATGTGTTTACTCCCTGGGTACTTTCTTTGTATATACTCGACTATACGGGCCAAGCACGGGATTAAAGGGAAATCGCGGGTTTTCGTTTGCCGGCGATTAAACTTCTGTTATTCAGCGTCTCATCAAAAATGAAAACATTTTTGAAAACTACAAGTCTCATGCGTTTTAGTGGTGAAACAATAACTTAAAAAATCGTTCGGGAAATGAGTTTACTCACAGGGTACTTTTTTTGTATACATTCGACTATACGGGCCAAGCCCGGGATTTACAGGAAATCGCGGGTTTTAGTTTGGCGGCGATTAAACTTCTTTCGATAAGCGTCTTATCAAAAATGAAAACATTTCTGAAAACTACAAGTCTCATGCGTTATAGAGGTGAAAAAATAATTTAAAAAATCGTTCGAGAAATGAGTTTACTCACAGGGTACTTTCTTTGTATACATTCGACTATACGGGCCAAGCCCGGGATTTACGGGAAATCGCGGGTTTTCGTTTGCCGGTGAATAAACTTCTTTCATTAAGCGTCTCATCAAAAATGAAAACATTCCTGAAAACTACAAGTCTCATGCGTTTTAGTGGTGAAAAAATAATTTAAAAAATCGTTCGGGAAATGTGTTTACTCCCTGGGTATTTTCTTTGTATACTTTTGACAATACGGGCCGAGTCCAGGATTTACGGGAATTCACGGGTTTTCGTTTGCCGGCGATTAAACTTCTTTTATTCAGAGTCTCATCAAAAATGAAAACATTTTTGAAAACTACAAGTCTCATGCGTTTTAGTGGTTAAAAGATAATTTAAAAAATCGTCCTGGAAATGAGTTTACTCACAGGGTACTTTCTTTGTATATACTGGACTATACGGGCCAAGCCCGGGATTTACATGAAATCGCGGGTTTTCGTTTGCCGGCGATTTAACTTCTTTCATTAAGCGTCTCATCAAAAATGAAAACATTCCTAAAAACTACAAGTCTCATGCGTTTTAGAGGTGAAAAAAAAATTTAAAAAATCGTTCGGGAAATGAGTTTACTCACAGGGTACTTTTTTTGTATACATTCGACTATACGGGCCAAGCCCGGGATTTACGGGAAATCGCGGGTTTTCGTTTGCCGGTGATTAAACTTCTTTCATTAAGCGTCTCATCAGAAATGAAAACATTCCTGAAAACTACAAGTCTCATGCGTTTTAGTGGTTAAAAGATAATTTAAAAAATCGTCCTGGAAATGAGTTTACTCACAGGGTACTTTCTTTGTTTATGCTCGACTATACGGGCCAAGCACTTTAAGGGAAATCGCGGGTTTTCGTTTGCCGGCGATTAAACTTCTTTTATTCAGTGTCTCATCAAAAATGAAAACATTTTTGAAAACTACAAGTCTCATGCGTTTTAGTGGTGAAAAAATAATTTAAAAAATCGTTCGGGAAATGAGTTTACTCACAGGGTACTTTTTTTGTATACATACGACTATACGGGCCAAGCCCGGGATTTACGGGAAATCGCGGGTTTTCGTTTGCCGGCTATTAAACTTCTTTCATTAAGCGTCTCATCAAAAATGAAAACATTCCTGAAAATTACAAGTCTTATGCGTTTTAGAGGTGAAAAAATAATTTAAAAACTCGTTCGGGAAATGAGTTTACTCACAGGGTACTTTTTTTGTATACATTCGACTATACGGGCCAAGCCCGGGATTTACGGGAAATCGCGGGTTTTCGTTTGCCGGTGATTAAACTTCTTTCATTAAGCGTCTCATCAAAAATGAAAACATTCCTGAAAACTACAAGTCTCATGCTTTTTAGTGGTTAAAAGATAATTTAAAAAATCGTTCTGGAAATGAGTTTACTCACTGGGTACTTTCTTTGTATATACTCGACTATACGGGCCAAGCACGGGATTTAAGGGAAATCGCGGGTTTTCGTTTGCCGGCGATTAAACTTCTTTTATTCAGCGTCTCATCAAAAATGAAAACATTTTTGTAAAACTACAAGTCTCATGCGTTTTAGTGGTGAAAAAATAATTTAAAAAATCGTTCGGGAAATGTGTTTACTCCCTGGGTATTTTCTTTGTATACTTTTGAATATACGGGCCGAGTCCAGGATTTACGGGAATTCGCGGGTTTTCGTTTGCCGGCGATTAAACTTCTTTTATTCAGAGTGTCATCAAAAATGAAAACATTTTTGAAAACTACAAGTCTCATGCGTTTTAGTGGTGAAAAAATAATTTAAAAAATCGTTCTGGAAATGAGTTTACTCTCTGGGTCCTTTTTTGTATATACTCGACTATACGGGCCAAGCACGGGATTTAAGGGAAATCGCTGGTTTTCGTTTGCCGGCGATTAAACTTCTTTTATTCAGCGTCTCATCAAAAATGAAAACATTTTTGAAAACTACAAGTCTCATGCGTTTTAGTGGGGAAAAAATAATTTAAAAAATCGTTCGGGAAATGAGTTTACTCACAGGGTACTTTTTTTGTATACATTCGACTATACGGGCCAAGCCCGGGATTTACAGGAAATCGCGGGTTTTCGTTTGCCGGTGATTAAACTTCTTTTATTCAGAGTGTCATCAAAAATGAAAACATTTTTGAAAACTACAAGTCTCATGCGTTTTAGTGGTGAAAAAATAATTTAAAAAATCGTTCTGGAAATGAGTTTACTCACTGGGTCCTTTTTTGTATATACTCGACTATACGGGCCAAGCACGGGATTTAAGGGAAATCGCGGGTTTTCGTTTGCCGGCGATTAAACTTCTTTTATTCAGCGTCTCATCAAAAATGAAAACATTTTTGAAAACTACAAGTCTCATGCGTTTTAGTGGTGAAAAAAGAATTTAAAAAATCGTTCGGAAATGAGTTTACTCACAGGGTACTTTTTTTGTATACATTTGACTATACGGGGCAAGCCCGGGATTCACGGGAAATCGCGGGTTTTCGTTTGCCGGTGATTAAACTTCTTTCATTAAGCGTCTCATCAAAAATGAAAACATTCCTGAAAACTACAAGTCTCATGCGTTTTAGTGGTGAAAAAATAATTCAAAAAATCGTTCGGGAAATGTGTTTACTCCCTGGGTATTTTCTTTGTATACTTTTGACTATACGGGCCGAGTCCAGGATTTACGGGAATTCGCGGGTTTTCGTTTGCCGGCGATTAAACTTCTTTTATTCAGAGTGTCATCAAAAATGAAAACATTTTTGAAAACTACAAGTCTCATGCGTTTTAGTGGTTAAAAGATAATTTAAAAAATCGTTCGGGAAATGAGTTTACACACAGGGTACTTTTTTTGTATACATTCGACTATACGGGCCAAGCCCGGGATTTACAGGAAATCGCGGGTTTTCGTTTGCCGGTGATTAAACTTCTTTTATTCAGAGTGTCATCAAAAATGAAAACATTTTTGAAAACTACAAGTCTCATGCGTTTTAGTGGTGAAAAAATAATTTAAAAAATCGTTCTGGAAATGAGTTTACTCACTGGGTCCTTTTTTGTATATACTCGACTATACGGGCCAAGCCCGGGATTTACGGGAAATCCCGGGTTTTCGTTTGCCGGTGATTAAACTTCTTTCATTAAGCGTCTCATCAAAAATGAAAACATTCCTAAAAACTACAAGTCTCATGCGTTTTAGTGGTGAAAAAATAATTTAAAAAATCGTTCGGGAAATGTGTTTACTCCCTGGGTATTTTCTTTGTATACTTTTGACTATACGGGCCGAGTCCAGGATTTACGGGAATTCGCGGGTTTTCGTTTGCCGGCGATTAAACTTCTTTTATTCAGAGTGTCATCAAAAATGAAAACATTTTTGAAAACTACAAGTCTCAAGCGTTTTAGTGGTTAAAACATAATTTAAAAAATCGTTCTGGACATGAGTTTACTCACTGGGTCCTTTTTTGTATATACTCGACTATACGGGCCAAGCACGGGATTTAAGGGTAATCGCGGGTTTTCGTTTGCCGGCGATTAAACTTCTTTTATTCAGCGTCTCATCAAAAATGAAAACCTTTTTGAAAACTACAAGTCTCATGCGTTTTAGTGGTGAAAAAATAATTTAAAAAATCGTTCGGAAATGAGTTTACTCACAGGGTACTTTTTTTGTATACATTTGACTATACGGGCCAAGCCCGGGATTCACGGGAAATCGCGGGTTTTCGTTTGCCGGTGATTAAACTTCTTTCATTAAGCGTCTCATCAAAAATGAAAACATTCCTGAAAACTACAAGTCTCATGCGTTTTAGTGGTGAAAAAATAATTCAAAAAATCGTTCGGGAAATGTGTTTACTCCCTGGGTATTTTCTTTGTATACTTTTGACTATACGGGCCGAGTCCAGGATTTACGGGAATTCGCGGGTTTTCGTTTGCCGGCGATTAAACTTCTTTTATTCAGAGTGTCATCAAAAATAAAAACATTTTTGAAAACTACAAGTCTCATGCGTTTTAGTGGTTAAAAGATAATTTAAAAAATCGTTCTGGACATGAGTTTACTCACTGGGTCCTTTTTTGTATATACTCGACTATACGGGCCAAGCACGGGATTTAAGGGAAATCGCGGGTTTTCGTTTGCCGGCGATTATACTTCTTTTATTCAGCGTCTCATCAAAAATGAAAACATTTTTGAAAACTACAAGTCTCATGCGTTTTAGTGGTGAAAAAATAATTTAAAAAATCGTTCGGAAATGAGTTTACTCACAGGGTACTTTTTTTGTATACATTTGACTATACGGGCCAAGCCCGGGATTCACGGGAAATCGCGGGTTTTCGTTTGCCGGTGATTAAACTTCTTTCATTAAGCGTCTCATCAAAAATGAAAACATTCCTGAAAACTACAAGTCTCATGCGTTTTAGTGGTTAAAAGATAATTTAAAAAATCGTTCTGGAAATGAGTTTACTCACTGGGTACTTTCTTTGTATATACTCGACTATACGGGCCAAGCACGGGATTTAAGGAAAATCGCGGGTTTTCGTTTGCCGGCGATTAAACTTCTTTTATTCAGCGTCTCATCAAAAATGAAAACATTTTTGTAAAACTACAAGTCTCATGCGTTTTAGTGGTGAAAAAATAATTTAAAAAATCGTTCGGGAAATGAGTTTACTCACAGGGTACTTTTTTTGTATACATTCGACTATACGGGCCAAGCCCGGGATTTACGGGAAATCGCGGGTTTTCGTTTGCCGGTGATTAAACTTCTTTCATTAAGCGTCTCATCAAAAATGAAAACATTCCTAAAAACTACAAGTCTCATGCGTTTTAGTGGTGAAAAAATAATTTAAAAAATCGTTCGGGAAATGTGTTTACTCCCTGGGTATTTTCTTTGTATACTTTTGAATATACGGGCCGAGTCCAGGATTTACGGGAATTCGCGGGTTTTCGTTTGCCGGTGATTAAACTTCTTTCATTAAGCGTCTCATCAAAAATGAAAACATTCCTAAAAACTACAAGTCTCATGCGTTTTAGTGGTTAAAAGATAATTTAAAAAATCGTTCTGGACATGAGTTTACTCACTGGGTCCTTTTTTGTATATACTCGACTATACGGGCCAAGCACGGGATTTAAGGGAAATCGCGGGTTTTCGTTTGCCGGCGATTAAACTTCTTTTATTCAGCGTCTTATCAAAAATGAAAACATTTTTGAAAACTACAAGTCTCATGCGTTTTAGTGGTGAAAAAATAATTTAAAAAATCGTTCGGAAATGAGTTTACTCACAGGGTACTTTTTTTGTATACATTTGACTATACGGGCCAAGCCCGGGATTCACGGGAAATCGCGGGTTTTCGTTTGCCGGTGATTAAACTTCTTTCATTAAGCGTCTCATCAAAAATGAAAACATTCCTGAAAACTACAAGTCTCATGCGTTTTAGTGGTGAAAAAATAATTCAAAAAATCGTTCGGGAAATGTGTTTACTCCCTGGGTATTTTCTTTGTATACTTTTGACTATACGGGCCGAGTCCAGGATTTACGGGAATTCGCAGGTTTTCGTTTGCCGGCGATTAAACTTCTTTTATTCAGAGTGTCATCAAAAATAAAAACATTTTTGAAAACTACAAGTCTCATGCGTTTTAGTGGTTAAAAGATAATTTAAAAAATCGTTCTGGACATGAGTTTACTCACTGGGTCCTTTTTTGTATATACTCGACTATACGGGCCAAGCACGGGATTTAAGGGAAATCGCGGGTTTTCGTTTGCCGGCGATTATACTTCTTTTATTCAGCGTCTCATCAAAAATGAAAACATTTTTGAAAACTACAAGTCTCATGCGTTTTAGTGGTGAAAAAATAATTTAAAAAATCGTTCGGAAATGAGTTTACTCACAGGGTACTTTTTTTGTATACATTTGACTATACGGGCCAAGCCTGGGATTCACGGGAAATCGCGGGTTTTCGTTTGCCGGTGATTAAACTTCTTTCATTAAGCGTCTCATCAAAAATGAAAACATTCCTGAAAACTACAAGTCTCATGCGTTTTAGTGGTTAAAAGATAATTTAAAAAATCGTTCTGGAAATGAGTTTACTCACTGGGTACTTTCTTTGTATATACTCGACTATACGGGCCAAGCACGGGATTTAAGGAAAATCGCGGGTTTTCGTTTGCCGGCGATTAAACTTCTTTTATTCAGCGTCTCATCAAAAATGAAAACATTTTTGTAAAACTACAAGTCTCATGCGTTTTAGTGGTGAAAAAATAATTTAAAAAATCGTTCGGGAAATGAGTTTACTCACAGGGTACTTTTTTTGTATACATTCGACTATACGGGCCAAGCCCGGGATTTACGGGAAATCGCGGGTTTTCGTTTGCCGGTGATTAAACTTCTTTCATTAAGCGTCTCATCAAAAATGAAAACATTCCTAAAAACTACAAGTCTCATGCGTTTTAGTGGTGAAAAAATAATTTAAAAAATCGTTCGGGAAATGAGTTTACTCACAGGGTACTTTTTTTGTATACATTCGACTATACGGGCCAAGCCCGGGATTTACGGGAATTCGCGGGTTTTCGTTTGCCGGTGATTAAACTTCTTTTATTCAGAGTGTCATCAAAAATGAAAACATTTTTGAAAACTACAAGTCTCATGCGTTTTAGTGGTGAAAAAATAATTTAAAAAATCGTTCGGGAAATGAGTTTACTCACAGGGTACTTTTTTTGTATACATTCGACTATACGGGCCAAGCCCGGGATTTACGGGAATTCGCGGGTTTTCGTTTGCCGGTGATTAAACTTCTTTTATTCAGAGTGTCATCAAAAATGAAAACATTTTTGAAAACTACAAGTCTCATGCGTTTTAGTGGTGAAAAAATAATTTAAAAAATCGTTCTGGAAATGAGTTTACTCACTGGGTCCTTTTTTGTATATACTCGACTATACGGGCCAAGCACGGCATTTAAGGGAAATCGCGGGTTTTCGTTTGCCGGCGATTAAACTTCTTTTATTCAGCGTCTCATCAAAAATGAAAACATTTTTGAAAACTACAAGTCTCATGCGTTTTAGTGGTGAAAAAATAATTTAAAAAATCGTTCGGGAAATGAGTTTACTCACAGGGTACTTTTTTTGTATACATTCGACTATACGGGCCAAGCCCGGGATTTACGGGAAATCGCGGGTTTTCGTTTGCCGGTGATTAAACTTCTTTCATTAAGCGTCTCATCAAAAATCAAAACATTCCTAAAAACTACAAGTCTCATGCGTTTTAGTGGTGAAAAAATAATTTAAAAAATCGTTCGGGAAATGTGTTTACTCCCTGGGTATTTTCTTTGTATACTTTTGACTATACGGGCCGAGTCCAGGATTTACGGGAATTCGCGGGTTTTCGTTTGCCGGCGATTAAACTTCTTTTATTCAGAGTGTCATCAAAAATGAAAACATTTTTGAAAACTACAAGTCTCATGCGTTTTAGTGGTTAAAAGATAATTTAAAAAATCGTTCTGGACATGAGTTTACTCACTGGGTCCTTTTTTGTATATACTCGACTATACGGGCCAAGCACGGGATTTAAGGGAAATCGCGGGTTTTCGTTTGCCGGCGATTAAACTTCTTTTATTCAGCGTCTCATCAAAAATGAAAACATTTTTGAAAACTACAAGTCTCATGCGTTTTAGTGGTAAAAAAATAATTTAAAAAATCGTTCGGAAATGAGTTTACTCACAGGGTACTTTTTTTGTATACATTTGACTATACGGGCCAAGCCCGGGATTCACGGGAAATCGCGGGTTTTCGTTTGCCGGTGATTAAACTTCTTTCATTAAGCGTCTCATCAAAAATGAAAACATTCCTGAAAACTACAAGTCTCATGCGTTTTAGTGGTGAAAAAATAATTCAAAAAATCGTTCGGGAAATGTGTTTACTCCCTGGGTATTTTCTTTGTATACTTTTGACTATACGGGCCGAGTCCAGGATTTACGGGAATTCGCGGGTTTTCGTTTGCCGGCGATTAAACTTCTTTTATTCAGCGTCTCATCAAAAATGAAAACATTTTTGAAAACTACAAGTCTCATGCGTTTTAGTGGTGAAAAAATAATTTAAAAAATCGTTCGGGAATTGAGTTTACTCACAGGGTACTTTTTTTTGTATACATTCGACTATACCGGCCAAGCCCGGGATTTACGGGAAATCGCGGGTTTTCGTTTGCCGGCGATTAAACTTCTTTCATTAAGCGTCTCATCAAAAATGAAAACATTCCTGAAAACTACAAGTCTCATGCGTTTTAGAGGTGAAAAAATAATTTAAAAAATCGTTCGGGAAATGAGTTTACTCACAGGGTACTTTTTTTGTATACATTCGACTATACGGGCCAAGCCCGGGATTTACGGGAAATCGCGGGTTTTCGTTTGCCGGTGATTAAACTTCTTTCATTAAGCGTCTCATCAAAAATGAAAACATTCCTGAAAACTACAAGTCTCATGCGTTTTAGTGGTGTAAAAATAATTTAAAAAATCGTTCGGGAAATGTGCTTACTCCCTGGGTATTTTCTTTGTATACTTTTGACTATACGGGCCGAGTCCAGGATTTACGGGAATTCGCGGGTTTTCGTTTGCCGGCGATTAAACTTCTTTTATTCAGAGTCTCATCAAAAATGATAACATTTTTGAAAACTACAAGTCTCATGCGTTTTAGTGTTGAAAAAATAATTTAAAAAATCGTTCGAGAAATGAGTTTACTCACAGGGTACTTTTTTTAGGGAAATCGCGGGTTTTCGTTTGCCGGCGATTAAACTTCTTTCATTAAGCGTCTCATCAAAAATGAAAACATTCCTAAAAACTACAAGTCTCATGCGTTTTAGTGGTGAAAAAATAATTTAAAAAATCGTTCGGGAAATGAGTTTACTCACAGGGTACTTTTTTTGTATACATTCGACTATACGGGCCAAGCCCGGGATTTACGGGAATTCGCGGGTTTTCGTTTGCCGGTGATTAAACTTCTTTTATTCAGAGTGTCATCAAAAATGAAAACATTTTTGAAAACTACAAGTCTCATGCGTTTTAGTGGTGAAAAAATAATTTAAAAAATCGTTCGGGAAATGAGTTTACTCACAGGGTACTTTTTTTGTATACATTCGACTATACGGGCCAAGCCCGGGATTTACGGGAATTCGCGGGTTTTCGTTTGCCGGTGATTAAACTTCTTTTATTCAGAGTGTCATCAAAAATGAAAACATTTTTGAAAACTACAAGTCTCATGCGTTTTAGTGGTGAAAAAATAATTTAAAAAATCGTTCTGGAAATGAGTTTACTCACTGGGTCCTTTTTTGTATATACTCGACTATACGGGCCAAGCACGGCATTTAAGGGAAATCGCGGGTTTTCGTTTGCCGGCGATTAAACTTCTTTTATTCAGCGTCTCATCAAAAATGAAAACATTTTTGAAAACTACAAGTCTCATGCGTTTTAGTGGTGAAAAAATAATTTAAAAAATCGTTCGGGAAATGAGTTTACTCACAGGGTACTTTTTTTGTATACATTCGACTATACGGGCCAAGCCCGGGATTTACGGGAAATCGCGGGTTTTCGTTTGCCGGTGATTAAACTTCTTTCATTAAGCGTCTCATCAAAAATCAAAACATTCCTAAAAACTACAAGTCTCATGCGTTTTAGTGGTGAAAAAATAATTTAAAAAATCGTTCGGGAAATGTGTTTACTCCCTGGGTATTTTCTTTGTATACTTTTGACTATACGGGCCGAGTCCAGGATTTACGGGAATTCGCGGGTTTTCGTTTGCCGGCGATTAAACTTCTTTTATTCAGAGTGTCATCAAAAATGAAAACATTTTTGAAAACTACAAGTCTCATGCGTTTTAGTGGTTAAAAGATAATTTAAAAAATCGTTCTGGACATGAGTTTACTCACTGGGTCCTTTTTTGTATATACTCGACTATACGGGCCAAGCACGGGATTTAAGGGAAATCGCGGGTTTTCGTTTGCCGGCGATTAAACTTCTTTTATTCAGCGTCTCATCAAAAATGAAAACATTTTTGAAAACTACAAGTCTCATGCGTTTTAGTGGTGAAAAAATAATTTAAAAAATCGTTCGGAAATGAGTTTACTCACAGGGTACTTTTTTTGTATACATTTGACTATACGGGCCAAGCCCGGGATTCACGGGAAATCGCGGGTTTTCGTTTGCCGGTGATTAAACTTCTTTCATTAAGCGTCTCATCAAAAATGAAAACATTCCTGAAAACTACAAGTCTCATGCGTTTTAGTGGTGAAAAAATAATTCAAAAAATCGTTCGGGAAATGTGTTTACTCCCTGGGTATTTTCTTTGTATACTTTTGACTATACGGGCCGAGTCCAGGATTTACGGGAATTCGCGGGTTTTCGTTTGCCGGCGATTAAACTTCTTTTATTCAGCGTCTCATCAAAAATGAAAACATTTTTGAAAACTACAAGTCTCATGCGTTTTAGTGGTGAAAAAATAATTTAAAAAATCGTTCGGGAAATGAGTTTACTCACAGGGTACTTTTTTTGTATACATTCGACTATACGGGCCAAGCCCGGGATTTACGGGAAATCGCGGGTTTTCGTTTGCCGGTGATTAAACTTCTTTCATTAAGCGTCTCATCAAAAATGAAAACATTCCTGAAAACTACAAGTCTCATGCGTTTTAGTGGTGTAAAAATAATTTAAAAAATCGTTCGGGAAATGTGCTTACTCCCTGGGTATTTTCTTTGTATACTTTTGACTATACGGGCCGAGTCCAGGATTTACGGGAATTCGCGGGTTTTCGTTTGCCGGCGATTAAACTTCTTTTATTCAGAGTCTCATCAAAAATGATAACATTTTTGAAAACTACAAGTCTCATGCGTTTTAGTGTTGAAAAAATAATTTAAAAAATCGTTCGAGAAATGAGTTTACTCACAGGGTACTTTTTTTAGGGAAATCGCGGGTTTTCGTTTGCCGGCGATTAAACTTCTTTCATTAAGCGTCTCATCAAAAATGAAAACATTCCTGAAAACTACAAGTCTCATGCGTTTTAGAGGTGAAAAAATAATTTAAAAAATCGTTCGGGAAATGAGTTTACTCCCTGGGTACTTTCTTTGTATACTTTTGACTATACGGGCCGAGTCCGGGATTTAGGGGAAATCGCGGGTTTTCGTTTGCCGGCGATTAAACATCTTTTATTCAGCGTCTCATCAAAAATGAAAACATTTTTGAAAACTACAAGTCTCATACGTTTTAGTGGTGAAAAGATTATTTAAAAAATCGTTCTGGAATTAATGTTTACTCCCTGCGTATTTTCTTTGTATACTTTTGACTATACGGGCCGATTCCGGGATTTACGGGAATTCGCGGGTTTTCGTTTGCCGGCAATTAAATTTCTTTTATTCAGCGTCTCATCAAAAATGAAAACATTTTTGAAAACTACAAGTTTCGTGCGTTTTAGTGGTGAAAAGATAATTTAAAAAATCGTTCTGGAAATGAGTTTACTCGCAGGGTACTTTCTTTGTATACTTTTGACTATACGGGCCGAGCCCAGGATTTACGGGAAATCGCGGGTATTCGTTTGCCGGCGATTAAACTTCTTTTATTCAGCGTCTCATCAAAAATGAAAACATTTTTGAAAACTACAAGTCTCTTACGTTTTAGTGGTGAAAAAATAATTTAAAAAATCGTTCGGGAAATGAGTTTACTCCTTGGGTATTTTCTTTGTGTACTTTTGACTATACGGGCCGAGTCCGGGATTTACGGGAAATCGCGGGTTTTCGTTTCACGGCGATTAAACTTCTTTTATTCAGCGTCTCATCAAAAATGAAAACATTTTTGAAAACTACAAGTCTCATGCGTTTTAGTGGTGAAAAAATAATTTAAAAAATCGTTCTGGAAAGGAGTTTACTCACAGGGTACTTTCTTTGTATATACTCGACTATAGGGACCAAGCACGGGATTTAAGGGAAATCGCGGGTTTTCGTTTCCCGGCGATTAAACTTCTTTTATTCAGCGTCTCATCAAAAATGAAAACATTTTTGAAAACTACAAGTCTCATGCGTTTTAGTGGTGAAAAAATAATTTAAAAAATCGTTCTGGAAAGGAGTTTACTCACAGGGTACTTTCTTTGTATATACTCGACTATACGAGCCAAGCACGGGATTTACGGGAAATCGCGGGTTTTCGTTTGCCGGCGATTAAACTTCTTTTATTCAGCGTCTCATCAAAAATAAAAACATTTTTGAAAACTACAAGTCTAATGCGTTTTAGTGATGAAAAAATAATTTAAAAAATCGTTCGGGAAATGTGTTTACTCCCTTGGTATTTTCTTTGTATATACTCGACTATACGGGCCAAGCACGGGATTTAAGGGAAATCGCGGGTTTTCGTTTGCCGGCGATTAAACTTCTTTTATTCAGCGTCTCATCAAAAATGAAAACATTTTTGAAAACTACAAGTCTCATGCGTTTTAGTGGTGAAAAAATAATTTAAAAAATCGTTCGGGAAATGAGTTTACTCACAGGGTACTTTTTTTGTATACATTCGACTATACGGGCCAAGCCCGGGATTTACGGGAAATCGCGGGTTTTCGTTTGCCGGTGATTAAACTTCTTTCATTAAGCGTCTCATCAAAAATGAAAACATTTTTGAAAACTACAAGTCTCATGCGTTTTAGTGGTGAAAAAATAATTTAAAAAATCGTTCTGGAAAGGAGTTTACTCACAGGGTACTTTCTTTGTATATACTCGACTATACGAGCCAAGCACGGGATTTACGGGAAATCGCGGGTTTTCGTTTGCCGGCGATTAAACTTCTTTTATTCAGCGTCTCATCAAAAATAAAAACATTTTTGAAAACTACAAGTCTAATGCGTTTTAGTGATGAAAAAATAATTTAAAAAATCGTTCGGGAAATGTGTTTACTCCCTTGGTATTTTCTTTGTATATACTCGACTATACGGGCCAAGCACGGGATTTAAGGGAAATCGCGGGTTTTCGTTTGCCGGCGATTAAACTTCTTTTATTCAGCGTCTCATCAAAAATGAAAACATTTTTGAAAACTACAAGTCTCATGCGTTTTAGTGGTGAAAAAATAATTTAAAAAATCTTTCGGGAAATGAGTTTACTCACAGGGTACTTTTTTTGTATACATTCGACTATACGGGCCAAGCCCGGGATTTACGGGAAATCGCGGGTTTTCGTTTGCCGGTGATTAAACTTCTTTCATTAAGCGTCTCATCAAAAATCAAAACATTCCTGAAAACTACAAGTCTCATGCGTTTTAGTGGTGAAAAAATAATTTAAAAAATCGTTCGGGAAATGTGTTTACTCCCTGGGTATTTTCTTTGTATACTTTTGACTATACGGGCCGAGTCCAGGATTTACGGGAATTCGCGGGTTTTCGTTTGCCGGCGATTAAACTTCTTTTATTCAGAGTTTCATCAAAAATGAAAACATTTTTGAAAACTACAAGTCTCATGCGTTTTAGTGGTTAAAAGATAATTTAAAAAATCGTTCTGGACATGAGTTTACTCACTGGGTCCTTTTTTGTATATACTCGACTATACGGGCCAAGCACGGGATTTAAGGGAAATCGCGGGTTTTCGTTTGCCGGCGATTAAACTTCTTTTATTCAGCGTCTCATCAAAAATGAAAACATTTTTGAAAACTACAAGTCTCATGCGTTTTAGTGGTGAAAAAATAATTTAAAAAATCGTTCGGAAATGAATTTACTCACAGGGTACTTTTTTTGTATACATTCGACTATACGGGCCAAGCCCGGGATTTACAGGAAATCGCGGGTTTTCGTTTGCCGGTGATTAAACTTCTTTTATTCAGAGTGTCATCAAAAATGAAAACATTTTTGAAAACTACAAGTCTCATGCGTTTTAGTGGTGAAAAAATAATTTAAAAAATCGTTCTGGAAATGAGTTTACTCACTGGGTCCTTTTTTGTATATACTCGACTATACGGGCCAAGCACGGGATTTAAGGGAAATCGCGGGTTTTCGTTTGCGGCGATTAAACTTCTTTTATTCAGCGTCTCATCAAAATTGAAAACATTTTTGAAAACTACAAGTCTCATGCGTTTTAGTGGTGAAAAAATAATTTAAAAATCGTTCGGGAAATGAGTTTACTCACAGGGTACTTTTTTTGTATACATTCGACTATACGGGCCAAGCCCGGGATTTACAGGAAATCGCGGGTTTTCGTTTGCCGGTGATTAAACTTCTTTCATTAAGCGTCTCATCAAAAATCAAAACATTCCTAAAAACTACAAGTCTCATGCGTTTTAGTGGTGAAAAAATAATTTAAAAAATCGTTCGGGAAATGTGTTTACTCCCTGGGTATTTTCTTTGTATACTTTTGACTATACGGGCCGAGTCCAGGATTTACGGGAATTCGCGGGTTTTCGTTTGCCGGCGATTAAACTTCTTTTATTCAGAGTGTCATCAAAAATGAAAACATTTTTGAAAACTACAAGTCTCATGCGTTTTAGTGGTTAAAAGATAATTTAAAAAATCGTTCTGGACATGAGTTTACTCACTGGGTCCTTTTTGGTATATACTCGACTATACGGGCCAAGCACGGGATTTAAGGGAAATCACGGGTTTTCGTTTGCCGGCGATTAAACTTCTTTTATTCAGCGTCTCATCAAAAATGAAGACATTTTTGAAAACTACAAGTCTCATGCGTTTTAGTGGTGAAAAAATAATTTAAAAAATCGTTCGGAAATGAGTTTACTCACAGGGTACTTTTTTTGTATACATTTGACTATACGGGCCAAGCCCGGGATTCACGGGAAATCGCGGGTTTTCGTTTGCCGGTGATTAAACTTCTTTCATTAAGCGTCTCATCAAAAATGAAAACATTCCTGAAAACTACAAGTCTCATGCGTTTTAGTGGTGAAAAAATAATTCAAAAAATCGTTCGGGAAATGTGTTTACTCCCTGGGTATTTTCTTTGTATACTTTTGACTATACGGGCCGAGTCCAGGATTTACGGGAATTCGCGGGTTTTCGTTTGCCGGCGATTAAACTTCTTTTATTCAGCGTCTCATCAAAAATGAAAACATTTTTGAAAACTACAAGTCTCATGCGTTTTAGTGGTGAAAAAATAATTTAAAAAATCGTTCGGGAATTGAGTTTACTCACAGGGTACTTTTTTTAGGGAAATCGCGGGTTTTCGTTTGCCGGCGATTAAACTTCTTTTATTCAGCGTCTCATCAAAAATAAAAACATTTTTGAAAACTACAAGTCTAATGCGTTTTAGTGATGAAAAAATAATTTAAAAAATCGTTCGGGAAATGTGTTTACTCCCTTGGTATTTTCTTTGTATATACTCGACTATACGGGCCAAGCACGGGATTTAAGGGAAATCGCGGGTTTTCGTTTGCCGGCGATTAAACTTCTTTTATTCAGCGTCTCATCAAAAATGAAAACATTTTTGAAAACTACAAGTCTCATGCGTTTTAGTGGTGAAAAAATAATTTAAAAAATCGTTCGGGAAATGAGTTTACTCACAGGGTACTTTTTTTGTATACATTCGACTATACGGGCCAAGCCCGGGATTTACGGGAAATCGCGGGTTTTCGTTTGCCGGTGATTAAACTTCTTTCATTAAGCGTCTCATCAAAAATGAAAACATTTTTGAAAACTACAAGTCTTATGCGTTTTAGTGGTGAAAAAATAATTTAAAAAATCGTTCTGGAAAGGAGTTTACTCACAGGGTACTTTCTTTGTATATACTCGACTATACGAGCCAAGCACGGGATTTACGGGAAATCGCGGGTTTTCGTTTGCCGGCGATTAAACTTCTTTTATTCAGCGTCTCATCAAAAATAAAAACATTTTTGAAAACTACAAGTCTAATGCGTTTTAGTGATGAAAAAATAATTTAAAAAATCGTTCGGGAAATGTGTTTACTCCCTTGGTATTTTCTTTGTATATACTCGACTATACGGGCCAAGCACGGGATTTAAGGGAAATCGCGGGTTTTCGTTTGCCGGCGATTAAACTTCTTTTATTCAGCGTCTCATCAAAAATGAAAACATTTTTGAAAACTACAAGTCTCATGCGTTTTAGTGGTGAAAAAATAATTTAAAAAATCTTTCGGGAAATGAGTTTACTCACAGGGTACTTTTTTTGTATACATTCGACTATACGGGCCAAGCCCGGGATTTACGGGAAATCGCGGGTTTTCGTTTGCCGGTGATTAAACTTCTTTCATTAAGCGTCTCATCAAAAATCAAAACATTCCTGAAAACTACAAGTCTCATGCGTTTTAGTGGTGAAAAAATAATTTAAAAAATCGTTCGGGAAATGTGTTTACTCCCTGGGTATTTTCTTTGTATACTTTTGACTATACGGGCCGAGTCCAGGATTTACGGGAATTCGCGGGTTTTCGTTTGCCGGCGATTAAACTTCTTTTATTCAGAGTGTCATCAAAAATGAAAACATTTTTGAAAACTACAAGTCTCATGCGTTTTAGTGGTTAAAAGATAATTTAAAAAATCGTTCTGGACATGAGTTTACTCACTGGGTCCTTTTTTGTATATACTCGACTATACGGGCCAAGCACGGGATTTAAGGGAAATCGCGGGTTTTCGTTTGCCGGCGATTAAACTTCTTTTATTCAGCGTCTCATCAAAAATGAAAACATTTTTGAAAACTACAAGTCTCATGCGTTTTAGTGGTGAAAAAATAATTTAAAAAATCGTTCGGAAATGAATTTACTCACAGGGTACTTTTTTTGTATACATTCGACTATACGGGCCAAGCCCGGGATTTACAGGAAATCGCGGGTTTTCGTTTGCCGGTGATTAAACTTCTTTTATTCAGAGTGTCATCAAAAATGAAAACATTTTTGAAAACTACAAGTCTCATGCGTTTTAGTGGTGAAAAAATAATTTAAAAAATCGTTCTGGAAATGAGTTTACTCACTGGGTCCTTTTTTGTATATACTCGACTATACGGGCCAAGCACGGGATTTAAGGGAAATCGCGGGTTTTCGTTTGCCGGCGATTAAACTTCTTTTATTCAGCGTCTCATCAAAATTGAAAACATTTTTGAAAACTACAAGTCTCATGCGTTTTAGTGGTGAAAAAATAATTTAAAAAATCGTTCGGGAAATGAGTTTACTCACAGGGTACTTTTTTTGTATACATTCGACTATACGGGCCAAGCCCGGGATTTACGGGAAATCGCGGGTTTTCGTTTGCCGGTGATTAAACTTCTTTCATTAAGCGTCTCATCAAAAATCAAAACATTCCTAAAAACTACAAGTCTCATGCGTTTTAGTGGTGAAAAAATAATTTAAAAAATCGTTCGGGAAATGTGTTTACTCCCTGGGTATTTTCTTTGTATACTTTTGACTATACGGGCCGAGTCCAGGATTTACGGGAATTCGCGGGTTTTCGTTTGCCGGCGATTAAACTTCTTTTATTCAGCGTCTCATCAAAAATGAAAACATTTTTGAAAACTACAAGTCTCATGCGTTTTAGTGGTGAAAAAATAATTTAAAAAATCGTTCGGAAATGAATTTACTCACAGGGTACTTTTTTTGTATACATTCGACTATACGGGCCAAGCCCGGGATTTACAGGAAATCGCGGGTTTTCGTTTGCCGGTGATTAAACTTCTTTTATTCAGAGTGTCATCAAAAATGAAAACATTTTTGAAAACTACAAGTCTCATGCGTTTTAGTGGTGAAAAAATAATTTAAAAAATCGTTCGGAAATGAATTTACTCACAGGGTACTTTTTTTGTATACATTCGACTATACGGGCCAAGCCCGGGATTTACAGGAAATCGCGGGTTTTCGTTTGCCGGTGATTAAACTTCTTTTATTCAGAGTGTCATCAAAAATGAAAACATTTTTGAAAACTACAAGTCTCATGCGTTTTAGTGGTGAAAAAATAATTTAAAAAATCGTTCTGGAAATGAGTTTACTCACTGGGTCCTTTTTTGTATATACTCGACTATACGGGCCAAGCACGGGATTTAAGGGAAATCGCGGGTTTTCGTTTGCCGGCGATTAAACTTCTTTTATTCAGCGTCTCATCAAAATTGAAAACATTTTTGAAAACTACAAGTCTCATGCGTTTTAGTGGTGAAAAAATAATTTAAAAAATCGTTCGGGAAATGAGTTTACTCACAGGGTACTTTTTTTGTATACATTCGACTATACGGGCCAAGCCCGGGATTTACGGGAAATCGCGGGTTTTCGTTTGCCGGTGATTAAACTTCTTTCATTAAGCGTCTCATCAAAAATCAAAACATTCCTAAAAACTACAAGTCTCATGCGTTTTAGTGGTGAAAAAATAATTTAAAAAATCGTTCGGGAAATGTGTTTACTCCCTGGGTATTTTCTTTGTATACTTTTGACTATACGGGCCGAGTCCAGGATTTACGGGAATTCGCGGGTTTTCGTTTGCCGGCGATTAAACTTCTTTTATTCAGAGTGTCATCAAAAATGAAAACATTTTTGAAAACTACAAGTCTCATGCGTTTTAGTGGTTAAAAGATAATTTAAAAAATCGTTCTGGACATGAGTTTACTCACTGGGTCCTTTTTGGTATATACTCGACTATACGGGCCAAGCACGGGATTTAAGGGAAATCACGGGTTTTCGTTTGCCGGCGATTAAACTTCTTTTATTCAGCGTCTCATCAAAAATGAAAACATTTTTGAAAACTACAAGTCTCATGCGTTTTAGTGGTGAAAAAATAATTTAAAAAATCGTTCGGAAATGAGTTTACTCACAGGGTACTTTTTTTGTATACATTTGACTATACGGGCCAAGCCCGGGATTTACGGGAAATCGCGGGTTTTCGATTGCCGGTGATTAAACTTCTTTCATTAAGCGTCTCATCAAAAATGAAAACATTTTTGAAAACTACAAGTCTCATGCGTTTTAGTGGTGAAAAAATAATTTAAAAAATCGTTCGGAAATGAGTTTACTCACAGGGTACTTTTTTTGTATACATTTGACTATACGGGCCAAGCCCGGGATTTACGGGAAATCGCGGGTTTTCGATTGCCGGTGATTAAACTTCTTTCATTAAGCGTCTCATCAAAAATGAAAACATTCCTGAAAACTACAAGTCTCATGCGTTTTAGTGGTGTAAAAATAATTTAAAAAATCGTTCGGGAAATGTGTTTACTCCCTGGGTATTTTCTTTGTATACTTTTGACTATACGGGCCGAGTCCAGGATTTACGGGAATTCGCGGGTTTTCGTTTGCCGGCGATTAAACTTCTTTTATTCAGAGTCTCATCAAAAATGATAACATTTTTGAAAACTACAAGTCTCATGCGTTTTAGTGTTGAAAAAATAATTTAAAAAATCGTTCGAGAAATGAGTTTACTCACAGGGTACTTTTTTTAGGGAAATCGCGGGTTTTCGTTTGCCGGCGATTAAACTTCTTTCATTAAGCGTCTCATCAAAAATGAAAACATTCCTGAAAACTACAAGTCTCATGCGTTTTAGAGGTGAAAAAATAATTTAAAAAATCGTTCGGGAAATGAGTTTACTCCCTGGGTACTTTCTTTGTATACTTTTGACTATACGGGCCGAGTCCGGGATTTAGGGGAAATCGCGGGTTTTCGTTTGCCGGCGATTAAACATCTTTTATTCAGCGTCTCATCAAAAATGAAAACATTTTTGAAAACTACAAGTCTCATACGTTTTAGTGGTGAAAAGATTATTTAAAAAATCGTTCTGGAATTGAGTTTACTCCCTGCGTATTTTTTTTGTATACTTTTGACTATACGGGCCGATTCCGGGATTTACGGGAATTCGCGGGTTTTCGTTTGCCGGCAATTAAACTTCTTTTATTCAGCGTCTCATCAAAAATGAAAACATTTTTGAAAACTACAAGTTTCGTGCGTTTTAGTGGTGAAAAGATAATTTAAAAAATCGTTCTGGAAATGAGTTTACTCGCAGGGTACTTTCTTTGTATACTTTTGACTGTACGGGCCGAGCCCAGGATTTAAGGGAAATCGCGGGTATTCGTTTGCCGGCGATTAAACTTCTTTTATTCAGCGTCTCATCAAAAATGAAAACATTTTTGAAAACTACAAGTCTCTTACGTTTTAGTGGTGAAAAAATAATTTAAAAAATCGTTCGGAAAATGAGTTTACTCCTTGGGTATTTTCTTTGTGTACTTTTGACTATACGGGCCGAGTCCGGGATTTACGGGAAATCGCGGGTTTTCGTTTCACGGCGATTAAACTTCTTTTATTCAGCGTCTCATCAAAAATGAAAACATTTTTGAAAACTACAAGTCTCATGTGTTTTAGTGGTGAAAAAATAATTTAAAAAATCGTTCTGGAAAGGAGTTTACTCACAGGGTACTTTCTTTGTATATACTCGACTATAGGGGCCAAGCACGGGATTTAAGGGAAATCGCGGGTTTTCGTTTCCCGGCGATTAAACTTCTTTTATTCAGCGTCTCATCAAAAATGAAAACATTTTTGAAAACTACAAGTCTCATGCGTTTTAGTGGTGAAAAAATAATTTAAAAATCGTTCTGGAAAGGAGTTTACTCACAGGGTACTTTCTTTGTATATACTCGACTATACGAGCCAAGCACGGGATTTACGGGAAATCGCGGGTTTTCGTTTGCCGGCGATTAAACTTCTTTTATTCAGCGTCTCATCAAAAATAAAAACATTTTTGAAAACTACAAGTCTAATGCGTTTTAGTGATGAAAAAATAATTTAAAAAATCGTTCGGGAAATGTGTTTACTCCCTGGGTATTTTCTTTGTATATACTCGACTATACGGGCCAAGCACGGGATTTAAGGGAAATCGCGGTTTTTTGTTTGCCGGCGATTAAACTTCTTTTATTCAGCGTCTCATCAAAAATGAAAACATTTTTGAAAACTACAAGTCTCATGCGTTTTAGTGGTGAAAAAATAATTTAAAAAATCGTTCGGGAAATGAGTTTACTCACAGGGTACTTTTTTTGTATACATTCGACTATACGGGCCAAGCCCGGGATTTACGGGAAATCGCGGGTTTTCGTTTGCCGGTGATTAAACTTCTTTCATTAAGCGTCTCATCAAAAATCAAAACATTCCTGAAAACTACAAGTCTCATGCGTTTTAGTGGTGAAAAAATAATTTAAAAAATCGTTCGGGAAATGTGTTTACTCCCTGGGTATTTTCTTTGTATACTTTTGACTATACGGGCCGAGTCCAGGATTTACGGGAATGCGCGGGTTTTCGTTTGCCGGCGATTAAACTTCTTTTATTCAGAGTGTCATCAAAAATGAAAACATTTTTGAAAACTACAAGTCTCATGCGTTTTAGTGGTTAAAAGATAATTTAAAAAATCGTTCTGGACATGAGTTTACTCACTGGGTCCTTTTTTGTATATACTCGACTATACGGGCCAAGCACGGGATTTAAGGGAAATCGCGGGTTTTCGTTTGCCGGCGATTAAACTTCTTTTATTCAGCGTCTCATCAAAAATGAAAACATTTTTGAAAACTACAAGTCTCATGCGTTTTAGTGGTGAAAAAATAATTTAAAAAATCGTTCGGAAATGAGTTTACTCACAGGGTACTTTTTTTGTATACATTTGACTATACGGGCCAAGCCCGGGATTCACGGGAAATCGCGGGTTTTTGTTTGCCGGTGATTAAACTTCTTTCATTAAGCGTCTCATCAAAAATGAAAACATTCCTGAAAACTACAAGTCTCATGCGTCTTAGTGGTGAAAAAATAATTCAAAAAATCGTTCGGGAAATGTGTTTACTCCCTGGGTATTTTCTTTGTATACTTTTGACTATACGGGCCGAGTCCAGGATTTACGGGAATTCGCGGGTTTTCGTTTGCCGGCGATTAAACTTCTTTTATTCAGCGTCTCATCAAAAATGAAAACATTTTTGAAAACTACAAGTCTCATGCGTTTTAGTGGTGAAAAAATAATTTAAAAAATCGTTCGGGAATTGAGTTTACTCACAGGGTACTTTTTTTTGCATACATTCGACTATACGGGCCAAGCCCGGGATTTACGGGAAATCGCGGGTTTTCATTTGCCGGCGATTAAACTTCTTTCATTAAGCGTCTCATCAAAAATGAAAACATTCCTGAAAACTACAAGTCTCATGCGTTTTAGAGGTGAAAAAATAATTTAAAAAATCGTTCGGGAAATGAGTTTACTCACAGGGTACTTTTTTTGTATACATTCGACTATACGGGCCAAGCCCGGGATTTACGGGAAATCGCGGGTTTTCGTTTGCCGGTGATTAAACTTCTTTCATTAAGCGTCTCATCAAAAATGAAAACATTCCTGAAAACTACAAGTCTCATGGGTTTTAGTGGTGTAAAAATAATTTAAAAAATCGTTCGGGAAATGTGTTTACTCCCTGGGTATTTTCTTTGTATACTTTTGACTATACGGGCCGAGTCCAGGATTTACGGGAATTCGCGGGTTTTCGTTTGTCGGCGATTAAACTTCTTTTATTCAGAGTCTCATCAAAAATGATAACATTTTTGAAAACTACAAGTCTCATGCGTTTTAGTGTTGAAAAAATAATTTAAAAAATCGTTCGAGAAATGAGTTTACTCACAGGGTACTTTTTTTTAGGGAAATCGCGGGTTTTCGTTTGCCGGCGATTAAACTTCTTTCATTAAGCGTCTCATCAAAAATGAAAACATTCCTGAAAACTACAAATCTCATACGTTTTAGTGGTGAAAAGATTATTTAAAAAATCGTTCTGGAATTGAGTTTACTCCATGCGTATTTTCTTTGTATACTTTTGACTATACGGGCCGATTCCGGGATTTACGGGAATTCGCGGGTTTTCGTTTGCCGGCAATTAAACTTCTTTTATTCAGCATCTCATCAAAAATGAAAACATTTTTGAAAACTACAAGTTTCGTGCGTTTTAGTTGTGAAAAGATAATTTAAAAAATCGTTCTGGAAATGAGTTTACTCGCAGGGTACTTTCTTTGTATACTTTTGACTATACGGGCCGAGCCCAGGATTTACGGGAAATCGCGGGTATTCGTTTGCCGGCGATTAAACTTCTTTTATTCAGCGTCTCATCAAAAATGAAAACATTTTTGAAAACTACAAGTCTCTTACGTTTTAGTGGTGAAAAAATAATTTAAAAAATCGTTCGAGAAATGAGTTTACTCCTTGGGTATTTTCTTTGTGTACTTTTGACTATACGGGCCGAGTCCGGGATTTACGGGAAATCGCGGGTTTTCGTTTCACGGCGATTAAACTTCTTTTATTCAGCGTCTCATCAAAAATGAAAACATTTTTGAAAACTACAAGTCTCATGCGTTTTAGTGGTGAAAAAATAATTTAAAAAATCGTTCTGGAAAGGAGTTTACTCACAGGGTACTTTCTTTGTATATACTCGACTATAGGGGCCAAGCACGGGATTTAAGGGAAATCGCGGGTTTTCGTTTCCCGGCGATTAAACTTCTTTTATTCAGCGTCTCATCAAAAATGAAAACATTTTTGAAAACTACAAGTCTCATGCGTTTTAGTGGTGAAAAAATAATTTAAAAAATCGTTCTGGAAAGGAGTTTACTCACAGGGTACTTTCTTTGTATATACTCGACTATACGAGCCAAGCACGGGATTTACGGGAAATCGCGGGTTTTCGTTTGCCGGCGATTAAACTTCTTTTATTCAGCGTCTCATCAAAAATAAAAACATTTTTGAAAACTACAAGTCTAATGCGTTTTAGTGGTGAAAAAATAATTAAAAAATCGTTCGGGAAATGTGTTTACTCCCTGGGTATTTTCTTTGTATACTTTTGACTACACGGGCCGAGTCCAGGATTTACGGGAATTCGCGAGTTTTCGTTTCACGGCGATTAAACTTCTTTTATTCAGCGTCTCATCAAAAATGAAAACATTTTTGAAAACTACAAGTCTCATGCGTTTTAGTGGTGAAAAAATAATTTAAAAAATCGTTCTGGAAAGGAGTTTACTCACAGGGTACTTTCTTTGTATATACTCGACTATAGGGGCCAAGCACGGGATTTAAGGGAAATCGCGGGTTTTCGTTTCCCGGCGATTAAACTTCTTTTATTCAGCGTCTCATCAAAAATGAAAACATTTTTGAAAACTACAAGTCTCATGCGTTTTAGTGGTGAAAAAATAATTTAAAAAATCGTTCTGGAAAGGAGTTTACTCACAGGGTACTTTCTTTGTATATACTCGACTATACGAGCCAAGCACGGGATTTACGGGAAATCGCGGGTTTTCGTTTGCCGGCGATTAAACTTCTTTTATTCAGCGTCTCATCAAAAATAAAAACATTTTTGAAAACTACAAGTCTAATGCGTTTTAGTGGTGAAAAAATAATTAAAAAATCGTTCGGGAAATGTGTTTACTCCCTGGGTATTTTCTTTGTATACTTTTGACTACACGGGCCGAGTCCAGGATTTACGGGAATTCGCGAGTTTTCGTTTGCCGGCGATTAAACTTCTTTTATTCAGAGTCTCATCAAAAATGAAAACATTTTTGAAAACTACAAGTGTCATGCGTTTTAGTGGTGAAAAGATAATTTAAAAAATCGTTCTGGAAATAAGATTTACTCACAGGGTACTTTCTTTGTATATACTCGACTATACGGGCCAAGCACGGGATTTAAGGGAAATCGCGGGTTTTCGTTTGCCGGCGATTAAACTTCTTTTATTTAGCGTCTCATCAAAAATGAAAACATTTTTGAAAACTACAAGTCTCATGCGTTTTAGTGGTGAAAAAATAATTTAAAAAATCGTTCAGGAAATGAGTTTACTCACAGGGTACTTTTTTTGTATACATTTGACTATACGGGCCAAGCCCGGGATTTACGGGAAATCGCGGGTTTTCGTTTGCCGGCGATTAAACTTCTTTCATTAAGCGTCTCATCAAAAATGAAAACATTCCTGAAAACTACAAGTCTCATGCGTTTTAGAGGTGAAAAAATAATTTAAAAAATCGTTCGAGAAATGAGTTTACTCACAGGGTACTTTCTTTGTATACATTCGACTATACGGGCCAAGCCCGGGATTTACGGGAAATCGCGGATTTTCGTTTGCCGGTGATTAAACTTCTTTCATTAAGCGTTTCATCAAAAATGAAAACATTCCTGAAAACTACAAGTCTCATGCGTTTTAGTGGTGAAAAAATAATTTAAAAAATCGTTCGGGAAATGTGTTTACTCCCTGGGTATTTTCTTTGTATACTTTTGACTATACGGGCCGATTCCGGGATTTACGGGAATTCGCGGGTTTTCGTTTGCCGGCAATTAAACTTCTTTTATTCAGCGTCTCATCAAAAATGAAAACATTTTTGAAAAATACAAGTTTCGTGCGTTTTAGTGGTGAAAAGATAATTTAAAAAATCGTTCTGGAAATGAGTTTACTCGCAGGGTACTTTCTTTGTATACTTTTGACTATACGGGCCGAGCCCAGGATTTACGGGAAATCGCGGGTATTCGTTTGCCGGCGATTAAACTTCTTTTATTCAGCGTCTTATCAAAAATGAAAACATTTTTGAAAACTACAAGTCTCTTACGTTTTAGTGGTGAAAAAATAATTTAAAAAATCGTTCGGGAAATGAGTTTACTCCTTGGGTATTTTCTTTGTGTACTTTTGACTATACGGGCCGAGTCCGGGATTTACGGGAAATCGCGGGTTTTCGTTTCACGGCGATTAAACTTCTTTTATTCAGCGTCTCATAAAAAATGAAAACATTTTTAAAAACTACAAGTCTCATGCGTTTTAGTGGTGAAAAAATAATTTAAAAAATCGTTCTGGAAAGGAGTTTACTCACAGGGTACTTTCTTTGTATATACTCGACTATAGGGGCCAAGCACGGGATTTAAGGGAAATCGCGGCTTTTCGTTTCCCGGCGAT
This sequence comes from Hydractinia symbiolongicarpus, assembly GCF_029227915.1. Classification (NCBI taxonomy): domain Eukaryota; kingdom Metazoa; phylum Cnidaria; class Hydrozoa; order Anthoathecata; family Hydractiniidae; genus Hydractinia; species Hydractinia symbiolongicarpus. The sequence continues at coordinate 31,077,058 of NC_079878.1, read as the reverse complement.
TAAACTTCTTTTATTCAGCGTCTCATCAAAAATGAAAACATTTTTGAAAACTACAAGTCTCATGCGTTTTAGTGGTGAAAAAATAATTTAAAAAATCGTTCTGGAAAGGAGTTTACTCACAGGGTACTTTCTTTGTATATACTCGACTATACGAGCCAAGCACGGGATTTACGGGAAATCGCGGGTTTTCGATTGCCGGCGATTAAACTTCTTTTATTCAGAGTCTCATCAAAAATGATAACATTTTTGAAAACTACAAGTCTCATGCGTTTTAGTGTTGAAAAAATAATTTAAAAAATCGTTCGAGAAATGAGTTTACTCACAGGGTACTTTTTTTAGGGAAATCGCGGGTTTTCGTTTGCCGGCGATTAAACTTCTTTCATTAAGCGTCTCATCAAAAATGAAAACATTCCTGAAAACTACAAGTCTCATGCGTTTTAGAGGTGAAAAAATAATTTAAAAAATCGTTCGGGAAATGAGTTTACTCCCTGGGTACTTTTTTTGTATACTTTTGACTATACGGGCCGAGTCCGGGATTTAGGGGAAATCGCGGGTTTTCGTTTGCCGGTGATTAAACATCTTTTATTCAGCGTCTCATCAAAAATGAAAACATTTTTGAAAACTACAAGTCTCATACGTTTTAGTGGTGAAAAGGTTATTTAAAAAATCGTTCTGGAATTGAGTTTACTCCCTGCGTATTTTCTTTGTATACTAATGACTATACGGGCCGATTCCGGGATTTACGGGAATTCGCGGGTTTTCGTTTGCCGGCAATTAAACTTCTTTTATTCAGCGTCTCATCAAAAAATGAAAACATTTTTGAAAACTACAAGTTTCGTGCGTTTTAGTGGTGAAAAGATAATTTAAAAAATCGTTCTGGAAATGAGTTTACTCGCAGGGTACTTTCTTTGTATACTTTTGACTATACGGGCCGAGCCCAGGATTTACGGGAAATCGCGGGTATTCGTTTGCCGGCGATTAAACTTCTTTTATTCAGCGTCTCATCAAAAATGAAAACATTTTTGAAAACTACAAGTCTCTTACGTTTTAGTGGTGAAAAAATAATTTAAAAAATCGTTCGGGAAATGAGTTTACTCCTTGGGTATTTTCTTTGTGTACTTTTGACTATACGGGCCGAGTCCGGGATTTGCGGGAAATCGCGGGTTTTCGTTTCACGGCGATTAAACTTCTTTTATTCAGCGTCTCATCAAAAATGAAAACATTTTTGAAAACTACAAGTCTCATGCGTTTTAGTGGTGAAAAAATAATTTAAAAAATCGTTCTGGAAAGGAGTTTACTCACAGTTTACTTTCTTTGTATATACTCGACTATAGGGGCCAAGCACGGGATTTAAGGGAAATCACAGGTTTTCGTTTCCCGGCGATTAAACTTCTTTTATTAAGCGTCTCATCAAAAATGAAAACATTTTTGAAAACTACAAGTCTCATGCGTTTTCGTGGTGAAAAAATAATTTAAAAAATCGTTCTGGAAAGGAGTTTACTCACAGGGTACTTTCTTTGTATATACTCGACTATACGAGCCAAGCACGGGATTTACGGGAAATCGCGGGTTTTCGTTTGCCGGCGATTAAACTTCTTTTATTCAGCGTCTCATCAAAAATAAAAACATTTTTGAAAACTACAAGTCTAATGCGTTTTAGTGGTGAAAAAATAATTTAAAAAATCGTTCGGGAAATGTGTTTACTCCCTGGGTATTTTCTTTGTATACTTTTGACTACACGGGCCGAGTCCAGGATTTACGGGAATTCGCGAGTTTTCGTTTGCCGGCGATTAAACTTCTTTTATTCAGAGTCTCATCAAAAATGAAAACATTTTTGAAAACTACAAGTCTCATGCGTTTTAGTGGTGAAAAAATAATTTAAAAAATCGTTCTGGTAATAAGATTTACTCACAGGGTACTTTTTTTGTATACATTTGACTATACGGGCCAAGCATGGGATTTACGGGAAATCGCGGGTTTTCGTTTGCCGGCGATTAAACTTCTTTCATTAGGCGTCTCATCAAAAATGAAAACATTCCTGAAAACTACAAGTCTCATGCGTTTTAGAGGTGAAAAAATAATTTAAAAAATCGTTCGAGAAATGAGTTTACTCACAGGGTACTTTCTTTGTATACATTCGACTATACGGGCCAAGCCCGGGATTTACGGGAAATCGCAGATTTTCGTTTGCCGGTGATTAAACTTCTTTCATTAAGCGTCCCATCAAAAATGAAAACATTCCTGAAAACTACAAGTCTCATGCGTTTTAGTGGTGAAAAAATAATTTAAAAAATCGTTCGGGAAATGTGTTTACTCCCTGGGTATTTTCTTTGTATACTTTTGACTATACGGGCCGATTCCGAGATTTACGGGAATTCGCGGGTTTTCGTTTGCCGGCAATTAAACTTCTTTTATTCAGCGTCTCATCAAAAATGAAAACATTTTTGAAAACTACAAGTTTCGTGCATTTTAGTGGTGAAAAGATAATTTAAAAAATCGTTCTGGAAATGAGTTTACTCGCAGGGTACTTTCTTTGTGTACTTTTGACTATACGGGCCGAGCCCAGGATTTACGGGAAATCGCGGGTATTCGTTTGCCGGCGATTAAACTTCTTTTATTCAGCGTCTCATCAAAAATGAAAACATTTTTGAAAACTACAAGTCTCTTACGTTTTAGTGGTGAAAAAATAATTTAAAAAATCGTTCGGGAAATGAGTTTACTCCTTGGGTATTTTCTTTGTGTACTTTTGACTATACGGGCCGAGTCCGGGATTTACGGGAAATCGCGGGTTTTCGTTTCACGGCGATTAAACTTCTTTTATTCAGCGTCTCATCAAAAATGAAAACATTTTTGAAAACTACAAGTCTCATGCGTTTTAGTGGTGAAAAATAATTTAAAAAATCGTTCTGGAAAGGAGTTTACTCACAGGGTACTTTCTTTGTATATACTCGACTATAGGGGCCAAGCACGGGATTTAAGGGAAATCGCATGTTTTCGTTTCCCGGCGATTAAACTTCTTTTATTCAGCGTCTCATCAAAAATGAAAACATTTTTGAAAACTACAAGTCTCATGCGTTTTAGTGGTGAAAAAATAATTTAAAAAATCGTTCTGGAAAGGAGTTTACTCACAGGGTACTTTCTTTGTATATACTCGACTATAGGGGCCAAGCACGGGATTTAAGGGAAATCGCATGTTTTCGTTTCCCGGCGATTAAACTTCTTTTATTCAGCGTCTCATCAAAAATGAAACATTTTTGAAAACTACAAGTCTCATGCGTTTTAGTGGTGAAAAAATAATTTAAAAAATCGTTCTGGAAAGGAGTTTACTCACAGGGTACTTTCTTTGTATATACTCGACTATACGAGCCAAGCACGGGATTTACGGGAAATCGCGGGTTTTCGTTTGCCGGCGATTAAACTTCTTTTATTCAGCGTCTCATCAAAAATAAAAACATTTTTAAAAACTACAAGTCTAATGCGTTTTAGTGGTGAAAAAATAATTTAAAAAATCGTTCGGGAAATGAGTTTACTCCTTGGGTATTTTCTTTGTGTACTTTTGACTATACGTGCCGAGTCCGGGATTTACGGGAAATCGCGGGTTTTCGTTTCACGGCGATTAAACTTCTTTTATTCAGCGTCTCATCAAAAATGAAAACATTTTTGAAAACTACAAGTCTCATGCGTTTTAGTGGTGAAAAAATAATTTAAAAAATCGTTCTGGAAAGGAGTTTACTCACAGGGTACTTTCTTTGTATATACTCGACTATAGGGGCCAAGCACAGGATTTAAGGGAAATCGCGGGTTTTCGTTTCCCGGCGATTAAACTTCTTTTATTCAGCGTCTCATCAAAAATGAAAACATTTTTGAAAACTACAAGTCTCATGCGTTTTAGTGGTGAAAAAATAATTTAAAAAATCGTTCTGGAAAGGAGTTTACTCACAGGGTACTTTCTTTGTATATACTCGACTATACGAGCCAAGCACGGGATTTACGGGAAATCGCGGGTTTTCGTTTGCCGGCGATTAAACTTCTTTTATTCAGCGTCTCATCAAAAATAAAAACATTTTTAAAAACTACAAGTCTAATGCGTTTTAGTGGTGAAAAAATAATTTAAAAAATCGTTCGGGAAATGTGTTTACTCCCTGGGTATTTTCTTTGTATACTTTTGACTACACGGGCCGAGTCCAGGATTTACGGGAATTCGCGAGTTTTCGTTTGCCGGCGATTAAACTTCTTTTATTCAGAGTCTCATCAAAAATGAAAACATTTTTGAAAACTACAAGTCTCATGCGTTTTAGTGGTGAAAAGATAATTTAAAAAATCGTTCTGGAAATAAGATTTACTCACAGGGTACTTTCTTTGTATATACTCGACTATACGGGCCAAGCACGGGATTTAAGGGAAATCGCATGTTTTCGTTTCCCGGCGATTAAACTTCTTTTATTCAGCGTCTCATCAAAAATGAAAACATTTTTGAAAACTACAAGTCTCATGCGTTTTAGTGGTGAAAAATAATTTAAAAAATCGTTCTGGAAAGGAGTTTACTCACAGGGTACTTTCTTTGTATATACTCGACTATAGGGGCCAAGCACGGGATTTAAGGGAAATCGCATGTTTTCGTTTCCCGGCGATTAAACTTCTTTTATTCAGCGTCTCATCAAAAATGAAAACATTTTTGAAAACTACAAGTCTCATGCGTTTTAGTGGTGAAAAAATAATTTAAAAAATCGTTCTGGAAAGGAGTTTACTCACAGGGTACTTTCTTTGTATATACTCGACTATAGGGGCCAAGCACGGGATTTAAGGGAAATCGCATGTTTTCGTTTCCCGGCGATTAAACTTCTTTTATTCAGCGTCTCATCAAAAATGAAACATTTTTGAAAACTACAAGTCTCATGCGTTTTAGTGGTGAAAAAATAATTTAAAAAATCGTTCTGGAAAGGAGTTTACTCACAGGGTACTTTCTTTGTATATACTCGACTATACGAGCCAAGCACGGGATTTACGGGAAATCGCGGGTTTTCGTTTGCCGGCGATTAAACTTCTTTTATTCAGCGTCTCATCAAAAATAAAAACATTTTTAAAAACTACAAGTCTAATGCGTTTTAGTGGTGAAAAAATAATTTAAAAAATCGTTCGGGAAATGAGTTTACTCCTTGGGTATTTTCTTTGTGTACTTTTGACTATACGTGCCGAGTCCGGGATTTACGGGAAATCGCGGGTTTTCGTTTCACGGCGATTAAACTTCTTTTATTCAGCGTCTCATCAAAAATGAAAACATTTTTGAAAACTACAAGTCTCATGCGTTTTAGTGGTGAAAAAATAATTTAAAAAATCGTTCTGGAAAGGAGTTTACTCACAGGGTACTTTCTTTGTATATACTCGACTATAGGGGCCAAGCACAGGATTTAAGGGAAATCGCGGGTTTTCGTTTCCCGGCGATTAAACTTCTTTTATTCAGCGTCTCATCAAAAATGAAAACATTTTTGAAAACTACAAGTCTCATGCGTTTTAGTGGTGAAAAAATAATTTAAAAAATCGTTCTGGAAAGGAGTTTACTCACAGGGTACTTTCTTTGTATATACTCGACTATACGAGCCAAGCACGGGATTTACGGGAAATCGCGGGTTTTCGTTTGCCGGCGATTAAACTTCTTTTATTCAGCGTCTCATCAAAAATAAAAACATTTTTAAAAACTACAAGTCTAATGCGTTTTAGTGGTGAAAAAATAATTTAAAAAATCGTTCGGGAAATGTGTTTACTCCCTGGGTATTTTCTTTGTATACTTTTGACTACACGGGCCGAGTCCAGGATTTACGGGAATTCGCGAGTTTTCGTTTGCCGGCGATTAAACTTCTTTTATTCAGAGTCTCATCAAAAATGAAAACATTTTTGAAAACTACAAGTCTCATGCGTTTTAGTGGTGAAAAGATAATTTAAAAAATCGTTCTGGAAATAAGATTTACTCACAGGGTACTTTCTTTGTATATACTCGACTATACGGGCCAAGCACGGGATTTAAGGGAAATCGCATGTTTTCGTTTCCCGGCGATTAAACTTCTTTTATTCAGCGTCTCATCAAAAATGAAAACATTTTTGAAAACTACAAGTCTCATGCGTTTTAGTGGTGAAAAAATAATTTAAAAAATCGTTCTGGAAAGGAGTTTACTCACAGGGTACTTTCTTTGTATATACTCGACTATAGGGGCCAAGCACGGGATTTAAGGGAAATCGCATGTTTTCGTTTCCCGGCGATTAAACTTCTTTTATTCAGCGTCTCATCAAAAATGAAACATTTTTGAAAACTACAAGTCTCATGCGTTTTAGTGGTGAAAAAATAATTTAAAAAATCGTTCTGGAAAGGAGTTTACTCACAGGGTACTTTCTTTGTATATACTCGACTATACGAGCCAAGCACGGGATTTACGGGAAATCGCGGGTTTTCGTTTGCCGGCGATTAAACTTCTTTTATTCAGCGTCTCATCAAAAATAAAAACATTTTTAAAAACTACAAGTCTAATGCGTTTTAGTGGTGAAAAAATAATTTAAAAAATCGTTCGGGAAATGAGTTTACTCCTTGGGTATTTTCTTTGTGTACTTTTGACTATACGTGCCGAGTCCGGGATTTACGGGAAATCGCGGGTTTTCGTTTCACGGCGATTAAACTTCTTTTATTCAGCGTCTCATCAAAAATGAAAACATTTTTGAAAACTACAAGTCTCATGCGTTTTAGTGGTGAAAAAATAATTTAAAAAATCGTTCTGGAAAGGAGTTTACTCACAGGGTACTTTCTTTGTATATACTCGACTATAGGGGCCAAGCACAGGATTTAAGGGAAATCGCGGGTTTTCGTTTCCCGGCGATTAAACTTCTTTTATTCAGCGTCTCATCAAAAATGAAAACATTTTTGAAAACTACAAGTCTCATGCGTTTTAGTGGTGAAAAAATAATTTAAAAAATCGTTCTGGAAAGGAGTTTACTCACAGGGTACTTTCTTTGTATATACTCGACTATACGAGCCAAGCACGGGATTTACGGGAAATCGCGGGTTTTCGTTTGCCGGCGATTAAACTTCTTTTATTCAGCGTCTCATCAAAAATAAAAACATTTTTAAAAACTACAAGTCTAATGCGTTTTAGTGGTGAAAAAATAATTTAAAAAATCGTTCGGGAAATGTGTTTACTCCCTGGGTATTTTCTTTGTATACTTTTGACTACACGGGCCGAGTCCAGGATTTACGGGAATTCGCGAGTTTTCGTTTGCCGGCGATTAAACTTCTTTTATTCAGAGTCTCATCAAAAATGAAAACATTTTTGAAAACTACAAGTCTCATGCGTTTTAGTGGTGAAAAGATAATTTAAAAAATCGTTCTGGAAATAAGATTTACTCACAGGGTACTTTCTTTGTATATACTCGACTATACGGGCCAAGCACGGGATTTAAGGGAAATCGCGGGTTTTCGTTTGCCGGCAATTAAACTTCTTTTATTCAGCGTCTCATCAAAAATGAAAACATTTTTAAAAACTACAAGTCTCATGCGTTTTAGTGGTGAAAAAATAATTTAAAAAATCGTTCAGGAAATGAGTTTACTCACAGGGTACTTTTTTTGTATACATTTGACTATACGGGCCAAGCCCGGGATTTACGGGAAATCGCGGGTTTTTGTTTGCCGGCGATTAAACTTCTTTCATTAAGCGTCTCATCAAAAATGAAAACATTCCTGAAAACTACAAGTCTCATGCGTTTTAGAGGTGAAAAAATAATTTAAAAAATCGTTCGAGAAATGAGTTTACTCACAGGGTACTTTCTTTGTATACATTCGACTATACGGGCCAAGCCCGGGATTTACGGGAAATCGCGGATTTTCGTTTGCCGGTGATTAAACTTCTTTCATTAAGCGTCCCATCAAAAATGAAAACATTCCTGAAAACTACAAGTCTCATGCGTTTTAGTGGTGAAAAAATAATTTAAAAAATCGTTCGGGAAATGTGTTTACTCCCTGGGTATTTTCTTTGTATACTTTTGACTATACGGGCCGAGTCCAGGATTTACGGGAATTCGCGGGTTTTCGTTTGCCGGCGATTAAACTTTTTTTATTCAGAGTCTCATCAAAAATGAAAACATTTTTGAAAACTACAAGTCTCATGCGTTTTAGTGGTGAAAAGATAATTTAAAAAATCGTTCTGGAAATGAGTTTACTCACAGGGTACTTTCTTTGTATATACTCGACTATACGGGCCAAGCACGGGATTTAAGGGAAATCGCGGGTTTTCGTTTCCCGGCGATTAAACTTCTTTTATTCAGCGTCTCATCAAAAATGAAAACATTTTTGAAAACTACAAGTCTCATGCGTTTTAGTGGTGAAAAAATAATTTAAAAAATCGTTCTGGAAAGGAGTTTACTCACAGGGTACTTTCTTTGTATATACTCGACTATACGAGCCAAGCACGGGATTTACGGGAAATCGCGGGTTTTCGTTTGCCGGCGATTAAACTTCTTTTATTCAGCGTCTCATCAAAAATAAAAACATTTTTAAAAACTACAAGTCTAATGCGTTTTAGTGGTGAAAAAATAATTTAAAAAATCGTTCGGGAAATGTGTTTACTCCCTGGGTATTTTCTTTGTATACTTTTGACTACACGGGCCGAGTCCAGGATTTACGGGAATTCGCGAGTTTTCGTTTGCCGGCGATTAAACTTCTTTTATTCAGAGTCTCATCAAAAATGAAAACATTTTTGAAAACTACAAGTCTCATGCGTTTTAGTGGTGAAAAGATAATTTAAAAAATCGTTCTGGAAATAAGATTTACTCACAGGGTACTTTCTTTGTATATACTCGACTATACGGGCCAAGCACGGGATTTAAGGGAAATCGCGGGTTTTCGTTTGCCGGCAATTAAACTTCTTTTATTCAGCGTCTCATCAAAAATGAAAACATTTTTAAAAACTACAAGTCTCATGCGTTTTAGTGGTGAAAAAATAATTTAAAAAATCGTTCAGGAAATGAGTTTACTCACAGGGTACTTTTTTTGTATACATTTGACTATACGGGCCAAGCCCGGGATTTACGGGAAATCGCGGGTTTTTGTTTGCCGGCGATTAAACTTCTTTCATTAAGCGTCTCATCAAAAATGAAAACATTCCTGAAAACTACAAGTCTCATGCGTTTTAGAGGTGAAAAAATAATTTAAAAAATCGTTCGAGAAATGAGTTTACTCACAGGGTACTTTCTTTGTATACATTCGACTATACGGGCCAAGCCCGGGATTTACGGGAAATCGCGGATTTTCGTTTGCCGGTGATTAAACTTCTTTCATTAAGCGTCCCATCAAAAATGAAAACATTCCTGAAAACTACAAGTCTCATGCGTTTTAGTGGTGAAAAAATAATTTAAAAAATCGTTCGGGAAATGTGTTTACTCCCTGGGTATTTTCTTTGTATACTTTTGACTATACGGGCCGAGTCCAGGATTTACGGGAATTCGCGGGTTTTCGTTTGCCGGCGATTAAACTTTTTTTATTCAGAGTCTCATCAAAAATGAAAACATTTTTGAAAACTACAAGTCTCATGCGTTTTAGTGGTGAAAAGATAATTTAAAAAATCGTTCTGGAAATGAGTTTACTCACAGGGTACTTTCTTTGTATATACTCGACTATACGGGCCAAGCACGGGATTTAAGGGAAATCGCGGGTTTTCGTTTGCCGGCGATTAAACTTCTTTTATTCAGCGTCTCATCAAAAATGAAAACATTTTTGAAAACTACAAGTCTCATGCGTTTTAGTGGTGAAAAAATAATTTAAAAAATCGTTCTGGAAATAAGATTTACTCACAGGGTACTTTTTTTGTATACATTTGACTATACGGGCCAAGCATGGGATTTACGGGAAATCGCGGGTTTTCGTTTGCCGGCGATTAAACTTCTTTCATTAGGCGTCTCATCAAAAATGAAAACATTCCTGAAAACTACAAGTCTCATGCGTTTTAGAGGTGAAAAAATAATTTAAAAAATCGTTCGAGAAATGAGTTTACTCACAGGGTACTTTCTTTGTATACATTCGACTATACGGGCCAAGCCCGGGATTTACGGGAAATCGCGGATTTTCGTTTGCCGGTGATTAAACTTCTTTCATTAAGCGTCCCATCAAAAATGAAAACATTCCTGAAAACTACAAGTCTCATGCGTTTTAGTGGTGAAAAAATAATTTAAAAAATCGTTCGGGAAATGTGTTTACTCCCTGGGTATTTTCTTTGTATACTTTTGACTATACGGGCCGATTCCGAGATTTACGGGAATTCGCGGGTTTTCGTTTGCCGGCAATTAAACTTCTTTTATTCAGCGTCTCATCAAAAATGAAAACATTTTTGAAAACTACAAGTTTCGTGCATTTTAGTGGTGAAAAGATAATTTAAAAAATCGTTCTGGAAATGAGTTTACTCGCAGGGTACTTTCTTTGTGTACTTTTGACTATACGGGCCGAGCCCAGGATTTACGGGAAATCGCGGGTATTCGTTTGCCGGCGATTAAACTTCTTTTATTCAGCGTCTCATCAAAAATGAAAACATTTTTGAAAACTACAAGTCTCTTACGTTTTAGTGGTGAAAAAATAATTTAAAAAATCGTTCGGGAAATGAGTTTACTCCTTGGGTATTTTCTTTGTGTACTTTTGACTATACGGGCCGAGTCCGGGATTTACGGGAAATCGCGGGTTTTCGTTTCACGGCGATTAAACTTCTTTTATTCAGCGTCTCATCAAAAATGAAAACATTTTTGAAAACTACAAGTCTCATGCGTTTTAGTGGTGAAAAATAATTTAAAAAATCGTTCTGGAAAGGAGTTTACTCACAGGGTACTTTCTTTGTATATACTCGACTATAGGGGCCAAGCACGGGATTTAAGGGAAATCGCATGTTTTCGTTTCCCGGCGATTAAACTTCTTTTATTCAGCGTCTCATCAAAAATGAAAACATTTTTGAAAACTACAAGTCTCATGCGTTTTAGTGGTGAAAAAATAATTGAAAAAATCGTTCTGGAAAGGAGTTTACTCACAGGGTACTTTCTTTGTATATACTCGACTATAGGGGCCAAGCACGGGATTTAAGGGAAATCGCATGTTTTCGTTTCCCGGCGATTAAACTTCTTTTATTCAGCGTCTCATCAAAAATGAAACATTTTTGAAAACTACAAGTCTCATGCGTTTTAGTGGTGAAAAAATAATTTAAAAAATCGTTCTGGAAAGGAGTTTACTCACAGGGTACTTTCTTTGTATATACTCGACTATACGAGCCAAGCACGGGATTTACGGGAAATCGCGGGTTTTCGTTTGCCGGCGATTAAACTTCTTTTATTCAGCGTCTCATCAAAAATAAAAACATTTTTAAAAACTACAAGTCTAATGCGTTTTAGTGGTGAAAAAATAATTTAAAAAATCGTTCGGGAAATGAGTTTACTCCTTGGGTATTTTCTTTGTGTACTTTTGACTATACGTGCCGAGTCCGGGATTTACGGGAAATCGCGGGTTTTCGTTTCACGGCGATTAAACTTCTTTTATTCAGCGTCTCATCAAAAATGAAAACATTTTTGAAAACTACAAGTCTCATGCGTTTTAGTGGTGAAAAAATAATTTAAAAAATCGTTCTGGAAAGGAGTTTACTCACAGGGTACTTTCTTTGTATATACTCGACTATAGGGGCCAAGCACAGGATTTAAGGGAAATCGCGGGTTTTCGTTTCCCGGCGATTAAACTTCTTTTATTCAGCGTCTCATCAAAAATGAAAACATTTTTGAAAACTACAAGTCTCATGCGTTTTAGTGGTGAAAAAATAATTTAAAAAATCGTTCTGGAAAGGAGTTTACTCACAGGGTACTTTCTTTGTATATACTCGACTATACGAGCCAAGCACGGGATTTACGGGAAATCGCGGGTTTTCGTTTGCCGGCGATTAAACTTCTTTTATTCAGCGTCTCATCAAAAATAAAAACATTTTTAAAAACTACAAGTCTAATGCGTTTTAGTGGTGAAAAAATAATTTAAAAAATCGTTCGGGAAATGTGTTTACTCCCTGGGTATTTTCTTTGTATATACTCGACTATACGGGCCAAGCACGGGATTTAAGGGAAATCGCGGGTTTTCGTTTGCCGGCGATTAAACTTCTTTCATTAAGCGTCTCATCAAAAATGAAAACATTCCTGAAAACTACAAGTCTCATGCGTTTTAGAGGTGAAAAGATAATTTAAAAAATCGTTCTGGAAATAAGATTTACTCACAGGGTACTTTCTTTGTATATACTCGACTATACGGGCCAAGCACGGGATTTAAGGGAAATCGCGGGTTTTCGTTTGCCGGCAATTAAACTTCTTTTATTCAGCGTCTCATCAAAAATGAAAACATTTTTAAAAACTACAAGTCTCATGCGTTTTAGTGGTGAAAAAATAATTTAAAAAATCGTTCAGGAAATGAGTTTACTCACAGGGTACTTTTTTTGTATACATTTGACTATACGGGCCAAGCCCGGGATTTACGGGAAATCGCGGGTTTTTGTTTGCCGGCGATTAAACTTCTTTCATTAAGCGTCTCATCAAAAATGAAAACATTCCTGAAAACTACAAGTCTCATGCGTTTTAGAGGTGAAAAAATAATTTAAAAAATCGTTCGAGAAATGAGTTTACTCACAGGGTACTTTCTTTGTATACATTCGACTATACGGGCCAAGCCCGGGATTTACGGGAAATCGCGGATTTTCGTTTGCCGGTGATTAAACTTCTTTCATTAAGCGTCCCATCAAAAATGAAAACATTCCTGAAAACTACAAGTCTCATGCGTTTTAGTGGTGAAAAAATAATTTAAAAAATCGTTCGGGAAATGTGTTTACTCCCTGGGTATTTTCTTTGTATACTTTTGACTATACGGGCCGAGTCCAGGATTTACGGGAATTCGCGGGTTTTCGTTTGCCGGCGATTAAACTTTTTTTATTCAGAGTCTCATCAAAAATGAAAACATTTTTGAAAACTACAAGTCTCATGCGTTTTAGTGGTGAAAAGATAATTTAAAAAATCGTTCTGGAAATGAGTTTACTCACAGGGTACTTTCTTTGTATACACTCGACTATACGGGCCAAGCACGGGATTTAAGGGAAATCGCGGGTTTTCGTTTGCCGGCGATTAAACTTCTTTTATTCAGCGTCTCATCAAAAATGAAAACATTTTTGAAAACTACAAGTCTCATGCGTTTTAGTGGTGAAAAAATAATTTAAAAAGTTGTTCGAGAAATGAGTTTACTCACAGGGTACTTTTTTTGTATACATTCGACTATACGGGCCAAGCCCGGGATTTACGGGAAATCGCGGGTTTTCGTTTGCCGGCGATTAAACTTCTTTCATTAAGCGTCTCATCAAAAATGAAAACATTCCTGAAAACTACAAGTCTCATGCGTTTTAGAGGTGAAAAAATGATTTAAAAAATCGTTTGAGAAATGAGTTTACTCACAGGGTACTTTCTTTGTATACATTCGACTATATGGGCCAAGCCCTGGATTTGCGGAAAATCGCGGATTTTCGTTTGCCGGTGATTAAACTTCTTTCATTAAGCGTCTCATCAAAAATGAAAACATTCCTGAAAACTACAAGTCTCATGCGTTTTAGTGGTGAAAAAATAATTTAAAAAATCGTTCGGGAAATGTGTTTACTCCCTGGGTATTTTCTTTGTATACTTTTGACTATACGGGCCGAGTCCAGGATTTACGGGAATTCGCGCGTTTTCGTTTGCCGGCGATTAAACTTCTTTTATTCAGAGTCTCATCAAAAATGAAAACATTTTTGAAAACTACAAGTCTCATGCGTTTTAGTGGTGAAAAGATAATTTAAAAAATCGTTCTGGAAATGAGTTTACTCACAGGGTACTTTCTTTGTATATACTCGACTATACGGGCCAAGCACGGGATTAAAGGGAAATCGCGGGTTTTCGTTTGCCGGCGATTAAACTTCTTTCATTAAGCGTCTCATCAAAAATGAAAACATTCCTGAAAACTACAAGTCTCATGCGTTTTAGAGGTGAAAAAATGATTTAAAAAATCGTTCGAGAAATGAGTTTACTCACAGGGTACTTTCTTTGTATACATTCGACTATACGGGCCAAGCCCTGGATTTACGGAAAATCGCGGATTTTCGTTTGCCGGCGATTAAACTTCTTTTATTCAGAGTCTCATCAAAAATGAAAACATTTTTGAAAACTACAAGTCTCATGCGTTTTAGTGGTGAAAAGATAATTTAAAAAATCGTTCTGGAAATGAGTTTACTCACAGGGTACTTTCTTCGTATATACTCGACTATACGGGCCAAGCACGGGATTAAAGGAAAATCGCGGGTTTTCGTTTGCCGGCGATTAAACTTCTTTCATTAAGCGTCTCATCAAAAATGAAAACATTCCTAAAAACTACAAGTCTCATGCGTTTTAGAGGTGAAAAAATGATTTAAAAAATCGTTCTGGAAATGAGTTTACTCACAGGGTACTTTCTTTGTATATACTCGACTATACGGGCCAAGCACGGGATTAAAGGGAAATCGCGGGTTTTCGTTTGCCGGCGATTAAACTTCTTTTATTCAGCGTCTCATCAAAAATGAAAACATTTTTAAAAACTACAAGCCTCATGCGTTTTAGTGGTGAAAAAATAATTTAAAAAATCGTTCGGGAAATGAGTTTACTCACAGGGTACTTTTTTGTATACATTCGAGTATACGGGCCAAGCCCGGGATTTACGGGAAATCGCGGGTTTTCGTTTGCCGGCGATTAAACTTCTTTCATCAAGCGTCTCATCAAAAATGAAAACATTCCTGAAAACTACAAGTCTCATGCGTTTTAGAGGTGAAAAAATAATTTAAAAAATCGTTCTGGAAATGAGTTTACGCCCTGGGTACTTTCTTTGTATACTTTTGACTATACGGGCCGAGTCCGGGATTTAGGGGAAATCGCGGGTTTTCGTTTGCCGGCGATTAAACATCTTTTATTCAGGGTCTCATCAAAAATGAAAACATTTTTGAAAACTACAAGTCTCATACGTTTTAGTGGTGAAAAGGTAATTTAAAAAATCGTTCTGGAAATGAGTTTACTCCCTGCGTATTTTCTTTGTATACTTTTGACTATACGGGCCGAATCCGGGATTTACGGGAATTCGCGGGTTTTCGTTTGCCGGCGATTAAACTTCTTTTATTCAGCGTCTCATCAAAAATGAAAACATTTTTGAAAACTACAAGTCTCGTGCGTTTTAGTGGTGAAAAGGTAATTTAAAAAATCGTTCTGGAAATGAGTTTACTCACAGGGTACTTTCTTTGTATATACTCGACTATACGGGCCAAGCACGGGATTTAAGGGAAATCACGGGTTTTCGTTTGCCGGCGATTAAACTTCTTTTATTCAGCGTCTCATCAAAAATGAAAACATTTTTGAAAACTACAAGTCTCATGCGTTTTAGTGGTGAAAAAATAATTTAAAAAATCGTTCGGGAAATGAGTTTACTCACAGGGTACTTTTTTGTATACATTCGACTATACGGGCCAAGCCCGGGATTTACGGGAAATCGCGGGTTTTCGTTTGCCGGCGATTAAACATCTTTTATTCAGCCTCTCATCAAAAATGAAAACATTTTTGAAAACTACAAGTCTCATACGTTTTAGTGGTGAAAAGGTAATTTAAAAAATCGTTCTGGAAATGAGTTCACTCCCTGCGTATTTTCTTTGTATACTTTTGACTATACGGGCCGAGTCCGGGATTTACGGGAATTCGCGGGTTTCCGTTTGCCGGCGATTAAACTTCTTTTATTCAGCGTCTTATCAAAAATGAAAACATTTTTGAAAACTACAAGTCTCGTGCGTTTTAGTGGTGAAAAGATAATTTAAAAAATCGTTCTGGAAATGAGTTTACTAGAAGGGTACTTTCTTTGTATACTTTTGACTATACGGGCCGAGCCCGGGATTTACGGGAAATCGCGGGTTTTCGTTTGCCGGCGATTAAACTTCTTTTATTCAGCGTCTCATCAAAAATGAAAACATTTTTAAAAACTACAAGTCTCATACGTTTTAGTGGTGAAAAAATAATATTAAAAATCGTTCGGGAAATGAGTTTACTCCCTGGATATTTTCTTTGTGTACTTTTGACTATACGGGCCGAGTCCGGGATTTACGGGAAATCGCGGGTTTTCGTTTGCCGGCGATTAAAATTCTTTCATTAAGCGTCTCATCAAAAATGAAAACATTCCTGAAAACTACAAGTCTCATGCGTTTTAGTGGTGAAAAAATAATTTAAAAAATCGTTCGGGAAATGAGTTTACTCACAGGGTACTTTCTTTGTATACATTCGACTATACGGGCCAAGCCTGGGATTTACGGGAAATCGCGGTTTTTCGTTTGCCGGCGATTAAACTTCTTTCATTAAGCGTCTCATCAAAAATGAAAACATTCCTGAAAACTACAAATCTCATGCGTTTTAGTGGTAAAAAATAATTTAAAAAATCGTTCTGGAAATGCGTTTACTCACAGGGTACTTTCTTTGTATATACTCGACTATACGGGCCAAGCACGGGATTTACGGGAAATCGCGGGTTTTCGTTTGCCGGCGATTAAACTTCTTTTATTCAGCGTCTCATCAAAATTGAAAACATTTTTGAAAACTACAAGTCTCATGCGTTTTAGTGGTGAAAAGATAATTTAAAAAATCGTTCTGGAAATGAGTTTAATCCCTGGGTATTTTCTTTGTATACATTTGACTATACGGGCCGAGTCCGGGATTTACGGGAATTCGCGGGTTTTCGTTTGCCGGCGATTAAACTTCTTTCATTCAGCGTCTCATCAAAAATGAAAACATTTTTGAAAACTACAAGTCTCATGCGTTTTAGTGGTGAAAAGATAATTTAAAAAATCGTTCTGGAAATGAGTTTACTCCCTGGGTATTTTCTTTGTATACATTTGACTATACGGGCCGAGTCCGGGATTTACGGGAATTCGCGGGTTTTCGTTTGCCGGCGATTAAACTTCTTTTATTCAGCGTCTCATCAAAAATGAAAACATTTTTGAAAACTACAAGTCTCATGCGTTTTAGTGGTGAAAAGATAATTTAAAAAATCGTTCTGGAAATGAGTTTACTCCCTGGGTATTTTATTTGTATACATTTGACTATACGGGCCAAGCCCGGGATTTACGGGAAATCGCGGGTTTTCGTTTGCCGGCGATTAAACTTCTTTCATTAAGCGTCTCATCAAAAATGAAAACATTTTTGAAAACTACAAGTCTCTTGCGTTTTAGTGGTGAAAAAATAATTTAAAAAATCTTTCGGGAAATGAGTTTACTCACAGGGTACTTTCTTTGTATACATTCGACTATCCGGGCCAAGCCCGGGATTTACGGGAAATCGCGGGTTTTCGTTTGCCGGCGATTAAACTTCTTTCATTAAGCGTCTCATTAAAAATGAAAACATTCCTGACAAGTACAAGTCTCATGCGTTTTAGTGGTGAAAAAATAATTTAAAAAATCGTTCGGGAAATGAGTTTACTTCCTGGGTATTTTCTTTGTATACTTTTGACTATACGGGCCGAGTCCGGGATTTACGGGAATTAGCGGGTTTTCGTTAGCCGGCGATTAAACTTCTTTTATTCAGCGTCTCATCAAAAATGAAAGCATTTTTGAAAACTACAATTCTCTTGTGTTTTAGTGGTGAAAAGATAATTTAAAAAATCGTTCTGGAAATGAGTTTACTCACAGGGTACTTTCTTTGTATATACTCGACTATACGGGCCAAGGACGGGATTTACGGGAAATCGCGGGTTTTCGTTTGCCGGCGATTAAACTTCTTTTATTCAGCGTCTCATCAAAAATGAAAACATTTTTTAAAACTACAAGTCTCTTGCGTTTTAGTGGTGAAAAAATAATTTAAAAAATCTTTCGGGAAATGAGTTTACTCACAGGGTACTTTCTTTGTATACATTCGACTATACGGGCCAAGCCCGGGATTTACGGGAAATCGCGGGTTTTCGTTTGCCGGCGATTAAACTTCTTTCATTAAGCGTCTCATTAAAAATGAAAACATTCCTGACAAGTACAAGTCTCATGCGTTTTAGTGGTGAAAAAATAATTTAAAAAATCGTTCGGGAAATGAGTTTACTTCCTGGGTATTTTCTTTGTATACTCTTGACTATACCGGCCGAGTCCGGGATTTACGGGAATTCGCGGGTTTTTGTTTGCCGGCGATTAAACTTCTTTTATTCAGCGTCTCATCAAAAATGAAAGCATTTTTGAAAACTACAAGTCTCTTGTGTTTTAGTGGTGAAAAGATATTTTAAAAAATCGTTCTGGAAATGAGTTTACTCACAGGGTACTTTCTTTGTATATACTCGACTATACGGGCCAAGCACGGGATTTACGGGAAATCGCGGATTTTCGTTTGCCGGTGATTAAACTTCTTTCATTCAGCGTCTCATCAAAAATGAAAACATTTTTTAAAACTACAAGTCTCTTGCGTTTTAGTGGTGAAAAAATAATTTAAAAAATCGTTCTGGAAATGAGTTTACTCACAGGGTACTTTCTTTGTTTATACTCGACTATACGGGCCAAGCACGGGATTTACGGGAAATCGCGGGTTTTCGTTTGCCGGCGATTAAACTTCTTTTATTCAGCGTCTCATCAAAAATGAAAACATTTTTTAAAACTACAAGTCTCTTGCGTTTTAGTGGTGAAAAAATAATTTAAAAAATCTTTCGGGAAATGAGTTTACTCACAGGGTACTTTCTTTGTATACATTGGACTATACGGGCCAAGCCCGGGATTTACGGGAAATCGCGGGTTTTCGTTTGCCGGCGATTAAACTTCTTTTATTCAGCGTCTCATCAAAAATGAAAACATTTTTTAAAACTACAAGTCTCTTGCGTTTTAGTGGTGAAAAAATAATTTAAAAAATCTTTCGGGAAATGAGTTTACTCACAGGGTACTTTCTTTGTATACATTGGACTATACGGGCCAAGCCCGGGATTTACGGGAAATCGCGGGTTTTCGTTTGCCGGCGATTAAACTTCTTTCATTAAGCGTCTCATTAAAAATGAAAACATTCCTGACAAGTACAAGTCTCATGCGTTTTAGTGGTGAAAAAATAATTTAAAAAATCGTTCGGGAAATGAGTTTACTTCCTGGGTATATTCTTTGTATACTTTTGACTATACGGGCCGAGTCCGGGATTTACGGGATTTCGCGGGTTTTCGTTTGCCGGCGATTAAACTTCTTTTATTCAGCGTCTCATCAAAAATGAAAGCATTTTTGAAAACTACAAGTCTCTTGTGTTTTAGTGGTGAAAAGATAATTTAAAAAATCGTTCTGGAAATGAGTTTACTCACAGGGTACTTTCTTTGTATGTACTCGACTATACGGGCCAAGCACGGGATTTACGGGAAATCGCGGGTTTTCGTTTGCCGGCGATTAAACTTCTTTTATTCAGCGTCTCATCAAAAATGAAAACATTTTTTAAAACTACAAGTCTCTTGCGTTTTAGTGGTGAAAGAATAATTTAAAAAATCGTTCGGGAAATGAGTTTACTCACAGGGTACTTTCTTTGTATACATTCGACTGTACGGGCCAAGCCCGGGATTTACGGGAAATCGCGGGTTTTCGTTTGCCGGCGATTAAACATCTTTTATTCAGCGTCTCATCAAAAATGAAAACATTTTTGAAAACTACAAGTGTCATGCGTTTTAGTGGTGAAAAGATATTTTAAAAAATCGTTCTGGAAATGAGTTTACTCCCTGGGTATTTTCTTTGTATACTTTTGACTATACCGGCCGAGTCCGGGATTTACGGGAAATCGCGGGTTTTCGTTTGCCGGCGATTAAACTTCTTTTATTCAGCGTCTCATCAAAAATGAAAACATTTTTGAAAACTACAAGTCTGGTGCGTTTTAGTGGTGAAAAGATATTTTAAAAAATCGTTCTGGAAATGAGTTTACTCCCTGGGTATTTTCTTTGTATACTTTTGACTATACCGGCCGAGTCCGGGATTTACGGGAAATCGCGGGTTTTCGTTTGCCGGCGAATAAACTTCTTTTATTCAGCGTCTCATCAAAAATGAAAACATTTTTGAAAACTACAAGTCTGGTGCGTTTTAGTGGTGAAAAGATAATTTAAAAAATCGTTCTGGAAATGAGTTTACTCGCAGGGTACTTTCTTTGTTTACTTTTGACTATACGGGCCGAGTCCGGGATTTACGGGAAATCGCGGGTTTTCGTTTGCCGGCGATTAAACTTCTTTTATTCAGCGTCTCATCAAAAATGACAACATTTTTGAAAACTACGAGTCTCATACGTTTTAGCGGTGAAAAAATAATTTAAAAAATCGTTCGGGAAATGAATTTACTCCCTGGGTATTTTCTTTGTATACTTTTGACTATACGGGCCGAGTCCGGGATTTACGGGAAATCGCAGGTTTTCGTTTGCCGGCGATTAAACTTCTTTTATTCAGCGTCTTATCAAAAATCAAACATTTTTGAAAACTACAAGTCTCATGCGTTTTAGTGGTGAAAAGATAATTTAAAAAATCGTTCTGGAAATGAGTTTACTCCCTGGGTATTTTCTTTGTATACTTTTGACCATACGGGCCGAGTTTGGGATTTACGGGAATTCGCGGGTTTTCGTTTGCCGGCGATTAAACTTCTTTTATTCAGCGTCTCATCAAAAATGGAAACATTTTTGAAAACTACAAGTCTCGTGCGTTTTAGTGGTGAAAAGATATTTTAAAAAATCGTTCTTGAAATGTGTTTACCCGCAGGGTACTTTCTTTGTAAACTTTTGACTATACGGGCCGAGTCCGGAATTTACGGGAAATCACGGGTTTTCGTTTGCCGTCGATTAAACTTCTTTTCTTCAGCGCCTCATCAAAAATGAAAACATTTTTGAAAACTACAAGTCTCATACGTTTTAGTGGTGAAAAAATAATTTAAAAAATCGTTCGGGAAATGAGTTTACTCCCTGGGTACTTTCTTTGTATACATTTGACTATACGGGCCGAGTCCGGGATTTACGGGAAATCGCGGGTTTTCGTTTGCCGGCGATTAAACATCTTTTATTCAGCGTCTCATCAAAAATGAAAACATTTTTGAAAACTACCAGTGTCATGCGTTTTAGTGGTGAAAAGATAATTTAAAAAATCGTTCTGGAAATGAGTTTACTCGCAGGGTACTTTCTTTGTATACTTTTGACTATACGGGTCGAGTCCGGGATTTACGGGAAATCGCGGGTTTTCGTTTGCCGGCGATTAAACTTCTTTTATTCAGCGTCTCATCAAAAATGAAAACGTTTTTGAAGACTACAAGTCTCATGCGTTTTAGTGGTGAAAAGATAATTTAAAAAATCGTTCTGGAAATGAGTTTACTCACTGGGTACTTTCTTTGTATATACTCGACTATACGGGCCAAGCACCGGATTTACGGGAAATCGCGGGTTTTCGTTTGCCGGCGATTAAACTTCTTTCATCCAGCATCTCATCAAAAGTGAAAACATTTTTAAAAACTACAAGTCTCATGCGTTTTAGTGGTGAAAAAATAATTTAAAAAATCGTTCGGGAAATGAGTTTACTCACAGGGTACTTTCTTTGTATACATTCGACTATACGGGCCAAGCCCGGGATTTACGGGAAATCGCGGGTTTTCGTTTGCCGGCGATTAACATCTTTTATTCTGCGTCCTATCAAAAATGAAAACATTTTTGAAAACTACAAGTCTCATGCGTTTTAGTGGTGAAAAAATAATTTAAAAATTCGTTCGGGAAATGAGCTTACTCCCTGGGTACTTTCTTTGTATACTTTTGACTATACGGGCCGAGTCCGGTATTTACGGGAAATCGCGGGTTTTGGTTTGCCGGCGATTAAACATCTTTTATTCAGCGTCTTATCAAAAATGAAAACATTTTTGAAAACTACAAGTCTCATGCGTTTTAGTGGTGAAAAGATAATTTAAAAAATCGTTCTGGAAATGAGTTTACTCACAGGGTACTTTCTTTGTTTACTTTTGACTATACGGGCCGAGTCCGGGATTTACGGGAAATCGCGGGTTTTCGTTTGCCGGCGATTAAACTTCTTTTATTCAGCGTCTCATCAAAAATGACAACATTTTTGAAAACTACGAGTCTCATACGTTTTAGCGGTGAAAAAATAATTTAAAAAATCGTTCAGGAAATGAATTTACTCCCTGGGTATTTTCTTTGTATACTTTTGACTATACGGGCCGAGTCCGGGATTTACGGGAAATCGCAGGTTTTCGTTTGCCGGCGATTAAACTTCTTTTATTCAGCGTCTTATCAAAAATGAAACATTTTTGAAAACTACAAGTCTCATGCGTTTTAGTGGTGAAAAGATAATTTAAAAAATCGTTCTGGAAATGAGTTTACTCCCTGGGTATTTTCTTTGTATACTTTTGACCATACGGGCCGAGTTTGGGATTTACGGGAATTCGCGGGTTTTCGTTTGCCGGCGATTAAACTTCTTTTATTCAGCGTCTCATCAAAAATGGAAACATTTTTGAAAACTACAAGTCTCGTGCGTTTTAGTGTTGAAAAGATATTTTAAAAAATCGTTCTTGAAATGTGTTTACCCGCAGGGTACTTTCTTTGTATACTTTTGACTATACGGGCCGAGTCCGGAATTTACGGGAAATCACGGGTTTTCGTTTGCCGTCGATTCAACTTCTTTTCTTCAGCGCCTCATCAAAAATGAAAACATTTTTGAAAACTACAAGTCTCATACGTTTTAGTGGTGAAAAAATAATTTAAAAAATCGTTCGGGAAATGAGTTTACTCCCTGGGTATTTTCTTTGTCTACTTTTGACTATACGGGCCGAGTCCGGGATTTACGGGAAATCGCGGGTTTTCGTTTACCGGCGATTAAACTTCTTTTATTCCGCGTCTCATCAAAAATGAAAACATTTTTGAAAACTACAAGTCTCATGCGTTTTAGTGGTGAAAAGATAATATAAAAAATCGTTCTGGAAAGGAGTTTACTCACAGGGTACTTTCTTTGTATATACTCGACTAAACAAGCCAAGCACGGGATTTACGGGAAATCGCAGGTTTTCGTTTGCCGGCGATTAAACTTCTTTCATTAAGCGTCTCATCAAAAATGAAAACATTCCTGAAAACTACAAGTCTCATGCGTTTTAGTGGTGGAAAGATAATTTAAAAAATCGTTCTGGAAATGAGTTTACTCACAGGGTACTTTCTTTGTATGTACTCGACTATACGGGCCAAGCACGGGATTTACGGGAAATCGCGGGTTTTCGTTTGCCGGCGATTAAACTTCTTATATTCAGCGTCTCATCAAAAGTGAAAACATTTTTGAAAACTACAAGTCTCTTGCGTTTTAGTGGTGAAAAAATAATTTAAAAAATCGTTCGGGAAATGAGTTTACTCCCAGGGTACTTTCTTTGTATACATTTGACTTTACGGGCCGAGTCCGGGATTTACGGGAAATCGCGGGTTTTCGTTTGCCGGCGATTAAACATCTTTTATTCAGCGTCTCATCAAAAATGAAAACATTTTTGAAAACTACCAGTGTCATGCGTTTTAGTGGTGAAAAGATAATTTAAAAAATCGTTCTGGAAATGAGTTTACTCGCAGGGTACTTTCTTTGTATACTTTTGACTATACGGGTCGATTCCGGGATTTACGGGAAATCGCGGGTTTTCGTTTGCCGGCGATTAAACTTCTTTTATTCAGCGCCTCATCAAAAATGAAAACGTTTTTGAAGACTACAAGTCTCATGCGTTTTAGTGGTGAAAAGATAATTTAAAAAATCGTTCTGGAAATGAGTTTACTCACTGGGTACTTTCTTTGTATATACTCGACTATACGGGCCAAGCACCGGATTTACGGGAAATCGCGGGTTTTCGTTTGCCGGCGATTAAACTTCTTTCATCCAGCATCTCATCAAAAGTGAAAACATTTTTGAAAACTACAAGTCTCATGCGTTTTAGTGGTGAAAAAATAATTTAAAAAATCGTTCGGGAAATGAGTTTACTCACAGGGTACTTTCTTTGTATACATTCGACTATACGGGCCAAGCCCGGGATTTACGGGAAATCGCGGGTTTTCGTTTGCCGGCGATTAACATTTTTTATTCTGCGTCTTATCAAAAATGAAAACATTTTTGAAAACTACAAGTCTCATGCGTTTTAGTGGTGAAAAAATAATTTAAAAATTCGTTCGGGAAATGAGCTTACTCCCTGGGTACTTTCTTTGTATACTTTTGACTATACGGGCCGAGTCCGGTATTTACGGGAAATCGCGGGTTTTGGTTTGCCGGCGATTAAACATCTTTTATTCAGCGTCTTATCAAAAATAAAAACATTTTTGAAAACTACAAGTCTCATGCGTTTTAGTGGTGAAAAGATAATTTAAAAAATCGTTCTGGAAATGAGTTTACTCCCTGGGTATTTTCTTTGTATACTTTTGACTATACGGGCCGAGTTTGGGATTTACGGGAATTCGCGGGTTTTCGTTTGCCAGCGATTAAACTTCTTTTATTCAGCGTCTCATCAAAAATGAAAACATTTTTGAAAACTACAAGTCTCGTGCGTTTTAGTGGTGAAAAGATAAATTAAAAAATCGTTCTGGAAATGAGTTTACTCGCAGGGTACTTTCTTTGTATACTTTTGACTATACGGGCCGAGTCCGGGATTTACGGGAAATGACGGGTTTTTGTTTGCCGGCGATTAAACTTCTTTCATCAAGCGTCTCATCAAAAATGAAAACATTCCTGAAAACTACAAGTCTCATGCGTTTTAGTGGTGAAAAAATAATTTAAAAAATCGTTCGGGAAATGAGTTTACTTACAGGGTACTTTCTTTGTATACATTCGACTATACGGGCCAAGCACGGGATTTACGGGAAATCGCTGGTTTTCGTTTGCCGGCGATTAAACTTCTTTCATTCAGCGTCTCATCAAAAATGAAAACATTTTTGAAAACTACAAGTCTCTTGCGTTTTAGTGGTGAAAAAATAATTTAAAAAATCGTTCGGGAAATGAGTTTACTCCCTGGGTACTTTCTTTGTATACATTTGACTATACGGGCCGAGTCCGGATTTACGGGAAATCGCGGGTTTTCGTTTGCCGGCGATTAAACATCTTTTATTCAGCGTCTCATCAAAAATGAAAACATTTTTGAAAACTACAAGTGTCATGCGTTTTAGTGGTGAAAAGATAATTTAAAAAATCGTTCTGGAAATGAGTTTACTCGCAGGGTACTTTCTTTGTATACTTTTGACTATACGGGTCGAATCCGGGATTTACGAGAAATCGCGGGTTTTCGTTTGCCGGCGATTAAACTTCTTTTATTCAGCGTCTCATCAAAAATAAAAACATTTTTGAAAACTACGAGTCTCATACGTTTTAGTGGTGAAAAAATAATTTAAAAAATCGTTCGGGAAATGAGTTTACTCCCTGGGTATTTTCTTTGTATACTTTTGACTATACGGGCCGAGTCCGGGATTTACGGGAAATCGCGGGTTTTCGTTTGCCGGCGATTAAACTTCTTTTATTCCGCGTCTCATCAAAAATGAAAACGTTTTTGAAGACTACAAGTCTCATGCGTTTTAGTGGTGAAAAGATAATTTAAAAAATCGTTCTGGAAATGAGTTTACTCACAGGGTACTTTCTCTGTATATACTGGACTATACGGGCCAAGCACCGGATTTACGGGAAATCGCGGGTTTTCGTTTGCCGGCGATTAAACTTCTTTCATCCAGCATCTCATCAAAAGTGAAAACATTTTTGAAAACTACAAGTCTCATGCGTTTTAGTGGTGAAAAAATAATTTAAAAAATCGTTCGGGAAATGAGTTTACTCACAGGGTACTTTCTTTGTATACATTCGACTATACGGGCCAAGCCCGGGATTTACGGGAAATCGCGGGTTTTCGTTTGCCGGCGATTAACATCTTTTATTCTGCGTCTTATCAAAAATGAAAACATTTTTGAAAACTACAAGTCTCATGCGTTTTAGTGGTGAAAAAATAATTTAAAAATTCGTTGGGGAAATGAGCTTACTCCCTGGGTACTTTCTTTGTATACTTTTGACTATACGGGCCGAGTCCGGTATTTACGGGAAATCGCGGGTTTTGGTTTGCCGGCGATTAAACTTCTTTTATTCAGCGTCTCATCAAAAATGAAAACATTTTTGAAAACTACAAGTCTCGTGCGTTTTAGTGGTGAAAAAATAATTTAAAAAATCGTTCTGGAAATGAGTTTACTCGCAGGGTACTTTCTTTGTATACTTTTGACTATACGGGCCGAGTCCGGGATTTACGGGAGATGGCTGGTTTTCGTTTGCCGGCGATTAAACTTCTTTCATTCAGCGTCTCATTAAAAATTAAAACATTTTTGAAAACTACAAGTCTCGTGCGTTTTAGTGGTGAAAAGATATTTTAAAAAATCGTTCTGGAAATGAGTTTACTCGCAGGGTACTTTCTTTGTATACTTTTGACTATACGGGCCGAGTCCGAGATTTACGGGAAATCGCGGGTTTTCGTTTGCCGTCGATTAAACTTCTTTTCTTCAGCGCCTCATCAAAAATGAAAACATTTTTGAAAACTACAAGTCTCATACGTTTTAGTGGTGAAAAAATAATTTAAAAAATCGTTCGGGAAATGAGTTTACTCCCTGGGTATTTTCTTTGTCTACTTTTGACTATACAGGCCGAGTCCGGGATTTACGGGAAATCGCGGGTTTCGTTTACCGGCAATTAAACTTCTTTTATTCCGCGTCTCATCAAAAATGAAAACATTTTTGAAAACTACAAGTCTCATGCGTTTTAGTGGTGAAATGATAATATAAAAAATCGTTCTGGAAAGGAGTTTACTCACAGGGTACTTTCTTAGTATATACTCGACTATACAAGCCAAGCACGGGATTTACGGGAATTCGCGGGTTTTTGTTTGCCGGCGATTAAACTTCTTTCATTAAGCGTCTCATCAAAAATGAAAATATTCCTGAAAACTACAAGTCTCATGCGTTTTAGTGGTGAAAAATAATTCAAAAAACCGTTCGGGAAATGTGTTTACTCCCTGGGTATTTTCTTTGTATACTTTTGACTATACGGGCCGAGCCTAGGATTTACGGGAATTCGCGGGTTTTCGTTTGCCGGCGATTAAACTTCTTTTATTCAGAGTCTCATCAAAAATGAAAACATTTTTGAAAACTACAAGTCTCATGCGTTTTAGTGGTGAAAAAATAATTTAAAAAATCGTTCGGGAAATGAGTTTACTCACAGGGTACTTTCTTTGTATACATTCGACTATACGACCAAGCCCGGGATTTACGGGAAATCGCGGGTTTTCGTTTGCCGGCGATTAAACTTCTTTCATTAGGCGTCTCATCAAAAATGAAAACATTCCTGAAAACTACAAATCTCATGCATTTTAGTGGTGAAAAAATAATTTAAAAAATCGTTCGGGAAATGAGTTTACTCCCTGGGTACTTTCTTTGTATACTTTTGACTATACGGGCCGAGTCCGGGATTTACGGGAAATCGCGGGTTTTCGTTTGCCGGCGATTAAACATCTTTTATTCAGCGTCTCATCAAAAATGAAAACATTTTTGAAAACTACAAGTGTTATGCGATTTAGTGGTGAAAAGATAATTTAAAAAATTGTGCTGGAAATGAGTTTTCTCGCAGGGTACTTTCTTTGTATACTTTTGACTATACGGGTCGAGTCCGGGATTTACGGGAAATCGCGGGTTTTCGTTTGCCGGCGAATAAACTTCTTTTATTCCGCGTCTCATCAAAAATGAAAGCGTTTTTGAAGACTACAAGTCTCATGCCTTTTAGTGGTGAAAAGATAATTTAAAAAATCGTTCTGGAAATGAGTTTACTCACAGGGTACTTTCTTTGTATATACTCGACTATACGGGCCAAGCACGGGATTTACGGGAAATCGCGGGTTTTCGTTTGCCGGCGATTAAACATCTTTTATTCAGCGTCTCATCAAAAATGAAAACATTTTTGAAAACTACCAGTGTCATGCGTTTTAGTGGTGAAAAGATAATTTAAAAAATCGTTCTGGAAATGAGTTTACTCGCAGGGTACTTTCTTTGTATACTTTTGACTATACGGGTCGAGTCCGGGATTTACGGGAAATCGCGGGTTTTCGTTTGCCGGCGATTAAACTTCTTTTATTCAGCGTCTTATCAAAAATGAAAACGTTTTTGAAGACTACAAGTCTCATGCGTTTTAGTGGTGAAAAGATAATTTAAAAAATCGTTCTGGAAATGAGTTTACTCACTGGGTACTTTCTTTGTATATACTCGACTATACGGGCCAAGCACCGGATTTACGGGAAATCGCGTGTTTTCGTTTGCCGGCGATTAAACTTCTTTCATCCAGCATCTCATCAAAAGTGAAAACATTTTTGAAAACTACAAGTCTCATGCGTTTTAGTGGTGAAAAAATAATTTAAAAAATCGTTCGGGAAATGAGTTTACTCACAGGGTACTTTCTTTGTATACATTCGACTATACGGGCCAAGCCCGGGATTTACGGGAAATCGCGGGTTTTCGTTTGCCGGCGATTAACATCTTTTATTCTGCGTCTTATCAAAAATGAAAACCTTTTTGAAAACTACAAGTCTCATGCGTTTTAGTGGTGAAAAAATAATTTAAAAAATCGTTCGGGAAATGAGTTTACTCCCTGGGTACTTTCTTTGTATACTTTTGACTATACGGGCCGAGTCCGGGATTTACGGGAAATCGCGGGTTTTCGTTTGCCGGCGATTAAACATCTTTTATTCAGCGTCTCATCAAAAATGAAAACATTTTTGAAAACTACAAGTGTTATGCGATTTAGTGGTGAAAAGATAATTTAAAAAATTGTGCTGGAAATGAGTTTTCTCGCAGGGTACTTTCTTTGTATACTTTTGACTATACGGGTCGAGTCCGGGATTTACGGGAAATCGCGGGTTTTCGTTTGCCGGCGAATAAACTTCTTTTATTCCGCGTCTCATCAAAAATGAAAGCGTTTTTGAAGACTACAAGTCTCATGCCTTTTAGTGGTGAAAAGATAATTTAAAAAATCGTTCTGGAAATGAGTTTACTCACAGGGTACTTTCTTTGTATATACTCGACTATACGGGCCAAGCACGGGATTTACGGGAAATCGCGGGTTTTCGTTTGCCGGCGATTAAACATCTTTTATTCAGCGTCTCATCAAAAATGAAAACATTTTTGAAAACTACCAGTGTCATGCGTTTTAGTGGTGAAAAGATAATTTAAAAAATCGTTCTGGAAATGAGTTTACTCGCAGGGTACTTTCTTTGTATACTTTTGACTATACGGGTCGAGTCCGGGATTTACGGGAAATCGCGGGTTTTCGTTTGCCGGCGATTAAACTTCTTTTATTCAGCGTCTTATCAAAAATGAAAACGTTTTTGAAGACTACAAGTCTCATGCGTTTTAGTGGTGAAAAGATAATTTAAAAAATCGTTCTGGAAATGAGTTTACTCACTGGGTACTTTCTTTGTATATACTCGACTATACGGGCCAAGCACCGGATTTACGGGAAATCGCGGGTTTTCGTTTGCCGGCGATTAAACTTCTTTCATCCAGCATCTCATCAAAAGTGAAAACATTTTTGAAAACTACAAGTCTCATGCGTTTTAGTGGTGAAAAAATAATTTAAAAAATCGTTCGGGAAATGAGTTTACTCACAGGGTACTTTCTTTGTATACATTCGACTATACGGGCCAAGCCCGGGATTTACGGGAAATCGCGGGTTTTCGTTTGCCGGCGATTAACATCTTTTATTCTGCGTCTTATCAAAAATGAAAACCTTTTTGAAAACTACAAGTCTCATGCGTTTTAGTGGTAAAAAAATAATTTAAAAATTCGTTCGGGAAATGAGCTTACTCCCTGGGTACTTTCTTTGAATACTTTTGACTATACGGGCCGAGTCCGGTATTTACGGGTAATCGCGGGTTTTCGTTTGCCGGCGATTAAACATCTTTTATTCAGCGTCTTATCAAAAATGAAAACATTTTTAAAAACTACAAGTCTCATGCGTTTTAGTGGTGAAAAGATAATTTAAAAAATCGTTCTGGAAATGAGTTTACTCCCTGGGTATTTTCTTTGTATACTTTTGACTATACGGGCCGAGTTTGGGATTTACGGGAATTCGCGGGTTTTCGTTTGCCAGCGATTAAACTTCTTTTATTCAGCGTCTCATCAAAAATGAAAACATTTTTGAAAACTACAAGTCTCGTGCGTTTTAGTGGTGAAAAGATAAATTAAAAAATCGTTCTGGAAATGAGTTTACTCGCAGGGTACTTTCTTTGTATACTTTTGACTATACGGGCCGAGTCCGGGATTTACGGGAAATGACGGGTTTTTGTTTGCCGGCGATTAAACTTCTTTCATTAAGCGTCTCATCAAAAATGAAAACATTCCTGAAAACTACAAGTCTCATGCGTTTTAGTGGTGAAAAAATAATTTAAAAAATCGTTCGGGAAATGAGTTTACTCACAGGGTACTTTCTTTGTATACATTCGACTATACGGGCCAAGCACGGGATTTACGGGAAATCGCTGGTTTTCGTTTGCCGGCGATTAAACTTCTTTCATTCGGCGTCTCATCAAAAGTGAAAACATTTTTGAAAACTACAAGTCTCATGCGTTTTAGTGGTGAAAAGATAATTTAAAAAATCGTTCTGGAAATGAGTTTACTCACTGGGTACTTTCTTTGTATATACTCGACTATACGGGCCAAGCACCGGATTTACGGGAAATCGCGGGTTTTCGTTTGCCGGCGATTAAACTTCTTTCATCCAGCATCTCATCAAAAGTGAAAACATTTTTGAAAACTACAAGTCTCATGCGTTTTAGTGGTGAAAAAATAATTTAAAAAATCGTTCGGGAAATGAGTTTACTCACAGGGTACTTTCTTTGTATACATTCGACTATACGGGCCAAGCCCGGGATTTACGGGAAATCGCGGGTTTTCGTTTGCCGGCGATTAACATCTTTTATTCTGCGTCTTATCAAAAATGAAAACATTTTTGAAAACTACAAGTCTCATGCGTTTTAGTGGTAAAAAAATAATTTAAAAATTCGTTCGGGAAATGAGCTTACTCCCTGGGTACTTTCTTTGAATACTTTTGACTATACGGGCCGAGTCCGGTATTTACGGGTAATCGCGGGTTTTCGTTTGCCGGCGATTAAACATCTTTTATTCAGCGTCTTATCAAAAATGAAAACATTTTTAAAAACTACAAGTCTCATGCGTTTTAGTGGTGAAAAGATAATTTAAAAAATCGTTCTGGAAATGAGTTTACTCCCTGGGTATTTTCTTTGTATACTTTTGACTATACGGGCCGAGTTTGGGATTTACGGGAATTCGCGGGTTTTCGTTTGCCAGCGATTAAACTTCTTTTATTCAGCGTCTCATCAAAAATGAAAACATTTTTGAAAACTACAAGTCTCGTGCGTTTTAGTGGTGAAAAGATAAATTAAAAAATCGTTCTGGAAATGAGTTTACTCGCAGGGTACTTTCTTTGTATACTTTTGACTATACGGGCCGAGTCCGGGATTTACGGGAAATGACGGGTTTTTGTTTGCCGGCGATTAAACTTCTTTCATTAAGCGTCTCATCAAAAATGAAAACATTCCTGAAAACTACAAGTCTCATGCGTTTTAGTGGTGAAAAAATAATTTAAAAAATCGTTCGGGAAATGAGTTTACTCACAGGGTACTTTCTTTGTATACATTCGACTATACGGGCCAAGCACGGGATTTACGGGAAATCGCTGGTTTTCGTTTGCCGGCGATTAAACTTCTTTCATTCGGCGTCTCATCAAAAATGAAAACATTCCTGAAAACTACAAGTCTCATGCGTTTTAGTGGTGAAAAATAATTCAAAAAATCGTTCGGGAAATGTGTTTACTCCCTGGGTATTTTCTTTGTATACTTTTGACTATACGGGCCGAGCCAAGGATTTACGGGAATTCGCGGGTTTTCGTTTGCCGGCGATTAAAATTCTTTTATTCAGAGTCTCATCAAAAGTGAAAACATTTTTGAAAACTACAAGTCTCTTGCGTTTTAGTGGTGAAAAAATAATTTAAAAAATCGTTCGGGAAATGAGTTTACTCCCTGGGTACTTTCTTTGTATACATTTGACTATACGGGCCGAGTCCGGATTTACGGGAAATCGCGGGTTTTCGTTTGCCGGCGATTAAACATCTTTTATTCAGCGTCTCATCAAAAATGAAAACATTTTTGAAAACTACAAGTGTCATGCGTTTTAGTGGTGAAAAGATAATTTAAAAAATCGTTCTGGAAATGAGTTTACTCGCAGGGTACTTTCTTTGTATACTTTTGACTATACGGGTCGAATCCGGGATTTACGGGAAATCGCGGGTTTTCGTTTGCCGGCGATTAAACTTCTTTTATTCAGCGTCTCATCAAAAATGAAAACATTTTTGAAAACTACGAGTCTCATACGTTTTAGTGGTGAAAAAATAATTTAAAAAATCGTTCGGGAAATGAGTTTACTTCCTGGGTATTTTCTTTGTATACTTTTGACTATACGGGCCGAGTCCGGGATTTACGGGAAATCGCGGGTTTTCGTTTGCCGGCGATTAAATTTCTTTTATTCCGCGTCTCATCAAAAATGAAAACGTTTTTGAAGACTACAAGTCTCATGCGTTTTAGTGGTGAAAAGATAATTTAAAAAATCGTTCTGGAAATGAGTTTACTCACAGGGTACTTTCTCTGTATATACTCGACTATACGGGCCAAGCACCGGATTTACGGGAAATCGCGGGTTTTCGTTTGCCGGCGATTAAACTTCTTTCATCCAGCATCTCATCAAAAGTGAAAACATTTTTGAAAACTACAAGTCTCATGCGTTTTAGTGGTGAAAAAATAATTTAAAAAATCGTTCGGGAAATGAGTTTACTCACAGGGTACTTTCTTTGTATACATTCGACTATACGGGCCAAGCCCGGGATTTACGGGAAATCGCGGGTTTTCGTTTGCCGGCGATTAACATCTTTTATTCTGCGTCTTATCAAAAATGAAAACATTTTTGAAAACTACAAGTCTCATGCGTTTTAGTGGTGAAAAAATAATTTAAAAATTCGTTCGGGAAATGAGCTTACTCCCTGGGTACTTTCTTTGTATACTTTTGACTATACGGGCCGAGTCCGGTATTTACGGGAAATCGCGGGTTTTGGTTTGCCGGCGATTAAACTTCTTTCATCCAGCATCTCATCAAAAGTGAAAACATTTTTGAAAACTACAAGTCTCATGCGTTTTAGTGGTGAAAAAATAATTTAAAAAATCGTTCGGGAAATGAGTTTACTCACAGGGTACTTTCTTTGTATACATTCGACTATACGGGCCAAGCCCGGGATTTACGGGAAATCGCGGGTTTTCGTTTGCCGGCGATTAACATCTTTTATTCTGCGTCTTATCAAAAATGAAAACATTTTTGAAAACTACAAGTCTCATGCGTTTTAGTGGTGAAAAAATAATTTAAAAATTCGTTCGGGAAATGAGCTTACTCCCTGGGTACTTTCTTTGTATACTTTTGACTATACGGGCCGAGTCCGGTATTTACGGGAAATCGCGGGTTTTGGTTTGCCGGCGATTAAACTTCTTTTATTCAGCGTCTCATCAAAAATGAAAACATTTTTGAAAACTACAAGTCTCGTGCGTTTTAGTGGTGAAAAGATAATTTAAAAAATCGTTCTGGAAATGAGTTTACTCGCAGGGTACTTTCTTTGTATACTTTTGACTATACGGGCCGAGTCCGGGATTTACGGGAGATGGCTGGTTTTCGTTTGCCGGCGATTAAACTTCTTTCATTCAGCGTCTCATTAAAAATTAAAACATTTTTGAAAACTACAAGTCTCGTGCGTTTTAGTGGTGAAAAGATATTTTAAAAAATCGTTCTGGAAATGAGTTTACTCGCAGGGTACTTTCTTTGTATACTTTTGACTATACAGTCCGAGTCCGGGATTTACGGGAAATCGCGGGTTTTCGTTTACCGTCGATTAAACTTCTTTTCTTCAGCGCCTCATCAAAAATGAAAACATTTTTGAAAACTACAAGTCTCATACGTTTTAGTGGTGAAAAAATAATTTAAAAAATCGTTCGGGAAATGAGTTTACTCCCTGGGTATTTTCTTTGTCTACTTTTGACTATACGGGCCAAGCACGGGATTTACGGGAAATCGCGGGTTTTCGTTTGCCGGCGATTAAACTTCTTATATTCAGCGTCTCATCAAAAGTGAAAACATTTTTGAAAACTACAAGTCTCATGCGTTTTAGTGGTGAAAAAATAATTTAAAAAATCGTTCGGGAAATGAGTGTACTCACAGGGTACCGTATGTCCTCTAATAAGCGCCGCGGCGCTTATTTAATTTTTGTGATTTTAGGTGCGGCGCTTATTAGAGGGCGGCGCTTAATAGAGGGCGGCGCTTATTTCGAAATTTCAGATTTCAAGTTTCTGAAGTTTTTGCCTATTCTTCAAATTCAATCCGTTGGTTGAATGCTATCCTTAGTAAAAGTTTTTTTGATATATACGATACATACGAGGCCACCATGTCTACAAAGATGTTTGGACTCCAACTCTGGGAGAGAAACTTAACTGCAAACCAGACGAAAGAGAAGAGGCCAAAGAATATGATCAAAACGCCATAGGTGTATACAAACTAAAGCCACAGGTTACAGTAAAAGGTGAAGATGAATCCGACAAAAAACCTACAGAAGAAAATAAAAAGACAGAATCAGAATCAAGTACTACACCAGCGGTTGAAAACGAGAAAAGTGAACCAAGCGAAACAAACAAAACGAACAAAGTAACCAAAGCCAAAGGAAGAAAATCAACCAAAGGAAGTAAAGCAGCAAAGGAAACTGAAGCAGTCAAAGAAACTGAGGTCGCGATCGAACCAGTATCTAAAGAGGTCAATAAAGAAGTTGTCGAAATAGATTCAGACGATCTGGGAGAAAAGGATGATGAGTTTTTAGTCGGACATTTACCCATTGAACTATCCAAACTAACGAAACAATTTTTGAAATCTGATAAAAACAACACGATGATCGCAAAAGTAACGGGAAAAAGGAAACGAGAGCTTGGCTTGGTCGTCCCTGCCAAGTTTCTTTGCTGTTCAACCAACAGTAAAATTGCAAACATTCTTTATGAGGAACTTAATAAGAAGAAATGTAAATTTAGCTATTTAGAACTTAATGTAAATGAATATTGCAATAAGAAGACTATAGAGTTCGAATAAAAGCATTGAAATCTCATTTTCTCTTGATTTTCTAATAAGCGCCGCATTTGAGGGTGCGGCGCTTATTAGAGGGCGGCGCTTATTTCGTAATTCGAATTTTAGGTACGGCGCTTATTAGAGGGCGGCGCTTAATAGAGGGCGGCGCTTATTGGAGGAAATACGGTACTTTCTTTGTATGTACTCGACTATACGGGCCAAGCACGGGATTTACGGGAAATCGCGGGTTTTCGTTTGCCGGCGATTAAACTTCTTATATTCAGCGTCTCATCAAAAGTGAAAACATTTTTGAAAACTACAAGTCTCTTGCGTTTTAGTGGTGAAAAAATAATTTAAAAAATCGTTCGGGAAATGAGTTTACTCCCTGGGTACTTTCTTTGTATACATTTGACTATACGGGCCGAGTCCGGATTTACGGGAAATCGCGGGTTTTCGTTTGCCGGCGATTAAACATCTTTTATTCAGCGTCTCATCAAAAATGAAAACATTTTTGAAAACTACAAGTGTCATGCGTTTTAGTGGTGAAAAGATAATTTAAAAAATCGTTCTGGAAATGAGTTTACTCGCAGGGTACTTTCTTTGTATACTTTTGACTATACGGGTCGAATCCGGGATTTACGGGAAATCGCGGGTTTTCGTTTGCCGGCGATTAAACTTCTTTTATTCAGCGTCTCATCAAAAATGAAAACATTTTTGAAAACTACGAGTCTCATACGTTTTAGTGGTGAAAAAATAATTTAAAAAATCGTTCGGGAAATGAGTTTACTTCCTGGGTATTTTCTTTGTATACCTTTGACTATACGGGCCGAGTCCGGGATTTACGGGAAATCGCGGGTTTTCGTTTGCCGGCGATTAAACTTCTTTTATTCCGCGTCTCATCAAAAATGAAAACGTTTTTGAAGACTACAAGTCTCATGCGTTTTAGTGGTGAAAAGATAATTTAAAAAATCGTTCTGGAAATGAGTTTACTCACAGGGTACTTTCTCTGTATATACTCGACTATACGGGCCAAGCACCGGATTTACGGGAAATCGCGGGTTTTCGTTTGCCGGCGATTAAACTTCTTTCATCCAGCATCTCATCAAAAGTGAAAACATTTTTGAAAACTACAAGTCTCATGCCTTTTAGTGGTGAAAAAATAATTTAAAAAATCGTTCGGGAAATGAGTTTACTCACAGGGTACTTTCTTTGTATACATTCGACTATACGGGCCAAGCCCGGGATTTACGGGAAATCGCGGGTTTTCGTTTGCCGGCGATTAACATCTTTTATTCTGCGTCTTATCAAAAATGAAAACATTTTTGAAAACTACAAGTCTCATGCGTTTTAGTGGTGAAAAAATAATTTAAAAATTCGTTCGGGAAATGAGCTTACTCCCTGGGTACTTTCTTTGTATACTTTTGACTATACGGGCCGAGTCCGGTATTTACGGGAAATCGCGGGTTTTGGTTTGCCGGCGATTAAACTTCTTTTATTCAGCGTCTCATCAAAAATGAAAACATTTTTGAAAACTACAAGTCTCGTGCGTTTTAGTGGTGAAAAGATAATTTAAAAAATCGTTCTGGAAATGAGTTTACTCGCAGGGTACTTTCTTTGTATACTTTTGACTATACGGGCCGAGTCCGGGATTTACGGGAGATGGCTGGTTTTCGTTTGCCGGCGATTAAACTTCTTTCATTCAGCGTCTCATTAAAAATTAAAACATTTTTGAAAACTACAAGTCTCGTGCGTTTTAGTGGTGAAAAGATATTTTAAAAAATCGTTCTGGAAATGAGTTTACTCGCAGGGTACTTTCTTTGTATACTTTTGACTATACGGGCCGAGTCCGAGATTTACGGGAAATCGCGGGTTTTCGTTTGCCGTCGATTAAACTTCTTTTCTTCAGCGCCTCATCAAAAATGAAAACATTTTTGAAAACTACAAGTCTCATACGTTTTAGTGGTGAAAAAATAATATAAAAAATCGTTCGGGAAATGAGTTTACTCCCTGGGTATTTTCTTTGTCTACTTTTGACTATACAGTCCGAGTCCGGGATTTACGGGAAATCGCGGGTTTTCGTTTACCGGCGATTAAACTTCTTTTATTCCGCGTCTCATCAAAAATGAAAACATTTTTGAAAACTACAAGTCTCATGCGTTTTAGTGGTGAAAAGATAATACAAAAAATCGTTCTGGAAAGGAGTTTACTCACAGGGTACTTTCTTAGTATATACTCGACTATACAAGCCAAGCACGGGATTTACGGGAATTCGCGGGTTTTTGTTTGCCGGCGATTAAACTTCTTTCATTAAGCGTCTCATCAAAAATGAAAATATTCCTGAAAACTACAAGTCTCATGCGTTTTAGTGGTGAAAAATAATTCACAAAACCGTTCGGGAAATGTGTTTACTCCCTGGGTATTTTCTTTGTATACTTTTGACTATACGGGCCGAGCCTAGGATTTACGGGAATTCGCGGGTTTTCGTTTGCCGGCGATTAAACTTCTTTTATTCAGAGTCTCATCAAAAATGAAAACATTTTTGAAAACTACAAGTCTCATGCGTTTTAGTGGTGAAAAGATAAGTTAAAAAATCGTTCTGGAAATGAGTTTACTCACAGGGTACTTTCTTTGTATGTACTCGACTATACGGGCCAAGCACGGGATTTACGGGAAATCGCGGGTTTTCGTTTGCCGGCGAATAAACTTCTTATATTCAGCGTCTCATCAAAAGTGAAAACATTTTTGAAAACTACAAGTCTCATGCGTTTTAGTGGTGAAAAAATAATTTAAAAAATCGTTCGGGAAATGAGTTTACTCACAGGGTACTTTCTTTGTATACATTCGACTATGCGACCAAGCCCGGGATTTACGTGAAATCGCGGGTTTTCGTTTGCCGGCGATTAAACTTCTTTCATTAGGCGTCTCATCAAAAATGAAAACATTCCTGAAAACTACAAATCTCATGCATTTTAGTGGTGAAAAAATAATTTAAAAAATCGTGCTGGAAATGAGTTTTCTCGCAGGGTACTTTCTTTGTATACTTTTGACTATACGGGTCGAGTCCGGGATTTACGGGAAATCGCGGGTTTTCGTTTGCCAGCGAATAAACTTCTTTTATTCCGCGTCTCATCAAAAATGAAAACGTTTTTGAAGACTACAAGTCTCATGCGTTTTAGTGGTGAAAAGATAATTTAAAAAATCGTTCTGGAAATGAATTTACTCACAGGGTACTTTCTTTGTATATACTCGACTATACGGGCCAAGCACGGGATTTACGGGAAATCGCGGGTTTTCGTTTGCCGGCGATTAAACATCTTTTATTCAGCGTCTTATCAAAAATGAAAACATTTTTGAAAACTACAAGTCTCATGCGTTTTAGTGGTGAAAAGATAATTTAAAAAATCGTTCTGGAAATGAGTTTACTCCCTGGGTATTTTCTTTGTATACTTTTGACTATACGGGCCGAGTTTGGGATTTACGGGAATTAGCGGGTTTTCGTTTGCCGGCGATTAAACTTCTTTTATTCAGCGTCTCATCAAAAATGAAAACATTTTTGAAAACTACAAGTCTCGTGCGTTTTAGTGGTGAAAAAATAATTTAAAAAATCGTTCTGGAAATGAGTTTACTCGCAGGTTACTTTCTTTGTATACTTTTGACTATACGGGCCGAGTCCGGGATTTACGGGAAATGGCGGGTTTTCGTTTGCCGGCGATTAAACTTCTTTTATTCAGCGTCTCATCAAAAATGTCAACATTTTTGAAAACTACGAGTCTCATACGTTTTAGCGGTGAAAAAGTAATATAAAAAATCGTTCGGGAAATGAGTTTACTCCCTGGGTATTTTCTTTGTATACTTTTGACTATACGGGCCGAGTCCGGGATTTACGGGAAATCGCGGGTTTTCGTTTGCCGGCGATTAAACTTCTTTCATCCAGCGTCTCATCAAAAATGAAAACATTTTTGAAAACTACAAGTCTCATGCGTTTTAGTGGTGAAAAAATAATTTAAAAAATCGTTCGGGAAATGAGTTTACTCACAGGGTACTTTATTTTTATACATTCGACTATACGGGCCAAGCACGGGATTTACGGGAAATCGCGGGTTTTCGTTTGCCGGCAATTAAACTTCTTTCATTCAGCGTCACATCAAAAATGAAAACATTTTTGAAAACTACAAGTCTCATGCGTTTTAGTGGTGAAAAAATAATTTAAAAAATCGTTCGGGAAATGAGTTTACTCCCTGGGTACTTTCTTTGTATACTTTTGACTATACGGGCCGAGTCCGGGATTTACGGGAAATCGCGGGTTTTCGTTTGCCGGCGAATAAACATCTTTTACTCAGCGTCTTATCAAAAATGAAAACATTTTTGAAAACTACAAGTCTCATGCGTTTTAGTGGTGAAAAGATAATTTAAAAAATCGTTCTGGAAATGAGTTTACTCCCTGGGTATTTTCTTTGTATACTTCTGACTATACGGGCCGAGTTTGGGATTTATGGGAATTCGCTGGTTTTCGTTTGCCGGCGATTAAACTTCTTTTATTCAGCGTCTCATCAAAAATGGAAACATTTTTGAAAACTACAAGTCTCGTGCGTTTTAGTGGTGAAAAGATATTTTAAAAAATCGTTCTGGAAATGAGTTTACTCCCTGGGTACTTTCTTTGTATACTTTTGACTATACGGGCCGAGTCCGGGATTTACGGGAAATCGCAGGTTTTCGTTTGCCGTCGATTAAACTTCTTTTCTTCAGCGCCTTATCAAAAATGAAAACATTTTTGAAAACTACAAGTCTCATACGTTTTAGTGGTGAAAAAATAATTTAAAAAATCTTTCGGGAAATGAGTTTACTCCCTGGGTATTTTCTTTGTCTACATTTGACTATACCGGCCGAGTCCGGGATTTACGTGAAATCGCGGGTTTTCGTTTACCGGCGATTAAACTTCTTTTATTCCGCGTCTCATCAAAAATGAAAACATTTTTGAAAACTACAAGTCTCTTGCGTTTTAGTGGTGAAAAGATAATATAAAAAATCGTTTTGTAAATGAGTTTACTCCCTGGGTATTTTCTTTGTATACTTATGACTATACGGGTTGAGTCTGGGATTTACGGGAAATCGCGGGTTTTCGTTTGCCAGCGATTAAACTTCTTTTATTCCGCGTCTCATCAAAAATGAAAACGTTTTGGAAGACTACAAGTCTCATGCGTTTTAGTGGTGAAAAGATAATTTAAAAAATCGTTCTGGAAATGAGTTTACTCACAGGGTACTTTCTTTGTATATACTCGACTATACGGGCCAAGGACGGGATTTACGGGAAATCGCGGGTTTTCGTTTGCCGGCGATTAAACTTCTTTCATCCAGCGTCTCATCAAAAATGAAAACATTTTTGAAAACTACAAGTCTCATGCGTTTTAGTGGTAAAAAAATAATTTAAAAAATCGTTCGGGAAATGAGTTTACTCACAGGGTACTTTCTTTGTATACATTCGACTATACGGGCCAAGCCCGGGATTTACGGGAAATCGCGGTGTTTCGTTTGCCGGCGATTAAACTTCTTTTACTCAGCCTCTCATCAAAAATGAAAACATTTTTGAAAACTACAAGTCTCATACGTTTTGGTGGTGAAAAAATAATTTAAAAAAACGTTCGGGAAATGAGTTTACTCCCTGAGTATTTTCTTTGTGTACTTTTGACTATACGGGTCGAGTCCGGGATTTACGGAAAATCGCGGGTTTTCGTTTGCCGGCGATTAAAGTTCTTTTATTCAGAGTCTCATAAAAAATGAAAACGTTTTTGAAGACTACAAGTCTCATGCGTTTTAGTGGTGAAAAAATAATTTAAAAAATCGTTCTGGAAATGAGTTTACTCACAGGGTACTTTCTTTGTATATACTCGACTATACGGGCCAAGCACGGGATTTACGGGAAATCGCGGGTTTTCGTTTGCCGGCGATTAACATCTTTTATTCTGCGTCTTATCAAAAATGAAAACATTTTTGAAAACTACAAGTCTCATGCGTTTTAGTGGTGAAAAATTAATTTAAAAAATCGTTCGGAAAATGAGTTTACTCCCTGGGTACTTTCTTTGTATACTTTTGACTATACGGGCGAAGCACGGGATTTACGGGAAATCGCGGGTTTTCGTTTGCCGGCGATTAAACTTCTTTCATCCAGCGTCTCATCAAAAATGAAAACATTTTTGAAAACTACAAGTCTCATGCGTTTTAGTGGTGAAAAAATAATTTAAAAAATCGTTCGGGAAATGAGTTTACTCACAGGGTACTTTCTTTGTATACATTCGACTATACGGGCCAAGCCCGGGATTTACGGGAAATCGCGGTGTTTCGTTTGCCGGCGATTAAACTTCTTTTATTCAGCCTCTCATCAAAAATGAAAACATTTTTGAAAACTACAAGTCTCATACGTTTTGGTGGTGAAAAAATAATTTAAAAAATCGTTCGGGAAATGAGTTTACTCCCTGAGTATTTTCTTTGTGTACTTTTGACTATACGGGTCGAGTCCGGGATTTACGGAAAATCGCGGGTTTTCGTTTGCCGGCGATTAAACTTCTTTTATTCAGAGTCTCATAAAAAATGAAAACGTTTTTGAAGACTACAAGTCTCATGCGTTTTAGTGGTGAAAAGATAATTTAAAAAATCGTTCTGGAAATGAGTTTACTCACAGGGTACTTTCTTTGTATATACTCGACTATACGGGCCAAGCACGGGATTTACGGGAAATCGCGGGTTTTCGTTTGCCGGCGATTAAACATCTTTTATTCAGCGTCTCATCAAAAATGAAAACATTTTTAAAAACTACCAGTCTCATGCGTTTTAGTGGTGAAAAGATAATTTAAAAAACCGTTCGGGAAGTGAGTTCACTCACAGGGTACTTTCTTTGTATACATTCGACTATACGGGCCAAGCCCGGGATTTACAGGAAATCGCGGATTTCGTTTGCCGGCAATTAAACTTCTTTTATTCAGCGTCTCATCAAAAATGAAAACATTTTTGAAAACTACAAGTCTCTTGCGTTTTAGTGGTGAAAACATAATTTAAAAAATCGTTCGGGAAATGAGTTTACTCCCTGGGTACTTTCTTTGTATACTTTTGACTATACGGGCCGAGTCCGGGATTTACGGGAAATCGCGGGTTTTCGTTTGCCGGCGATTAAACATCTTTTATTCAGCGTCTCATCAACAATGAAAACATTTTTGAAAACTACAAGTGTCATGCGTTTTAATGGTGAAAAGATAATTTAAAAAATCCTTCTGGAAATGAGTTTACTCGCAGGGTACTTTCTTTGTATACTTTTGACTTTACGGGTCGAGTCCGGGATTTACGGGAAATCGCGGGTTTTCGTTTGCCGGCGATTAAACTTCTTTTATTCAGCGTCTCATCAAAAATGAAAACATTTTTGAAAACTACGAGTCTCATACGTTTTAGTGGTGAAAAAATAATTTAAAAAATCGTTCGGGAAATGAGTTTACTCCCTGGGTATTTTCTTTGTATACTTTTGACTATACGGGCCGAGTCCGGGATTTACGGGAAATCGCGGGTTTTCGTTTGCCGGCGATTAAACTTCTTTTATTCCGCGTCTCATCAAAAATGAAAACGTTTTTGAAGACTACAAGTCTCATGCGTTTTAGTGGTGAAAAAATAATTTAAAAAATCGTTCGGGAAATGAGTTTACTCACAGGGTACTTTCTTTGTATATATTCGATTATACGGGCCAAGCCCGGGATTTACGGGAAATCGCAGGTTTTCGTTTGCCGGCGATTAACATCTTTTATTCTGCGTCTTATCAAAAATGAAAACATTTTTGAAAACTACAAGTTTCGTGCGTTTTAGTGGTGAAAAAATAATTTAAAAAACCGTTCGGGAAGTGAGTTCACTCACAGGGTACTTTCTTTGTATACATTCGACTATACGGGCCAAGCCCGGGATTTACAGGAAATCGCGGATTTCGTTTGCCGGCAATTAAACTTCTTTTATTCAGCGTCTCATCAAAAATGAAAACATTTTTGAAAACTACAAGTCTCTTGCGTTTTAGTGGTGAAAACATAATTTAAAAAATCGTTCGGGAAATGAGTTTACTCCCTGGGTACTTTCTTTGTATACTTTTGACTATACGGGCCGAGTCCGGGATTTACGGGAAATCGCGGGTTTTCGTTTGCCGGCGATTAAACATCTTTTATTCAGCGTCTCATCAACAATGAAAACATTTTTGAAAACTACAAGTGTCATGCGTTTTAATGGTGAAAAGATAATTTAAAAAATCCTTCTGGAAATGAGTTTACTCGCAGGGTACTTTCTTTGTATACTTTTGACTTTACGGGTCGAGTCCGGGATTTACGGGAAATCGCGGGTTTTCGTTTGCCGGCGATTAAACTTCTTTTATTCAGCGTCTCATCAAAAATGAAAACATTTTTGAAAACTACGAGTCTCATACGTTTTAGTGGTGAAAAAATAATTTAAAAAATCGTTCGGGAAATGAGTTTACTCCCTGGGTATTTTCTTTGTATACTTTTGACTATACGGGCCGAGTCCGGGATTTACGGGAAATCGCGGGTTTTCGTTTGCCGGCGATTAAACTTCTTTTATTCCGCGTCTCATCAAAAATGAAAACGTTTTTGAAGACTACAAGTCTCATGCGTTTTAGTGGTGAAAAAATAATTTAAAAAATCGTTCGGGAAATGAGTTTACTCACAGGGTACTTTCTTTGTATATATTCGATTATACGGGCCAAGCCCGGGATTTACGGGAAATC
This sequence comes from Hydractinia symbiolongicarpus, assembly GCF_029227915.1. NCBI lineage: Eukaryota > Metazoa > Cnidaria > Hydrozoa > Anthoathecata > Hydractiniidae > Hydractinia > Hydractinia symbiolongicarpus. The sequence goes on along the minus strand of NC_079878.1, from coordinate 31,033,035 downwards.
GCAGGTTTTCGTTTGCCGGCGATTAACATCTTTTATTCTGCGTCTTATCAAAAATGAAAACATTTTTGAAAACTACAAGTTTCGTGCGTTTTAGTGGTGAAAAAATAATTTAAAAAATCGTTCGGGAAATGAGCTTACTCCCTGGGTACTTTCTTTGTATACTTTTGACTATACGGGCCGAGTCCGGTATTTACGGGAAATCGCGGGTTTTGGTTTGCCGGCGATTAAACATCTTTTATTCAGCGTCTTATCAAAAATGAAAACATTTTTGAAAACTTCAAGTCTCATGCGTTTTAGTGGTGAAAAGATAATTTAAAAAATCGTTCTGGAAATGAGTTTACTCCCTGGGTATTTTCTTTGTATACTTTTGACTATACGGGCCGAGTCCGGGATTTACGGGAAATTGCAGGTTTTCGTTTGCCGGCGATTAAACATCTTTTATTCAGCGTCTCATCAAAAATGAAAACATTTTTAAAAACTACAAGTCTCATACGTTTTAGTGGTGAAAAGATAATTTAAAAAATCGATCGGGAAATGAGTTCACTCACAGGGTACTTTCTTTGTATACATTCGACTATACGGGCCAAGCCCGGGATTTACAGGAAATCGCGGGTTTTCGTTTTCCGGCGATTAAACTTCTTTTATTCAGCGTCTCATCAAAAATGAAAACATTTTTGAAAATTACAAGTCTCTTGCGTTTTAGTGGTGAAAAAATAATTTAAAAAATCGTTCGGGAAATGAGTTTACTCCCTGGGTACTTTCTTTGTATACTTTTGACTATACGGGCCGAGTCCGGGATTTACGGGAAATCGCGAGTTTTCGTTTGCCGGCGATTAAACATCTTTTATTCAGCGTCTCATCAAAAATGAAAACATTTTTGAAAACTACAAGTGTCATGCGTTTTAATGGTGAAAAGATAATTTAAAAAATCCTTCTGGAAATGAGTTTACTCGCAGGGTACTTTCTTTGTATACTTTTGACTATACGGGTCGAGTCCGGGATTTACGGGAAATCGCAGGTTTTCGTTTGCCGGCGATTAAACTACTTTTATTCAGCGTCTCATCAAAAATGAAAACATTTTTGAAAACTACGAGTCTCATACGTTTTAGTGGTGAAAAAATAATTTAAAAAATCGTTCGGGAAATGAGTTTACTCCCTGGGTATTTTTTTTGTATACTTTTGACTATACGGTCCGAGTCCGGGATTTACGGGAAATCGCGGGTTTTCGTTTGCCGGCGATTAAACTTCTTTTATTCCGCGTCTCATCAAAAATGAAAACGTTTTGAAGACTACAAGTCTCATGCGTTTTAGTGGTGAAAAGATAATTTAAAAAATCGTTCTGGAAATGAGTTTACTCCCTGGGTATTTTCTTTGTATACTTTTGACTATACGGGCCAAATTCCGGATTTACGGGAAATTGCGGGTTTTCGTTTGCCGGCGATTAAACATCTTTTATTCAGCGTCTCATCAAAAATGAAAACATTTTTAAAAACTACCAGTCTCATGCGTTTTAGTGGTGAAAAGATAATTTAAAAAACTGTTCGGGAAGTGAGTTCACTCACAGGGTACTTTCTTTGTATAAATTCGACTATACGGGCCAAGCCCGGATTTACAGGAAATCGCGGATTTCGTTTGCCGGCGATTAAACTTCTTTTATTCAGCGTCTCATCAAAAATGAAAACATTTTTGAAAACTACAAGTCTCTTGCGTTTTAGTGGTGAAAAAATAATTTAAAAAATCGTTCGGGAAATGAGTTTACTCCCTGGGTACTTTCTTTGTATACTTTTGACTATACGGGCCAAGTCCGGGATTTACGGGAAATCGCGGGTTTTCGTTTGCCGGCGATTAAACATCTTTTATTCAGCGTCTCATCAAAAATGAAAACATTTTTGAAAACTACAAGTGTCATGCGTTTTAATGGTGAAAAGATAATTTAAAAAATCCTTCTGGAAATGAGTTTACTCGCAGGGTACTTTCTTTGTATACTTTTAACTATACGGGTCGAGTCCGGGATTTACGGGAAATCGCGGGTTTTCGTTTGCCGGCGATTAAACTTCTTCTATTCAGCGTCTCATCAAAAATGAAAACATTTTTGAAAACTACGAGTCTCATACGTTTTAGTGGTGAAAAAATAATTAAAAAAATCGTTCTGGAAATGAGTTTACTCCCTGGGTATTTTCTTTGTATACTTTTGACTATACGGGCCGAGTCCGGGATTTACGGGAAATCGCGGGTTTTCGTTTGCCGGCGATTAAACTTCTTTTATTCCGCGTCTCATCAAAAATGAAAACGTTTTTGAAGACTACAAGTCTCATGCGTTTTAGTGGTGAAAAAATAATTTAAAAAATCGTTCGGGAAATGAGTTTACTCACAGGGTACTTTCTTTGTATACATTCGACTATACGGGCCAAGCCCGGGATTTACGGGAAATCGCAGGTTTTCGTTTGCCGGCGATTAACATCTTTTATTCTGCGTCTTATCAAAAATGAAAACATTTTTGAAAACTACAAGTCTCGTGCGTTTTAGTGGTGAAAAAATAATTTAAAAAATCGTTCGGGAAATGAGCTTACTCCCTGGGTACTTTTTTTGTATACTTTTGACTATACGGGCCGAGTCCGGTATTTACGGGAAATCGCGGGTTTTGGTTTGCCGGCGATTAAACATCTTTTATACAGCGTCTTATCAAAAATGAAAACATTTTTGAAAACTTCAAGTCTCATGCGTTTTAGTGGTGAAAAGATAATTTAAAAAATCGTTCTGGAAATGAGTTTACTCCCTGGGTATTTTCTTTGTATACTTTTGACTATACGGGCCGAGTTTGGGATTTACGGGAATTCGCGGGTTTTCGTTTGCCGGCGATTAAACATCTTTTATCCAGCGTCTTATCAAAAATGAAAACATTTTTGAAAACTACAAGTCTCATGCGTTTTAGTGGTGAAAAGATAATTTAAAAAATCGTTCTGGAAATGAGTTTACTCCCTGGGTATTTTCTTTGTATACTTTTGACTATACGGGCCGAGTCCGGGATTTACGGGAAATTGCAGGTTTTCGTTTGCCGGCGATTAAACATCTTTTATTCAGCGTCTCATCAAAAATGAAAACATTTTTAAAAACTACAAGTCTCATACGTTTTAGTGGTGAAAAGATAATTTAAAAAATCGTTCGGGAAATGAGTTCACTGACAGGGTACTTTCTTTGTATACATTCGACTATACGGGCCAAGCCCGGGATTTACAGGAAATTGCGGGTTTTCGTTTTCCGGCGATTAAACTTCTTTTATTCAGCGTCTCATCAAAAATGAAACCATTTTTGAAAATTACAAGTCTCTTGCGTTTTAGTGGTGAAAAAATAATTTAAAAAATCGTTCGGGAAATGAGTTTACTCCCTGGGTACTTTCTTTGTATACTTTTGACTATACGGGCCGAGTCCGGTATTTACGGGAAATCGCGGGTTTTGGTTTGCCGGCGATTAAACATCTTTTATACAGCGTCTTATCAAAAATGAAAACATTTTTGAAAACTTCAAGTCTCATGCGTTTTAGTGGTGAAAAGATAATTTAAAAAATCGTTCTGGAAATGAGTTTACTCCCTGGGTATTTTCTTTGTATACTTTTGACTATACGGGCCGAGTTTGGGATTTACGGGAATTCGCGGGTTTTCGTTTGCCGGCGATTAAACATCTTTTATTCTGCGTCTTATCAAAAATGAAAACATTTTTGAAAACTACAAGTCTCGTGCGTTTTAGTGGTGAAAAAATAATTTAAAAAATCGTTCGGGAAATGAGCTTACTCCCTGGGTACTTTTTTTGTATACTTTTGACTATACGGGCCGAGTCCGGTATTTACGGGAAATCGCGGGTTTTGGTTTGCCGGCGATTAAACATCTTTTATACAGCGTCTTATCAAAAATGAAAACATTTTTGAAAACTTCAAGTCTCATGCGTTTTAGTGGTGAAAAGATAATTTAAAAAATCGTTCTGGAAATGAGTTTACTCCCTGGGTATTTTCTTTGTATACTTTTGACTATACGGGCCGAGTTTGGGATTTACGGGAATTCGCGGGTTTTCGTTTGCCGGCGATTAAACATCTTTTATCCAGCGTCTTATCAAAAATGAAAACATTTTTGAAAACTACAAGTCTCATGCGTTTTAGTGGTGAAAAGATAATTTAAAAAATCGTTCTGGAAATGAGTTTACTCCCTGGGTATTTTCTTTGTATACTTTTGACTATACGGGCCGAGTCCGGGATTTACGGGAAATTGCAGGTTTTCGTTTGCCGGCGATTAAACATCTTTTATTCAGCGTCTCATCAAAAATGAAAACATTTTTAAAAACTACAAGTCTCATACGTTTTAGTGGTGAAAAGATAATTTAAAAAATCGTTCGGGAAATGAGTTCACTGACAGGGTACTTTCTTTGTATACATTCGACTATACGGGCCAAGCCCGGGATTTACAGGAAATTGCGGGTTTTCGTTTTCCGGCGATTAAACTTCTTTTATTCAGCGTCTCATCAAAAATGAAACCATTTTTGAAAATTACAAGTCTCTTGCGTTTTAGTGGTGAAAAAATAATTTAAAAAATCGTTCGGGAAATGAGTTTACTCCCTGGGTACTTTCTTTGTATACTTTTGACTATACGGGCCGAGTCCGGTATTTACGGGAAATCGCGGGTTTTGGTTTGCCGGCGATTAAACATCTTTTATACAGCGTCTTATCAAAAATGAAAACATTTTTGAAAACTTCAAGTCTCATGCGTTTTAGTGGTGAAAAGATAATTTAAAAAATCGTTCTGGAAATGAGTTTACTCCCTGGGTATTTTCTTTGTATACTTTTGACTATACGGGCCGAGTTTGGGATTTACGGGAATTCGCGGGTTTTCGTTTGCCGGCGATTAAACATCTTTTATCCAGCGTCTTATCAAAAATGAAAACATTTTTGAAAACTACAAGTCTCATGCGTTTTAGTGGTGAAAAGATAATTTAAAAAATCGTTCTGGAAATGAGTTTACTCCCTGGGTATTTTCTTTTTATACTTTTGACTATACGGGCCGAGTCCGGGATTTACGGGAAATTGCAGGTTTTCGTTTGCCGGCGATTAAACATCTTTTATTCAGCGTCTCATCAAAAATGAAAACATTTTTAAAAACTACAAGTCTCATACGTTTTAGTGGTGAAAAGATAATTTAAAAAATCGTTCGGGAAATGAGTTCACTCACAGGGTACTTTCTTTGTATACATTCGACTATACGGGCCAAGCCCGGGATTTACAGGAAATCGCGGGTTTTCGTTTTCCGGCGATTAAACTTCTTTTATTCAGCGTCTCATCAAAAATGAAACCATTTTTGAAAATTACAAGTCTCTTGCGTTTTAGTGGTGAAAAAATAATTTAAAAAATCGTTCGGGAAATGAGTTTACTCCCTGGGTACTTTCTTTGTATACTTTTGACTATACGGGCCGAGTCCGGGATTTACGGGAAATCGCGGGTTTTCGTTAGCCGGCGATTAAACATCTTTTATTCTGCGTCTCATCAAAAATGAAAACATTTTTGAAAACTACAAGTGTCATGCGTTTTAATGGTGAAAAGATAATTTAAAAAATCCTTCTGGAAATGAGTTTACTCGCAGGGTACTTTCTTTGTATACTTTTGACTATACGGGTCGAGTCCGGGATTTACGGGAAATCGCAGGTTTTCGTTTGCCGTCGATGAAACTTCTTTTATTCCGCGTCTCATCAAAAATGAAAACGTTTTGAAGACTACAAGTCTCATGCGTTTTAGTGGTGAAAAAATAATTTAAAAAATCGTTCTGGAAATGAGTTTACTCCCTGGGTATTTTCTTTGTATACTTTTGACTATACGGGCCGAGTTTGAGATTTACGGGAATTCGCGGGTTTTCGTTTGCCGGCGATTAAACTTCTTTTATTCAGCATCTCATCAAAAATGAAAACATTTTTGAAAACTACAAGTCTCGTGCGTTTTAGTGGTGAAAAGATAATTTAAAAAATCGTTCTGGAAATGAGTTTACTCGCAGGGTACTTTCTTTGTATACTTTTGACTATACGGGCCGAGTCCGGGATTTACGGGAAATCGAAGGTTTTCGTTTGCCGGCGATTAAACTTCTTTTATTCAGCGTCTCATCAAAAATGTAAACATTTTTGAAGACTACGAGTCTCATACGTTTTAGCGGTAAAAAAATAATTTAAAAAATTGTTCTGGAAATGAGTTTACTCCCTGGGTATTTTCTTTGTATACTTTTGACTATACGGGCCGAGTGCGGTATTTACGGGAAATCGCAGGTTTTCGTTTGCCGGCGATTAAACTTCTTTTATTCCGCGTCTCATCAAAAATGAAAACATTTTTGAAGACTACAAGTGTCATGCGTTTTAGTTGGGAAAAGATAATTTAAAAAATCGTTCTGGAAATGAGTTTTTTCACAGGGTACTTTCTTTGTATATACTCGACTATACGGGCCAAGCACGGGATTTACGGGAAATCGCGGGTTTTCGTTTGTCGGCGATTAAACTTCTTTCATTCAGCGTCTCATCAAAAATGAAAACATTTTTGAAAACTACAAGTCTCATGCGTTTTAGTGGTGAAAAAATAATTTAAAAAATCGTTCGGGGAATGAGCTTACTCCCTGGGTACTTTCTTTGTATACTTTTGACTATACGGGCCGAGTCCGGTATTTACGGGAAATCGCGGGTTTTGGTTTGCCGGCGATTAAACATCTTTTATTCAGCGTCTTATCAAAAATGAAAACATTTTTGAAAACTTCAAGTCTCATGCGTTTTAGTGGTGAAAAGATAATTTAAAAATTCGTTCTGAAAATGAGTTTACTCCCTGGGTATTTTCTTTGTATACTTTTGACTATACGGGCCGAGTCCGGGATTTACGGGAAATCGCGGTTTTTCGTTTGCCGGCGATTAAACTTCTTTTATTCAGCGTCTCATCAAAAATGAAAACATTTTTGAAAACTACAAGTCTCATGCGTTTTAGTGGTGAAAAAATAATTTAAAAAATCGTTCGGGAAATGAGTTTACTCCCTGGGTACTTTCTTTGTATACTTTTGACTATGCGGGCCGAGTCCGGTATTTACGGGAAATCGCGGGTTTTGGTTTGCCGGTGATTTAACATCTTTTATCCAGCGTCTTATCAAAAATGAAAACATTTTTGAAAACTACAAGTCTCATGCGTTTTAGTGGTGAAAAGATAATTTAAAAACTCGTTCTGGAAATGAGTTTACTCCCTGGGTATTTTCTTTGTATACTTTTGACTATACGGGTCGAGTTCGGGATTTACGGGAAATTGCGGGTTTTCGTTTGCCGGCGATTAAACATCTTTTATTCAGCGTCTCATCAAAAATGAAAACATTTTTAAAAACTACAAGTCTCATACGTTTTAGTGGTGAAAAGATAATTTAAAAAATCGTTCGGGAAATGAGTTCACTCACAGGGTACTTTCTTTGTATACATTCGACTATACGGGCCAAGCCCGGGATTTACAGGAAATCACGGGTTTTCGTTTGCCGGCGATTAAACTTCTTTTATTCAGCGTCTCATCAAAAATGAAAACATTTTTGAAAACTACAAGTCTCTTGCGTTTTAGTGGTGAAAAAATAATTTAAAAAATCGTTCGGGAAATGAGTTTACTCCCTGGGTACTTTCTTTGTATACTTTTGACTATACGGGTCGAGTCCGGGATTTACGGGAAATCGCGGGTTTTTGTTTGCCGGCGATTAAACTTCTTTTATTCACCGTCTCATCAAAAATGAAAACATTTTTGAAAACTACGAGTCTCATACGTTTTAGTGGTGAAAAAATAATTTAAAAAATCGTTCGGGAAATGAGTTTACTCCCTGGGTATTTTTTTTGTATACTTTTGACTATACGGTCCGAGTGCGGGATTTAAGGGAAATCGCGGGTTTTCGTTTGCCGGCGATTAAACTTCTTTTATTCAGCGTCTCATCAAAAATGAAAACGTTTTGAAGACTACAAGTCTCATGCGTTTTAGTGGTGAAAAGTTAATTTAAAAAATCGTTCTGGAAATGAGTTTACTCACAGGGTACTTTCTTTGTATATACTCGACTATACGGGCCAAGCACGGGATTTACGGGAAATCGCGGGTTTTCGTTTGCCGGCGATTAAACTTCTTTCATCCAGCGTCTCATCAAAAATGAAAACATTTTTGAAAACTACAAGTCTCATGCGTTTTAGTGGTGAAAAAATAATTTAAAAAATCGTTCGGGAAATGAGTTTACTCACAGGGTACTTTCTTTGTATACATTCGACTATACGGGCCAAGCCCGGGATTTACGGGAAATCGCGGGTTTTCGTTTGCCGGCGATTAACAACTTTTATTCTGCGTCTTATCAAAAATAAAAACATTTTTGAAAACTACAAGTCTCATGCGTTTTAGTGGTGAAAAAATAATTTAAAAAATCGTTCGGGAAATGAGCTTACTCCCTGGGTACTTCCTTTGTATACTTTTGACTATACGGGCCGAGTCCGGTATTTACGGGAATTCGCGGGTTTTCGTTTGCCGGCAATTAAACTTATTTTATTCAGCATCTCATCAAAAATGAAAACATTTTTGAAAACTACAAGTCTCGTGCGTTTTAGTGGTGAAAAGATAATTTAAAAAATCGTTCTGGAAATGAGTTTACTCGCAGGGTACTTTCTTTGTATACTTTTGACTATACGGGCCGAGTCCGGGATTTACGGGAAATCGAAGGTTTTCGTTTGCCGGCGATTAAACTTCTTTTATTCAGCGTCTCATCAAAAATGAAAACATTTTTGAAGACTACGAGTCTCATACGTTTTAGCGGTGAAAAATAATTTTAAAAAATCGTTCGGGAATTGAGTTTACTCCCTGGGTATTTTCTTTGTATACTTTTGACTATACCAGCCGAGTGCGGGATTTACGGGAAATCGGAGGTTTTCGTTTGCCGGCGATTAAACTTCTTTTATTCCGCGTCTCATCAAAAATGAAAACATTTTTGAAGACTACAAGTCTCATGCGTTTTAGTGGTGAAAAGATAATTTAAAAAATCGTTCTGGAAATGAGTTTACTCGCAGGGTACTTTCTTTGTATACTTTTGACTATACGGGTCGAGTCTGGGATTTACGGGTAATCGCAGGTTTTCGTTTGCCGGCGATTAAACTTCTTTTATTCAGCGTCTCATCAAAAATGAAAACATTTTTGAAGACTACGAGTCTCATACGTTTTAGCGGTGAAAAAATAATTTAAAAAATCGTTCGGGAAATGAGTTTACTTCCTGGGTATTTTCTTTGTATACTTTTGACTATACGGGCCGAGTGCGGAATTTACGGGAAATCGCAGGTTTTCGTTTGCCGGCGATTAAACTTCTTTTATTCCGCGTGTCATCAAAAATGAAAACATTTTTGAAGACTACAAGTGTCATGCGTTTTAGTTGGGAAAAGATAATTTAAAAAATCTTTCTGGAAATGAGTTTTTTCACAGGGTACTTTCTTTGTATATACTCGACTATACGGGCCAAGCACGGGATTTACGGGAAATCGCGGGTTTTCGTTTGCCGGCGATTAAACTTCTTTCATTCAGCGTCTCATCAAAAATGAAAACATTTTTGAAAACTACAAGTCTCATGCGTTTTAGTGGTGAAAAAATAATTTAAAAAATCGTTCGGAAAATGAGTTTACTTACAGGGTACTTTCTTTGTATACATTCGACTATACGGGCCAAGCCCGGGATTTACGGGAAATCGCGGGTTTTCGTTTGCCGGCGATTAAACATCTTTTATTCACGGTCTTATCAAAAATGAAAACATTTTTGAAAACTACAAGTCTCATACGTTTTAGTGGTGAAAAAATAATTTAAAAAATCGTTCGGGAAATGAGTTTACTCCCTGGGTATTTTCTTTGTCTACTTTTGACTATACGGGCCGAGTCCGGGATTTACGGGAAATCGCGGGTTTTCGTTTACCGGCGATTAAACTTCTTTTATTCCGCGTCTCATTAAAAATGAAAACATTTTTTAAAACTACAAGTCTCATGCGTTTTAGTGGTGAAAAAATAATTTAAAAAATCGTTCGGGAAATGAGTTTACTCCCTGGGTATTTTCTTTGTCTACTTTTGACTATACGGGCCGAGTGCGGGATTTACGGGAAATCGCGGGTTTTCGTTTACCGGCGATTAAACTTCTTTTATTCCGCGTCTCATTAAAAATGAAAACATTTTTGAAAACTACAAGTCTCATGCGTTTTAGTGGTGAAAAGATAATATAAAAAATCGTTCTGGAAAGGAGTTTACTCACAGGGTACTTTCTTTGTATATACTCGACTATACAAGCCAAGCACGGGATTTACGGGAAATCGCGGGTTTTCGTTTGCCGGCGATTAAACTTCTTTTATTCAGCGTCTCATCAAAAATGAAAACATTTTTGAAGACTACGAGTCTCATACGTTTTAGCGGTGAAAAAATAATTTAAAAAATCGTTCGGGAATTGAGTTTACTTCCTGGGTATTTTCTTTGTATACTTTTGACTATACGGGCCGAGTGCGGGATTTACGGGAAATCGCAGGTTTTCGTTTGCCGGCGATTAAACTTCTTTTATTCCGCGTGTCATCAAAAATGAAAACATTTTTGAAGACTACAAGTGTCATGCGTTTTAGTTGGGAAAAGATAATTTAAAAAATCTTTCTGGAAATGAGTTTTTTCACAGGGTACTTTCTTTGTATATACTCGACTATACGGGCCAAGCACGGGATTTACGGGAAATCGCGGGTTTTCGTTTGCCGGCGATTAAACTTCTTTCATTCAGCGTCTCATCAAAAATGAAAACATTTTTGAAAACTACAAGTCTCATGCGTTTTAGTGGTGAAAAAATAATTTAAAAAATCGTTCGGGAAATGAGTTTACTCACAGGGTACTTTCTTTGTATACATTCGACTATACGGGCCAAGCCCGGGATTTACGGGAAATCGCGGGTTTTCGTTTGCCGGCGATTAAACATCTTTTATTCTGCGTCTTATCAAAAATGAAAATATTTTTGAAAACTACAAGTCTCATGCGTTTTAGTGGTGAAAAAATAATATAAAAAATCGTTCGGGAAATGAGTTTACTCCCTGGGTACTTTCTTTGTATACTTTTGAATATACGGGCCGAGTCCGGGATTTACGGGAAATCGCGGGTTTTCGTATGCCGGCGATTAAACATCTTTTATTCACGGTCTTATCAAAAATGAAAACATTTTTGAAAACTACAAGTCTCATACGTTTTAGTGGTGAAAAAATAATTTAAAAAATCGTTCGGGAAATGAGTTTACTCCCTGGGTATTTTCTTTGTCTACTTTTGACTATACGGGCCGAGTCCGGGATTTACGGGAAATCGCGGGTTTTCGTTTACCGGCGATTAAACTTCTTTTATTCCGCGTCTCATTAAAAATGAAAACATTTTTGAAAACTACAAGTCTCATGCGTTTTAGTGGTGAAAAGATAATATAAAAAATCGTTCTGGAAAGGAGTTTACTCACAGGGTACTTTCTTTGTATATACTCGACTATACAAGCCAAGCACGGGATTTACGGGAAATCGCGGGTTTTCGTTTGCCGGCGATTAAACTCTTTTCATTAAGCGTCTCATCAAAAATGAAAACATTCCTGAAAACTACAAGTCTCATGCGTTTTAGTGGTGAAAAATAATTCAAAAAATCGTTCGGGAAATGAGTTTACTCACAGTGTACTTTCTTTGTATACATTCGACTATACGGGCCAAGCCCGGGATTTACGGGAAATCGCGGGTTTTCGATTGCCGGCGATTAACATCTTTTATTCTGCGTCTTATCAAAAATGAAAACATTTTTGAAAACTACAAGTCTCATGCGTTTTAGTGGTGAAAAGATAATTTAAAAAATCGTTCTGGAAATGAGTTTACTCCCTGGGTATTTTCTTTGTATACTTTTGACTATACGGGCCGAGGCCGGGATTTACGGGAAATTGCGGGTTTTTGTTTGCCGGCGATTAAACATCTTTTATTCAGCGTCTCATCAAAAATGAAAACATTTTTAAAAACTACAAGTCTCATGCGTTTTAGTGGTGAAAAGATAATATAAAAAATCGTTCTGGAAAGGAGTTTACTCACAGGGTACTTTCTTTGTATATACTCGACTATACAAGCCAAGCACGGGATTTACGGGAAATCGCGGGTTTTCGTTTGCCGGCGATTAAACTTCTTTTATTCAGCGTCTCATCAAAAATGAAAACATTTTTGAAGACTACGAGTCTCATACGTTTTAGCGGTGAAAAAATAATTTAAAAAATCGTTCGGGAATTGAGTTTACTTCCTGGGTATTTTCTTTGTATACTTTTGACTATACGGGCCGAGTGCGGGATTTACGGGAAATCGCAGGTTTTCGTTTGCCGGCGATTAAACTTCTTTTATTCCGCGTGTCATCAAAAATGAAAACATTTTTGAAGACTACAAGTGTCATGCGTTTTAGTTGGGAAAAGATAATTTAAAAAATCTTTCTGGAAATGAGTTTTTTCACAGGGTACTTTCTTTGTATATACTCGACTATACGGGCCAAGCACGGGATTTACGGGAAATCGCGGGTTTTCGTTTGCCGGCGATTAAACTTCTTTCATTCAGCGTCTCATCAAAAATGAAAACATTTTTGAAAACTACAAGTCTCATGCGTTTTAGTGGTGAAAAAATAATTTAAAAAATCGTTCGGGAAATGAGTTTACTCACAGGGTACTTTCTTTGTATACATTCGACTATACGGGCCAAGCCCGGGATTTACGGGAAATCGCGGGTTTTCGTTTGCCGGCGATTAAACATCTTTTATTCTGCGTCTTATCAAAAATGAAAATATTTTTGAAAACTACAAGTCTCATGCGTTTTAGTGGTGAAAAAATAATATAAAAAATCGTTCGGGAAATGAGTTTACTCCCTGGGTACTTTCTTTGTATACTTTTGAATATACGGGCCGAGTCCGGGATTTACGGGAAATCGCGGGTTTTCGTATGCCGGCGATTAAACATCTTTTATTCACGGTCTTATCAAAAATGAAAACATTTTTGAAAACTACAAGTCTCATACGTTTTAGTGGTGAAAAAATAATTTAAAAAATCGTTCGGGAAATGAGTTTACTCCCTGGGTATTTTCTTTGTCTACTTTTGACTATACGGGCCGAGTCCGGGATTTACGGGAAATCGCGGGTTTTCGTTTACCGGCGATTAAACTTCTTTTATTCCGCGTCTCATTAAAAATGAAAACATTTTTGAAAACTACAAGTCTCATGCGTTTTAGTGGTGAAAAGATAATATAAAAAATCGTTCTGGAAAGGAGTTTACTCACAGGGTACTTTCTTTGTATATACTCGACTATACAAGCCAAGCACGGGATTTACGGGAAATCGCGGGTTTTCGTTTGCCGGCGATTAAACTCTTTTCATTAAGCGTCTCATCAAAAATGAAAACATTCCTGAAAACTACAAGTCTCATGCGTTTTAGTGGTGAAAAATAATTCAAAAAATCGTTCGGGAAATGAGTTTACTCACAGTGTACTTTCTTTGTATACATTCGACTATACGGGCCAAGCCCGGGATTTACGGGAAATCGCGGGTTTTCGATTGCCGGCGATTAACATCTTTTATTCTGCGTCTTATCAAAAATGAAAACATTTTTGAAAACTACAAGTCTCATGCGTTTTAGTGGTGAAAAGATAATTTAAAAAATCGTTCTGGAAATGAGTTTACTCCCTGGGTATTTTCTTTGTATACTTTTGACTATACGGGCCGAGTCCGGGATTTACGGGAAATTGCGGGTTTTTGTTTGCCGGCGATTAAACATCTTTTATTCAGCGTCTCATCAAAAATGAAAACATTTTTAAAAACTACAAGTCTCATGCGTTTTAGTGGTGAAAAGATAATTTAAAAAATCGTTCGGGAAATGAGTTCACTCACAGGGTACTTTCTTTGTATACATTCGACTATACGGGCCAAGCCCGGGATTTACAGGAAATCGCGGGTTTTCGTTTGCCGGCGATTAAACTTCTTTTATTCAGCGTCTCATCAAAAATGAAAACATTTTTGAAAACTACAAGTCTCTTGCGTTTTAGTGGTGAAAAAATAATTTAAAAAATCGTTCGGGAAATGAGTTTACTCCCTGGGTATTTTCTTTGTATAATTTTGACTATACGGGCCGAGTCCGGGATTTACGGGAAATCGCGGGTTTTCGTTTGCCGGCGATTAAACTTCTTTTATGCCGCGTCTCATCAAAAATGAAAACGTTTTTGAAGACTACAAGTCTCATGCGTTTTAGTGGTGAAAAGATAATTTAAAAAATCGTTCGGGAAATGAGTTCACTCACAGGGTACTTTCTTTGTATACATTCGACTATACGGGCCAAGCCCGGGATTTACAGGAAATCGCGGGTTTTCGTTTGCCGGCGATTAAACTTCTTTTATTCAGCGTCTCATCAAAAATGAAAACATTTTTAAAAACTACGAGTCTCTTGCGTTTTAGTGGTGAAAAAATAATTTAAAAAATCGTTCGGGAAATGAGTTTACTCCCTGGGTATTTTCTTTGTATAATTTTGACTATACGGGCCGAGTCAGGGATTTACGGGAAATCGCGGGTTTTCGTTTGCCGGCGATTAAACTTCTTTTATGCCGCGTCTCATCAAAAATGAAAACGTTTTTGAAGACTACAAGTCTCATGCGTTTTAGTGGTGAAAAGATAATTTAAAAAATCGTTCTGGAAATGAGTTTACTCACAGGGTACTTTCTTTGTATATACTCGACTATACGGGCCAAGCACGGGATTTACGGGAAATCGCGGGTTTTCGTTTGCCGGCGATTAAACTTCTTTCATCAAGCATCTCATCAAAAATGAAAACATTTTTGAAAACTACAAGTCTCATGCGTTTTAGTGGTGAAAAAATAATTGAAAAAATCGTTCGGGAAATGAGTTTACTCACAGGGTACTTTCTTTGTAAACATTCGACTATACGGGCCAAGCCCGGGTTTACGGGAAATCGCGGGTTTTCGTTTGCCGGCGATTAACATCTTTTATTCTGCGTCTTATCAAAAATGAAAACATTTTTGAAAACTACAAGTCTCATGCGTTTCAGTGGTGAAAAAATAATTTAAAAAATCGTTCGGGAAATGAGCTTACTCCCTGGGTACTTCCTTTGTATACTTTTGACTATACGGGCCGAGTCCGGTATTTACGGGAAATTGCGGGTTTTGGTTTGCCGGCGATTAATCATCTTTTATTCAGCGTCTTATCAAAAATGAAAACATTTTTGAAAACTACAAGTCTCATGCGTTTTAGTGGTGAAAAGATAATTTAAAAAATCGTTCTGGAAATGAGTTTACTCCCTGGGTATTTTCTTTGTATACTTTTGACTATACGGGCCGAGTTTGGGATTTACGGGAATTCGCGGGTTTTCGTTTGCCGGCGAGTAAACTTCTTTTATTCAGGGTCTCATCAAAAGTGAAAACATTTTTGAAAACTACAAGTCTCGTGCGTTTTAGTGGTGAAAAGATAATTTAAAAAATCGTTCTGGAAATGAGTTTACTCGCAGGGTACTTTCTTTGTATACTTTTGACTATACGGGCCGAGTCCGGGATTTACGGGAAATCGCGGGTTTTCGTTTGCCGGCGATTAAACTTCTTTTATTCAACGTCTCATCAAAAATAAAAACATTTTTGAAAACTACAAGTCTCATACGTTTTAGTGGTGAAAAAATAATTTAAAAATCGTTCGGGAATGAGTTTACTCCCTGAGAATTTTCTTTGTATACCTTTGACTATACGGGTCGAGTCCGGGATTTACGGGAAATCGCGGGTTTTCGTTTGCCGGCGATTAAACTTCTTTTATTCCGCGTCTCATCAAAAACGAAAACGTTTTTGAAGACTACAAGTCTCATGCGTTTTAGTGGTGAAAAGATAATTTAAAAAATCGTTCTGGAAATGAGTTTACTCGCAGGGTACTTTCTTTGTATACTTTTGACTATACGGGCCGAGTCCGGGATTTACGGGAAATCGAAGGTTTTCGTTTGCCGGCGATTAAACTTCTTTTATTCAGCGTCTCATCAAAAATGAAAACATTTTTGAAGACTACGAGTCTCATACGTTTTAGCGGTGAAAAAATAATTTAAAAAATCGTTCGGGAAATGAGTTTACTCCCTGGGTATTTTCTTTGTATACTTTTGACTATACGGGCCGAGTGCGGGATTTACAGGAAATCGCAGGTTTTCGTTTGCCGGCGATTAAACTTCTTTTATTCCGCGTCTCATCAAAAATGAAAACATTTTTGAAGACTACGAGTCTCATACGTTTTAGCGGTGAAAAAATAATTTAAAAAATCGTTCCGGAAATGAGTTTACTCCCTGGGTATTTTCTTTGTATACTTTTGACTAGACTGGCCAAGTGCGGGATTTACGGGAAATCGCAGGTTTTCGTTTGCCGGCGATTAACCTTCTTTTATTCCGCGTCTCATCAAAAATGAAAACATTTTTGAAGACTACAAGTCTCATGCGTTTTAGTGGTGAAAAGATAATTTAAAAAATCGTTCTGGAAATGAGTTTTTTCACAGGGTACTTTCTTTGTATATACTCGACTATACGGGCCAAGCACGGGATTTACGGGAAATCGCGGGTTTTCGTTTGCCGGCGATTAAACTTCTTTCATTCAGCGTCTCATCAAAAATGAAAACATTTTTGAAAACTACAAGTCTCATGCGTTTTAGTGGTGAAAAAATAATTTAAAAAATAGTTCGGGAAATGAGTTTACTCACAGGGTACTTTCTTTGTATACATTCGACTATACGGACCAAGCCCGGGATTTACGGGAAATCGCGGGTTTTCGTTTGCCGGCGATTAACATCTTTTATTCTGCGTCTTATCAAAAATGAAAACATTTTTGAAAACTACAAGTCTCATGCGTTTTAGTGGTGAAAAAATAATTTAAAAAATCGTTCGGGAAATGAGTTTACTCCCTGGGTACTTTCTTTGTATACTTTTGACTATACGGGCCGAGTCCGGGATTTACGGGAAATCGCGGGTTTTCGTTTGCCGGCGATTAAACATCTTTTATTCAGCGTCTTATCAAAAATGAAAACATTTTTGAAAACTACAAGTCTCATGCGTTTTAGTGGTGAAAAGATAATTTAAAAAATCGTTCTGGAAATGAGTTTACTCCCTGGGTATTTTCTTTGTATACTTCTGACTATACGGGCCGAGTTTGGGATTTACGGGAATTCGCGGGTTTTCGTTTGCCGGCGATTAAACTTCTTTTATTCAGCGTCTCATCAAAAATGGAAACATTTTTAGAAACTACAAGTCTCGTGCGTTTTAGTGGTGAAAAGATATTTTAAAAAATCGTTCTGGAAATGAGTTTACTCGCAGGGTACTTTCTTTGTAAACTTTTGACTATACGGGCCAAGTCCGGGATTTACGGGAAATCGCGGGTTTTCGTTTGCCGTCGATTAAACTTCTTTTCTTCAGCGCCTCATCAAAAATGAAAACATTTTTGAAAACTACAAGTCTCATACGTTTTAGTGGTGAAAAAAGTAATTTAAAAAATCGTTCGGGAAATGAGTTTACTCCCTGGGTATTATCTTTGTCTACTTTTGACTATACGGGCCGCGTCCGGGATTTACGGGAAATCGCGGGTTTTCGTTTACCAGAGATTAAACTCCTTTTATTCCGCGTCTCATTAAAAATGAAAACATTTTTAAAAACTACAAGTCTCATGCGTTTTAGTGGTGAAAAGATAATATAAAAAATCGTTCTGAAAAGGAGTTTACTCACAGGGTACTTTCTTTGTATATACTCGACTATACAAGCCAAGCACGGGATTTACGGGAAATCGCGGGTTTTCGTTTGCCGGCGATTAAACTTCTTTCATTAAGCGTCTCATCAAAAATGAAAACATTCCTGAAAACTACAAGTCTCATGCGTTTTAGTGGTGAAAAATAATTCAAAAAATCGTTCGGGAAATGAGTTTACTCACAGGGTACTTTCTTTGTATACATTCGACTATACGGGCCAAGCCCGGGATTTACGGGAAGTCGCGGGTTCTCGTTTGCCGGCGATTAACATCTTTTATTCTGCGTCTTAACAAAAATGAAAACATTTTTGAAAACTACAAGTCTCATGCGTTTTAGTGGTGAAAAAATAATTTAAAAAATCGTTCGGGAAATGAGCTTACTCCCTGGGTACTTCCTTTGTATACTTTTGACTATACGGGCCGAGTCCGCTATTTACGGAAAATCGCGGGTTTTGCTTTGCCGGCGATTAATCATCTTTTATTCAGCGTCTTATCAAAAATGAAAACATTTTTGAAGACTACAAGTCTCATGCGTTTTAGTGGTGAAAGGATAATTTAAAAAATCGTTCTGGAAATGAGTTTACTCCCTGGGTATTTTCTTTGTATACTTTTGACTATACGGGCCGAGTTTGGGATTTACGGGAATTCGCGGGTTTTCGTTTGCCGGCGATTAAACTTCTTTTATTCAGCGTCTCATCAAAAATGAAAACATTTTTGAAAACTACAAGTCTCGTGCGTTTTAGTGGTGAAAAAATAATTTAAAAAATCGTTCGGGAAATGAGTTTACTCCCTGAGTATTTTCTTTGTATACTTTTGGCTATACGGGTCGAGTCCGGGATTTACGGGAAATCGCGGGTTTTCGTTTGCCGGCGATTAAACTTCTATTATTCCGCGTCTCATCAAAAATGAAAACATTTTTGAAGACTACAAGTCTCATGCGTTTTAGTGGTGAAAAGATAATTTAAAAAATCGTTCTGGAAATGAGTTTTTTCACAGGGTACTTTCTTTGTATATACTCGACTATACGGACCAAGCACGAGATTTACGGGAAATCGCGGGTTTTCGTTTGCAGGCGATTAAACATCTTTCATTCTGCGTCTTATCAAAAATGAAAACATTTTTGAAAACTACAAGTCTCATGCGTTTTAGTGGTGAAAAAATAATTTAAAAAATCGTTCGGGAAATGAGTTTACTCCCTGTGTACTTTCTTTGTATACTTTTGACTATACGGGCCGGGTCCGGGATTTACGGGAAATCGCGGGTTTTCGTTTGCCGGCGATTAAACATCTTTTATTCAGCGTCTTATCAAAAATGAAAACATTTTTGAAAACTACAAGTCTCATGCGTTTTAGTGGTGAAAAGATAATTTAAAAAATCGTTCTGGAAATGAGTTTACTCCCTGGGTATTTTCTTTGTATACTTCTGACTATACGGGCCGAGTTTGGGATTTACGGGAATTCGCGGATATTCGTTTGCCGGCGATTAAACTTCTTTTATTCAGCTTCTCATCAAAAATGGAAACATTTTTGAAAACTACAAGTCTCATGCGTTTTAGTGGTGAAAAATAATTCAAAAAATCGTTCGGGAAATGAGTTTACTCACAGGGTACTTTCTTTGTATACATTCGACTATACGGGCCAAGCCCGGGATTTACGGGAAATCGCGGGTTTTCGTTTGCCGGCGATTAACATCTTTTATTCTACGTCTTATCAAAAATGAAAACATTTTTGAAAACTACAAGTCTCATGCGTTTTAGTGGTGAAAAAATAATTTAAAAAATCGTTTGGGAAATGAGCTTACTCCCTGGGTACTTCCTTTGTATACTTTTGACTATACGGGCCGAGTCCGCTATTTACGGAAAATCGCGGGTTTTGCTTTGCCGGCGATTAATCATCTTTTATTCAGCGTCTTATCAAAAATGAAAACATTTTTAGAAACTACAAGTCTCGTGCGTTTTAGTGGTGAAAAGATATTTTAAAAAATCGTTCTGGAAATGAGTTTACTCGCAGGGTACTTTCTTTGTAAACTTTTGACTATACGGGCCAAGTCCGGGATTTACGGGAAATCGCGGGTTTTCGTTTGCCGTCGATTAAACTTCTTTTCTTCAGCGCCTCATCAAAAATGAAAACATTTTTGAAAACTACAAGTCTCATACGTTTTAGTGGTGAAAAAAGTAATTTAAAAAATCGTTCGGGAAATGAGTTTACTCCCTGGGTATTATCTTTGTCTACTTTTGACTATACGGGCCGCGTCCGGGATTTACGGGAAATCGCGGGTTTTCGTTTACCAGAGATTAAACTCCTTTTATTCCGCGTCTCATTAAAAATGAAAACATTTTTAAAAACTACAAGTCTCATGCGTTTTAGTGGTGAAAAGATAATATAAAAAATCGTTCTGAAAAGGAGTTTACTCACAGGGTACTTTCTTTGTATATACTCGACTATACAAGCCAAGCACGGGATTTACGGGAAATCGCGGGTTTTCGTTTGCCGGCGATTAAACTTCTTTCATTAAGCGTCTCATCAAAAATGAAAACATTCCTGAAAACTACAAGTCTCATGCGTTTTAGTGGTGAAAAATAATTCAAAAAATCGTTCGGGAAATGAGTTTACTCACAGGGTACTTTCTTTGTATACATTCGACTATACGGGCCAAGCCCGGGATTTACGGGAAGTCGCGGGTTCTCGTTTGCCGGCGATTAACATCTTTTATTCTGCGTCTTAACAAAAATGAAAACATTTTTGAAAACTACAAGTCTCATGCGTTTTAGTGGTGAAAAAATAATTTAAAAAATCGTTCGGGAAATGAGCTTACTCCCTGGGTACTTCCTTTGTATACTTTTGACTATACGGGCCGAGTCCGCTATTTACGGAAAATCGCGGGTTTTGCTTTGCCGGCGATTAATCATCTTTTATTCAGCGTCTTATCAAAAATGAAAACATTTTTGAAGACTACAAGTCTCATGCGTTTTAGTGGTGAAAGGATAATTTAAAAAATCGTTCTGGAAATGAGTTTACTCCCTGGGTATTTTCTTTGTATACTTTTGACTATACGGGCCGAGTTTGGGATTTACGGGAATTCGCGGGTTTTCGTTTGCCGGCGATTAAACTTCTTTTATTCAGCGTCTCATCAAAAATGAAAACATTTTTGAAAACTACAAGTCTCGTGCGTTTTAGTGGTGAAAAAATAATTTAAAAAATCGTTCGGGAAATGAGTTTACTCCCTGAGTATTTTCTTTGTATACTTTTGGCTATACGGGTCGAGTCCGGGATTTACGGGAAATCGCGGGTTTTCGTTTGCCGGCGATTAAACTTCTATTATTCCGCGTCTCATCAAAAATGAAAACATTTTTGAAGACTACAAGTCTCATGCGTTTTAGTGGTGAAAAGATAATTTAAAAAATCGTTCTGGAAATGAGTTTTTTCACAGGGTACTTTCTTTGTATATACTCGACTATACGGACCAAGCACGAGATTTACGGGAAATCGCGGGTTTTCGTTTGCAGGCGATTAAACATCTTTCATTCTGCGTCTTATCAAAAATGAAAACATTTTTGAAAACTACAAGTCTCATGCGTTTTAGTGGTGAAAAAATAATTTAAAAAATCGTTCGGGAAATGAGTTTACTCCCTGTGTACTTTCTTTGTATACTTTTGACTATACGGGCCGGGTCCGGGATTTACGGGAAATCGCGGGTTTTCGTTTGCCGGCGATTAAACATCTTTTATTCAGCGTCTTATCAAAAATGAAAACATTTTTGAAAACTACAAGTCTCATGCGTTTTAGTGGTGAAAAGATAATTTAAAAAATCGTTCTGGAAATGAGTTTACTCCCTGGGTATTTTCTTTGTATACTTCTGACTATACGGGCCGAGTTTGGGATTTACGGGAATTCGCGGATATTCGTTTGCCGGCGATTAAACTTCTTTTATTCAGCTTCTCATCAAAAATGGAAACATTTTTGAAAACTACAAGTCTCATGCGTTTTAGTGGTGAAAAATAATTCAAAAAATCGTTCGGGAAATGAGTTTACTCACAGGGTACTTTCTTTGTATACATTCGACTATACGGGCCAAGCCCGGGATTTACGGGAAATCGCGGGTTTTCGTTTGCCGGCGATTAACATCTTTTATTCTACGTCTTATCAAAAATGAAAACATTTTTGAAAACTACAAGTCTCATGCGTTTTAGTGGTGAAAAAATAATTTAAAAAATCGTTTGGGAAATGAGCTTACTCCCTGGGTACTTCCTTTGTATACTTTTGACTATACGGGCCGAGTCCGCTATTTACGGAAAATCGCGGGTTTTGCTTTGCCGGCGATTAATCATCTTTTATTCAGCGTCTTATCAAAAATGAAAACATTTTTGAAGACTATAAGTCTCATGCGTTTTAGTGGTGAAAGGATAATTTAAAAAATCGTTCTGGAAATGAGTTTACTCCCTGGGTATTTTCTTTGTATACTTTTGACTATACGGGCCGAGTTTGGGATTTACGGGAAATCGCGGGTTTTCGTTTGCCGGCGATTAAACTTCTATTATTCCGCGTCTCATCAAAAATGAAAACATTTTTGAAGACTACAAGTCTCATGCGTTTTAGTGGTGAAAAGATAATTTAAAAAATTGTTCTGGAAATGAGTTTTTTCACAGGGTACTTTCTTTGTATATACTCGACTATACGGGCCAAGCACGAGATTTACGGGAAATCGCGGGTTTTCGTTTGCAGGCGATTAAACATCTTTTATTCTGCGTCTTATCAAAAATGAAAACATTTTTGAAAACTACAAGTCTCATGCGTTTTAGTGGTGAAAAAATAATTTAAAAAATCGTTCGGGAAATGAGTTTACTCCCTGGGTACTTTCTTTGTATACTTTTGACTATACGGGCCGAGTCCGGGATTTACGGGAAATCGCGGGTTTTTGTTTGCCGGCGATTAAACATCTTTTATTCAGCGTCTTATCAAAAATGAAAACATTTTTGAAAACTACAAGTCTCATGCGTTTTAGTGGTGAAAAGATAATTTAAAAAATCGTTCTGGAAATGAGTTTACTCCCTGGGTATTTTCTTTGTATACTTCTGACTATACGGGCCGAGTTTGGGATTTACGGGAATTCGCGGATATTCGTTTGCCGGCGATTAAACTTCTTTTATTCAGCTTCTCATCAAAAATGGAAACATTTTTGAAAACTACAAGTCTCATGCGTTTTAGTGGTGAAAAATAATTCAAAAAATCGTTCGGGAAATGAGTTTACTCACAGGGTACTTTCTTTGTATACATTCGACTATACGGGCCAAGCCCGGGATTTACGGGAAATCGCGGGTTTTCGTTTGCCGGCGATTAACATCTTTTATTCTGCGTCTTATCAAAAATGAAAACATTTTTGAAAACTACAAGTCTCATGCGTTTTAGTGGTGAAAAAATAATTTAAAAAATCGTTTGGGAAATGAGCTTACTCCCTGGGTACTTCCTTTGTATACTTTTGACTATACGGGCCGAGTCCGCTATATACGGGAAATCGCGGGTTTTGCTTTGCCGGCGATTAATCATCTTTTATTCAGCGTCTTATCAAAAATGAAAACATTTTTGAAAACTACAAGTCTCATGCGTTTTAGTGGTGAAAGGATAATTTAAAAAATTGTTCTGGAAATGAGTTTACTCCCTGGGTATTTTCTTTGTATACTTTTGACTATACGGGCCGAGTCCGGGATTTACGGGAAATCGCGGGTTTTCGTTTGCCGGCGATTAAACTTCTTTTATTCAGCGTCTCATCAAAAATGAAAACATTTTTGAAAACTACAAGTCTCGTGCGTTTTAGTGGTGAAAAAATAATTTAAAAAATCGTTCTGGAAATGAGTTTACTCGCAGAGTACTTTCTTTGTATACTTTTGACTATACGGGTCGAGTCCGGGATTTACGGGAAATCGCGGGTTTTCGTTTGCCGGCGATTAAACATCTTTTATTCAGCGTCTTATCAAAAATGAAAACATTTTTGAAAACTACAAG
The DNA here is from genome assembly GCF_029227915.1 of Hydractinia symbiolongicarpus. Lineage (NCBI taxonomy): Eukaryota > Metazoa > Cnidaria > Hydrozoa > Anthoathecata > Hydractiniidae > Hydractinia > Hydractinia symbiolongicarpus. Next base: position 31,009,229 of record NC_079878.1, on the reverse strand, counting down.
TCTCATGCGTTTTAGTGGTGAAAAGATAATTTAAAAAATCGTTCTGGAAATGAGTTTACTCCCTGGGTATTTTCTTTGTATACTTCTGACTATACGGGCCGACTTTGGGATTTACGGGAATTCGCGGATATTCGTTTGCCGGCGATTAAACTTCTTTTATTCAGCTTCTCATCAAAAATTGAAACATTTTTGAAGACTACAAGTCTCATGCGTTTTAGTGGTGAATAGATAATTTAAAAAATCGTTCTGGAAATGAGTTTACTCCCTGGGTATTTTCTTTGTATACTTTTGACTATACGGGCCGAGTTTGGGATTTACAAGAATTCGCGGGTTTTCGTTTGCCGGCGATTAAACTTCTTTTATTCAGCGTCTTATCAAAAATGAAAACATTTTTGAAAACTACAAGTCTCGTGCGTTTTAGTGGTGAAAAGATAATTTAAAAAATCGTCCTGGAAATGAGTTTACTCGCAGAGTACTTTATTTGTATACTTTTGACTATACGGGCCGAGTCCGGGATTTACGGGAAATCGCGAGTTCTCGTTTGCCGGCGATTAAACTTCTTTTATTCAGCGTCTCATCAAAAATGAAAACATTTTTGAAAACTACAAGTCTCATACGTTTTAGTGGTGAAAAAATAATTTAAAAAATCGTTCGGGAAATGAGTTTACTCCCTGAGTATTTTCTTTGTATACTTTTGGCTATACGGGTCGAGTCCGGGATTTACGGGAAATCGCGGGTTTTCGTTTGCCGGCGATTAAACTTCTATTATTCCGCGTCTCATCAAAAATGAAAACATTTTTGAAGACTACAAGTCTCATGCGTTTTAGTGGTGAAAAGATAATTTAAAAAATCGTTCTGGAAATGAGTTTTTTCACAGGGTACTTTCTTTGTATATACTCGACTATACGGGCCAAGCACGGGATTTACGGGAAATCGCGGGTTTTCGTTTGCCGGCGATTAACATCTTTTATTCTGCGTCTTATCAAAAATGAAAACATTTTTGAAAACTACAAGTCTCATGCGTTTTAGTGGTGAAAAGATAATTTAAAAAATCGTTCTGGAAATGAGTTTACTCCCTGGGTATTTTCTTTGTATACTTCTGACTATACGGGCCGAGTTTGGGATTTACGGGAATTCGCGGATATTCGTTTGCCGGCGATTAAACTTCTTTTATTCAGCTTCTCATCAAAAATGGAAACATTTTTGAAAACTACAAGTCTCGTGCGTTTTAGTGGTGAAAAGATATTTTAAAAAATCGTTCTGGAAATGAGTTTACTCGCAGGGTACTTTCTTTGTATACTTTTGACTAGACGGGCCGAATCCGGGATTTACGGGAAATCGCGGGTTTTCGTTTGCCGTCGATTAAACTTCTTTTCTTCAGCGCCTCATCAAAAATGAAAACATTTTTGAAAACTACAAGTCTCATACGTTTTAGTGGTGAAAAAATAATTTAAAAAATCGTTCGGGAAATGAGTTTACTCCCTGGGTATTTTCTTTGTCTACTTTTGACTATACGGGCCGAGTCCGGGATTTACGGGAAATCGCGGGTTTTCGTTTGCCGGCGATTAAACTTCTTTCATTCAGCGTCTCAACAAAAATGAAAACATTTTTGAAAACTACAAGTCTCATGCGTTTAGTGGTGAAAAAATAATTTAAAAAATCGTTCTGGAAATGAATTTACTCCCTGGGTATTTTCTTTGTATACTTCTGACTATACGGGCCGAGTTTGGGATTTACGGGAATTTGCGGGTTTTCGTTTGCCGGCGATTAAACTTCTTTTATTCAGCGTCTCATCAAAAATGGAAACATTTTTGAAAACTACAAGTCCCGTGCGTTTTAGTGGTGAAAAGATATTTTAAAAAATCGTTCTGGAAATGAGTTTACTCGCAGGGTACTTTCTTTGTATACTTTTGACTATACGGGCCGAGTCCGGGATTTACGGGAAATCGCGGGTTTTTGTTTGCCGTCGATTAAACTTCTTTTCTTCAGCGCCTCATCAAAAATGAAAACATTTTTGAAAACTACAAGTCTCATACGTTTTAGTGGTGAAAAAATAATTTAAAAAATCGTTCGGGAAATGAGTTTACTCCCTGGGTATTTTCTTTGTCTACTTTTGACTATACGGGCCGAGTCCGGGATTTACGGGAAATCGCGGGTTTTCGTTTGCCGGCGATTAAACTTCTTTCATTCAGCGTCTCAACAAAAATGAAAACATTTTTGAAAACTACAAGTCTCATGCGTTTAGTGGTGAAAAAATAATTTAAAAAATCGTTCTGGAAATGAATTTACTCCCTGGGTATTTTCTTTGTATACTTCTGACTATACGGCCGGGGTTTGGGATTTACGGGAATTTGCGGGTTTTCGTTTGCCAGCGATTAAACTTCTTTTATTCAGCGTCTCATCAAAAATGGAAACATTTTTGAAAACTACAAGTCCCGTGCGTTTTAGTGGTGAAAAGATATTTTAAAAAATCGTTCTGGAAATGAGTTTACTCGCAGGGTACTTTCTTTGTATACTTTTGACTATACGGGCCGAGTCCGGGATTTACGGGAAATGGCGGGTTTTTGTTTGCCGTCGATTAAACTTCTTTTCTTCAGCGCCTCATCAAAAATGAAAACATTTTTGAAAACTACAAGTCTCAAACGTTTTAGTGGTGAAAAAATAATTTAAAAAATCGTTCGGGAAATGAGTTTACTCCCTGGGTATTTTCTTTGTCTACTTTTGACTATACGGGCCGAGTCCGGGATTTACGGGAAATCGCGGGTTTTCGTTTACCGGCGATTAAACTTCTTTTATTCCGCGTCTCATCAAAAATGAAAACATTCCTGAAAATTACAAGTCTCATGCGTTTTAGTGGTGAAAAATAATTCAAAAAATCGTTCGGGAAATGTGTTCACTCCTTGGGTATTTTCTTTGTATACTTTTGTCTATACGGGCCAAGCACGGGATTTACGGAAAATCGCGGGTTTTCGTTTGCCGGCGATTAAACTTCTTTCATTCAGCGTCTCATCAAAAATGAAAATATTTTTGAAAACTACAAGTCTCATGCGTTTTAGTGGTGAAAAAATAATTTAAAAAATCGTTCGGGAAATGAGTTTACTCACATTGTACTTTCTTTGTATACATTCGACTATACGGGCCAAGCCCGGGATTTACGGGAAATCGCGGGTTTTCGTTTGCCGGCGATTAACATCTATTATTCTGCGTCTTATCAAAAATGAAAACATTTTTAAAAACTACAAGTCTCATGCGTTTTAGTGGTGAAAAAAAAAATTAAAAAATCGTTCGGGAAATGAGTTTACTCCCTGGGTACTTTCTTTGTATACTTTTGACTATACGGGCCGAGTCCGGGATTTACGGGAAATCGCGGGTTTTTGTTTGCCGGCGATTAAACATCTTTTATTCAGCGTCTTACAAAAATAAAAACATTTTTGAAAACTACAAGTCTCATGCGTTTTAGTGGTGAAGAGATAATTTAAAAAATCGTTCTGGAAATGAGTTTACTCCCTGGGTATTTTCTTTGTATACTTCTGACTATACGGGCCGAGTTTGGGATTTACGGGAATTCGCGGGTTTTCGTTTGCCGGCGATTAAACTTCTTTTATTCAGCGTCTCATCAAAAATGGAAACATTTTTGAAAACTACAAGTCTCGTGCGTTTTAGTGGTGAAAATATATTTTAAAAAATCGTTTTGGAAATGAGTTTACTCGCAGGGTACTTTCTTTGTATACTTTTGACTATACGGGCCGAGTCCGGTATTTACGGGAAATCGCGGGTTTTCGTTTGCCGTCGATTAAACTTCTTTTCTTCAGCGCTTCATCAAAAATGAAAACATTTTTGAAAACTACAAGTCTCATGCGTTTTAGTGGTGAAGAGATAATTTAAAAAATCGTTCTGGAAATGAGTTTACTCCCTGGGTATTTTCTTTGTATACTTCTGACTATACGGGCCGAGTTTGGGATTTACGGGAATTCGCGGGTTTTCGTTTGCCGGCGATTAAACTTCTTTTATTCAGCGTCTCATCAAAAATGGAAACATTTTTGAAAACTACAAGTCTCATACGTTTTAGTGGTGAAAAAATAATTTAAAAAATCGTTCGGGAAATGAGTTTACTCCCTGGGTATTTTCTTTGTCTACTTTTGACTATACGGGCCGAGTCCGGGATTTACGGGAAATCGCGGGTTTTCGTTTACCGGCGATTAAACTTCTTTTATTCCGCGTCTCATCAAAAATGAAAACATTTTTGAAAACTACAAGTCTCATGCGTTTTAGTGGTGAAAAGATGTTAAAAAAAATCGTTCTGGAAAGGAGTTTACTCACAGGGTACTTTCTTTGTATATACTCGACTATACAAGCCAAGCACGGGATTTACGGGAAATCGCGGGTTTTCGTTTGCCGGCGATTAAACTTCTTTCATTAAGCGTCTCATCAAAAATGAAAACATTCCTGAAAACTACAAGTCTCATGCGTTTTAGTGGTGAAAAATAATTCAAAAAATCGTTTGGGAAGTGTGTTTACTCCCTGGGTATTTTCTTTGTATACTTTTGCCTATACGGGCCGAGCCAAGGATTTACGGGAATTCGCGGGTTTTCGTTTGCCGGCGATTAAACTTCTTTCATTAAGCGTCTCATCAAAAATGAAAACATTTTTGAAAACTACAAGTCTCATGCGTTTTAGTGGTGAAAAGATAATTTAAAAAATCGTTCTGGAAATGAGTTTACTCACAGGGTACTTTCTTTGTATGTTCTCGACTATACGGGCCAAGCACGGGATTTACGGGAAATCGCGGGTTTTCGTTTGCCGGCGATTAAACTTCTTATATTCAGCGTCTCATCAAAAGTGAAAACATTTTTGAAAACTACAAGTCTCATGCGTTTTAGTGGTGAAAAAATAATTTAAAAAATCGTTCGGGAAATGAGTTTACTCGCAGGGTACTTTCTTTGTATACTTTTGACTATACGGGCCGAGTCCGGGATTTACGGGAAATCGCGGGTTTTCGTTTGCCGGCGATTAAACTTCTTTTATTCAGCGTCTCATCAAAAATGAAAACATTTTTGAAAACTACAAGTCTCATGCGTTTTAGTGGTGAAAAGATAATTTAAAAAATCGTTCTTGAAATGAGTTTACTCGCAGGGTACTTTCTTTGTATACTTTTGACTATACGGGCCGAGCCAAGGATTTACGGGAATTCGCGGGTTTTCGTTTGCCGGCGATTAAACTTCTTTCATTAAGCGTCTCATCAAAAATGAAAACATTTTTGAAAACTACAAGTCTCATGCGTTTTAGTGGTGAAAAGATAATTTAAAAAATCGTTCTGGAAATGAGTTTACTCACAGGGTACTTTCTTTGTATGTTCTCGACTATACGGGCCAAGCACGGGATTTACGGGAAATCGCGGGTTTTCGTTTGCCGGCGATTAAACTTCTTATATTCAGCGTCTCATCAAAAGTGAAAACATTTTTGAAAACTACAAGTCTCATGCGTTTTAGTGGTGAAAAAATAATTTAAAAAATCGTTCGGGAAATGAGTTTACTCGCAGGGTACTTTCTTTGTATACTTTTGACTATACGGGCCGAGTCCGGGATTTACGGGAAATCGCGGGTTTTCGTTTACCGGCGATTAAACTTCTTTTATTCCGCGTCTCATCAAAAATGAAAACATTTTTGAAAACTACAAGTCTCATGCGTTTTAGTGGTGAAAAGATGTTAAAAAAAATCGTTCTGGAAAGGAGTTTACTCACAGGGTACTTTCTTTGTATATACTCGACTATACAAGCCAAGCACGGGATTTACGGGAAATCGCGGGTTTTCGTTTGCCGGCGATTAAACTTCTTTCATTAAGCGTCTCATCAAAAATGAAAACATTCCTGAAAACTACAAGTCTCATGCGTTTTAGTGGTGAAAAATAATTCAAAAAATCGTTTGGGAAGTGTGTTTACTCCCTGGGTATTTTCTTTGTATACTTTTGCCTATACGGGCCGAGCCAAGGATTTACGGGAATTCGCGGGTTTTCGTTTGCCGGCGATTAAACTTCTTTCATTAAGCGTCTCATCAAAAATGAAAACATTTTTGAAAACTACAAGTCTCATGCGTTTTAGTGGTGAAAAGATAATTTAAAAAATCGTTCTGGAAATGAGTTTACTCACAGGGTACTTTCTTTGTATGTTCTCGACTATACGGGCCAAGCACGGGATTTACGGGAAATCGCGGGTTTTCGTTTGCCGGCGATTAAACTTCTTATATTCAGCGTCTCATCAAAAGTGAAAACATTTTTGAAAACTACAAGTCTCATGCGTTTTAGTGGTGAAAAAATAATTTAAAAAATCGTTCGGGAAATGAGTTTACTCGCAGGGTACTTTCTTTGTATACTTTTGACTATACGGGCCGAGTCCGGGATTTACGGGAAATCGCGGGTTTTCGTTTGCCGGCGATTAAACTTCTTTTATTCAGCGTCTCATCAAAAATGAAAACATTTTTGAAAACTACAAGTCTCATGCGTTTTAGTGGTGAAAAGATAATTTAAAAAATCGTTCTTGAAATGAGTTTACTCGCAGGGTACTTTCTTTGTATACTTTTGACTATACGGGCCGAGTCCGGGATTTACGGGAAATCGCGGGTTTTCGTTTGCCGTCGATTAAACTTCTTTTCTTCAGCGCTTCATCAAAAATGAAAACATTTTTGAAAACTACAAGTCTCATACGTTTTAGTGGTGAAAAAATAATTTAAAAAATCGTTCGGGAAATGAGTTTACTCCCTGGGTATTTTCTTTGTCTACTTTTGACTATACGGGCCGAGTCCGGGATTTACGGAAAATCGCGGGTTTTCGTTTACCGGCGATTAAACTTCTTTTATTCCGCGTCTCATCAAAAATGAAAACATTTTTGAAAACTACAAGTCTCATGCGTTTTAGTGGTGAAAAGATAATAATAAAAATCGTTCTGGAAAGGAGTTTACTCACAGGGTACTTTCTTTGTATATACTCGACTATACAAGCCAAGCACGGGATTTACGGGAAATCGCGGGTTTTCGTTTGCCGGCGATTAAGCTTCTTTCATTAAGCGTCTCATCAAAAATGAAAACATTCCTGAAAACTACAAGTCTCATGCGTTTTAGTGGTGAAAAATATTTCAAAAAATCGTTCGGGAAATGTGTTTACTCCCTGGGTATTTTCTTTGTATACTTTTGCCTATACGGGCCGAGCCAAGGATTTACGGGAATTCGCGGGTTTTCGTTTGCCGGCGATTAAACTTCTTTCATTAAGCGTCTCATCAAAAATGAAAACATTTTTGAAAACTACAAGTCTCATGCGTTTTAGTGGTGAAAAGATAATTTAAAAAATCGTTCTGGAAATGAGTTTAATCACAGGGTACTTTCTTTGTATGTTCTCGACTATACGGGCCAAGCACGGGATTTACGGGAAATCGCGGGTTTTCGTTTGCCGGCGATTAAACTTCTTATATTCAGCGTCTCATCAAAAGTGAAAACATTTTTAAAAACTACAAGTCTCATGCGTTTTAGTGGTGAAAAAATAATTTAAAAAATCGTTCGGGAAATGAGTTTACTCACAGGGTACTTTCTTTGTATACATTCGACTATACGGGCCAAGCCCGGGATTTACGGGAAATCGCGGGTTTTCGTTTGCCGGCGATTAAACTTCTTTCATTAAGCGTCTCATCAAAAATGAAAACATTCCTGAAAACTACAAGTCTCATGCGTTTTAGTGGTGAAAAATAATTCAAAAAATCGTTCGGGAAATGTGTTTACTCCCTGGGTATTTTCTTTGTATACTTTTGCCTATACGGGCCGAGCCAAGGATTTACAAGAATTCGCGGGTTTTCGTTTGCCGGCGATTAAACTTCTTTTATTCAGCTTCTCATCAAAAATGGAAACATTTTTGAAAACTACAAGTCTCGTGCGTTTTAGTGGTGAAAAGATATTTTAAAAAATCGTTCTGGAAATGAGTTTACTCGCAGGGTACTTTCTTTGTATACTTTTGACTATACGGGCCGAGTCCGGGATTTACGGGAAATCGCGGGTTTTCGTTTGCCGTCGATTAAACTTCTTTTCTTCAGCGCCTCATCAAAAATGAAAACATTTTTGAAAACTACAAGTCTCATACGTTTTAGTGGTGAAAAAATAATTTAAAAAATCGTTCGGGAAATGAGTTTACTCCCTGGGTGTTTTCTTTGTCTACTTTTGACTATACGGGCCGAGTCCGGGATTTACGGGAAATCGCGGGTTTTCGTTTGCCGGCGATTAAACTTCTTTCATTCAGCGTCTCAACAAAAATGAAAACATTTTTGAAAACTACAAGTCTCATACGTTTTAGTGGTGAAAAAATAATTTAAAAAATCGTTCTGGAAATGAATTTACTCCCTGGGTATTTTCTTTGTATACTTCTGACTATACGGGCCGAGTTTGGGATTTACGGGAATTTGCGGGTTTTCGTTTGCCGGCGATTAAACTTCTTTTATTCAGCGTCTCATCAAAAATGGAAACATTTTTGAAAACTACAAGTCCCGTGCGTTTTAGTGGTGAAAAGATATTTTAAAAAATCGTTCTGGAAATGAGTTTACTCGCAGGGTACTTTCTTTGTATACTTTTGACTATACGGGCCGAGTCCGGGATTTACGGGAAATCGCGGGTTTTTGTTTGCCGTCGATTTAACTTCTTTTCTTCAGCGCCTCATCAAAAATGAAAACATTTTTGAAAACTACAAGTCTCAAACGTTTTAGTGGTGAAAAAATAATTTAAAAAATCGTTCGGGAAAAGAGTTTACTCCCTGGGTATTTTCTTTGTCTACTTTTGACTATACGGGCCGAGTCCGGGATTTACGGGAAATTGCGGGTTTTCGTTTACCGGCGATTAAACTTCTTTTATTCCGCGTCTCATCAAAAATGAAAACATTCCTGAAAATTACAAGTCTCATGCGTTTTAGTGGTGAAAAATAATTCAAAAAATCGTTCTGGAAATGTGTTCACTCCCTGGGTATTTTCTTTGTATACTTTTGACTATACGGGCCGAGTCCGGGATTTACGGGAAATCGCGGGTTTTTGTTTGCCGGCGATTAAACATCTTTTATTCAGCGTCTTACAAAAATAAAAACATTTTTGAAAACTACAAGTCTCATGCGTTTTAGTGGTGAAGAGATAATTTAAAAAATCGTTCTGGAAATGAGTTTACTCCCTGGGTATTTTCTTTGTATACTTCTGACTATACGGGCCGAGTTTGGGATTTACGGGAATTCGCGGGTTTTCGTTTGCCGGCGATTAAACTTCTTTTATTCAGCGTCTCATCAAAAATGGAAACATTTTTGAAAACTACAAGTCTCGTGCGTTTTAGTGGTGAAAATATATTTTAAAAAATCGTTTTGGAAATGAGTTTACTCGCAGGGTACTTTCTTTGTATACTTTTGACTATACGGGCCGAGTCCGGTATTTACGGGAAATCGCGGGTTTTCGTTTGCCGTCGATTAAACTTCTTTTCTTCAGCGCTTCATCAAAAATGAAAACATTTTTGAAAACTACAAGTCTCATACGTTTTAGTGGTGAAAAAATAATTTAAAAAATCGTTCGGGAAATGAGTTTACTCCCTGGGTATTTTCTTTGTCTACTTTTGACTATACGGGCCGAGTCCGGGATTTACGGGAAATCGCGGGTTTTCGTTTACCGGCGATTAAACTTCTTTTATTCCGCGTCTCATCAAAAATGAAAACATTTTTGAAAACTACAAGTCTCATGCGTTTTAGTGGTGAAAAGATATTAAAAAAAATCGTTCTGGAAAGGAGTTTACTCACAGGGTACTTTCTTTGTATATACTCGACTATACAAGCCAAGCACGGGATTTACGGGAAATCGCGGGTTTTCGTTTGCCGGCGATTAAACTTCTTTCATTAAGCGTCTCATCAAAAATGAAAACATTCCTGAAAACTACAAGTCTCATGCGTTTTAGTGGTGAAAAATAATTCAAAAAATCGTTCGGGAAATGTGTTTACTCCCTGGGTATTTTCTTTGTATACTTTTGCCTATACGGGCCGAGCCAAGGATTTACGGGAATTCGCGGGTTTTCGTTTGCCGGCGATTAAACTTCTTTCATTAAGCGTCTCATCAAAAATGAAAACATTTTTGAAAACTACAAGTCTCATGCGTTTTAGTGGTGAAAAGATAATTTAAAAAATCGTTCTGGAAATGAGTTTACTCACAGGGTACTTTCTTTGTATGTTCTCGACTATACGGGCCAAGCACGGGATTTACGGGAAATCGCGGGTTTTCGTTTGCCGGCGATTAAACTTCTTATATTCAGCGTCTCATCAAAAGTGAAAACATTTTTGAAAACTACAAGTCTCATGCGTTTTAGTGGTGAAAAAATAATTTAAAAAATCGTTCGGGAAATGAGTTTACTCACAGGGTACTTTCTTTGTATACATTCGACTATACGGGCCAAGCCCGGGATTTACGGGAAATCGCGGGTTTTCGTTTGCCGGCGATTAAACTTCTTTCATTAAGCGTCTCATCAAAAATGAAAACATTCCTGAAAACTACAAATCTCATGCGTTTTAGTGGTGAAAAAATAATTTAAAAAATCGTTCGGGAAATGAGTTTACTCCCTGGGTACTTTATTTGTATTCTTTTGACTATACGGGCCGAGTCCGGGATTTACGGGAAATCACGGGTTTTCGTTTGCCGGCGATTAAACATCTTTTATTCAGCGTCTCATCAAAAATGAAAACATTTTTGAAAACTACAAGTCTCATGCGTTTTAGTGGTGAAAAGATAATTTAAAAAATCGTTCGGGAAATGAGTTTACTCACAGGGTACTTTCTTTGTATACATTCGACTATACGGACCAAGCCCGGGATTTACGGGAAATCGCGGGTTTTCGTTTGCCGGCGATTAAACTTCTTTCATTAAGCGTCTCATCAAAAATGAAAACATTCCTGGAAACTACAAATCTCATGCGTTTTAGTAGTGAAAAGATAATTTAAAAAATCGTTCGGGAAATGAGTTTACTCACAGGGTACTTTCTTTGTATACATTCGACTATACGGGCCAAGCCCGGGATTTACAGGAAATCGCGGGTTTTCGTTTGTTGGCGATTAAACTTCTTTTATTCAGCGTCTCATCAAAAATGAAAACATTTTTGAAAACTACAAGTCTCTTGCGTTTTAGTGGTGAAAAAATAATTTAAAAAATCGTTCGGGAAATGAGTTTACTCCCTGGGTACTTTCTTTGTATACTTTTGACTATACGGGCCGAGTCCGGGATTTACGGGAAATCGCGGGTTTTCGTTTGCCGGCGATTAAACATCTTTTATTCAGTGCCTCATCAAAAATGAAAACATTTTTGAAAACTACAAGTGTCATGCGTTTTACTGGTGAAAAGATAATTTAAAATACGTTCTGGAAATGAGTTTACTCGCAGGGTACTTTCTTTGTATACTTTTGACTATATGGGCCGAGTCCGGGATTTACGGGAAATCGCAAGTTTTCGTTTACCGGCGATTAAACTTCTTTTATTCCGCGTCTCATCAAAAATGAAAACATTTTTGAAAACTACAAGTCTCATGCGTTTTAGTGGTGAAAAGATAATATAAAAAATCGTTCTGGAAAGGAGTTTACTCACAGGGTACTTTCTTTGTATATACTCGATTATACAAGCCAAGCAGGGGATTTACGGGAAATAGCGGGTGTTCGTTTGCCGGCGATTAAACTTCTTTCATTAAGCGTCTCATCAAAAATGAAAACATTCCTGAAAACTACAAGTCTCATGCGTTTTAGTGGTGAAAAATAATTCAAAAAATCGTTCTGGAAATGAGTTTACTCACAGGGTACTTTCTTTGTATGTACTCGACTATACGGGCCAAGCACGGGATTTACAGGAAATCGCGGGTTTTCGTTTGCCGGCGATTAAACTTCTTATATTCAGCGTCTCATCAAAAGTGAAAACATTTTTGAAAACTACAAGACTCATGCGTTTTAGTGGTGAAAAAATAATTTAAAAAATCGTTCGGGAAATGAGTTTACTCACAGGGTACTTTCTTTGTATACATTCGACTATACGGGCCAAGCCCGGGATTTACGGGAAATCGCGGGTTTTCGTTTGCCGGCGATTAAACTTCTTTTATTCAGCGTCTCATCAAAAATGAAAACATTTTTGAAAACTACAAGTCTCATGCGTTTTAGTGGTGAAAAGATAATTTAAAAAATCGTTCTGGAAATGAGTTTACTAGCAGGGTACTTTCTTTGTATACTTTTGACTATACGGGCCGAGTCCGGGATTTACGGGAAATCGCAGGTTTTCGTTTGCCGTCGATTAAACTTCTTTTCTTCAGCGCTTCATCAAAAATGAAAACATTTTTGAAAACTACAAGTCTCATACGTTTTAGTGGTGAAAAAATAATTTAAAAAATCGTTCGGGAAATGTGTTTACTCCCTGGGTATTTTCTTTGTATACTTTTGCCTATACGGGCCGAGCCAAGGATTTACGGGAATTCGCGGGTTTTCGTTTGCCGGCGATTAAACTTCTTTCATTAAGCGTCTCATCAAAAATGAAAACATTTTTGAAAACTACAAGTCTCATGCGTTTTAGTGGTGAAAAGATAATTTAAAAAATCGTTCTGGAAATGAGTTTACTCACAGGGTACTTTCTTTGTATGTTCTCGACTATACGGGCCAAGCACGGGATTTACGGGAAATCGCGGGTTTTCGTTTGCTGGCGATTAAACTTCTTATATTCAGCGTCTCATCAAAAGTGAAAACATTTTTGAAAACTACAAGTCTCATGCGTTTTAGTGGTGAAAAAATAATTTAAAAAATCGTTCGGGAAATGAGTTTACTCACAGGGTACTTTCTTTGTATACATTCGACTATACGGGCCAAGCCCGGGATTTACGGGAAATCGCGGGTTTTCGTTTGCCGGCGATTAAACTTCTTTCATTAAGCGTCTCATCAAAAATGAAAACATTCCTGAAAACTACAAATCTCATGCGTTTTAGTGGTGAAAAAATAATTTAAAAAATCGTTCGGGAAATGAGTTTACTCCCTGGGTACTTTATTTGTATACTTTTGACTATACGGGCCGAGTCCGGGATTTACGGGAAATCACGGGTTTTCGTTTGCCGGCGATTAAACATCTTTTATTCAGCGTCTCATCAAAAATGAAAACATTTTTGAAAACTACAAGTCTCATGCGTTTTAGTGGTGAAAAGATAATTTAAAAAATCGTTCGGGAAATGAGTTTACTCACAGGGTACTTTCTTTGTATACATTCGACTATACGGACCAAGCCCGGGATTTACGGGAAATCGCGGGTTTTCGTTTGCCGGCGATTAAACTTCTTTCATTAAGCGTCTCATCAAAAATGAAAACATTCCTGAAAACTACAAATCTCATGCGTTTTAGTAGTGAAAAGATAATTTAAAAAATCGTTCGGGAAATGAGTTTACTCACAGGGTACTTTCTTTGTATACATTCGACTATACGGGCCAAGCCCGGGATTTACAGGAAATCTCGGGTTTTCGTTTGTTGGCGATTAAACTTCTTTTATTCAGCGTCTCATCAAAAATGAAAACATTTTTGAATACTACAAGTCTCTTGCGTTTTAGTGGTGAAAAAATAATTTAAAAAATCGTTCGGGAAATGAGTTTACTCCCTGGGTACTTTCTTTGTATACTTTTGACTATACGGGCCGAGTCCGGGATTTACGGGAAATCGCGGGTTTTCGTTTGCCGGCGATTAAACATCTTTTATTTAGCGCCTCATCAAAAATGAAAACATTTTTGAAAACTACAAGTGTCATGCGTTTTACTGGTGAAAAGATAATTTAAAATACGTTCTGGAAATGAGTTTACTCGCAGGGTACTTTCTTTGTATACTTTTGACTATATGGGCCGAGTCCGGGATTTACGGGAAATCGCGAGTTTTCGTTTACCGGCGATTAAACTTCTTTTATTCCGCGTCTCATCAAAAATGAAAACATTTTTGAAAACTACAAGTCTCATGCGTTTTAGTGGTGAAAAGATAATATAAAAAATCGTTCTGGAAAGGAGTTTACTCACAGGGTATTTTCTTTGTATATACTCGATTATACAAGCCAAGCACGGGATTTACGGGAAATAGCGGGTGTTCGTTTGCCGGCGATTAAACTTCTTTCATTAAGCGTCTCATCAAAAATGAAAAACATTCCTGAAAACTACAAGTCTCATGCGTTTTACTGGTGAAAAAATAATTTAAAAAATCGTTCGGGAAATGAGTTTACTCCCTGGGTACTTTCTTTGTATACTTTTGACTACACGGGCCGAGTCCGGGATTTACGGGAAATCGCAGGTTTTCGTTTGCCGGCGATTAACATCTTTTATTCTGCGTCTTATCAAAAATGAAATCATTTTTGATAACTACAAGTCTCATGCGTATTACTGGTGAAAAAATAATTTAAAAAATCGTTCGGGAAATGAGTTTACTCCCTGGGTACTTTCTTTGAATACTTTTGACTATACAGGCCGAGTCCGGTATTTACGGGAAATCGCGGGGTTTGGTTTGCCGGCGATTAAACATCTTTTATTCAGCGTCTTATCAAAAATGAAAACATTTTTGAAAACTACAAGTCTCGTGCGTTTTAGTGGTGAAAAGATAATTTAAAAAATCGTTCTGGAATTGAATTTACTCCCTGGGTATTTTCTTTGTATACTTTTGACTATACGGGCCGAGTTTGGGATTTACGGGAATTCGCGGGTTTTCGTTTGTCGGCGATTAAACTTCTTTTATTCAGCGTCTCATCAAAAATGAAAACATTTTTGAAAACTACAAGTCTCGTGCGTTTTAGTGGTGAAAAAATAATTTAAAAAATCGTTCGGGAAATGAGTTTACTCCCTGGGTACTTTCTTTGTATACTTTTGACTATACGGGCCGAGTCCGGTATTTACGGGAAATCGCGGGTTTTGGTTTGCCGGCGATTAAACATCTTTTATTCAGCGTCTTATCAAAAATGAAAACATTTTTGAAAACTACAAGTCTCATGCGTTTTAGTGGTGAAAAGATAATTTAAAAAATCGTTCTGGAATTGAATTTACTCCCTGGGTATTTTCTTTGTATACTTTTGACTATACGGGCCGAGTCCGGGATTTACGGGAAATGGCGGGTTTTCGTTTGCCGGTGATTAAACTTCTTTTATTCAGCGTCTCATCAAAAATGAACACATTTTTGAAAACTACAAGTCTCATACGTTTTAGTGGTAAAAAAATAATTTAAAAAATCGTTCGGGAAATGAGTTTACTCCCTGAGTATTTTCTTTGTGTACTTTTGACTATACGGGCCGAGTCCGGGATTTACGGGAAATCGCTGGTTTTCGTTTGCCGGCGATTAAACTTCTTTTATTCCGCGTCTTATCAAAAATGAAAACATTTTTGAAAACTACAAGTCTCATGCGTTTTAGTGGTGAAAAGATAATATAAAAAATCGTTCTGGAAAGGAGTTTACTCACAGGGTTCTTTCTTTGTATATACTCGACTTTACGAGCCAAGCACGGGATTTACGGGAAATTGCGGGTTTTCGTTTGCCGGCGATTAAACTTCTTTTATTCAGCGTCTCATCAAAAATGAAAACATTTTTGAAAACTACAAGTCTCATGCGTTTTAGTGGTGAAAAGATAATTTAAAAAATCGTTCTGGAATTGAATTTACTCCCTGGGTATTTTCTTTGTATACTTTTGACTATACGGGCTGAGTCCGGGATTTACGGGAAATGGCGGGTTTTCGTTTGCCGGTGATTAAACTTCTTTTATTCAGCGTCTCATCAAAAATGAACACATTTTTGAAAACTACAAGTCTCATGCGTTATAGTGGTGAAAAGATAATTTAAAAAATTGTTCTGGAAATGAGTTTACTCCCTGCGTAATTTCTTTGTATACTTTTGACTATACGGGCCGAGTCCGGGATTAACGGAAAATCGCGGGTTTTCGTTTGCCGGCGATTAAACTTCTTTTATTCCGCGTCTCATCAAAAATGAAAACATTTTTAAAAACTACAAGTCTCATGCGTTTTAGTGGTGAAAAGATAATATAAAAAATCGTTCTGGAAAGGAGTTTACTCACAGGGTTCTTTCTTTGTATATACCCGACTTTACGAGCCAAGCACGGTATTTACGGGAAATTGCGGGTTTTCGTTTGCCGGTGATTAAACTTCTTTTATTCCGCGTCTCATCAAAAATGAAAACATTTTTAAAAACTACAAGTCTCATGCGTTTTAGTGGTGAAAAGATAATATAAAAAATCGTTCTGGAAAGGAGTTTACTCACAGGGTTCTTTCTTTGTATATACTCGACTTTACGAGCCAAGCACGGGATTTACGGGAAATTGCGGGTTTTCGTTTGCCGGCGATTAAACTTCTTTTATTCCGCGTCTTATCAAAAATAAAAACATTTTTGAAAACTACAAGTCTCATGCGTTTTAGTGGTGAAAAGATAATATAAAAAATCGTTCTGGAAAGGAGTTTACTCACAGGGTTCTTTCTTTGTATATACTCGACTTTACGAGCCAAGCACGGGATTTACGGGAAATTGCGGGTTTTCGTTTGCCGGCGATTAAACTTCTTTTATTCAGCGTCTCATCAAAAATGAAAACATTTTTGAAAACTACAAGTCTTATGCGTTTTAGTGGTGAAAAAATAATTTAAAAAATCGTTCTAGAATTGAGTTTACTCACAGGGTACTTTCTTTGTATACATTTGATTATACGGGTCGAGTCCGGGATTTACGGGAAATCGCGGGTTTTCGTTTGCCGGCGATTAAACTTCTTTTATTCAGCGTCTCATCAAAAATAAAAACATTTTTGAAAACTACGAATCTCATACGTTTTAGTGGTGAAAAAATAATTTAAAAAATCGTTCGGGAAATGAGTTTACTCCCTGGGTATTTTCTTTGTATACTTTTGACTATACGGGCCGAGTCCGGGATTTACGGTAAATCGCGGGTTTTCGTTTGCCGACGATTAAACTTCTTTTATTCAGCGTCTCATCAAAAATGAGAACATTTTTGAAGACTACAAGTCTCATGCGTTTTAGTGGTGAAAAGATAATTTAAAAAATCGTTCTGCAAATGAGTTTACTCACAGGGTATTTTCTTTGTATATACTCGACTATACGGGCCAAGCACGGGATTTACGGGAAATTGCGGGTTTTCGTTTGCCGGCGATTAAACTTCTTTCATTCAGCGTCTCATCAAAAATGAAAACATTTTTGAAAACTACAAGTCTCATGCGTTTTAGTGGTGAAAAAATAATTTAATAAATCGTTCGGGAAATGAGTTTACTCACAGGGTACTTTCTTCGTATACATTCGACGATACGAGCCAAGCCCGGGATTTACGGGAAATCGCGGGTTTTCGCTTGCCGGCGATTAACATCTTTTATTCTGCGTCTTATCAAAAATGAAAACATTTTTGAAAACTACAAGTCTCATGCGTTTTAGTGGTGAAAAAATAATTTAAAAAATCGTTCGGGAAATGAGTTTACTTCCTGGGTACTTTCTTTGTATACTTTTGACTATACGGGCCAAGTCCGGGATTTACGGGAAATCGCGGGTTTTCCTTTGTCAGCGATTAAACTTCTTTTATTAAGCGTCTCATCAAAAATGAAAACATTCCTGAAAACTACAAGTCTCATGCGTTTTAGTGGTGAAAAAATAATTTAAAAAATCGTTCGGGAAATGAGTTTACTTCCTGGGTACTTTCTTTGTATACTTTTGACTATACGGGCCAAGTCCGGGATTCACGGGAAATCGCGGGTTTTCGTTTGCCGGCGATTAAACATCTTTTATTCAGCGTCTCATCAAAAATGAAAACATTTTTGAAAACTACAAGTCTCATGCGTTTTAGTGGTGAAAAGATATAATAAAAAATCGTTCTGGAAAGGAGTTTACTCACAGGGTACTTTCTTTGTATATACTTGACTATACGAGCCAAGCACCGGATTTACGGGAAATTGCGGGTTTTCGTTTGCCGGCGATTAAACATCTTTTATTCAGCGTCTCATCAAAAATGAAAACATTTTTGAAAACTAAAATTCTTATGCGTTTTAGTGGTGAAAAAATAATTTAAAAAATCGTTCGTGAAAAGAGTTTACCCACAGGGTACTTTCTTTGTATACATTCGACGATACGGGCCAAGCCCGGGATTTACGGGAAATCGCAGGTTTTCCTTTGCCAGCGATTAAACTTCTTTTATTAAGCGTCTCATCAAAAATGAAAACATTCCTGAAAACTACAAGTCTCATGCGTTTTAGTGGTGAAAAAATAATTTAAAAAATCGTTCGGGAAATGAGTTTACTCCCTGGGTACTTTCTTTGTATACGTTTGACTATACGGGCCGAGTCCGGTATTTACGGGAAATCGCGGGTTTTGGTTTGCCGGCGATTAAACATCTTTTATTCAGCGTCTGATCAAAAATGAAAACATTTTTGAAAACTACAAGTCTCGTGCGTTTTAGTGGTGAAAAGATAATTTAAAAAGTCGTTCGAGAAATGAGTTTACTCACAGGGTACTTTCTTTGTATACATTCGACTATACGGGCCAAGCCCGGGATTTACGAGAAATCGCGGGTTTTCGTTTGCCGGCGATTAAACTTCTTTCATTAAGCGTCTCATCAAAAATGAAAACATTCCTGAAAACTACAAGTCTTATGCGTTTTAGTGGTGAAAAAATAATTTAAAAAATCGTTCGGGAAATGTGTTTACTCCCTGGGTATTTTCTTTGTATACTTTCGACTATACGGGCCGAGTCCAGGATTTACCGGAATTCGCGGGTTTTCGTTTTCCGGCGATTAAACTTCTTTTATTCACAGTCTCATCAAAAATGAAAACATTTTTATAAACTTCAAGTCTCATGCTTTGTAGTGGTGAAAAGATAATTTAAAAAATCGTTCTGGAAATGAGTTTACTCACAGGGTACTTTCTTTGTATACTTTTCACCTTACGTGCCGAGTCCGGGATTTACGGGAAATCGCGGGTTTTCGTTTGTCGGCGATTAAAATTCTTTTATTCAGCATCTTATCAAAAATGAAAACATTTTTGAAAACTACAAGTCTCATACGTTTTAGTGGTGAAAAAATAATTTAAAAAATCGTTCGGGAAATGAGTTTACTCCCTGAGTATTTTCTTTGTGTACTTTTGACTATACGAGCCCAGCACGGGATTTACGGGAAATCGCAGGTTTTCGTTTGCCGGCGATTAAACTTCTTTCATTAACCGTCTCATCAAAAATGAAAACATTCCTGAAAACTGCAAGTCTCATGCGTTTTAGTGGTGAAAAAATAATTTAAGAAATCGTTCGGGAAATGAGTTTACTTCCTGGGTACTTTCTTTGTATACTTTTGACTATACGGGCCGAGTCCGGGATTTACGGGAAATCGCGGGTTTTCGTTTGCCGGCGATTAAACATCTTTTATTCAGCGTCTCATCAAAAATGAAAACATTTTTGAACACTACAAGTCTCACGCGTTTTAGTGGTGAAAAAATAATTTAAAAAATCGTTCGGGAAATGAGTTTACTCCCTGGGTATTTTCTTTGTATACTTTTGACTATACGGGCCGAGTCCGGGATTTACGGGAAATCGCGGGTTTTCGTTTGCCGGCGATTAAACTTCTTTTATTCCGCGTCTCATCAAAAATCAAAACATTTTTGAAAACTACAAGTCTCATGCGTTTTAGTGGTGAAAAGATAATATAAAAAATCGTTCTAGAAAGGAGTTTACTCACAGGGTACTTTCTTTGTATATACTCGACTATACGAGCCAAGCACGGGATTTACGGGAAATCGCAGGTTTTCGTTTGCCGGCGATTAAACTTCTTTCATTAACCGTCTCATCAAAAATGAAAACATTCCTGAGAACTGCAAGTCTCATGCGTTTTAGTGGTGAAAAAATAATTTAAAAAATCGTTCGGGAAATGAGTTTACTCCCTGGGTACTTTCTTTGTATACTTTTGACTATACGGGCCGAGTCCGGGATTTACGGGAAATTGCGGCTTTTCGTTTGCCGGCGATTAAACTTCTTTTATTCAGCGTCTCATCAAAAATGAAAACATTTTTGAAAACTACAATTCTCATGCGTTTTAGTGGTGAAAAAATAATTTAAAAAATCGTTCGAAAAATGAGTTTACTCACAGGGTACTTTCTTTGTATACATTCGACTATACGGGCCAAGCCCGGGATTTACGGGAAATCGCAGGTTTTCGTTTGCCGGCGATTAAACTTCTTTCATTAAGCGTCTCATCAAAAATAAAAACATTCCTGAAAACTGCAAGTCTCATGCGTTTTAGTGGTGAAAAAATAATTTAAAAAATCGTTCGGGAAATGAGTTTACTCCCTGGGTACTTTCTTTGCATACTTTTGACTATACGGGCCGACTCCGGGATTTACGGGAAATCGCGGGTTTTCGTTTGCCGGCGATTAAACATCTTTTATTCAGCGTCTCATCAAAAATGAAAACATTTTTGAAAACTACAAGTCTCATGCGTTTTAGTGGTGAAAAGATATAATAAAAAATCGTTCTGGAAAGGAGTTTACTCACAGGGTACTTTCTTTGTATATACTTGACTATACGAGCCAAGCACCGGATTTACGGGAAATTGCGGGTTTTCGTTTGCCGGCGATTAAACATCTTTTATTCAGCGTCTCATCAAAAATGAAAACATTTTTGAAAACTACAATTCTTATGCGTTTTAGTGGTGAAAAAATAATTTAAAAAATCGTTCGAGAAAAGAGTTTACTCACAGGGTACTCTCTTTGTATACATTCGACGATACGGGCCAAGCCCGGGATTTACGAGAAATCGCAGGTTTTCCTTTGCCGGCGATTAAACTTCTTTCATTAAGCGTCTCATCAAAAATGAAAACATTCCTGAAAACTACAAGTCTCATGCGTTTTAGTGGTGAAAAAATAATTTAAAAAATCGTTCGGGAAATGAGTTTACTCCCTGGGTACTTTCTTTGTATACGTTTGACTATACGGGCCGAGTCCGGTATTTACGGGAAATCGCGGGTTTTGGTTTGCCGGCGATTAAACATCTTTTATTCAGCGTCTGATCAAAAATGAAAACATTTTTGAAAACTACAAGTCTCGTGCGTTTTAGTGGTGAAAAGATAATTTAAAAAGTCGTTCGAGAAATGAGTTTACTCACAGGGTACTTTCTTTGTATACATTCGACTATACGGGCCAAGCCCGGGATTTACGAGAAATCGCGGGTTTTCGTTTGCCGGCGATTAAACTTCTTTCATTAAGCGTCTCATCAAAAATGAAAACATTCCTAAAAACTACAAGTCTTATGCGTTTTAGTGGTGAAAAAATAATTTAAAAAATCGAACGGGAAATGTGTTTACTCCCTGGGTATTTTCTTTGTATACTTTTGACTATACGGGCCGAGTCCAGGATTTACCGGAATTCGCGGGTTTTCGTTTGCCGGCAATTAAACTTCTTTTATTCAGAGTCTCATCAAAAATGAAAACATTTTTATAAACTTCAAGTCTCATGCTTTGTAGTGGTGAAAAGATAATTTAAAAAATCGTTCTGGAAATGAGTTTACTCACAGGGTACTTTCTTGTATGTACCCGACTATACGGGCCAAGCACGGGATTTACGGAAAAGCGCGGGTTTTTGTTTGCCGGCGATTAAACTTCTTATATTCAGCGTCTCATCAAAAATGAAAACATTTTTAAAAACTACAAGTATCATGCGTTTTAGTGGTGAAAAAATAATTTGAAAAATCGTTCGGGAAATGAGTTTACTCACAGGGTACTTTCTTTGTATACATTTGACTATACGGGCCGAGCCCGGGATTTACGGGAAATCGCGTGTTTTCGTTTGCCGGCGATTAAACTTCTTTCATTAAGCGTCTCATCAAAAATGAAAACATTTTTGAAAACTACAAGTCTCATGCGTTTTAGTGGTGAAAAAATAATTTAAAAAATCGTTCTGGAAATGAGTTTACTCACAGGGTACTTTCTTTGTATGTACTCGACTATACGGGCCAAGCACGGGATTTACGGGAAATCGCGGGTTTTTGTTTGCCGGCGATTAAACTTCTTACATTCAGCGTCTCATCAAAAATGAAAACATTTTTGAAAACTCCAAGTCTCATGCGTTTTAGTGGTGAAGAGAAAATTTAAAAAATCGTTCGGGAAATGAGTTTACTCACAGGGTACTTTCTTCGAATATTCGGGCCAAGCCCGGGATTTACGGGAATTCGCGGGTTCTCGTTTGCCGGCGATTAAACTTCCTTTATTCAGAGTCTCATCAAAAATGAAAACATTTTTAAAAACTACAAGTCTCATGCGTTTTAGTGGTGAAAAGATAATTTAAAAAATCGTTCTGGAAATGAGTTTACTAACAGGGTACTTTCTTTGTATGTACTCGACTAAACGGGCCAAGCACGGGATTTACGGGAAATCGCGGGTTTTGGTTTCCCGGCGATTAAACATCTTTTATTCAGCGTCTTGACAAAAATGAAAACATTTTTGAAAACTACAAGTCTCGTGCGTTTTTGTGGTGAAAAGGTAATTTAAAAAGTCGTTCGAGAAATGAGTTTACTCACAGGGTACTTTCTTTGTATACATTCGACTATACGGGCCAAGCCCGGGATTTACGGGAAATCGCGGGTTTTCGTTTGCCGGCGATTAAACTTCTTTCATTAAGCGTCTCATCAAAAATGAAAACATTCCTGAAAACTACAAGTCTTATGCGTTTTAGTGGTGAAAAAATAATTTAAATAATCGTTCGGGAAATGTGTTTACTCCCTGGGTATTTTCTTTGTATACTTTTGACTATACGGGCCGAGTCCAGGATTAACCGGAATTCGCGGGTTTTCGTTTGCCGGCGATTAAACTTCTTTTATTCAGAGTCTCATCAAAAATGAAAACATTTTTATAAACTTCAAGTCTCATGCTTTGTAGTGGTGAAAAGATAATTTAAAAAATCGTTCTGGAAATGAGTTCACTCACAGGGTACTTTCTTGTATGTACCCGACTATACGGGCCAAGCACGGGATTTACGGAAAAGCGCGGGTTTTTGTTTGCCGGCGATTAAACTTCTTATATTCAGCGTCTCATCAAAAATGTAAACATTTTGGAAACTACAAGTATCATGCGTTTTAGTGGTGAAAAAATAATTTAAAAAATCGTTCGGGAAATGAGTTTACTCCCAGGGTACTTTCTTTGTATACATTTGACTATACGGGCCGAGCCCGGGATTTACGGGAAATCGCGGGTTTTCGTTTGCCGGCGATTAAACTTCTTTCATTAAGCGTCTCATCAAAAATGAAAACATTCCTGAAAACTACAAGTCTCATGCGTTTTAGTGGTGAAAAAATAATTAAAAAAATCGTTCGGGAAATGAGTTTACTCCCTGGGTACTTTCTTTGTATACTTTTGACTATACGGTACGAGTCCGGGATTTACGGGAAATCGCGGGTTTTCGTTTGCCGGCGATTAAACATCTTTTATTCAGCGTCTCATCAAAAATGAAAACATTTTTGAAAACTAAAAGTCTCATGCGTTTTAGTGGTGAAAAAATACTTTAAAAAATCGTTCTGGAAATGAGTTTACTCACAGGGTACTTTCTTTGTATGTACTCGACTATACGGGCCAAGCACGGGATTTACGGGAAATCGCGGGTTTTTGTTTGCCGGCGATTAAACTTCTTACATTCAGCGTCTCATCAAAAATGAAAACATTTTTGAAAACTACAAGTATCATGCGTTTTAGTGGTGAAAAGATAATTTAAAAAATCGTTCGGGAAATGAGTTTACTCACATGGTACTTTCTTTGTATACATTCGAATATTCGGGCCAAGCCCGGGATTTACGGGAATTCGCGGGTTCTCGTTTGCCGGCGATTAAACTTCTTTTATTCAGAGTCTCATCAAAAATGAAAACATTTTTAAAAACTACAAGTCTCATGCGTTTTAGTGGTGAAAAGATAATTTAAAAAATCGTTCTGGAAATGAGTTTACCAACAGGGTACTTTCTTTGTATGTAATCGACTAAACGGGCCAAGCACGGGATTTACGGGAAATCGCGGGTTTTGGTTTGCCGGCGATTAAACATCTTTTATTCAGCGTCTTATCAAAAATGAAAACATTTTTGAAAACTACAAGTCTCATGCGTTTTAGTGGTGAAAAGATAATTTAAAAAATCGTTCTGGAAATGAGTTTACTCACAAGGTACTTTCTTTGTATGTATTCGACTATACGGGCCAAGCACGGGATTTACGGGACATCGCGGGTTTTCGTTTGCAGGCGATTGAACTTCTCTCATTAAGCGTCTCATCAAAAATGAAAACATTCCTGAAGCTACAAGTCTCATGCATTTTAGTGGTGAAAAAATAATTTAAAAAATCGTTCGGGAAATGAGTTTACTTCCTGGGTACTTTCTTTTTATACTTTTGTCTATACGGGCCAAGTCCGGGATTTGCGGGAAATCGCGGGTTTTCGCTTGCCGGCGATTAAACTTCTTACATTCAGCGTCTCATCAAAAATGAAAACATTTTTGAAAACTACAAGTATCATGCGTTTTAGTGGTGAAAAGATAATTTAAAAAATCGTTCGGGAAATGAGTTTACTCACATGGTACTTTCTTTGTATACATTCGAATATTCGGGCCAAGCCCGGGATTTACGGGAATTCGCGGGTTCTCGTTTGCCGGCGATTAAACTTCTTTTATTCAGAGTCTCATCAAAAATGAAAACATTTTTAAAAACTACAAGTCTCATGCGTTTTAGTGGTGAAAAGATAATTTAAAAAATCGTTCTGGAAATGAGTTTACCAACAGGGTACTTTCTTTGTATGTAATCGACTAAACGGGCCAAGCACGGGATTTACGGGAAATCGCGGGTTTTGGTTTGCCGGCGATTAAACATCTTTTATTCAGCGTCTTATCAAAAATGAAAACATTTTTGAAAACTACAAGTCTCATGCGTTTTAGTGGTGAAAAGATAATTTAAAAAATCGTTCTGGAAATGAGTTTACTCACAAGGTACTTTCTTTGTATGTATTCGACTATACGGGCCAAGCCCGGGATTTACGGGACATCGCGGGTTTTCGTTTGCAGGCGATTGAACTTCTCTCATTAAGCGTCTCATCAAAAATGAAAACATTCCTGAAGCTACAAGTCTCATGCATTTTAGTGGTGAAAAAATAATTTAAAAAATCGTTCGGGAAATGAGTTTACTTCCTGGGTACTTTCTTTGTATGTACTCGACTATACGGGCCAAGCACGGGATTTACGGGAAATCGCGGGTTTTTGTTTGCCGGCGATTAAACTTCTTACATTCAGCGTCTCATCAAAAATGAAAACATTTTTGAAAACTACAAGTATCATGCGTTTTAGTGGTGAAAAGATAATTTAAAAAATCGTTCGGGAAATGAGTTTACTCACATGGTACTTTCTTTGTATACATTCGAATATTCGGGCCAAGCCCGGGATTTACGGGAATTCGCGGGTTCTCGTTTGCCGGCGATTAAACTTCTTTTATTCAGAGTCTCATCAAAAATGAAAACATTTTTAAAAACTACAAGTCTCATGCGTTTTAGTGGTGAAAAGATAATTTAAAAAATCGTTCTGGAAATGAGTTTA